>NC_051064.1:142598338-143198338 GCF_004664715.2 Peromyscus leucopus
CTGCAGCTGGAGCTCCAGGCAGGGCTGAGCCACCTGGTGTGTGTGGGTGCTGGGAACTGAACTTGGATCCTCTGGAGGAGCGGCAAGGTTTTGTAAGCACTGTGCACACTGTACATCTCTGCAGACCCAGTTAAGAGTGTTTTAAGATGTAAATCATTAAAGGAAAAGACAAGGGTAGGAAGTGAGACTGAAGGACAGAACACCAAGAAATACTAAAGAAACAACGTCAAGAGCAAGTCTTACCTTTACCACAGGCCCGTATCTGCAGAAATGTCGTGTTAAATACTGATCAGACACGTTTGAAGAAAGCCCGTCTAACCACACACAGTTTGTAGGCATGCTCTTTCCGAAACCCAGCTGAAATTAAGAGAAAAATTTATTACCGCAGATCACTATTACTATTCAACAAAGTTCTCAGAAAACTAACTAGTCTTCTATAGAAATGCTGAATCGTGTGTGTGTGTGTGTGTGTGTGTGTGTGTGTGTGTGTGTTTGTACATGCACACCACTGATCCCAGGAGCTTACACGTGGAAAAGCGTGTCATCTACCACTGAGCATACCCTCAACTGCTCAACACTACTCAACACTACATGCAAGTTGTTAGTATATAATTAAAGAACAATCGAAATTTACAACAGGACAATCCTGCCTGGCCCTCAGTGGCAGCCTCTAATGAGGGAACAGAGAAGCTTGCCTTTAGCGCCAAGTACTGTTCTTCTACAGCCCTAAAATAATAAGGTAAAGTCCCCAAAATCTTAAAGCAAATCAAATAGTAACAGCATAATGATTTATGTACTTCACTTACCTTGAGGCGGTTATTTCCAAGGTACTCTCCATCCATCTTCTTGATAGCCTTACATACACTGGCAATATCACAGTACTGCAAGAAGGCATACTGAGGAACTCCATTCACTTTCTTAATATCAATGTCCTGAAAGACCCAATCAATATCACTTAGGCAATATGGCAATAAGAAAATAAATCAGAAGAAGCCAAGTCCACATACATAGATTGCTTCTTTCTACAAGACATGTTCCCAGTAACTTTAGTTGGATCCTCTGTCTGAATACACTGTAAACTGATGGAATAAAGACCATATACCATGAAAGCCATCCCATGTGAGGTCCCTGCAGAAAAGCAACTGTACTGCAACTTAAAAATTTAAATCCATGATAAACAGAAATTCATAACAAAGGAAAGGTTGCCTACTTAGTGAAATACTAAGAAGTAATTCCCTTTAGTGCTATGAAATAATCTTTTTTGTACACTGTGAAGATGTGTCACTTGGATTGGTTTAATAAAAAGTTGAACAGCCAATAGTAGACAGAATTTTCAGAGCAGAGAGGAAGAAGAAAGGGAGACACTAGAAGACAGAGCAAGCAGGATGGGCAATATAGACAGGAGGTAATAAAGACACAAAGCAGAAAAAAAATTAATAGAAATGGGGTATTTTAAGTTATAAGAGCTAGTTAGGAACAAGCCTGAACTACCAGCCAAGCTTTCATAATATATAAGAAGTCTCTGTGTCATTATTGGGGAGTCGACAGTACCAACAAAAAAGTCAAAGTACAAATGGCACCCAACATGGGGCAAGAACCCAAGACCCTGAGATTAAGTGTCTTATGCTCTACTGAAAATCCTGGCTACAGACATAAAGAAATAAACCTAGAAAATCTACAAGACAGATGACATATATTTTAACTGGTCAAACATAAAAGTTGGCTGGCTTGTGTGCAGTGCACAGTCCATCTTGTGTTAATACAAATATGTTACATTATTCCAACATTCCAGGGTCCCCTAAGGATGCCAGCTCCCCCAGGCAACAGGAAACAGTCTAGAGAACACAATACCCACATTCCCAAGAGGTGGGGTAGATGGATTTTGGACATTGGTTGGGTTATGGATATTTGTCATGAATAGGGGCGTTGATTACAAAATTTTACTGGCCATGGTCAGGGAGAAAGATAAACAAAAGAGATTAGATTCAGGGACCTCATTCTGAAGGGGAAGAGGGGGATATAGTATAGAAATGATGGTATAAAAGTGTGGATTGTTGAGTCTACTTTTGAACAACCACTAGTCTCAAATATTTTACATTGGTATGGATTTTTGTATATTGATACAAATTGAAGGTTATTTTTGTTATACTGTATATATGTTCCTATTCTTGTTAAAGATATTGTACCTATGCAGCTCATTTAAAAATATAATGTAAAGTTTTAGTCCTTGAAAGCTATTTAGGGTAATAAAGAAATACAGGTTAACAGTTAGTCATCTATAACAGTCAAACTTATAGTCATGTAAGGTATGTTTTCAAGATCAAACAGATATATTTTAGACAAACAGGTTGTCTTCAACACTTCAAAGACCTACAGAATATGGCAGTTAAAATGTTATAATAACCTAAGGCTTTCATGACAGTGAGACACGTCTGCTCCTGGCAGCACCAATCTACTTCAAAAAAGGATGATGGGCATCGAAGAGCCTCCATATAGTTTGCTTTCTTTGTGGCAAAAGCTAGTCATTTGGGCAAGAAACTGCTCTTGCCTCAACTGCTGACAATATGCTGTCCAAACTGGACAACAGGACACAAAAGAAAGTGACTGCCGAACTTTGCCAAGACAAGGTAGGACATTCCTTTAAATTCCTGCTTTATAGAAAAATCTGTCTGATATTCTAGGCCTGTAGCCCGAAGGTGAATGCCCCAGTGTTGCAGAGGAACCTTGGGGTGACTGTCCAGGCAGCCAGATGTCTCTATCATTTCATAGTTTTAGAAGTTGCTTGCTCTGTAAGAAATGTTTTATCCTTCTTGGGTGTCTGATGGAGTTGAAGACTAGGTAGTTATATTGCAGTTTTCCTTAGTTATGATAGAAGGTAAATTAGGTA
Source organism: Peromyscus leucopus (assembly GCF_004664715.2). Taxonomy (NCBI): domain Eukaryota; kingdom Metazoa; phylum Chordata; class Mammalia; order Rodentia; family Cricetidae; genus Peromyscus; species Peromyscus leucopus. The sequence continues at coordinate 142,601,226 of NC_051064.1, forward strand.
CAAAGCTTTGGACTCATCAAGATAGAATAAATAATGGAGTATTTTCTCTAAATTTGCCAAATACAAATGGACTGGACATTGTAAATGTAATTCTTACTTGATAACTGTTCTTATTGTATACGGTTTTATTTGTTAAAGTTAATACCTTTCCTTTGTATTTAGACAAACAGGGGGAAATGTTTATGAAATAATCTTTTTGTACACTGTGAAGATCTGTCACTTGGATTGGTTTAAAGCTGACCAGCCAATAGCTAGGCAGGATTTTCAGAGCAGAGAGGAAGCTGAGAAGAAGAAAGGGAGATGCCAGAAGACAAAGAGCAAGCAGGATGGGCACTATGGAGATGAGGTAATAAAGCCATGAGGCAGAAAGTAAATTAATAGAAATGGGTCAATTTAAGATATAAGAGCTAGTTAGAAACAAGCCTAAGCTATCAGCTGAGCTTTCATAATTAATAAGAAGTCCCTGTATGGCTATTGGGGAGCTGACAGTCCCAACAAAAAAGTCTGTCTACACTTTGGCACTGTCAAAAATCTTTAGTAGAGTCAAACCCCTTAATAGACTACCTGAGCCAGGCATGGTGGTACACTCAGGAGGCAAGGCAGGTGGATCCCTGTGAGTTAGAGGCCAGCCTGGTCTACAGAGAGAGTTACCAGAGCTACCATGTCTTGAAAAAACCAAAACCAAGGCCAGCCTGTCACACAGAGACCCTGTCTGAAAATAAAGGACTGCATTATATCATTTAAAAACAATAGTCTTTTTCTTCAAGTACAAAGTATGAGCAAGAGACAGGCCAACACACAGAGACATAGAACATAAAGATAAAAATACAGAACACACACAGAGACAAGAGAAATGGAACAAACACACAGAGAACAGCTGTTACTATCATATACTCTTCACTCTTCAAAGTCCAAATGTACAACTTCTTCACCCCTGTGATCCCACCACTCAAGACAAAGGCAGGAGAGAGCTTAAGAATTTAAAGTCAGCTTAGTCTGTTCAGCTAGTTCTGGGCCAGCCAGGGCTACATAATGAGATTCTGTCTTACAGAACACAGAAACAAGCAAGGCATGGTTTCACATGCCTTTTATCACAGAACTCCAAAGGAGGGGCAGGAGGATCTCTATGAGTTCAAGGCTAGTCTGGTAAACATATAGAGACTTTATCTAAAAAAAAAAAAAATCAAACAACAAAAGTTGTGAAGTTCAGTTGGTACAAAGTATGTGTCTAGCATGTATGAAGCCCTGGGTTTGTTCTTTAATGCTTAGGAATTAGTTCTCAGTACTATGGAGGGCAGGAGCTGTCAGAAGTTCAAAGTCACCTGGGCTACATACAACATTGATGATTTGTAGGATACATGCCACCACTCTCTAATTTACTGATTTTTATTTTCTGCATTATGGGTCTTTGTATGTATGTATGTTTGTGCACCACATGTGTGCAGTGCTTACAGAGGCCAGACGAGGGCCCTGGGTCCTCTGGAACTATAGTTACAGATGGTTGTGAGCCACCAGGTAGGTGCAAGAAATGGAACCTGGGTCTTCTTCAAGAGAGCCGGTGCTCTGAAGCACTGATTCACCTCTCCAGCCTCATTTCTTTGAATAAGAAAAAGAAAAGAAACAAAGCAAATAACAGCAATTTTAAAAACCTACTTGAAATTATAGAAGTATTTATTTCTTTTTTAAAAACAAGTGTCTTTGGCTGCAGAGATAGCTCAGTGGTTAAGAGAAAGCACTTGTTCCTCCTACATGAGTTCAGTTCCCAGCATCCACTTCTGGCAGCTCATAACTTCCTATGACTCCAACTCCAAGGGTATCTTGACACCTCTGGACTCGGTGGGCATCAATACTCATGTGCACATATCCACACGCAGGCATATACATAATTAAGCATGATAATTAAAAACAAAACAAAAAACTGTGCAGCCCCAGCTGAACTGGGAACTCACTGTGTAGATAAGGTTGACCTTGAGACTCACAGAGATCTGCCTGCCTCACTACATAGTAAGACACCATCTTAAATTTAATTTTTTTTTTTTTTTGGTTTTTCGAGACAGGGTTTCTCTGTGTAGCTTTGCGCCTTTCCTGGAACTCACTTGGTAGCCCAGGATGGCCTCGAACTCATAGAGATCCACCTGGCTCTGCCTCCCGAGTGCTGGGATTAAAGGCGTGCACCACCACCGCCCGGCTTAAATTTAATTTTTAAAGAGGGGCTGGAGAGATGGCTTTGGCATTCATGTATGAACACTGGCTGCTCTTGCAGTTCAGTTTCTAGTATGCACATGGCAGCTCTCAATCACTTGTAACTCCAGCTCCAGAGAGTCCTATGTCCTTGTGACCTCCACAGGCACCTGGCACACATGGTACACAAATATGTATGCAGGAAAAACATGCATATACATATTTTCTTTCCTTTTTTTTTTTAAACGAGTCTCTTTAAAAAATGTTATGGGAGGATGGTGGTTCACACCTAGACTCCCATTACTCAGGAGGTTGAGGAAAGAATATAATTCCAAGGTAAAAAGAATGGAGCAAAGAGGAACTATTTCATTTGTCCTTAAATATCACATATCCACGACCATTCTATGCTGTGCTGACATTCTACAATATTACAGCATTTTATCACTAAAGCAACATACCACAATTTCTCCAAAGCGCTGAAAGATGTTTCGAAGGTCATGGTAAGTAGTCGTTTTTTCAAGGTTGCCAATAAAAAGAGTTCTTGTTGCTTTGGGATGGAATTCATCTATCCTTTCATCCAAGGGCCGAAATTCATTTTCACTTTCTGTTTCTGTGAGTAGATGGAGCAGAGCATAACAGGGTGCTTTAATACATTCTCTAACATATAATTTCCTTATGTGGGAAAATTTGTGTTTAACAAACTGTGTCGTGCAGGGCCTGGTGGACAGGCCTGTAACCTCAGCACCCAAACAGTGGTGACAGAACTGAGTTAAGACCAGCGCTGCTACACAGCAGACACTGTCTCAGACAAACAATGAAGATCCTCTCCAAGACTTTAACAAGAACGGTTTTGTTTGCTTTTTTATTTTTCTGGAGATAGGCTTTCCTCATGTAGTCATAGCTGGCCTTCAACTCACAGATATGTGAGCTATACTGAGTGCTAAGATTAAAGGTATATACCACCATAACGTTTATTATTATAGCAGTATGTGCATGAAATATGAGTGTGGGTGTGTGTGGAGGTCAGGGGACAATTCTGTGAGCGGCTTCTCTCCATTCACCTCTACATGGGTCCCAGGGATAGAGTCGGGTCACCAGACAAGTACCTTTTACCCTCTGGTCTTAACAGAAGAGTATGAGACTATAATCCGGCTAGACATGGTGATACAGCTCTGTAGTCCTAGCACTTAGAAGGCAGATGCAGGAGAATCGAGAGTTCAAGGACAGCCTGTGCCATACAGGGAACTCAGGCAACTGTGGGCTTCATAGGGCAAGCTGATCTCAAACAAACAAACAAAACACACACACTCCACAATCTAAAAGAAAACTACAACTCAGCAGAAAACATTCCCACTACATTGTTTCATTTCATTTACTTTCAAGATCATGATATTCAACATTTCATGTTTACTACATTAATAGTAATTATTACTATAATAATAGTAATTCAAATGTCTACATCAAGACTTTAGGGGATGGAGAGATGTCTCCGAAGTTAAGCACTGCCTACTCTTGCAAAGGACCCAGGTTCAATTCCCAGCATCCATAGCAGCTCACAAACCATCCAGTTCCAAGGGATCTAACACTGTCTAGTTTCCAAGGATACCAGGCACACACACAGTGCACAGACATGTGCAGGCACAACATCCGTACAAATACAATACTAAAATAATTACTTTAGAAAGACTTTTAGATACAAGGATAACAGTGTGGAAAGTGACTATAGTGACATCCATGAGCTCTCATTTCTGGTGTTAAGTGGTCCCCCAAGGACATCCAAAAGATTTCGATTTTTTTATGATGAAAAGCCTTGGCTTAACTTCTAATTTAATCGCAGCCCTTTGCTAAAGCTCCACTTATTAATTCTGAGATACAGACATCCAGGTTTTGATGGTAATTATAGCCCAGCACTACATGTTCTCTACTTTTAAAAAATGTAAAACAAAGTCATCAAAAAGATAAGTAGACGGGCTAAGGATATACCTCAGAAGTAGAGCACTTTATAGCACACACAAAGCTCTGGGTTAAATCCTAACACACACACACACACACACACAACACACACACACACACACACACACAAAAAAAAAAAAAAAAAAAAAAAAAAAAAACACACACACACGATGAAGCCAGGCATGGAAGACACATTCCTATAACCCCAGCAGGAGAAACAGGAGTCTAAGGCTGGCCTTAACTATAAACAAGTTCAAGGCTAGCCTGAGCTCTATGAAACCTTGCCTTAAACAAACAATATTAACAAATAAAAGATGAACTGAGCATGGAGGCACACAGCTGTAATTCCAGCACTTGGGAAGTGTAGGCAATAGATGTTGGATTTAAGGTTGGCCTGGTTTACCTAAGATTCAGTCTCAAAAAGAATGAATAACTACCACTGTCTCCAAGTGCTACACAAGAAGGTGAAAGGGCCTTATATAATAACCATCTTAAAACTCTCCTTATCGGCTTAGAGATCAGACAGCCATCACCTGCCAAAATGACCCTGATTTAGATCTCCATTAACAACTGACTGGTGTTTAAGACCTCCCTAGGTTAGGTGTACACTGAACCGTTCTCAGGTGGTTTGGACATGCCCCAATGCAATCCAACAAGAACCCCTGCCACCCACGCTGAAGGACTTTATAACCCCAACACTCAGGAGGCTGAGGCAAAAAAACTGCCTAAGTTCAAGGTAAATCTGGACTACACAGTGAGTTCTAGACTAGCCTATGCTACAGAGTGAGACTCTGTCTCAAGAAAAAAACAAAAAAGGAACTCATGAGCTGCTCTTAGTTGGATATAATTCGAAGCAGTATACCTGAAACTTGGTTGATAAAGGCAGAGAAGGCATTCTTTGGGACAATTCCTTTGACTTCTATTGTGATGTTTAATCCTGACTGTCAACTTGACAGGATTTAGAATAACCACGGAAATAAATCTCTGGACTTGTCTGTGGGGATTTTCTCGATTAGGTTAATGGAGGTGGGAAGAACCCCCTAAATGTGGGTGGTACTCGGGCGGTGGTGGCGCACGCCTTTAATCCCAGCACTCGGGAAGCAGAGGCAGGCAGATCTCTGTGAGTTCGAGGCCAGCCTGGGCTACCAAGTGAGTTCCAGGAAAAGGCACAAAGCTACACAGAGAAACCCTGTCTCGAAAAATAAAAAATTAAAAAAAAAAAAAAAAAAATGTGGGTGGTACCGCTTGCTCCATTCAGGTGTTGATGCATATGGCCAGTTACCGCAAGCTCCCAACTAGCTCCGCCCCACACCAGAACCGTGAGCCAAAGTAAATCCTTTCTCACTTAAGTTACCCTCATCGGCATTGGTATAGTAACCAACAGACCCAGAATTCCATCGTAAAATCATGTACACTTATATAAAATCATGTACACTTATAATACCCACTTTACCAGTGTTATGTCTGATTTACTATGTAAGTTCACTTACATATTCATAGGGAAATTATGTTCCCTCTCATCAGATAAGACGATTATTCTGAGATTTACCATGTAAATGAGTCACAAATTGTATTCAAAGTCTAAAATTCACTTTTCTCAGATCCACAAACTCATTCTAGAATACTTTAATAAACCACTCGCAATCTGTTTAAATGGGGATTTCTGAATGTGAGTGTTCAAATTCTGAGTCAGTTAAGCTGTGGTGGGACCAGTCCACTTTAAAGGAAGCACTGCATGCTTTCTGAAAGAGACCACCACTGACCTAAGCCATGCCTGAGACCTCCAGCCTTACAGAAGTGGGTTTCACAGGAGGGCTCGAGCTAATTAGTGTTTCCTTTTAGTTCTTTTTTTTTTGTTGTTTTTAAGAATTTTTTTTTTAATTTTTTTTTTTTTAAGATTTATTTATTATGTATACAGCATGTATGACTGCAGGCCAGAAGAGGGCACCAGATCTCATTACAGATGGTTGTGAGCCACCATGTGGTTGCTGGGAATTGAACTTAGGACCTCTGGAAGGCAGTAAGTCTCTGAGCCATCTCTCCAGCCCTCCTTTTAGTTCTTAAAGGGTCACACCTGTACCTCCTAACTCTAAAAGGACATCTGTACCCCTGCAGCTGTACTGAGACGTTAACTGGCGGACTGCTTACCGATGCATACTTTCTGCCCTCTTTAATCTCCAGCCCTCATGTCATGACCCTGGAGAGAAACTGGGGTGATGAATGTCCACTGGACTTCTTTCTTTGTTCTTCTCATAGAACCACTGAATAAAGGTGGTGTCTCCTTTCTCTGCTTTTCATTTCTTTCTCTCTCTCTCTCTCTCTCTCTCTCTCTCTCTCTCTCTCTCTCTCTCTCTCTCTCTCTCTTCTGGTTTTTCGAGACAGGGTTTCTCTGTGTAGCTTTTGCGCCTTTCCTGGAACCAACTTGGTAGGCCAGGCTGGCCTTGAACTCACAGAGATCCGCCTGGCTCTGCCTCCCGAGTGCTGGGATTAAAGGCGTGCACCACCACTGCCCGGCACTTTTTAAACTTTTATTATTAATGTGTATGAGAATGTATGCCATGTGTACATGGGTGCCCAGAGGCCAGAAGATGGTATCAGATCCCAGGCCACTGGAGTTGCAGGTGGCTGCAAACTGCCGGGTGGTGAGCACTAGGAACCAAACTAGGTCCTCTGCTGTGGGAGCCCATTTGGGTTTCCTGGTGGCTTACCCAGCAGGTCTGCACACAGGGGATGACTGGACCACGGGCCTGAGTACCAGGTGTCTGAGATGTCTGCACTGCGCTGTGCCGGGGGAGGTCCATCCCTCGGCATTCCTTTAAAAGCCCTTTGGCAGAGACAGTACAGTCGGCTATCCTGTATTTTCTATCTGTTTCTCTCCCCTCTTCACTTCTACCTGATATTTCCTGCTGCTCCTGCTCAAGAGTACCCTAGGGAAGAGTGGGGGTGGGGCGGCCCCCACACTCTGCAAAAGCAGTGAATGCTCTAAACCTCTGAGCCACCTCTGCTGTTCAGCATCACTAACTGAACTTCCAAGGACTATCAGCTGAGCCTCGCTTAAGGCTGCCAGGATCCAGGCTCTGATCCTAAAAACTCAGTAACAAGACAATCCACATTCTTCAACAATATTTCAAGTTCTGGTCACCTAGAACAGCAGATCTAATTTATGCTGGGGAAAATGCAAATGAATCCCTCAAATGATATTAATATGAAGTGTGCTTTCTAATGCAAATTTCGTTAGCATTCCTGTACTTCAATCAATCCCATCCTTTAGGAAGGCTGACTCCACAGCTGGCCTGAAACTGCACTCTGGACTCCAAGGTAAAGTCTTCTCCTTTACAGAAGCAGACCCACCACTGCTCCGCCCAAACCAACTCACTGGGCTTCAGGAAGGTGACTGGCGCCTTAGCTACCTTTTAAAGCTAAGACACTGGGCCAGCAAGTTAAGAAATGAAACTAGAATTGTGTCCCCCCTTAATCGCCTCACCCACTGGACCGAAACCCACTCCCTGGCCTTACCTGGCCCTATCCACGCAGTCACCTCAATCTGCATGCCAAAGAAGAGTTTTCCCTTGGACGCGGTCAGTGCTTTCTCTTGGTCCTCTTGCTGTCGAAAGAACACCAGGCCGTACCTCTCCTCGGAGGCCCCATGGATCTGCACTGAAGTCACCTTGCCAAACTTCTTAAATTCATGGAAAAGGCCATCTTTAAGGCTTGTATCTACATAGCCAAACAAAAACAAGTACATTTTTCTCATGTTAACTACAACTCTATAGCAAACTATTTCTCCAAAACCCCCCCCAAAAAAAATTTTTTTTTTTTTTTTTGGAGACAGGGTTTCCCTGTATAGCTTTACACCTTTCCTATATCTCACTCTGTAGACCAGGCTGGCCTTGAACTCACAGAGATCCTCCTGGCTCTGCCTCCAGAGTGCTGGGATTAAAGGCGTCCACCACCACACCACCACCACCACCACCACCACCACCACCACCACCACCACCACCACCCAGCTCAAAACCAAAATATTTAATACAGAAAAATATCTATTCAAAAGCAAAACATGTTTTGTCTAGATCCATGCTATTTATGTACATGTACATATTTATGTGTGTGCATTACCAATAATTAAAATGCCATTTGACACACAGTCTTTCTGCAAGCAAGGGAAGCTTGCTAGAGGTGAGTGTGCAGCTCAGCGGCTCCATGTGGGCAGCTGTGTCTACTTTCTGAGTTCTAACTCCAACCCAACTTCTGCTTCCCCTTCCATCTTTCCCAGCACACATGAAGACCCTGAGTTTGCTGTCCCCGAGCCTCTCAGCTTCCTCACTGGGCTGCCAACCACCCTGGTACTTTCAGACCAGTCCATGAAGACCCTGCCTGCTTCCCCCAAAGGCCTGACATTTTCCTCCTCTTCCTCCCTTCTCCTGGCAAGGCCAAGGCGTGCCTTGCCTTCCCTGCTGTTCGTTCTCAAGCTTTAGGAAATAAACCACATACAATGATGATAATCGCTTGGAGTTTGTTCGTGGCATAAGTGCTAATGAGCCACAGAAACACCATGTGTAAAGACAAGTCAGCCATTCTAGCTCCTCAGTGAGCTGCACTCTCTCTCAACAGCTGGAGGAAATAGCACTCATATAAAACTTTACCTGTAGAACGTACTGGGAGATTCTGAACTTTGATCCCGAAACTCTTCCGGGGCTCATCTTTTTCAAGAGACGAGAGCAGCTGGGAAGTGGGTGCGGGGACCGCGGCGGACTGGACTGACCGAGCGGGAGAGCCATCGCTCGAGGTGCTGCTGGAGTCGCTGCTGCAGGGCAGGAAGACAACAGACAGACACAGGAGCCCAGACATTAGTGTAAAACCAACAGAAAAGGGCAGCACAAGAAACACACCAAACAGCCAACTGGTCACGCTGACGCTGAGGTTTCTGCATGTTTCTCACACTCAGTCCTCAGAGGGAGCAGAGAGCTGTTCACACTAGCCTGAGGCTGGTAAGGAAAGTGACATTCCTCACCAACACTGAAAGGCAACAGTAACTTTCCCCTCCCAGTTCAAGTGAGTCTAGTGAGAGGCAAGCAGGTGCACTGCGTCTGTAATCCTACACCGTGGAGGTACGGCACTAAGATTTGAGAGTTCAAGGCTAGCCGGGGCTATACAGCAAGACCTTACCTCAAAAATGCAAAGAAACCTATTAGTGCATGTGATCTCCTGAGAATATCAACAGTGAGTGACAATGGTGACGGAACAGTGGGAGTCAGTTCTGAAGGTACTGATGAGGACCTAAATAGTGGCTCAGAAACACTGCACATCTCTTGGACGAATCACTTGACCTCTCACAGAGTGTCACAGAGATAAGACTCAGTCAAACACAAAGTGAGTTCATCTTTCAAGGACACACCACTACACGAGCCTCCAGGTAACAACACCCAGTACTTTTAAGAATTTTGTACATGAGCCAGGTGGTGGTGACACACGCCTTTAATTAAAGCACTCAGGAGGCAGACGCAGGCAGACCTCTGTGAGTTCAAGGCCAGCCTGGTCTACAGAGCGACTTCCATGACAGCCAGGGATGTACAGAGAAAACCTGTATGGAAAAACCAAATCTACACAGCCAGATCTACATAGCAAGATCCTGCCTTAAACAAAAGCAACTCAACATGGGCAAGATCCCAAATTCTGGCTTTGGAAATAACGAGGCAACAAATTATACACAAGTCCACATTAAAGAAATGCAGACGAGGGGCCAGTGAGACGGCTCAAAAGGTTAAGAGTGCTTGCCTGATATCCTAAGTCCATCCCTGGGGAACCATTCGGCAGGAAGAGAGGATCAATACTGCCAAGCTGTCTCATCCACAGGCACACCATGGCATGTGCACTTGGAAGGCAGATGTGGATGCATGTCTGAGTCTGAGATCAGCCAAGGCTACATAAGTAAGACCCTATCTCAAAACACCTACCTAAGCAGATAGAATCTGTCAGTTATGGTGGCTCAGGTGCCAGTAAATGACAGTAGAGGACTGCCAATGAGTCCCAGGCCAGCTCCAGCCTCAGGATGAGACCCTGCTGTCAGGAGTGCAGTGGTGCTGATATAATCTGAAGCTACAGTTCTCTCCCTCTCTCTCCCCCTCCCTCCCTCCCCCCTCCCTCTGCTTCTCCCCTCTCCCCGCCCCTCCCTCCCCCCTCCCTCCCTCTCTCCTCCTCTCTCCTCTCTCTCTCTCTCTCTCTCTCTCTCTCTCTCTCTCTCTCTCTCTCTCTCGACAGAGTTCCCTACATAGCCCTGGTTGTCCTGGAATTCACTATGTAGACCAGGATGATTTGAAACTCATGTGCTGAGATTAAAGGCATATGCCACCATACTCAACTCTGAATTAGTCATTTTTAATGACTTCTCATCAGGTAGCTAATAATTTCTTTCTTCTATATAATCCACAAGCTTGACTCACGAGGGAAAGTGTGCTAAGTGGATTTTTTCCATCAGGCTTAGACATCTAAAAAGTGCCATAGCCCCTGGTGCTTTCCTCAGAACAGAAGAATCATCATCTACAAATACAGACGCATCACTGCTCCAAGACAGACTCCCCTCCACTGCTCCAGGCCAGACTCCCCTCACCACTGCTCCAGGCCAGACTCCCCTCTTTTTTGAGACAGGGTTTCCTCACCCAGTGCAGGACAGACTATAATTCATGATAGCCATGAAAGCTAAAATACTGGGGATATGAGTATACACAGTATTAAACCCAGGATTTCGCTTTTTTGAGACAGGGTCTTATATAATCCCTACAGGCTTCAAACTCTTTATGTGGCTAAGGATAACTCCTAATCCTCCTGCCCCTACCTCATGAGTGCTGGGAATATAAACGTTCATAACCTTCCAACCCCAACAGGACTAATGATCTCTCCACATCAGAATATCTAGTCAAGAGCAAGGTATATTGTTTTATTACACTTATTTAATGTGTGTGTGTACACATGCATGAGTGTGTGTCACGCACATGAGCATGCCACCAATGTGTGTAGAGATCAAGACATTCTCAAGAGTCTTTGTTTTCCTTCCACAATATCAACTTCTAAAACTAGACTCAAGTGGAAGCTAGGTTTCAGATTACGCTGGCATCAGCTGATTAAAGAAAACAGTTAAAAAAAAAAAAAAAAGTAAAATGCAGAGTTTCTCTTTCTATCAATACCAAGGCCAAAGAATTTTGCAACTGATTTTGTTTGTTTTTCAAGACAAGGCAGCCTGGCTGTCCTGGAACTCCCTCTGTAGACCAGGCTGGCCTCAAACTCAGGGATCCAGCTGCCTCTGCTCCACCCCCAGTGTGCACCACCACACCTCGCTTGCAGATGAGCATGTAACCACTGCAGGCCATGGATGAAACCACTCCCGTCGCTTTCATGTCGACTCTGTAGTACGTAAGTTCTTTTCATTTGAACTGGAGATTTAAAGTAATGGATTTCATTTCCTCACCAAAGCATCATCATTATTGCTTTGGTTTTACAAAACAGGTTGTTCTGTGTAGCTCTGGCTATCCTGAAACTAGCTCTGTAGACCAGGCTGGCCTTGAACTCAAGAGATCCGCTTGCCTCTGCCTCGCAGTGCTGGATTTACTTGTTCTTGTAGAGGACCTGGGTACATTCCCAGTATCCACATGATGTCTCACAACCATCCCTAACTTAGATCCAATGCTCTCTTTTGACTTCCCTGAGCACACTCGTGTGCAGGCACATGAAGGCCAAATACCCACACACATAAAAATAAATAAATCTACAAACTTTTTAAAAAACTATTTCAATTTGGAAAGGTGGGAAGGTTTTGGAGACAGCAGTGTTGACAGCTGCACAATAATATGGAACACTTATGACACGGAACCGGGCATTTCAGATGGCTAAAATGGGGAATTTTCTCTTACATACTCCTCCCCAGGCAACCTACAAAATAAGTCGAGTTCCCTTGGTTTCTTAAGAATGTAAGTAGCGGGCTGGAGAGATGGCTCAGTGGTTAAGAGCACTAGCTGCTCTTCCAGAGGACCTGGGTTCGATTCCCAGCACCCACATGGCAGCTCACAACTGTCTGTAACTTCAGTTCCAGGAGATCCGATACATTCATACCAATGCACATAAAATAAAGTTAAATAAATTATAAAAAAAAAAAAAAAAAAAGCCGGGCGGTGGTGGCGCACGCCTTTAATCCCAGCACTCGGGAGGCAGAGCCAGGAGGATCTCTGTGAGTTCGAGGCCAGCCTGGGCTACAGAGCGAGATCCAGGAAAGGCGCAAAGCTACACAGAGAAACCCTGTCTCGAAAAAACAAAAAAAAAAAAAAAAAAAAAAAAAAAAGAATGTAAGTAGCTGCCTAGTGCTTTTTAGTTATAGTCTCCAGGGTCTCACAACCTGTCTTCTGGGTAAATTTCCTGGAAATGACCTCGGCCCTGGGACTGAGTGATGGACATAAAAGCCCTGAGAGTCAGCTCTTAATTCACGATCTTACTGAGAAACCAGCATATTAAAAGACTGAGCTGTGCCTTTACCAGGGAACCAGACATAACAGCTATCTCAAAAGAACAGTGACCAACTGAGTTAGCAGAGGAGAAACTCAGAAGAGGAGCAGAGCTGTCAGGCAGAGCCAGAGGCAGAAAAGGAACGCCTGTCCAGTAATAATTCCTGCTGAGAGAAACAAACAGTAACAATTTACACTAGGTCTCAGGTTTTGTTTTGAATCGGTGCGGGAGACAGACCCCAGGGCCTTCACATATGCTAGGCAAGTCCTGGACCACTGAACTGCATCCCCAGTCCAAAGACTCTTTTTAAAGAATGTCTAATTTGCCAAGTGGTGGTGGTGCATGCCTTTAATCCCAGAGGGACAAGCCAGTGTGGTATCAAGTGACAATTAGTGCTGCTGAGAAAATGGGGCGGGCTTACAGGATGATTGATGGGTGGGGCATTTAAGGAGCCATGGAAGGTGTATCTGTCCACTGTGGCTGTATAACAAACACCCCCTTGCCCGGGCGGTGGTGGTGCATGCCTTTATACCAACACTCGGGAGGCAGGTAAATCTCTGAGTTCTAGGCCAGCCTGGTCTACAGAGAAAGTCCCAGGATAGCCAGGGCTACATAGAGAAACTCAGTCTTGGAGGGTTGGGGAGGGGAGCCTGATTTTAGCAGAAGATGCTGCTTAAGACTGAATGTGTACTTAGCACTCACAAAAGGTTAACTATGACTTCATTCTTCAGAACACAGTGACGGCTGCAGCCGGATGTTTGCAACTTATGATTATCTGTGAAAGTTATGTAAAATATAGGAATAGTTCATCACAAAATGCTGGATAGTAAACAATGAACTAATACAAGAAGCTGAGTACAATGTAGCTCAGCAATAGAGCACTTGCCAAAATAGTCAAGACCCTGATTTTCACCTCTAGCAACACAAGACAATACAATGAAATAAAATGCTCCCCAAGCACACTGAGCTCAAGACTCCTGCATAAATGAACCTTGAAACACACTAAGTGAAATGAGCTGGATGAAAAGGATAAACATTTGGTTCCATACATATGTCACATCTATGGTACCTACACTGGTCCAAAACTCAGCAACAGGCCTGGAACTCTATCAGTGACAGTCATACCTCGTGCGTGAGGCCTTAGGTGTAATTCCCAGCACAGAATAGGGTCAAAAAACATGGGGACAGAAGTTAAAATGTCAGTCCCTAAAGGCTGATTGAAGAATTGGGAATTACTGTTTGGTGATTTAAAAAAAAAAAAAAAAAAAAAAAAAGAAGGGAGGGAGGGAGGGGGGAGGGAGGGAGGGAGGGAGGGGGGGGGAGGGAGGGAGGGAGGGGGGGGGGGAGGGGGGGGGGGGGGGGGGAGGGAGGGAGGGGGAGGGAGGGAGGGAGGGGAGGGAGGGAGGGAGGGAGGGAGGGAGGGGAGGGAGGGAGAGAGGAGAGAGAGAGAGAGAGAGAGAGAGAGAGAGAGAGAGAGAGAGAGAAAGAAAGAAAGAAAGAAAGAAAGAAAGAAAGAAAGAAAGAAAGAAAGAAAGAAAGAAAGAAAGAAAGAAAGAAAGAAAGAAAGAAAAGGAAGTTGTAAAGGGCCATTGAAATAGTTTTGGGTAAGGGCACCTACTACCAAGCCTGATGATCCAAGTTCAATCCCTGGGCCCTTATATGTTGTGGAATAATCTTTTTGTACACTATGAAGAAGTATCTCTGCCAAAGCAACTTCTGGTTGGTGTAATAGATAGCTGAATGGCCAACAGCTAGGCAGGAGAGGATAAACAGGACTTCCAAGGAGAGATAAGAACTTGGGGTAAGAATCTAAAAGGTGGGGGATTAGCCAGCCAGACACGATACTGAGCAGAGGTAATGAGCCATGTGGTGGAATGTAGATTAATATAAACAGGTTATGAGCTAGTTGTGAACAAGCCTAAGCTAAGGCCACACTTTCATACTTAATAAGTCTCTGTGTCATTATTTGGAAGCTGGAGGTCCAAGAAAGTCCAGTTATACTTAAAGTATAGAGAATAAACTTCCCTAAGTTGTCCTCTGACCTCTGTACACACACACACACACACACACACACACACACACACACACACACACACTGTAGCATACATGTCTACAAGCCCATAAACACACACCTTAAAAAAAACTTACAGGGTGGGGATTTAGCTCAGTGGTAGAGCGCTTGCCTAGCAAGCGCAAGGCCCTTGGGTTGTTGGGTCCTCAGCTGGGGGAGGGTGGACAACGACTTACAAAAGCTTTGGATCCAGTTTCAGGATCCACTGTGCTGGTGATAGCAAAACAACAACAACAACAACAACAACAAAAACAGGCTATGATCTTGTTAATATACTGCAAAGAATGCTGTGCCACTTTCTGGTGAGCTGTACTGGGCACTAAAATTCCTTAAGAAGAATTTTAGTTCATTATGTGAACATGTTCCCTTATGTGTACATGCGAGGCCAGAGTTTGACATCAAGTACCTTTCTCAATTGCTTTCTGCCTTTTTCTTTAAAATCAATTTATTTTATTTAATGTGTATGGGTGTTCTGCCTACATGTGTACCTAAAGAAGCCAGACACAGTGTTGGAACCCCTGGAAATGGAGTTACAGATGGTTATGAGCTATCACATGGCTGCTAAGAGTTGAACTCTGGTCCTCTGGAAGAGCAGCCAATGCTCTTAACCCCTAAGCCATCTCCCCAGTCCCTCTGCCTCATTTTTTAAGACAGTCTCTCAATAAATCTGGAGTTGACTTCAGCTAAACTGGCTGGCCAGCAAGCCCCAAAGATACTGTGTCTCTGCTTTGCAGAGCTTTTTACAAATGACCGACTGACTATCAAAAGCTCTACTACCAAGAACTACTGCTGCTTGATGTTCAGCTGGGCTTCTTGTTTGTTTCTGTCATAATGTGTTCAGATTCTGCCTCAAAGCACAAATGCAGTGGATAAAGTAAGATACTGTTTACATATCTCACTTTCGGGAAACAACACTGGCCATGGAATACTTTCAGTTTGAATTCCAAAGTGGGAGAGCCCAGGTAGTTGCCACAGGCTGCATGAGGCCCCAGGTTCCCTACCAATACTGCACGCATGCGTGTGCGTGTGGGTATGTGAATGAGTGTGAGTGTGTGTGTGTGTGTACACGCGCGGCGAGCGCGAGCGTGTTCTTCAGAAAATCTGCTCCCTGGGTAACCTTCAAAGCAAAAGTTCCAATAATACCCACTACGGTGGCACACACCTAGAATCCCAGCACTGAGAAGGCCGAGGCAGGAGGATGGTTTGTGTAAGGGCAGCCTGAGCTACACAGCAAGACCCTGTGTCAAGAAAAGTAAAAAACCAAAGTCACAAGAGCATCGTGCACACCTGCTCTCTCCACAGACAAAGCACTATGCCGGAAGAACAAGAACACTTTCTTCACAGCAGCTGTTTTAGAACACTCAGAGGGTGCCATGTTCGGTGCATTCGAGGGGCGCAGTAAAGAACTGCCAACATGACTGCTCCACTGCTGTGGGATATTTGTACACTGTGTGAAGATAATTTGCTGTGGTTGGTGTAATAAAAAGCTCAACAGCCAATAGCTAGGCAGGAGGTATAGGCGGGACTTCTAGGCAGAGAGAGAGAGAGAGAGAGAGAGAGAGAGAGAGAGAGAGAGAGAAAGAGAGAAAGAGAGAGAGAGAAAAGATGAATCTAGGCCCATCAGACGCCAATGGGACATGGAGGGAGTTAGACATGGACATACAGAATGAAAAGTAAAAAGCCATAATGCAAAATGTAGATGAATATAAATGGGTTAACTAAAGTTATAAGAACTAGTGGGACAAGCCTAAGCTAAAGCTGAGCTTTCATAATTAATAATAAGTTTCTGTGTCGTTATTTTGTGAGCTGATGGTACAGAAAGACATGGTACGCTCCATGGTATGTATGGGATAACTCATCCCTAACAGGCTTGAGGGCCAGCCGGCCCAAACCAGTAAAAAAAGATACTTTCTGAGAGCCAACCTGGGTCTGCCTAAGGGCCTTAGCAACAGCAGCTGAGACATGAGCTGGAGATGACCTGGACCAATAAGAGGCAGCCATGTCACGCCAGCAGATGCATATTCATCAGACCTCCCCCCAGGGTGGGGTGGAGGATGTATAAGGCTTGCCTCTTCCTGAATAAACTGAGCCTGTTGTTTCAACATTCTCCTAGAGTCTGTTGTTGACTCTGCGCCTACTTGGCCCCCTCCCCCAAAGGAAACAACAGCACAGGGCCCTGCCACAGGTATGCTTAAGGTTTTTATTGTAGATACAAAAGAAAGGACAGCCAGAGGCATCTGGAAGAGTCCAGAGCAGAGTAAGAAAAAAGTAGGCTGGACACAGCCTTCTGTGAGAGGGGAGAACAGCAGGGGATAGAGAATAGGAGTGTAGTGAGACCACTAGGAGGAGCTGAGAACAGCTGCATTCTAAGAAGGGTAAATAGCTGAGAGGGAGACGAGGACCAGGAGATTGCTCTGGGGTCTTTGAGATGTATGACAAATACTTGTAAGGAGCAACAGAGGAAGCCTGGAAGCTAACATGGACCTTAACACGCTGATGGGCAGCACAGGTCTATGTTCATTGGAAAGCCTAAAGTCCTTCTGCCGGGGTAAGGAAAATGACTCCTTCTGGTAGATTAGAAGCAGCTTCACCAGGCTCTGAGAAATTCTGGCTTTGATCTAACCACAAGAAATCCTCCTATAGACGAGGTTGAGTTCACTTCTGGAGATTTGGACAGCTTTTTGGAGTTTGGGGAAATGGGAAGTCTCCTTTGGACTTGACAGGAGATGATAATACGGTCTCAAGTGTCAATAACGTCACAATGGGATTTGCTTATTTACTTAACTGTGTAGTATGTAAAAATCAACTAAAGGGGCTGGTGAGATGGCTCAGTTGTTAAGAACACTGGCTACTCTTCCAGCGTACTGCAGTTCAATTCCCAGCACCCATATGGAGGCTTACAGCTGGCCAGTTCCAAGGGATCTGGCACCCTCACATAGGCAAACAATGCACATAAAATAAGAAACAAAAAAAATTTTTAAGCCGCTGGGCGATGGTGGCACACGCCTTTAATCCCAGCACTCGGGAGGCAGAGCCAGGCGGATCTCTGTGAGTTCGAGGCCAGCCTGGGCTACCAAGTGAGTTCCAGGAAAGGTGCAAAGCTACACAGAGAAACCCTGTCTCAGGGGGAAAAAAAAAAAAAAAAAAAAAAAAAAAAACTTTTTTTAAGCCAAAGGGAAAAAAAAAGCAACTAAAATGCTTGGAAAGTCACGAACCAAGACAACACACAGATCAAATAGACCATGGGGAGGTTTTTTTGTTTTGGGAGGTGTCATTTTGCTTTGTTTTGCAACAAGGTCTGTTTTAGTTATTGTTTTATTGCAGTGATGAAACACCATGGCTGAGCAACTTAAAAAAAGGGTGCATTTAATTAGGGATTGCTTAGTTTCAGAGGGTGAGTCCATGACCATGGTGGGAAGCCTGGCAGTAGGCAAGTAAGCATGGTACTGAAGCAGCAGCTAAGAGCTTTCATCTACATCCTGATCCGGAGACAGAAAGCAGAGAGCAAGAGTAGGATTTTGAAACTTCAACACCTGCCCCCAGTGACACACCTTCTCCAACAAGACCACGCCTAATCTTTCCCAAACAGTTCCACTAATTGGGGACTAAGCATTCAGACATACGAGCCTAGGGGAACCATTCTCATTATGTAATCCTGGCTGGCCTCGACTTACTGAGATCCACTTGCCTCCTGCCTTTTAGGTGCTGGTTACAAACCCCCCCCCCTTTTTTTTTTAAATATTCAGGATCTCATCCTACAGTTCAAGCTGGCCTTGAATGAGCTCCTCTTTCCTCAGGTGCTTGAGTGCAGTGATTCCAGGTGTCTGCCACTATATCCAGAAAAATGTGGGGGTTTTCATTCCAGATGAAATCCCAGCTGGGTATATCTGACGAAGGACGAAGGAAGCTTCTATCAGTATACTGCAGCGGACGTTTTTTCTAGTCCTGCCCAGCCCCACAGACCCCACAGCAGCTAATAATCACTCAGAAGCTTATATTAATTAAAACTGTTTGGCCATTGGCTCAGGCCTACCACAGACTAGCTTTTACATTTAAAATCAGCCCAGTTTTGTTAATCTATATGTTGCCATATGTCTGTGGCTTTACCTGTGTGTCATTACATGCTGTTCCCTGGACGGTGGACTGGCGTCTCCCTCTCAGTTCTGTTTTTTTTTTTTTTTTTTTTTCCCCTCAGAATTTTCCTTGTTTGCTTATCTCTCCTATATTTCTTGCCTGGCTACTGGCCAATCAGCATTTTGTTCATCAACCAATCAGAGCAATGAATTTACAGCATACAGAGTGATATCCACAGCACTCCCCCCCCTTTTTTTTTAAAAAGGGGAGGTTTTAACTTTAACATAGTAAAATTACAATAACAAAACAATTATCAAGCAAGAATTACAGTTATAATATCTTCTCTATTTGTATTTGGCAAAATTAAAGAAGATATCCTATCGATCTATCCTATATTTGTGAAACTAAGGTTTTATATCTAACTTATCTCTTACCATAACCAACAAAAATCATCAATTATAATTATCTAGTTTTTAACTACATCAAAGACCTCAGAAGAATATAATATTACCTAAGTAAATAGGAAGTACATTATAAGCAACATCCAAAAATCTAGAATGGCAGGACAGCTGCCTGCTTGGGAAGTCATCCAAAGTTTCTCTGCAGCATTGGGGCATCCATCTTTAGCCCACAGGCCTAAAGTCTCTCAGTCACTTTTCTTGGTGTCCTGTAGAATGTCTGGCAGTTTCTTCTGTGAAGCAGGAATCTGAAGGAATCTTGCCTTATAAAGGTCAGTGGTCACCTTTCTATGGGTCCTGCAGTCAGTCGATACATTTTGTCAAGCAGTCCAGGTAAGAACAGATTCTTGCACAAATGGCTACTTCTGCCAAGAAGAAGACAAACTCCATATGGAGTGTCTTCGACACTTTTTGTTTTTAAGTAAATCAATATTGTCTGGAGCAAACGTGTCTCATTGTTCAGTAAAGTCTAAGGTTTTAAAACATTTTAAATGCCATATTCTGTAGGTCTTTGAAGTGTTTGAAGATTATCTACCTAATCGAATTATATCTATGTATATCTAGAAAACTTAACATGACTGCAAGTTTGACTATAATAGAAGACTAATTATTAATCTGTATTTAATTATCTATTACAATTTAAATGAGTTAAATATAATACCTTAAACAAGAGTAGAAATATACACAGTATAGCAAAATTAACTTTAAATTTGAACCAATAAATTAAAATCTATACCAATGTAAAATATTTTAAACAAGTTGCTTTTTAAAAGATTTAATAATCTATCCTTTTATCCTATCATATCTATAATAGCCTATATTTTTATATCAGTGTACTTTGAGATTTTGTCCTCTTCCAATTTAACCTTGGCACTGACTCTCCTTCCTACTCAGGTCAGAAGCTTACTACTGCATACTTTTCAATTTTGTTTGGAAGCAGTTTTAGGTCTAAGAGGTTTGAAAGGCACTAAACTACCCCACGAGACAGCTTAGTTTTTACCATTTGGGAGCACTGGTTTATTTTTAAGTGACTACAAATTATAAAAAACATCAGCCTAAAGCTGTTCCCTTTAAATGCAAGCATTTCTTTAGAATTTTCACCCATTTTGGTTGATATACTGTGCACCCCAATAAACTTACCGGGGGGTCAGAGAACAGAACAGCTACTATATTAAACAGAGATTAGACAAGGATAGCACACACTTTTAATCCTAGCATTCCAGAGGCAGAAATCCATCTGGATCTCTGTGAGTTCAAGGCCACACTGGAAACAGCCAGGCATGGTGACACACACCTTTAATCCCAGGACTTGAGATCTCATGTCTTGCCTGAGACAGACACATGCCTTTAATTCCAGGAAGTGGTGGCAGGAAACAGAAAAGTATGTAACTGAGGACCAGGAACTAGAAGCTTTTTAATCTTTTAGGCTTTTGAGCAGCAGTTCAGCTGAGATCCCTTTGGGTGAGGACTCAGAAGCTTTCAGTTTGAGGAAACAAGATCACCTGAGGAATTGGCATGGTGAGGTTGCTTGTGGCTTGTTCTGTTTCTCTGATCTTTCATCGTTCACCCCAATTATCTGGCTCCCAAGTTTTTATTAATAAGACCCTTTAAGATTCATATTATATTTGGCACCCAAAGTGGGGCACGGATTTACAAAACAGCTGCTTGCCTGTGGCCTTGCAGTACCCAGCTCAGGCCCAAGCTGCATGAAGCCGGTTGTTGTGGTGCACGCTGGTAGGATGTGCTGGAGGAGGTGGAGGCAGGAGGATCCCCAGTTTGAGGCCAGCCTGGGAGGCTTGCTGAGGTGAAGCTGCAGCTGGGGCTGGGCCAGGCCACAAACAGTGGGGGCAGACCATGGAGGTGGTGTCCTCTGCTGTGAGCTACAAGCTGCTTCTCATCATGTTGGTGGTGCTGCTACCAGGGATGAAGGGATTACTGCTGCTTGTTCAGAAAACAATTGCCAGGACCATTATGTTTGTTACAAGAAAGCATCAGCAAAGGTCATTTTCAAGTTTGGTGAGGCAAGTAATGGGGAGAAGTTGCTGTGAAGATATTCTCTTCTAGGGAAGAATGTTCATGGTTCTGAGAGGCAGACATTTATCAGACTGTGACTGCTCCAAACCTCAGAGGAGGTATCAGAAAAAAATTTTTCTGCAGTGGACCATGACCACACCTAACAGAGACTTTGAAGTCTTCCAAACAGGTGATGGGATCCCACAATGACATTCCACATGTGTTATGGATATCACTCGGTATAAATAAAATGTTGATTGGCCAGTAGCCAGGCAGGAAGTATAGGCAGGACAAGCAGAGAAGAGAATTCTGGGAACAGGAAGGCTGAGTGAGGAGATGCTGCCAGTCGCCGCCATGAGTACCAACATGTAAGATACTGGTAAACCACGAGCCACGTGGCAAGGTATAGATTTATAGAAATGGGTTAATTTAAGATGTAAGAACTAGATAGCTAGAAGCCTGCCACGGCCATATAGTTTATAAGTAATATAAGTCTCTATGTGTTTACTCAGTTGGGTCTAAGCGGCTGCGGGACTGGCGGGTGAGAGATTTGTCCTGACCATGGGCCAGGCAGGACTGGAGAAAACTTCAGCTACACACATGGACTATGATAAAGCCATTAAGCTAACAAACATCACCCAGAGATCAGCTTTGGACTACAAACTGCTCAGAACAATTTTGAGATTGCTAGCTGAGATGATTCACAGACTACTCGAGCATGGACTGGAGACAAGCCCTACACTTTCCCATTCTGCAGAGACTGGACAGCTAACTCTCCCAGGACTTGACAATTAACCCAAAAATTTTCTTTTCAGGATTCTCTACAGGTGTCTTTGCCCACAGAAAGCAGGAAGTAATTTTAAGAAAACAATGCCCACATTCCCACAAGGTGGGGTGGGTAGTTTTGGGTCATTTGAGTTATGGATATTGTCATTGTTTACAATGATTGGTTACAAGTTAATTGTTAACAGTGGGGGGGGGCTGAAAAAAAGGTATTAGATTCAGGGTTCTTGTTTTAAAAAAAGGAAAAAAGAGGATATAGATAACATGTAAATTATTGAATCTACTCTGAAAAAAAGAAATAATAGAATAAAAGGGTAAATTATTGAACCTACTCTGAAAAGAAAAAAGGGAAGATATAGAAATGATAAGATAAATGGTAGACTTTTGAATCTACTCAGAAAAGAAAAAAGAGAGAATATGGATATGATAAGATAAAAGGTAGCTTATTGAATCTACTTTTAAAAAGGAACTACTTGCCGGCCGGGCGGTGGTGGCGCTTGCCTTTAATCCCAGCACTTGGGAGGCAGAGGCAGGCAGATTTCTGTGAGTTCGAGGCCAGCCTGGACTACAGAGTGAGTTCCAGGAAAGGCGTAAAGCTACACAGAGAAACCCTGTCTTGAAAAATCAAAAAACCAAATAAATAAATGAATGAACTAAAAGGAACTACTTGTTTTAAATAGGATAAGTAATGAAATTTTTGTCTGAATTTGTCAAATGCTAATGGACTGAACATTAATGTTAATGTGTATATATATAATGGAGTTCTTTTGTCAGAATCTGTCAAGTTTAATGGACATTGTTAATGTAATTCTTTTTTTTTTAATTAATTTATTTATTTATTATGTATACAGTGTTCTGTTTACATGTATCCCTGCATGCCAGAAGAGGGCACCAGATCTCATTACAGATGGTTGGGAGCCACCATGTGGTTGCTGGGAATTGAACTCAGGACCTCTGCAAGAACAGCCAGTGCTCTTAACCGCTGAGCCATCTCTCCAGCCCTGTTAATGTAATTCTTGACTATGTATTGTATATAATTTTTCTTACATGCGTTATAACTTTTTTAAATTTTAACCAAAATAAGGGGGGAAATGTGGTTGATATATCGTGCACCCCAATAAACATAGCTGGGGGTCAGAGAACTGAGCAGTCGCTATATTAAACCTAGAGATTAGGCAGTGGTAGCACAGCCTTTAATCCTAGCTGATCTCTGTGAGTTCAAGGCCACACTGGAAACAGTCAGGCGTGGTGATACACACCTTTAATTCCAGGAAGTGATGGTAGGAAGTAGAAAGGTATATAAGGCGTGAAAACCAGGAACTAGAGGCTTTTAAGCTTTGAGATTTTTAGCAGCAGTTCAGCTGAGATCCATTCGGATGAGGACTCGTGGAAACAGGATCCGATGAGGAGTTGTTAAGGTGAGGTTAGCTGTGGCTTGTTCTGCTTCTTTGACCTTTCAGAATTCACTCTACCTAGCTCCCGAGTTTTTTATTTAATACGACCATTTAGAAATTCCTGTTACAACCCATAGACACAAAGCTACAGTGCAAAATGCCAGCAAGAACTGTGGCACAGCACAGCAAACGTGGCTGTCCTTGCTGAAGATAAGGAAGAGCCACCGAATGCCCTCGGTTTTGAGTCTATGAATCATGTTCTGGAGCAACACAGGTATCTTCTCAATCTCCCTCTAATTCCAGCATAACTCCACTCTATGTCCACAGACACACAGTAAAAACCTCTACTGAAGATATCAGTCATCACTTTAAAATAATCTTCACATTAACATTCTTTTGTTTGTTTGGTTTTTCAAGACAGGGTTTCTCCGTGTAGTTTTGCTGGATCTCACTCTGTAGACCAGGCTGGCCTCGAACTCACAGAGATCCGCCTGCCTCTGCCTCCCGAGTGCTGGGATTAAAGGCGTGCACCACCACCGCCCAGCTTGCTTTTTCTTTTTTCTTTGTTACGTTAACATTCTTTTCCATATCAAAAATAAATGTTTAGCCAGGTGTGGTGGCACAGAAGTGAGGCCAGGGGGATAGGGAGGCGCTCTGAGGTTAGCGCCCCTAGCTTGAGGACCAGTGTTCAGACCCCAGGACGGATGTGACAAGCCAGGCATTCTGCAAACAACACTAACTCCTGCTCCAAGGAGTCTGATGACCCCTCTAGCCTCCAAACAAACGAGAGAGAGAGAGAGAGAGAGAGAGAGAGAGAGAGAGAGAGAGAGAGAGAGAGAGAGAGAGTTCAGGCAGGTCTGGAACATACAGTGAAATTCTATCTCAAAAAAAAGGAGGGAGGGGGCGCTAGAGCTACAGCTCTGTGGTAGAATCCTGCTCAGAAGCATAAATCTTAGCTTCCGATTCCCATCACTAAAAATCAAAGTTTCGAGAAATTACTAAATCAAACGGTGAGAACCAGACTTCTCACACCGAGAGCCCACCACTCAGCAGGTGGAGAGACTAGGGTCAGATTTTCTAGGTCATCCTCCCGAAAGTGGAGGCCAACCTAGGTTTCTTGTGACCTGGACATGGTTGCACCTTTAATCCCCCACTAGGGAGACAGAGGCCAGTGCATCTCTCTGAGTTCTAGGCCAGCCAGTCTGGTCTACACAGTAAACTCCAGGACAGCCAGGGCTACACAGTGAGACCCTGCCTTGGGGAGGTAAAAAAAAGTTTACATCAAAATGAAAACCCATATAATATCAAAGCACAGATTTACCCCAACTTATTTTAAATTCCATTCAACCCAACAAACCAAAAGCAAGCCAAGGGAAAAGAACGAAAGACCTGACTTGAGCTAAGAACAGTTCCAGCTCCTGGAGCACGTGGTGGTGCAGCATGGCAGCCACAGGGCGGGACAGCCCCTCATTCTTGGGCCTCAGGACAGCGGCCACAGCAGAGGTGAGGGGCAGAAGGGAGAACTGCAGGTGACAACAGCCACAGGCTTGCTGGACCCCTGCCCCCCCCCCCAGCACACCCACGCCACACCCATGTCACCAGGCCTGCAGCAGCCTCTGCCCCTGAGCCCAGGGACACCACAAACAAGGCAAATGCTGGCAAAACAAGGAAGCCTCCAGGAAGTGGCAAACAGCCAGCTCAAACCGGATAATTCCAGTTCAGGCTGGCTCAAAGCACAAACCCACAGTTCCTATCTTCCCAAACAAAACTCAGCCCGACACTGGGTTCTTTTCTCCAGCAGCAGGGCCAACGCGGTCAGCCCATCACTGTTCCCAAAATGCAAGACCTATTCTTCCAGCCCTGGCACCACCAGAAGGCACCCTTTTTTTTAAGTGTTAACTAAAATACATACAGTGTTTCTGGGAAACCAGCTAGGAAACGGACCTGCTCCCCACAGTCAGAAGCAGGCAGGCCCACCAGAACCATCAGTGAGCGGACGCTTTTCCGGTCCACACTTAGCCCCGCCCCGCCCCGCAGCCGGCTGTGCTCACACCCTTCAGACACAAGGTTGTGTGGCATCAAGGAACAACAAAGCCAAGCATGCAGCGACCAAAAAAGGAACATTTGCAAAACAGGGCTCTGCAGTGACCTCTACAGGCTGCCACCGAGGAGACTGCAGAAAACTCGGTGTTCTTTCCTTATCTTTCAACAGCCCTGAACTACATGAAGCAGAGAAATGCGCAAACATTCTCTTGGGAAGTAAACAAAAGGTCTGGGAGGCGTTTTAGGACACAAAGACTGACTGTCCCTCAGCTCTGGCCACTGACTACCCGTTCTAATGTAACTTCCAGAAAAATCTGGACACCATGCTTCAAGGAGGCAGAGTAACTGGTGCCTAACACCATTAGCTGACTCTCACTGGACTCCATCACAGACAACACCTGGAAATTACAAGCTAGAAAGGCCCACAGTAAAGATTACAGGTTTTGCTCATGGCAGAATTTCTTTGACACTTTTTTTCTGGGGGGTGGGGTTAGGGGTTTAATGAGACAGAGTGTCTCTGTGTAGCCCTGACTGTTCGGGAACTCAATGTGTAGACCAGGCTGGCCTCAAACTCAGAGATCCCCCTGCCTGTGCCTCTCGAATGCCGAGATTAAAGTCTTATACCAACTACAGCTCAGATGACACTACTTTTGAACCCTTGGATAAGGCATGTTACTTAGGCTTAAACGAGAGTGCAAATGTTTGCATTTTAGGTGAAAACAAGGGCCACAAGACAAATGAAGCAGCAGCCCTCCTAAAGAGTATATACTGGTTACGGGATAGAGCTTAGTGAGAGAGCACGTGAAAGGCCCTGGGTTCCACACCCAGCATCACCCCCACTCCCCCCAAATCCTACATCTTTAATCTTTGGCATCTGTTGCTTAATGCCCCAAATATATATGTTTCATTTGTTATTCCAAAAAAGCAATATAAACCTAATGGCTAACTTCCACAAATTCACATGTATATATTTCTTTTTTGCAACTGCCAAGAGCCTGGTTTTTGTTTGTTTTTTGAGACAGGAGTTTCTCTGTAATAGTCCTGGCTGTTCTGGAACTTGCTCTGTAGACCAGGCTGGCCTTGAACTCACAGAGATCCTGTGCCTCCCAAGTGCTTGGATTAAAGACATGTGCCACCACCATCTGTGCAAGAGTCTGTTTTTAATGGTCTGTTCCACAGGCATCTTTCTCCATACCACTCAAACAGAAAAAAATAATAATAATGATTTCTCAATTTAAGCAATTTATCTTGATTTTTTTTCTTTTTTTCTTTTCTTTTTTTTTTTTTTTTTTTTTTTTGATATAGGGTCTTACTATGTAGAATAGGCTGGCCTGCCTCTGATTCCAGCATGCTGGGACTAAAGGTGTGCAACACCACACCCAGCAAGAAACTTTGACGTAATATATGTATGAAAGTTACTCACATTTGTGGTAGTTTCTAGTAGATAATATATTATCATAGCAAAGTGCATAAGCAGGTAATAAAATGAGAACTCACCCAAATTATAGCAGTATGTATCCATGGAAATCCTAAACAAAAGAGGTAGGGAGCTGCAAGAGCCTCTCCCAAACAAACAAAACAAGGGTCAGGGAGATGGCTCCTCGGCAGGTGACACGCTTGCTGAACAACTTGAGGACTTTAGTTTCCATCCCTAGAACCATACATTGCCAATGGGGGCCTGCATCTGGAATCCCTAAGAGCCGTGGGGTGCAAACACAAGGAACCACCACTTTCTAAGGCAAGCTAGCTTGACAGGAGCAGTAGGGAACAAGAGACCCTGCCTTAAAGATGGACCGGCAAGGACAGGCATGCTCATCGTGACAGGAATGTACTGCCACGCACACACACACAAGGTAAGATTCTACAAAGCATTCATTCTAATTAACACCTGAAACCACACTTACAACAGCTGAACGCGGGTGTCAACCGACACAGGCCACGTTACCAAGCCCAGGGTTCCCTCACACTTTCCAACCCTGCAAGGTGACTGCAGTTGTGAAAGCCTTTCTATTTGAACTGGAGGGAAAACTGTCTGCACACTTCAATTGGTGAAGTGCAAGAGTTCCTTGTAACGCTGAAACTTCTTCTCCAAAGCTACCTCTGATCTACCCAGACTATTCAGATGCATACACAGAACCTTCACAGGGAGCAAGAGCTTATCTCACAGGGACAGTGAGTGCCTCACTGTGCAGGCCAGGCTGCCCTTGAACTTAAGCTGCCGCCCCGGCCTGCAACGCACTAGGATTACATTATGCTAACTTTTTTTAATTAAAAGGGTCCTTTTTTTGTAACCTTTTTATGTCTAGTGTCAAAACATTCAGAAGCCATAAGTATATCTCAGGGTAGAGCAAGGTCTTCATTTGATCTCCAACAGCAAAATGTGCAGAGGGGAATTCAAAATTTATTCAAGATTTTAATTTTTCTTTACATTTCACTGCACATTTGGGTAAGATAAAATTCCAAATTATCTACCATTATGGGAAAGCTTAGGGACATTGTAGACAACTATGATTTTCATTTTAGACAGGGTCTCATGTAACTGAGGATGGCCTTGAACTCCTGATCCTCCACCTCCCAAGTTCTAGAATTACATTATACAAGACCATATCCACTCATAGACAATTTTTAATGTAATTAACTCAAAAATTTTATTTAAAATAAATACATTTACAAACATCCCTAGAAGCTGGGGTTGAGGGGTGGGGGGTGGGGTGCACACCTTTAGTCCCAGCACTCAGGAGGCACAGGCAGGTGGATCGCTGTGAGTTCAAGACCAGCCTGGTCTACAGAGAGAATTCCAGGACAGCCAGTACTGTTTCACAGAGAAACCCTGTCTCGAAAAAAAAGAAAAACCAAACAACCAACTAAACAAAACAAACAAAAAAACCAAACAAGCAAACAAACTAACAAAAAAACAAATATCCCTAGAAATAAACAAACATTTTTCCAAGACAGCAGATGGCTAACAGGGTTAAAAGGAACTGGTCTCCAAACGGGACACAATCTACACCCCTGCAAGCTGTCCTCCAACCTCCACACAAACTGTGTGCACACCACACACACACACACACACACACACACACACACACACACACACACACCTTAAAACAAATATGTGAAGTGTTCTATTAAAGGAAAAATGGCTGGAGGTGGTGATGCACACCTTTGATCCCAGCACTCAGGAGGCAGAGGTAGGAGAATCTTAGTTCAGGGCCAGCCTGGTCTACAGAGCTTCCAAGACAAGAGGGGCTACAAAGAAAACCGCTGTCTCAAAAAAAAGGGGGGAGTATAAAAAGTGACCCATTAAATGGTAGCTATGACAAAGAAAGGTACCTCCAGCAGCACAGGGCGGCACATGGGAGTTTATACAGGGCCTATTGCTCAACAGCTAAACGTTGTGACAAGCTATGAGAAACAGTAAATGCCTCATCCAGGAAGACTGCGCAACCAACCACAGTCACTAATCGCTCGCTCGCTCGCTCACTCCCTTCAGGTGGGCTGTCTGCTAGAGTCTGTCACTAAAGCTGGGTCAATCACAGCGGGTCAAAGGTTGGCCTCCCAGTCAGCCAAGGTGACAAGACAAACTATGGTGTGGACAAGTTACAGTGTGTCAATCAATACACAATGTTAATTTGAAACACCTCTAAGTAGCTTTTCTGACTATTACATTTAAAAATCACCCAATGTGGAGAGGGAGGGGGGCTTTTTGTTTTATTTTGTCTGTTCGTGGGTTTGGTTTTTCATTTTTTGGAAGGTGTTTTTGAGACAGGGTCTCACTATGTAGCCTTGCTGGCATGGAACCTACTCTGCAGATCACGCTGGCCTTGAACTCACACAGATCTGCCTGCCTCTCGTTGCCTCTCCAGTGCTTGAATTCAAGGGATACACGTGTATTCTATTTATTTTACAGACCAGGGTTCATGTATCCCAAGCTGGCCTGAAAATTCATTATGCAGCTGAGGAGGATCTTCAACTTCTGATCCTCCTGCTGAAATGATAAATGTGTGCACCAGGCCTGAACTGAAAGAGCCATTTCCTCCCAAAAGAAATGAAATAGTCTAAATTTGTATAACATTTCAAAATATTACTCTTTTCATATGATTTAATTATAGAGGAAAAGAAAACATCTGATAAAGGAACACAAGACTAGGAGACCCTTCTCAATACCACAGAACCTAATTTCATTCACAATCACATGACCAAAGTTCCCACCTATCTCCATTGGTTCTGCTTTTCCCTTCATGTTAACTAAGAATCCTGTGGGTTTAGGGTTTTTAGCTCATTCTGGGGAAATGCTCCCAGTCCTGTTCTTGGTGGAGAGCCATGGTGGTATACCACTGACTCAGACATTACCAGTTCATCCTGGTTTTCATGAGTCAGCACAATTTGACTCTTTAATAAATACGCTGTGTCCCCATCATCCTCAGTCAGGGGTTCTCACAGCCCAAGCTTTCCTTCTCTGAGGGACTAACCATTATCTATTCTAAGTTAACCTCCATGGTTTTGATGGGGTTGGTTGGGTTGGCTAGTTGGTTTTCTGGGGAGGAGGGAGGTAAATTTGTGGGTGGGGAGCGCGCGCATGTGTTAGAGAACAAAGCCCTCCCCCCTATGCATGCCAGGCAAGCACTCCACCGCGTGAGTCCAGCAGGTGCCTTTCCAAAGCACACATCTCATAAGCTAGCTCTTCAAACACCTTTAAGTCTGTCTCTGCATAAAGAACAAACCAAACCCCGGGGGCTGGAGCGATGGGTCCATGCTTAACAGCACTTACTGGCTCTTGCAGAGGACCTGGGTTCACTTCCCAGCACCCAGACAGTGGTCCAACACCATCTTCTGATCTCTGTGAAAGCCAGGCACATGTGGTACGCATATACACATGCAGGTAAAACACTAATACACGTGAAATAAACCTAAAAATTTTCATTGTAAAAGGATAAAATCCTGAATTGTTAACATGCTTAAGCCATTTTTAAATTATCTGCTGGTCTTAGCCAGCACTCAGGATGCAGAGGCAGGTGAATCTCTGAGTTTGACACCAGTCTAGGCTACATAGTAAGGTTTCAGGACAGCCAGCACTATGTAGAGAGCCCTTGTTACACACACACACACACACACACACACACACACACACACACACACACAAATTATCTGCTGGTCTCAAAACATTTAGATCATTCCTCTGCCCTCAAAGTCCTCTGTCTAAATTAAAATGTCTTTCTTCTTTTCTTAACTTCTACATAATCCTTCACAGCCCAACCAATGCTGCCTCTTAAGAGTCAAATAACTCTCCTTCTGTTCTCCACGTAGATAGCAAACTGTCAGTGCAAAGTGG
The DNA here is from genome assembly GCF_004664715.2 of Peromyscus leucopus. NCBI lineage: Eukaryota > Metazoa > Chordata > Mammalia > Rodentia > Cricetidae > Peromyscus > Peromyscus leucopus. The sequence goes on from NC_051064.1 coordinate 142,632,018, forward strand.
CTGTCACACTGCTAATAGTCGAAGGGACTCCACAAGCTAATATGTGAGGCTCAGGTAAGGAACTAAAAGCAACACATGTTAAGGTTGAAATACGCAGGTCCAGAAAACACTGCTGTAGGGCATGTCTCCTTTGGAACCCTCTTGCTTGCCCTCAATCAAGGGAACTGTTCAGGAAGTGGTGGCACTGGGAAGGCAGAAGCAGGTGGATCTCTGAGTTGGAGGCCGGCCTGGTCGAACTATAGAGCTGGTTCTAGAACAGCCAAGGCTACACAAAGAAACCCTGTCTTGGGGGGAAAAAAAAAAGAAAATGTGGCTGGGAATTGTGAACATGATCTTGTGTTCCCTCTTCTTCTCAGGAAAAGGAAAATTGTGTGTGTGTGTGTGTGTGTGTGTGTGTGTTCTGTATTACTATATATGAAAAGAAACCAATAACCCAAGAAATGTATCAGAACCCCTTAAAAGGAGGAAACAAACACTTTAACAGCAGAATCAGGCTGGCAGCAGGCTTGCCTGGCATATGGCAAGCCCGGGCTCAACCTGAGAAGCCTATAGAACAGGACACGCATCATACACTTGTACTCCCAACATGGAGGAGGTAGAAAATAGGGAGATCGCCGGATGGTGGTGGCACATGCCTTTAATCCCAGCACTCAGGAGGCAGAGGCAGGGGATTTCTGTGAGTTTGAGGCCAGCCTGGGCTACAGAGTGAGTTCCAGGAAAGGCGCAAAGCTACACAGAGAAAGCCTGTCAAAAAAAAGAAAGAAAGAGAGAGAGAGAGAGAGAGAGAGAGAGAGAGAGAGAGAGAGAAAGAAAGAAAGAAAGAAAGAAAGAAAGAAAGAAAGAAAGAAAGAAAGAAAGAAAGAAAGAGAGAAAACAGGAAGATCATCCTCCATTACACAATGGGTCTGAAGCCAGCCTAGGATGAGACACCCCCCCCCAGGGGGAAGGGGGGAGGAAACAGAGTAAGAATTATCAATGACCCTTCCCCAAACCCTCGGGGAGCTGTCCTCAAGTAGCAAACTTGAATCCCTGGCCTCCTTGCTATGATATGGCTTATCAGTACAAAGTACAAGGAACAAAATTAGCCCTAAACTTCTAAATTTTACACATAAAAAATCCTGTGTGAGCAAGACAAATTAAACTGTTCAGCTGGTCGGACATGGCCTTCCAATGGACCTCCAGCACACATCCTCTATGTAACCTAGACACAGTCACCTGCCACAATCATCCCTGGTATCTTCTCGCTCACCCACTTTCTCCCTGAGATTTAGTCCTTAGGTCGTTTCCAGGTACATCTTGCCCTTCTTCAAGTTCAGATAATTAGAACACAGATTTTAAAAACTGTGAGCAGGACTGGGCAGTGGTGGCGCACGCCTTTAATCCCAGCGCTCAGGAGGCAAAGGTACGCAGATGTCTGTGAGTTCTTGCCCAGCCTGGTCTACCTGGTCTACAACATGAGTTCCAGGACAACCAGGACTGTTGCACAGAGAAACCTTATAGGTAGGTAGGTAGGTAGGTAGGTAGGTAGGTAGGTAGGTAAGGTAAGGTAAGGTAAGGTAAGGTAAGGTAAGGTAAGGTAGGTAAGGTAAGGTAAGGTAAGGTAAGGTAAGGTAAGGTAAGGTAAGGTAAGAAGGAAGGAAGGAAGGAAGGAAGGAAGGAAGGAAGGAAGGAAGGAAGGAAGGAAGGAAGGAAGGAAGGAAGGAAGGAAGGAGAAAAAAACAAACAAGCAAACATAAACCCCTGTGTGAGCAAAGATTAGCTCCATGAGCAGGATTCGATCACTTCTGTGTTGAAGTTTTCAGTCCCAGTCAGACTGTAACCACAGCACTCAGTGGAAAGCTGCCCATCAAAGACTTTCCTGACACCAACATCAGCGTCTGCACACACTTTCAGGAAAGCTCTAACCCAGTGAAACGCTGTGGGCTTCCTTTAATGGCAGATTTTAGAGAAATGATAAAAAAAACAACTCTAGGCAGGAGAAAGAAACAATGAGATTTTATAATCAGTTCATAGTATTAACTTCATCAACCACTGGTCTAAACAACAATCTAACTTCTCTGACTTCCCAAAAGTTAAAACACCTGCTTCACTCAAATATGGCAATTTCCCAAATATTTAGAGCAAAGCTATCTGGTGATATTTTAATGGTACTGAAATGTGATTTTATTTGTATGTTAATAAAGTTGCCTGGGGGTCAGAGCTAATAGCAAGCCATAGCAGAAGCTGGGCAGTGGTGGCGCACGCCTTTAATCCCAGAACTCAGGAGGCAGAGCCAGGTGGATCTTTGTGAGATCGAGGCTAGCCTGGTCTACAGAGTGAGATCCAGGAAAGGTGCAAAGCTACACAGAGAAACCCTGTCTCGAAAAACCCAAAAGAGAGAGAGAGACAGAGACAGAGACAGAGACAGAAAGAAAAAGAGAAACATAGCTAGATAAGGAAAAGGAGACTAAAATTTCCACTTCATTGTTGTGAATTAGGCAATTAGGAAGCCTAAGAGAGCTATTCAATCATGTGGCTATTTGCTTCTCTTAAATCTAAGCCCATAATATTGAAAGAAAAATCTGCAGTTTTTTTTTTTTTTTTAAATATTCATTGGTGTTTTTTCCTGCATGTATGAGGGTGTTGGATCCCCTGGAACAGGAGTTACAGATAGTGTGAGCTACCATGTGGGTGCTGGGAATTGAACCTGGGTCCTTTGAAAGAGCAGCCAGTACTCTTAACAGCTGAGCCTTCTCCCCAGCCCAGATATGAACTTTCTAATCAGGTCAAAGAAGCTGTGTCCTCTAGGTTTATAACATATACCACCTAAACTTATGTAGGGCACCTGGTTAACAGTCTAAATAACAGGAAGAGGGAATGCTCAAGCCTGTGAGCATCGTGAAGCTGGAATGGCTGCTGGCTAGTATGGGAGTATTTATATTTTTATTCTGAGGTGGCAGTCAACACATTACATGCCCTTTTCATCTTAATACTCACAATAACAAGTCTTACTTGTTTTCTGGGAATCTGGGGTTGTTTAGCTGTGAGGAGTGGCAGATTCAAACAGGGTCTTAGTCTGTAGGCAAGGTAAGGACTCTTTTGCCTTAGCCTCCTCCACATGAGGAGTCATTACAGGCAGGTGCCACCATATCTACTTCTAAAGTAAGGTTCATATACACAGTGAGAGAGCTGAGGCCTAGAAATCACAAGAAAACTATCCAATGTTACCTAAAGAATGTACCATCTGCTGAACTCTATAACTTCAAAACCCTCACAGCCTGACCTCTAAATATCCTTGTTAAAATGACCTTCAATTTATTATTGCTCATCTTTAACATAAAACTCCTTGATATCAAAAAAAAAAAATCCCAATAAATCCATTCATTATCTCAGCCTTGAAGAACAAAACAGTTAACACTAGGGGAAAGAAAGTATTTATAAATTTGGTAAAGCACACTGTGGTGTTAAAATATGGTTAAAGTTAGTTTACTCGATGACAATAAACAATGTATTCCACCAACACATTTCACCAAACAGCTTTTAGAGATGTTCGACCCAATAAGTTGACTCCACACACTTAAGAAATAAAAATAAAACAGGCATGGTGGGCACACCTTCAATCCCAGCACTCGGGAGGCAGAGGCAGGTGGATCTCTGAGAGTTCAAGACAGCCTGGTCTACAAAGTGAGTTCCAGGACAGCCAGGGCTGTTACACAGAGAAATCCTGTCTCAAAAAAGCAAAAGGAAAGGAAAGGAGGAGGGAGTGAAGGAGGGAGAGAAGGACAAACCTCAGAGATCCATTTGTCACAAAATCTGCCTCACCAGGTTTCCGTCACTACTTCTCTTCCTTTTTAGCAATTTAATTTTAACATTAAACATATAAGGGATAAAACAGCATCAGCAAACCATCAGATTCTGGTTAATTCGAAGTCTGCATGTTACTTGCTAAACATATAATCCAAGATTATTTTCTTTACAATAAAATACTGCTGGAGCACACCTTTAGTCCCAGCACTTGGCAGGAAGATCTCTGAATCTGAGGCCAGCCTGGTCTATAGAGCCAAGTTCCAAGTCAGCCGGGACTACACAGAAACCCTGTCTCTGAAGACAGGCTCCACCCCCACCAAAGTGCTATGATCAAAACCATGACTATTGACCCCCAGGCACCTGAGAGCACATGAGGAGCGTGTGGAGTAGATGGATGGCTGAACCTACCTGTCCGTGCTGGTGGTGGTGCTGCTGCTGATCGACTCACTGCTGGAGGATCTACTTCTAGAGCCGCTGCCGCTGGGGGACCTGGTGGGTCTGGACGCTTGGCTAGCCAGCCTCTGCGGGGACTGGTTTCTAGACTGGGACGAATGTGGTGAGCGACTCCTGCTGTGCTGGTAACTGCGCTCTGGCCTTCTGCCTCGTACCTCCCGGGTGATGTCGTCCCTGTAGATATCCCTGTGTACCACACTGGGCAGTGTAAACTGCTCCCGAGCCCTAGGTTCGTATCGGGGGTCATGAGCGTCAAAGCGGTTTGGACTTCGACTCCGAGAAGTGTAATAGAGCCCATGTTGCAAAGTCCGCTCCCGAGGGTCTCTATAGTAATCCTGATCGTAATGTCTTGTCCGATCAAACGCTCCCGTCCCCCGGTCATGGTGTCCATAGGCACTATGTTCATAAGCACGCTCCCTGTTATCTGAAGCCCTGCATTTAGGAGGGGAAAATACCGAATCAGAAAGGAGCAAGCAAAACTGAAAGCAAGTCATGCAAACATTCACTTCAGAGCTGTCTCTGCACCTCGTCCCTCTCTGAACGGCATGGACCTTAGTAAGCAAAACACTGACAAGCTCAACATTTTACTTGACTCCAAAACTTCACTAGTGAGCGTCGTTTCTTTTTACTTCTATGCTGGGCCTTCCTCAGTAGAGTTCTGCACGTCAGATGATCCTTTTATGGGAGATTTTCCAACTTGTATCAAAGGGGAAGGGTGTGTGCGTATGTGTTGTGAACACCAACATTTTTCATCTTTTTTTTTTTTTTTTTTTTGAACAGTCTCATAGCTTAGGCTAACCTCACACTCCCTATGTAGATAAGGAAGACCTTAAACTTCTGATCCTGTACCCACCTCCTAAGTGCCAGGATTGGAGGCATGCACCACAATGCACAATGCCCAGTTTCCACTCTGATTTTGGTGGGAAAGTTTGTCATTGCATCTGCTTATCTGGGGTTCGCTTTTCTTTTTTTAGACAGGGTCTCACTATGTAACCCTGGCTGACCTAGAACTATGTAAAGTAGGTTGGCCTCAAACTCAGAGATCTGCCTGCCTCTACCCCTAAATGCTGGGATTAAAGGAACGCACCCACCAGGCCCAGCTTAATGTTAAAGTGTATTACAGTTTCCTCTGAATAAAACATCTACTAGACTTTTATTGACTTGCCGTTATGTCAGAGCACATCTGCTTACGGCAACGGAGAAGACACTGAAGCCTGTGACAGGCCACGTTTGCAGCAGGATTGCCAAACAAATCAAAACGTTCAAATGCAACATTTTCTTACTCTTGCACTTTTCTTCCCTTGCAGACCGGGTCTTCCTAGCCCAGGCTAGACATGAACTTTCAATCCTCCTGCTTCACTCTCCCTAAGAATTAGGGCTATAAGGCATATGCCACCACTATCAGGCCTCATTAATTTTTGATGCTTGGGTACTCTGAATAAATTACTAAGCTATATAAATTGCCCAAATAATTAGATATCAAAATACTGGGATGATGCGTAATATAGTCTGCATAACTTGACCTAAGAATGTGAAAGCTGTTTTATCTCCTTGTGCTCAAGTGCTACATAATTTAAGTGCTCATTCCGGGATTCAATTTCCTTCTCTATGTGCTCAATGACTGGGGGAAGTAGGTTCTCCTGGCTTTGACTGCATTCAAGGGGCCTGAGATGAAACTGGGAATGCTGGTGACCAAGAGCTCCTGGGGAGCAGCCATCAGCCACAATGTGACTTAACGCTGGCTTTTGTTTTGCAGTGCTGAGATCCAATCCAGAGCCTTGCACGTGTGGGGACAAGTGTTCTACCACTAGGCTACATCCTCAGTTCCCTGAACATTTTCAGTTAGGGTGTGGATGTTCACCAGCCCAAGGGCTCAGACCTTACTGCATAGAGGACAGTGCACGCGCAGGACCTGAGACGCCGGGCGCCCAGCATGGCAGTCCATACCCTTTACAGAGGCAGAGATGGGTAAGACTCTGTGACCCTGAGGCCAGTGAGACCCTTGTCTCAAAAAAAATAAAAAATAAATAAATAAATAAACAACAAAACCAACCAAACAAGGAAAAGCCCTACTCTTAAGAAATTCTAAGTTCTCTACTTCTACAGGCACCAAGTCACTGGAGTTACTTCTCTGCAACCTCACCCTCTATCAATCTTCTACCAAAAGAAATAAAGACTCGTGAGAGATAAAGAATTAGACTCTCTGCAACAAGGCTAGATTCACCGCTGTTGGAATTAACATCACTGTCTCAATACCCTCCTAGAGTCCCAGCATCTCCCTCAGTATTCATTCTCATTCACCATCTCACTCAGTACCAACCCTACTACCCCAGGCTGTGTGCACATGTCTGTGCACACATGTGCTTCTGCACATATCCAAGGCCATGTGGAGGACACACCAGCTGTCTTCCTTGACCACTTCATACCTTATTCACATTCTCATTTTGTAGCCTTGGCTGATCTAGAGCTCACTGTATAGACCAGGCTGGCCCAGAACTCACAGACACTCACCTGCCTCTGCCTCCAGTACTGGGATAAAGGCATATGTCACCACTCTCAATCTACACCTTATTTTTGGAGACAGGGTCTCTCTCTCTCACTGAACTTGGAGCCAGTACTGGGATAAAGGCATATGTCACCACTCTCAATCTACACCTTATTTTTGGAGACAGGGTCTCTCTCTCACTGAACTTGGAGCTAACCAACTGAGCTAAGCTGGCTGGCCAATAAGCACCAGCAGCTGCCCTGTCTCCAGCTCCCCAGTGGGACTGACAGCAACACATCACTGTGCCAGGATGTCACTGGGTGCTAGGGATCTGAACTCAGGTCTTTGTGGTTGCATGGAAAGCATCTTACCGACTGAGCCATCTCCCTGGACTCCAATAGGCTTTTTTTGTTTCTTTTGCTGCCATTATGGAAAAACTAAGCTGGCAAAGGGAGAAGGGATCAGTAATACATTTCCTTCTTAAGTGTATTAAATGACACTATTTTTCTTTTTCATTAGCTATAATTCTGAAATTGAAATATTTCAATGTCTAACAAGAAGGCTCCCTTGAGATTTATAAGAAAACAGCATAACAGGTCTTTTCTGCACACTACCAATGTTAATTGGTAAAAGCATAATTAATGATGTAACAGAAGCAACAGGCAACAGTTCTAGACAGTTAACTGTTCTAGCTGGGACTTCATAAGTATGTGCAGTTCTTATCCATTAGGAAGATACAAAGGCAGGCACGAGAGAAGCAGAGCTGAAATCTAACTGCTAGTCTTGGATTCATCTATTAGTACTAAATGCGTCTAAAGTTAGTGGGGAAAGAAAGGGTGTGACTTGGGTTAGACAGGGGCTAATATACACAGGTCAGGACATACCAACCTTTTCCAACTGTGGAAACACGACCTATAATCCCAATTAAATCTAGGGAGAGAATTGTGAACATAACTTCCCCAATTTTGGCCCCTCTTACAGGGGTAATCCACCTTCTTAGTGGGCAAGGGTGTCAAATGATATTTAGATGAACCACAAGAAAAAAAAAAATCTTAGTGACCAGACAAAATAATTCCACAGGAAGCAAGTAGTCCCAGACAAAGTGTAACTCTCAAACCCCCAGACTTCTTTCTTGAGATAGTAGACAATTATAAATTGATCCACATTCATAAAAATCTGCAGCCCTAAATACGATCAGGCAGCTGGCATCGAGGAAATTTCTCTACAATTCCAATGGATGAGGGACAAAGCTGCTGACAACGGTCCTTTTGTAGACATCCAGTCATGTGACTGCTGTATCCACAACAGATGGGTTGTGTTCAAAGCTAAAGTTCCTTCAACGGGCTGAGACAGTAATCCTCTTCCCTCGGCTAATGGAGTCTTGAGATCACAGCATCCCATACATTCCAGCAGTTAGGACACAGCTATATTCCAGCATTTATGAATGTCCATCATCTGTTTCCCCATTCCATCGAGAAACTGAGTATATTCCACAGAAATTGAGTATATCCAAAAGGGAGAAATCAAGCAATGCCTTTGTTTTCCTCATCCACGTACACATTTCCACACTCAAGCATTGTTTGTAGTATCCAAATGGTAGAATCTGCTAGGTATTTTGTGACAATCCAATGTGTTTGTAGACTTTACATACTGAAAACCGAGAGGTGCTTATCAGCTTGTAAAGGATCTGTAGGCTTTGATATTCCGGAAATATTCCAAATAGCCCGAAGACAAGACCAGCAGCCAAATAGCTCCATCTGGTAGTGAGGATATATCCAAGGAAGGCCTTGATAACATCCAAAAGGAGGAATACTTCCTTCTAGAAGCCAGGTAACTCCAGAATTGATGCTGCTGCAGGAACTCTTCCACCACGTCATCTCAGGAGTAGATATCCAATCTGCTGCAGGAAATATCCTCTACGACTCCGTGAGGTACCAGCCACTGGGACAGAAATCACTTCCGTTTCCAACCCAAAATAGGAAACATTGAGAATGCCCAAAACTTTAAATCCATCTGGGGCCCCTAAATTTGAGTTTCTGTTTCTCACCATATCAAATACAAAATACCTGCCTACAGAAACCTTGGAACTTACCCATCGAGTCTCCGTTCATAGCGTCCTTCTCGTGCATGAAGTGATGGTGGGGGGCCATAAGCAGGCCCTCCACCACTTCCTCTGAACCCAGAAACCTCTCTACTACGAGATGCTATGGAAACTGTATCATCCAATCCCCGAGCAGCACTTGGAATAGTGCCTGGTTCATTATAATCCGTGCGTAGGTCTCTATCTCCCATTTTGTTGACGGAGTTGTGAGCTTTCTGTGCACTTTTGATGTCCACAAAATCCACAAAGGCAGCCACACCTCCTTCAGACCCCCGTTTGGGGAGAATTTTGACACTTTCCACGCGGCCATATCTGGGGAGAAAAATGAAGTAAAGTTATTTACCTACACAATACCTTCCCACAACGTTTCCTTTTAAGGTAATTTACATTATACATGTATGGAACATAAACTACAAAGTAGCTTTCTGTTGGAGGTACCTGTTTGTATGTGCTCACTGTGGGGGGAGGCCAGAGATCTGTCAGGAGTCTTGCTCCACCTCCTCATTTTCTAAGACAGGGTATCAAGTCTGATGGCTAGATGAGAAACCAGGAAGGAGATTACAGGGGTGTGTCTAGTTTTTGTGAGGATGCTGGGGATCACACACCAGTCTTTGTGTTTGAACAGCAAGTACTTTATGAATTGAATTATCTCCCCAGGTCCCAACATAGCTATTTAAATGGCTCTCATTTAAAACACACACACACACACACAACTCATTTGCACTTACAGGTTTTACACTCTCTGAAACAAATATTTGCACATCATTATTTTTATTACTCTCATTTGTATTTACTGAAACTGCACTTAATCTTTCAAGAACACTTAGTAAACTTAACATTGTAACAAAGATTATTAAACAAAAATAAAATCAAAGTCGTTTTAAAATACTGAAGTGGGATATGGTGGCACTGTGACTACAGTCCTGACACTCCAGAGATACAGGCAAGAAGGTTGAGAATTATCACCGGTCTGGCTACAAGGTGGTTCTAGAACTCATGATAGTCTGGGTACTTCACCATGAAACAACACTTTTGTTTATGTATGTATTCATGTAGCATACATGTGATACAGTGGGCAGATGGAGGTCAAAGGACAGCTTCCCCAGAGTTCGCTTTTCTCCTTTCACTGTGTGGGTTCCAAGGATCACACTCAGGTTTTGTCAGGCTTGTTGAGTACCTTTAACCTTTAACTCAGCCACCCCAACACAATATGCCTTCTTTGTGTGTGTGTGTGTGTGTGTGTGTGTGTGTGCGTGCGCGCACGCGCGCACGGGGGGGGGGGGGGGGGGGGGGCAGGGGGACAATGATGATGACGACGACGACGACGACGACGACGACGACGACGGGACACACGGGACGACAGCGCTCAACTCTAGGTTGGCCTCAAACTCACTGGAGAATGGCTGGGCTTTAGGTGCTCCTGCTCCCTTCCACAGCACCTGGTGCTGGACTCACAAGTGTGCACCACCGCGACTGTGCGGTGCACTTTACCAACTGAGTGTGTGCGCTTTACCCACTGAGCTACATGCCCAGCCTTTTGTGTGTTTTAATGAGGCCTATCAGAAAGCTGGCGCAAGCTTTTGTTTGTTTGGTTTTGGTTTTTTTGAGTCAAGGTTTTTCTGTGTAGTTCTGGCTGTCCTGGAAATCACTGTGTAGACTAAGCTGTTCTTGAACTCAAGAGATCTGCCTACCTCTGCCTCCCCAAGTGCTGGAACTAAAGGTCTGTGTCATCATGCATAGCTAAACTCACTTTTTAATTAAATGGACAAAATGCTTTGACAAAATAGACTTCCTGTGGGGTGGGCACATACCTATAATCTCAATCCTGTAATCCCAATACTTGGGAGGTAGAGGCAGGAGGATCAGGAGATCACCCTTAACTATATGGCAAGTTTGAGACCAACCTAAGCTCCAGGAGACCCTGCTGGAGGGGGACAGGACAGAATAGATATCTAGATATTTTACTGTAATTATCCATCTGGCCTGTGACTAAAAGGACTCAACCCTCTACCTCCTGGGTACTGCAATTAAAGGCATGTGTCACCTCACCCAGAGGTCATTTTTTCTTTTATATTGACTTTGTGTGTATGAGTGGTTTTGCCTGAATATACATATATGCACCATGTGTATGCCTGGTGCCTTCAGAGGTTAGAAGAGGGGCTCGAAACTGGAGTTACTGATGGTTGCTGGGAAACTGAACTTGAGGTACCTTCAAGAACAAATGCTCTTAACTACTGAACCATCATCTCTCTGCCCCCAGAGGTTAGTTTTTTTATTTGGTTTTTGTTTTGTTTTGTGGGGTTTTGTTTGTTTTTGTTTTTGTTTTTTGTTTTTGTAGACAGAGTTTCTCTGTGTAGCTTTGGAGCCTGTCCTGGAACTCACTGCAAACCAGGTTGACTTTTAACTCAGAGATTCTGCCTGCCTATATATAGCTCCCAAGTGCTGTTATTAAAGGCATGTGCCACCACTGCCTGAAATTTTTTTTTGAAACACACATCATTTTCCATCAATAATTGGCTAGACCCAGAGGGCTGACTAATTCACTAATCATCTAAGTTTTCAGGACAGAATGAAAAACTACTCAAAATATTGTCAGGTTTCCTCAAGGTTTAGTCTTTCAACATTCTAAAGTGTCTACAGTAAACATTAACAGTCCTTAGAAATTCCCTGAAGAACTAATTTCAGTATATTAATGACCTCAGATCATACGTTTGAGAACTCAGTAACAGAGCAGAAGAGAAGCCTGAGACTGTGAGAAGAGACTGGGGCTGGTCCAGTGGTGCATGGCTTTAAAACTGATGTTCATGGCTGGAGAGATGGCCCAGTGCTTAAAGTATGCACTCTTCTTGCAGAAGACAGGAGCTCAGCTCCCACAACTGTGTCAGATTACTGAAAACTCCCTATGATTCCAGCTCCAGGGAATCTGATGCCTTCTTCTGGCTTTCATGGGCACCTGCACATGCATTACATACCCCCATATACCCATACTGTATATACATAATTTAAAATAAAAACATGAGAGGAGGTGGTAGTGGCGCACGCCTTTAATCCCAGCACTTGGGAGACAGAGGCAGGCGGATCTCTGTGAGTTCCAGGACAGCCAAGACCAGGCGAGAAATCCTGTCTTGAACTGCTTCCCAATACACAAGTAGATTGAATAAATTAAATAAATATAATAATTTCTTTTTTAAATCTTGTCAGGTGCATTGATTGATTTAGTCTTTTCCCTTTTTTTGGGGGGGGGTCGTGGGGTGGGGGTGGGGGTCCTTTCCTAGATGTGAGGATTTTGCATTATAATCACTTTCCCCAAGGTTATACTACAGCCCAGTGATTTTTGTTTGCTTTGGCAGAAAGAGAACATAACACCAACAAAGAGTTGTAAATCCTGTTCCCTCCTTCCTTTCCCATCACTCCAAGGACAGGGATAGCTCAAGGTATTAGCTTTTTCTCTAGAGCCAGGAGCCCAGTGTGGTTGGCTTACACTTTTAATGCCAACACCCAGAGGCAGAGAGGCAGGAAGACCGCTACAAGTTCAAGGCCAGCCTGTTCTCCACAGCGACTTCCAGGAAAGCTAGACCTGTCTCACCACCCTACCTGTGGTGCTGGCTTTAGGGATTTCTTGTTTGTTTTGTTTGTGTGTACCTGGTGCCTGAGGAGGTCAGAAGAGGGCATCATGTCCCCTAGAACTGGAGTTACAGATGATTGTGAGCCACCATGTGAGAGCTGGGAACCAAAACCTGATTTTCTGCAAGAGTAACAAGTGCTCTGAGCCAGAGCCTCTTCCCCAGCTGCAGAATCGGGCCTGCAAAGGAGAAGTCAAGTGTCGCAGTACCAGTGGGTGCACACGGGCAGGCACTCCGGGGACTTGGGAGGCTGACCTTCCTGTGCCTCTCTTTCGGGTGCTGGGATCAGGTGTTTATCATGCTCTGAATCTGGTTGTTTGTTTTGAGATAGGGCCTTGCTGTACACTGCTCAACCTCCAGTGTTGTCCTCCTCCTACCTTAGCTTCTGGAGTGCTAGAGTTAGAGGCAGGAGCCACTGTGCCTGGCTATGCTGAGATTTTTAAACTCTGTGTATATGTGTATGCTGGGATTTGAACCCAGGACCTTGTGCATGCTAGGCAAGCCTCCGTCACCAAGTTATACTCCCAGCTCCTCAGATGTGATCTTCTAGCTGTAGGCAAAGCAGGATTAGATGGAAAACTTGATTGTGTTATTTTCTTTAGCAGGGTGTAGTTGTTGTCTTGTTTCAAGAATGACTCAGGGAAGGTTGTTGTATGAAGTGGGAGGACTATGCAAAGAAAGTATGTGGACGTTTGTTGTTGTTGCCTATAAGAACAGTTTCAAAAGGTGGAGTTAAAATTATCCATACGTTTCTGTTGGTCATCCAGCTGATGAGGGAGGTGTTGAGAGAAATCATTAGCTTTTAATGTGCTGGTGTTACTTAACTGTGGTTACTAGGGACTGCACGAGGGCCTCATGCCAGCTCAGCCAGCTCTCCAGCACTGCGGGGCTCCTCCGGCTGCGCTGCTGTTATTGTGGTGCTGGGGTGGAATGGTTTTCAGCTTTGCCTGGTTAATGTTGCTCTGGAAACTGTGTGGTGAGTTTCTTGTGGAACTAAGGAATTGGTTTTAGACTAGGAAGGGTCTTCTTTTCATCTATTAGGAAACTGCAATTGCAAATTTCATGAAACAAATAATCTTGGTTTTGTTCTCATATGTATCAAATCTCTAGAACATCAACTCTTTAAAAAAAAAACATTTCAAGCTGGGCAATGATAGCGCACACCTTTAATCTCAGTACTCAGGAGGCAGAGGCAGGTGGATTTCTGAGGCCAGTCTGGTCTATACAGAGTTCCAGAACAGCCAGGGCTCTTTTACACAGAGAAATCCTGTCTCAAAAAACCAAAAACAATTCCAACTTTAATTATGTGTGTGTGCGGGCATGCACACACGAGTGCCGGTCCCTGTGGAGACCCACAGTGGTGAGACGCACAAGGGCTGGGGAATCCAGATCGCTGGACAATGTAACACTTGCCTATAAATGAGACTCTAGGTTTGAGAGGGAAAAACCTGTTCACATGGGGCTGGTGAGGTAGCTCGGCAGGTAAAAGCACTTGTTCCTCTTCCAGAGGACCCAAGTTCAGTCCTCAGCACCCACATCAGGTGACTCATAACTGCTGCCTGTAACTCCAGCTCCCGTGGATCTGATGCCCTCTTCTGGCCTCTTCCAGCACCTGCACTACAGCAGAACAATTTTTTTAAAGAAAAAAAGGTGCTTTAGGCATTACAGCTTCGAACAGTCACTGGTGTTTGAAAACAAGGAAGAATTAATCATTTTGGCATAATTATAATGATAATAGTACTGTGGTATCTTTAAATAGTCTTACATTTTGGAAGTACTGAAACACTAATGGATAAAATGAGACATCTGAGATCTGTTTCCAAACAATAGTTGAAAAGGGCTAGAGCGACGGCTTCTTGGGTAAGAGAGCAAGCAAGTCATGGTTGAGCATGGTGGCCACACCTTTAATTCCTAGCACTTGGGAGGCAGAAGCAGGTGGATCTCTATGAGGGAGAGCAGCTGCTCTACACAGCAGGTTCTAAGTCAGCCAGAGCTATACTGTACCACCTTAACTCAAAAACAAATCACAACCAAAGAGCTGTAATCCCAGAAGCACTCAGGGAGACTGAGACAGAAAATTGCTCCAGGTTAAGAAAAAGTCCACTGGAACTCAGCAGTTAAGAGCACCTGCTGCTCTTCCAGAGGACGGGGTTCGGTTCCCAGCCCCCACATGGTGTGGGGTGATTCACAACCATCTGTTAATTCCATTTCCAGGGGATCCAACGCCCTCTTTTGGCCTCTGTGGGCATCAGGCATGCACACAGTGCATGTACATACACGCAGGAAAACATACACAGAAGTAACAAACAGGTCTTTAAAGGTAGTATCTCTTCCTTGGTGCAGTGATTTGCACCTTTAATCCCAGCACTCAAGAGGCAGAGGCAAGTGGATCTCTTGAGTTCTGGCCAGCCTGGGCTACACAGCAAGCAAGACACTGTCTCCAAAAGGGGGGGCAGGTTATAAAGAAAAAAAGAGTTCATATTCAACTTCAGAGTGAATTCTAAACTATTGTTGACTACAGAATGAGACACTATTAAAAGAAAAGAAGGAGCCGGGCAGTGGTAGTGCACACCTTTAATCGGGAGGCAGAGCCAGGTGGATCTCTGTGAGTTCAAGGCCAGCCTGGTCTACAGATCGCGATCCAGGACAGGCACCAAAACTACACAGAGAAACCCTGTCTGAAAGGACAAAAAAAGAAAAAAGAAAAGAAAAGAGGGGGTCTGGGGGCGGGACTAAGGTTGCACTGGGGTTTCTCTGAAGTCAGAGCTGTATGTACTCTGTGTGGTAAATTTCAGCAAACTACTTTTCCCAAGTTCACATTAAAGGTTGTTGCTTGCATTATTCAGTGTAAGGTGACTTCATCATGATGAATTTCTGCTGTGGATGATTGATTGATAAATAAAAATGCTGATTGGCCAGTAGCCAGGCAGGAAGTATAGGCGGGACAAGCAGTGAGGAGAATGCTGGGAAGTGGAAGGCTGAGGCAGAGAAGACGCTGCCAGTCACCACCATGAGCAACAACATGTAAGATACCAGTAAGCCACGAGCCATGTGGAAAGGTATAGATTTATAGAAATGGGTTAATTTAAGATATAAGAATTAGATAACAAGAAGCCTGCCATGGCCTTACAGTTTGAAGCAATATAAGTCTCTGTGTGTTTACTCAGTTGGGTCTGAGCGGTTGCAGGACTGGCGGGTGAGAGAGATTTGTCCTGACCGTGGGCCAGGCAGGACTGGAAAAAACTTCAGCAACAAATTTCCTAAAACTTGTTCTCAACAAATGTAAGAAAGTTGATAAATGGATTACTTGACCAGCAGGAGAAAAAACACACCTCAGACTGATGCACTGTTTAAGTTCAAACCCGGGTGCAATCAGAGACAAAACCCCAGTGCCAAGAGCAAGGTGGCACTGAGTCTGCTGTAAGAGGCAATGTCTCTGTCAGAGAAGAAAGGGACAAAACCAGGGAAGCCACTTCCAATGCCACCTTCTTTTCCTTGCCGGGCTTACCATGCTGGATTCCAAGGAATTGTTAAGGGCCACCAGGGGCCATGTCCTCCTCAGCAATGAGGAGTGGGAGGCAGAGTAACTGGGAGATCAGTCACAAAGGACAGTAACTACTGAGCAAAGTTATACATATAAGGAAGGGAGTCAGGTTTCTCGCTGTTTCAGAAGAGATTTCTAAATACAGAAAAGGGGAGGTTAAAAACTTCTCATCCCTTGAGACAGATCAGTGGGCAAAAAGGCTTGCTGTGGGTGCCTGGTGGTCTGAGTTTGCCCCCTGGATCTCAGTGGAAGAGAACCAAGCCCCCAAGGTGTCATCTGACCTACACACTACACACACAACACACACACCCCACAGCATGCTCAGGCCTGCACGCATACACACCATACACACCCAGAAACATGTGAACTCATTAAATGATATGGCACACAGGCAAGTGTGATGACCCGGTGAGTAAAGGTGCTGCTACCAAGCCTGTTGACCTGAGTTCAAATCCTATGGCAGAAGGAAAGAACTGCAAGCCATCCTCTGACCACCACACACCTGCTGTGGCACATGTGCATACATATAAGCACAAATAAATATAAACTAAGACTCAGCTGCATGTTCATGATTATACATGCATGTACAAATGACACAGCTCTGGGGGGAACAAAAAAACCACAGAACTGAGCACTTAAAATCTTAATTTCTTCTGCTGTCTCTCTTCCCGTTCAGAGGTAGCTATCATTCTGTGTTTCTCCCCAATAAACCACTTGTGGGGGTGAAGGGAATCTAGATTTCTGGGGCTAGAGACGCGGTTAGCAGTTAACAGCACATACTATTCTGGAAGACCCAAATTCAAGTCTGAGCTGCCCATGGATGGCAGCTCACAACCAGGCAAGTAACTCCAGCTCCAGAGAATCTGATGCCTTTGGCCTCCAAGGCACCTACACTCACAAGCACATACTCACAGAAAGATATATACACATTATAACTAATTAAAAATCTAAAATTGTTTTGATTTCTATACAACTACACCCACAGCAAAAAAGCACTTCTAGAACTGGGGTATTAGAAAGTAGTATTAAAAATAAGTCTTTGCCATACCTGAAACACTTAAAAGAATGACTGGGATTACAGTAGATAATCACACACACACACACACACACACACACACACACACACACACACAAAGTGGGGGAATTGGGGATTCTCTCTTTAGAGTCCACCCTGGGCTCAAATTTGTCCTCCTGCCTCAGCCTCCCAAGTAAGGCAACGGCAGTGGCATGGAACACAAAGAGCTATCAGCCAGTGCTGAGGCTGCTGGGCGGAGACCTGAAGAGGGACTAGCAAGGCAGTATCAGGTAGCGCCCACCAAGTACCTGTCAGATACCAAGGGGTAGACTACACCACGGAAACAACCCAGCTAGGCAAATTTTCTGTGTTGTTTTGTTTGAAGACACTCTTTACATAGTCCTGGCTGTCCTAGATCACTCTGTAGACCAGAATGGCCATAAACTCACAGAGATCTGCTGGGATCAAGGGCCATGTGTCACCATGCCTGGCCTAGCCAGGCAAACTTAAAACCATAGTGAGGACAAGGACAGAGAGGTGCTCGGTGCTTAAGAGCACTTATCACTCTTTTTGAGTTTTTTGTTTTTATTATATAGACAAGGTTTCTCTATACAACAGTCCTGGCTATCCCGGAACTCGAACTGTAGACCAGGCTGGCCTCAAATTCACAGTGATCTACCTGCCTCTGCCCCGAGTGCTGGGATTAAAGGTGTGCGCCACCACTGCCCTGCCTATTTATCACTCTTGTGGATCTGGCATTGATTCCCAGCACCCACATGGTGTCTCACAACCATCTGTAATTCCAATTCCAGGGGCTTGATGCCCTCTTCTGACCTCCTCAGGCACTAGGCACTCATGAGGTACACACATACATTCAAGCAAAACAGTTATGTACATAATATAAAATAAATAAGTCTTCCAAAAAAAAACAACAACACATCATTGAGTAATGAGGCAGGTAATTACCCCCAGATCCACTCTGAAGATGGGAACCCATCACTTCTGTGGTTTTCTTTCCAAGAATGCATGGCTTGATATGGTCACAAGGAAAGACCAGAGAGACCCAGTCATCCTAAAGAAGGGAGAATCTGTGTCTTTAAAACTCTAAAGTGCAGGAATGAACCAGAAATAGAGCTCAGAGATAAGAGTGCTTGCCACACTAGAAGGGAGGTGTACTGTTCCAAACTTAAGGAAACTATTGAGTCCAGACAGCTAAAAGGACTATGCAGTACTACTGGCTAGGATTCTGGAGCAGAGAGAGCATCCAATGTGCCCATTCCTATAATTCCAGTGCTTAGGAGGCTGAGGCAAGGATTCATGGGGAGTTCAAAGCCAACAGGACTACAGACTGTGACAGACAGGCAAGCCTTTTTATTTGGGCATTATCTCAGAATGCTCTAACTTCCTGAAATATGAAAATACACAAGCTGGGTGTAGTAGATAAACCTGTAATCCCAACACTCAGGAGGGGAGGCTGGGGAAAGAGGGTCTCGGTTCAACACCAGCCTGGTTCCACATAGCGAGACTGTCTCAAAAATGGGCATGTTAGGGTTTCTATACTTAAAATCATAAGTAATTGAACCCTAATACTGAAGTCAGAAAGGTAGCTGTTCATAGACTGCTAGCCTACCATGCATGAAGCTCTAGGTCTGATGCCCGGAACCACATAAATTAGGCCTGACAGGTCATCTAGAATCCCAGCACTCAGAAGGTAGAGGCCGAAGGATCAAATTCAGGGGGATCATCCTCAGACTAGTGAATTCAAAGCCAGACTGAGAATAGGAAGATCCTGTCTCAACAACAAAAAGTAACCCAGCATGGTGGCTTAATCCCAGCAATTGTGAGGTAGAGACAGGAAGTGTCTCCCTACATTGGAGGCCGGCCTGGGCCAGCCAGGGGTACATTAAAGAGACCCTGTCTCAAAAACAAAAAGTGTAGAGCAGTAGTGATGCCTGTCTTTAATCCTGGCACTGGTGAGCGCACAGGGAGGGGGGGTTGGGTGTCTAAATAATCTACAGTAGAATGACAAAAATCCTAATTTAAATTCGGTGAATTTTTTGTTTGTTTGCTCTTTTTTGTTGTTTTGTTTTGGAGACAGGATTCCTCTGTGTAACACAGCTCTGATTGTCCTGGAACTCAGTTTGTAGACCAGGCTAACCTCCAACTCATAGATTCGCCTGCCTCTGCCTCCCGAGTGCTGGGATTAAAGGCAAGTGCCCCCACACCAGCTTCCCTGCCCCTCCCCCCTTTTAAGGGCAGGTTCTGACTGTGTAGCCCTGGCTGGCCTGTAACTCAGAGATCTTCCTGCCTCTGCAGATCTCTGGGACTAAAAGAGTTCAGCACCACATCCAAGCCCTGACACTGTAACTTTTAACTTAGTGGACAAGGACTCGTGGGAGGAGAACAATCTGAAATATGCAAAGCACACACTGAAAGCCAGCTATGTATGACTCAAAAAAACCACAAGCTGGGGGTGCAAGAAATGGCTCAGCCGGGCGGTGGTTGCACAGACCTTTAATCCCAGCACTTGAGAGGGAGAGGAAGGCGGATCTCTGTGAGTTCAAGGCCAGCCTGGTCTACAAAGTGAGATCCAGGACAGCTAGGGCTGTTACACAGAGAAACCCTGTCTCAAAAAAAAATCAAAAGGGAAAAAAAAAATGGTTCAGCACTTGCTGCTCTTCTAGAGGATTGAAGTCCAGTTCCCAACACCCACATGGTGGCTCATAACCCTCTCTAACTTCAGTATCAGGGACCCACACCCTCTTCTGGCCTGCGTGGGTACCAGACATGCATGTGGTGCAATTTTTTTTTTAGTTTTAAAAACAATTTTTGCCAGGTGGATTTATTTTAATTTGGTATTTAATTTAATACCAGCACTTAGGAGGCAGAACCAGGCGGATCTCTGTGAGTTCAAGGCCAGTCTAGTCTACAGAGGGAGAGCCAGGACAGGCCCAAAACCACACAGAGAAACCCTTTCGGGGGTGGGATGGGGGGGTGGGGGGGATTATTTTTTTAAAAAAGTTATAGAAAGTCATCCAATAGCCAAATCTAGAAGCTCAATTTTTGTGACCATTCAAGTTTCCAAGTTCACTCTAAACACTGGAATGGCAATACTATAGCTCAAACCAATGTTAGAGACTTTTTACACCTTCAGGTGCTAGAGATTCAACAGCAAGAATTTGCCATGTGTGAGACCCTGGTTCCATCCTCAGCTAAAATAAAGAGGGGGAGCAAAAATAATAGAAAGGAAATATATAATCTCCAATTGAATATTCAAGTTTTCATGAAACGTTTTTTTTGGTTTTTTTTTTTTTTTTTTTTTTTTTTTTTCGAGACAGGGTTTCTCTGTGTAGCTTTGCGCCTTTCCTGGAGCTCACTTGGTAGCCCAGGCTGGCCTCGAACTCACAGAGATCCGCCTGGCTCTGCCTCCCGAGTGCTGGGATTAAAGGCGTGCGCCACCAACGCCCGGCGAAATATTTTTAATACTTTTTAAAATGTAGTAGAGGGTTGGAGAGATGGCTCAGAGGTTAAAAGAGCACCGACTGCTCTTCCAGAGGTCCTGAGTTCAATTCCCAGCACCCACATGGTGGTTCACAACCATCTGTAATGAGATCTGGCACCCTCTTCTGTGTACATAATAAATAAATAAATCTAAAAGAAAAAAGCTGTAATATGTAAGGTTAACTTTAAAAAATATATAAATAAAATGTAGTAGAATCTAACGGGCCAAGTCTGTAATCCCAGAACCTGGCAGGCCGAAAGAAAAAGCCGACGTGAGCTATATAGTCAAACAGTGACTACCATGGCAGCCTGGTATGAGAAGATCCTGACTCAAAAACAAAAATTAAAATTAAAAAACAAGCCAAAGCAGAAATAAATGAAGTTTAATTGACACTTCACACTGAGGGAAAGTGAGAGCTGGAAGTCACTTAGAAAAGCTTTGCTCCAGTTCCACCACTGTCTTTACAGC
Source organism: Peromyscus leucopus (assembly GCF_004664715.2). Lineage (NCBI taxonomy): Eukaryota > Metazoa > Chordata > Mammalia > Rodentia > Cricetidae > Peromyscus > Peromyscus leucopus. The sequence continues at coordinate 142,652,995 of NC_051064.1, forward strand.
ACTCTACATCAAAATTTCCAAAGTGTCAGTGTTAACAGGCTAAACATATGAAACCAAGGCCGAAGCCTCTTCATGAGCACAAAAAAACAATACATAAAACCAAAAATAAAAGTAGAACCCAAAGCAACCAAGAGCCCAAAACAAAGGTTGCTGGGAAAAGTGCCTCTCCAAGACAGATGTCAACATCCTTCCTTGAAAGGAGCCCTGTATTTTCCTCCAATCTGCCACATACGGTTTTCTTTATAAGAAATAAGATAAATCTTAAGCATTCTATATTAAATCTTAGTATTCAAGATAACTGAATTTTCCTGAGCTTTCAAAATATGCACACACAAAAAGCCTATCATGAAAATAGATACTCAAAATCACAACATTCAAAACTAGAGGTAACTTCATAGAAATCATCTGATGGCAAGAAAGGACACTATAACGATGGCATCTAAAAATATCCTGCCTCGTGGAAAGGAAGGATGAAGAAGCTCTGGTATTATTCTATTTTGTGACCACAAAGATATTTGAATCTATGTAATGACTTTTAACAGAAAAACCATTGTGCTGAAACATTTCAAATAAAAAAAAAAAAATGTTTAACCAGTCTCATTCTTTGACAAAATTTTTATTGAGGGAACCCCCTAGTGAGCGGCTACATAATAATTTAACCTGTCTGTAAAGGACCGGTGGTGGGTGGATGAGGAAAATCCAGTATGTGACTGACTTACATCTGAAAAAGGCTGTTTAGGCCTTTAAGGGACTCTACTCTGCTCATTCTCATTCAAGGAGTCCTCTCTGCATGCACCTCTCTCCTCCAAGAAAGCCGGCGGCAGTCAATTGTTGTGTGATTCCTCCCTCCAACCCTTCCACTCCGCTAATATACAAAGGACAGGACTTTCTTTCTCCATTGTACAAGGCCCTGTAACAAACCTTTGTTAACTAAAACCCTATTTAGAAACAGTCGTTTAATTTTCTTAATTCGGTATACAGAAGGCTGAAAAGAAAATGAACACAGAAGGTTTATTATATGCAAGAAGGTAAAGCCAATTTTTAAAAAATACTCTATGTTCTAAGAGTTCAGCCTTTCTTTGGCCCGGAGGGGGGGTTCTTCCTCCCCTTCACCCTTCCCTCCATCTTCTTTCTGTACAGTGAAAGCACTGTCAAAATACAGAGAGGGAGGTCTTTATTTCTGCCTTCACAGCTGTCTGACTTAGCCTCCACGCTTTTCTATTGTCCTTTTAATCCAAATACCTACTGCAAAAGCCTAACCACTGTTAAAAGAACATTCATCTTCAGAGCATTTTATGTAATGTATTCCCAGTATACACCTCTTAATCCTGTAAAACAGTTATTAGTTAATATTGCAATCAGCTAGGGAAAAGGGGAGAAGCAGGCACTAAGGTTCGGTTTTAATACAGGCTTCGCGTCTATTTTCTCATTCTGAGGTCTACAAGGCACAGAGGTTGAACGCCATTAAGTTTTCTTATCATTTTAGTGCCTTCTCATCCCTTTCGATTAAATGATTCAAATTCTGTTTTCCTTCCTAGTAGCTATCACATATTTAACAAAACACATTCCACGATACGGATAAAAGGCTGGTCAACTTAGCTCTCCACAGCTGGATCGCCTAGAACATTTCTTGTAGGCAGAAAGATAAGCAAGAAACAGAGCGTACCTGTTTGGGGCTAAGTGGAGGAACATGAGAACTGGGAATTCCAGGGTCAAGAGGGAGAGGGAGATTACTTTCTGTTACCTTCTCATGCTCTGAGCCCATTAAAGGTGTACTACCCAAATAAAACCCATTCCTGTGAAAGTGAGAACTGTAGCCTTTACAAAAGAAGTTTCGGGGACCCAAGTCAGCAGAGGCTTCAAATAACCAAGAGCATCTGCTTTTGCTCTATCTACATCAGGTAAATGCTGCTGTAAACGCAGGGTCAGCAAAGTGCGGGTGAGCCTTCTGCTAGCGCGGCGTTCCTCGGGCTCTCCAGACAGCCCTCCTGCGCGCCTCCTCCCTCCCTTTCGTGCATTCTGAGCGGCTCCGCCGATTCCCACATAAAGTGGGTCCTGGCCGCCATCTTAGAGAGTCATTCACACCAGCCGGACCGCGGCACCACGATTCCAAGCCTCCCAGAACTGCCCCCCACTACTTCCTCGCTGCTCTCCTTCATCTTGCACGGGGGATCAAACTCCAGGTCTGAGGCAAGCAGTGTCTCTGAAATCTGCATAATGTGAAATGTCAAGTCTGACCACAGAACACAGGAGCAGAGCGAATGCGGCAATGCACGTGTTTGCACGTCGGTGCGTTTCAATTTCCCATGCAGGGACCTCCACCGGAGATCCACCAGAGATAAAAGGGAGCGCTTCGCTGAGGGTTTCCACTCTAAAAACCCGCTAAGTGTTTTCTCCTCAACGCTGAAGATATGCTCCTAGAGGGCAGGGACCCGGACTGAGTGAGGGGTGGAGCAGCACCGGCAGAGAAAGTTCCCATCTGCTCGCGCTCCAGCTGCCCTTCATCCCGGGGCACCGAGGCCAACTGCGTCTCAGGGCCGCCTCCTCTCCCGCGTCTCAGGCACAACGTAGTAAACACCCGGAGTGCCGGGCAGCGCGCACCTCCCCCAGGCCTGCGGAGGACAGCCCGGCAGGTTATGAATGGCCTCACTATGCCCAGCTCCTTTTCACACGCGGGCACGCGCACACGCGCGCCCCAGAGGCGAAGATTTAATACCCTGGTAACAGCAACGGCCAACAGAATCAATGGCCCTCCATCAGACAGAAAGAAAGGCGCTCACGCTTCCCAGGCCTCCTCAAAGAGGCTCCAGACCCGGCGACACAACCCATTTCCCCAGGTTGACTCTAACGAGGATGTTCCCCCCATTTCATTCCCTTCACCCACTGAATAGTGGAATTCAGAGTACGCCCAACTCGGAACCTTCCAGGGAATTGGATATCAGGAAAAACTAATTTCCACGGGCAATCACAGATTTGCTATGTTCCTTCTCAATGAGTGAAAGTATGAATACATCTTCATTGTATGTAGGGTTGCATTCTGAGGTCTCTACCAGTTACCGGACACGCGTTTCTGGGAGCGAACAAGAACTAAATGCTACCAACGCCTATGAAAAGCAACATTTATTTTTATCTTTCGCACGCAAAAAGTATTTAGAGAAACTGTAAAGTCACACCTAACCGCTAAAGATTTGCACTTTTTGCCTGTTTCATTAACGAATTGGGAGGTGAAGGATCTACTGTAAAAACCGCTCGGTCACCAGCGCGGCGCGGGAATGCATCTGCGGCGCCTTGGCGTCCAAGCTCCCTTCCCCACGAGCCCCGGGACCCCAGCAGCCCATCTAGTCCCCGCCGAGCGCCAGGCAGCCCGCTCCACCGAGCCGCGCCGACAGAAGCATCTGCCGCTGCACGAATCTTCGCAGAGCGGTCCCGGCTCCGGGTGCCTGCCACCTCCCGGTGCCGCACGATGCCTGGCGCGGCTGCGGCGTCCGCACAGCCCCGGCTCTGACGGCGCCTCGGGACCCGGCCGGCCGCGCTGTGCTCCGGGGCGGCGCGCAAAGACGCGACCCCACGGGACACACCGCTCCAGCTCCCTCGGTGACCGCACAGCAGCCGTCCGCCCAGAAAGCCGGAGCCAGCCGCGCGTCGCCGCTCCGCCCGTGGCCAGCAACGGGCCGGAGAGGTGCCCGAGGTGCCAGCGCGGCCCCGGGCCTCGTGTCACTCACCGTTTGAAATGCTCGATGATCTTCTCTTCCCGCACGTTCTCCGGTAAGTTTCCCACCCAGAGGTGCCTGGTTTCCCGGACCATGCTGGGCGGCGTGCCGGCGACCGTGGTGGCTGGCTCCCCCTCGCCGGCTTCGTACGCGGCCGTCAGCGCAGGGAGGCGGGCGCCGGGGCGGCGGCGGCGGCGGCTGCGGCGGTGGCGTCGGCAGCGGCGGCGGCTCCTCCGGCTCCCCCCGGTGCAGAGACCATCCCTCTCCCCCAGGTTCTGACTCTCGGGCCTCGCAGCTCCGCTCTGCCGCCACCACACACCCGAAGCCGACCCTCGCGCTCCGGCGGCGCATGCGCGCGGGCGGCGGCGGGCGGGGGAGCGGGAGGAGGGGCGAGCGAGACCCGGGCGGCCGCGACTACGACGGAGCCGGCGCTGTGGCTGCCGGACGCTTCCCACCGGCGCGCGCGGCCCGCCTCCCGCCGCCTGGCCACCGCCCCCTGGCCGCGGGCGCGCGCGCGTCCTCCCGCCCCGACGCCGAGTGCCTCCCAGCTGGCGCGCAGGCGCGCGGAGCCCCGAAGTGGGAGGAATGCGGAGCCGGGAAGCGGCGCCCGCGCACTCAGCTTAGTGCGCAGGCGCGACGCGGGGCGGGAGGCTGGCAGCCCGAGGCGTCCAGGGGGGATGCTGGGGCTGCTTCTCCCCGCGGTTAGGCGTTGATCTGGGGAAACACAAGAGAACCGGGTTAGTTTCGAGGCACAGAGGTTTCTAGAGGCCAAAGTCCCCATGCCTATCTGCCCTGCGTCCCGCCCCTGACCATTTACGGACGCCTGGATCCCCGCCTGCTTGGGAAAGTGGTCGGGACCAGGACGTCCTTTTCACCGCCCAGACAAGGGACTACCGTTGCAGAAACCCATCCCTCCCAAGAATCATTGGCGTGTAGCATTAAGCAACTTTTTATATAGGAGCTTGCGAAACCTTTTCCAAGATGTCTCTCGTTACGGTACACAAGAACTAGAGCTGAAATGATACAAGCGTCTCACACAGTTCCCCTCAGAGAGTTGGGCATAGTTTGTTATTTAAACAAGGAGGATTAAACCTTCCCAGGCTTTTGAAACTTGCAATTGACCTTTTATATGAGGCCGCCTTACAGAAAGATAAAGCCTCAAAAGGCAACCGTAGAATAACAGGGGAGAAAAAAACCTAGCTCATTAAAACTGTCCGCAGACTCACGTTTTAATTCTTCATACACAAAAATAAAATGGTGCTTCAGGTACAGCTCTATGTCTACTTGTGCCCTTAAATACTAGGAAGTGCACAGTGCACACAGTCTAGGGCTCTGATCAAGCCCATGTCTAACGAAGGCTCTATATCACTTGAGCTACATTCCCAGTTCTTGCTATTGTTTTTTCTTTGTTTGGCTTTATTTGGAAGGTGCAGCTGTTTGTGTTTTGAGAAAGGCTCTCATATAGCTCAGGCTAGTCTCTAACTAATTAGTCTACATCAACCTCCCAGTCCTGAGAATGCAGACCTGGGCCACCATATTGCTACACCAACTGAATAGGCAGTATTTTGAAATGGAAAAATCATAAACAATAGCAATACTATCTGGGGTCACTTGCACATAATTGTTTCTTTTGTTCTACAAAAGGTGAATATGCTAATTTTTTCTTTCTTTTTTGTTCATTTTAGTCTGCCACATAGCCTAAATTTCTTGATGGTGGTGATATCTGAGTTTAAGCTGCAATAACCTTTCTTGTATTGGTTTAACACTCTATACTGGACTTAATAAATCTCACTGCAGCCAGTTCGATCACCTGAAATAGTCTTGGGACATTCACAGAACTAAACGAGTCCCAACATCAATACAGTACAAATGTGAGCCAGGTGTGGTAATACATACCTATGATGCCAGCACTTCAGAAGTTGAAGGCAAGATCGTTAATACGAAGCCAGCCTGAGCTGCAGGGTAAATGCTGGTCTCAAAAAAAGAAAAACAATACCAAAACAAACAAACAAACAAAACAAAACAGAGGGCTGGTACAGACATAGCCCAGTCAGTAGAGTACTTATGGAGCTGGAAGAGGCCCCGATTTAGCCAGGTGGGGGTCCCTTGCTTTAATCCCAGCACTCAGGAGGCAGAGCCAGGCATAGTCTACAGAGGGAGTTCCAGGTCAGCCAGGACTATTTATTATATAGACTACTTTTGGAAAACGGAAAAAAAGAGAAAAAGAAAAAAAAAAAAAAGCAGCAGCCCTGTATTTGATCCTCAATATAAACTGGACCTAATGGTGTATGCCTAAAATCTCAGCACTCCACTGGAAGGTGGAAGCAGGAGGATCAGAAGTAAAGGTTAGGGGCTGGAGAGATGGCTCAGAGGTTAAGAGCACTGACTATTCTTCCAGAGGTCCTGAGTTCAATTCCCAGCAACCACATGGTGGCTCCCAACCATCTGTAATGAGATCTGGCACCCTTTTCTGTATACATAATAAGTAAATAAATCTTTAAAAAATAATAATAATTTAAATGGGAACAGCTTTTTAAGAAAAAAAACGCTTAATCCAGCACTCGGAGGCAGACCAGCGATCTCTGTAGTTCGAGCAGCTGGCTACCAAGTGAGCTCCAGGAAAGGCAAAGCTACACAGAGAAACCCTGTCTCGAAAAAAAAAAAAAAAAAAAAAAAAAGAAAAAGAAGTAAAGGTTACCCTCTACTACATAGGGAGATAGATGAGACCCTGTCTCAACAACAAAATGTGTCAGATTTTTTGTTTTTGTTTTGTTTTGAGACAGGGTTTCTCTGTGTAGCTTTGGAGCCTGTCCTGGAACTCGCTTTGTAGACCAGGCTGGTCTCAAAATCACAGAGATCCGGTTGCCTCTGCCTCATGAGTGCTGGGATTAAAGGTGTGCACCACCGCTGCCCCGCCCAGACTTTTTTTTCATACCTTAATAATAAGGGTATATTGGGGCTGGAGAGATGGTTAAGAGCAATGGGGTACCCTTTCAGAGAACCCTGGTTCAATTCCCAGTATCCACATGGCAGCTCACAACTCTGTAACTCCCAGTTCCCAGGCTCCTGACACCCTCACACAGACATACATGCAGGCAAAACACCAATGAACATAAAGTTTAAAAAAAAAGATATAACTGGGCGGTGATGGCACATGCCTTTAATCCCAGAACTCGAAGCAGAGGCAGGCAGATCTCTGAATTTGAGGCCAGCATGGTCTACATAGTGAATTCCAAGAGGGCCAGGGCTACACAGAGAAACCTCATCTCAAATAATAATAATAATAATGAGGTCAATATATGTATGTGTATATGTTGGTTTACTTGAGTGTTTAGCCGGCGTGTATATGTGTCATGTATACCTAGTGCCCATGAAGGTCAGAGGAGGGAACCCCTGAAACTGGAGTTGGGGATGGTTGTGAGCCACCATGTGGGTGCTAGCAACCAGACCCCCAGGTCCTCTGCAAGAGCAGCAAGAGTTCTAACCACTGAGCCAGCCTTCCACATCTTTCTTTCTTTCTTTCTTTCTTTCTTTCTTTCTTTCTTTCTTTCTTTCTTTCTTTCTTTCTTCTTTCTTTCTTTCTTTCTTTCTTTTTTTCTTTCTTTCTTTCCTTGAGACAGGGTTTCACTATGTATCCCAGGCAATCTCCCTGCTTCAGCCACCTAAAACTATATATTTTTTAAATGTCCTTCTCCTAGATTAGCTAGAGGGTTTGTTACAGTGGTACTGTTTCCCCTGAATAAAAATCTGAGTAGAGCCTGTCTTGGTGGCACAGGCATTTAATCCCACCACTTAGGAGGCAGAAGCAGGAAAATCTGTGTGAGATGCAGGACAGTCAGAGCTCCATAGTGACACCCTGTCTCAAAGAAGGAAAAAGAAAAAAAAAAAAAAAAACCCAAGTAGAGGGACCCATTAGATACCTCAGTAGGTAAAGGTGCTTGCCACCAAGCCCCAAACCTCACGTGGTGGGAGGAGAGAACCAACTTCCTCCAGTTGTCCTCTCACCTCCACAGGAGCACACTGGCTCATACACACCCGGAAAAATAAGTAAATGGGGGAGGAGCAAAACACGGAGGAAAAAAACCAAGTGGACTCAGTAATCACTGACTGGCTTCTTTCTGATTTCTGACCTTTCTATTGCAAAAGTTGTTGGTAACAGTGCAAGGGACAAGCCAGTGCTTTTTGCATAGCCGGGAAGAGAGTGTTTCATTTTCTCAGGGCTTTGCATTTTCGGCTGGCAACACATCAGGAAACACTGGGGAAGCTGTTTTCCATTTCTATCACTGTTACAAAATACTTCAGGGGAATTTCTTCATGAGCCTGTATCTTTGTAAGTTTCCATAGAAGGGAGAACAAAAGAAAGCAGAACAAACAGAAAAGCAATCCACTCTAATTTTCTGCTTTAAAAAAAAAAAATCTTAGGTCAGGGCTGGAGAGATGACTCAGCAGTTAAGAGTGATCACTGTTCTTTCAGAGGTCTAAATTAGTTCTCAGCACCCATGTCTGGCCCACAATTAATCACTCGTAACTCCCCAAGTTTTCCAGGCCTCTGACCTCAAAGGGCATCTTCACTCTCCTGCACCAACCCACACAAGAAACACACATACACACATAATTAGAAATAAGCATAGAGATGGACGCGGTGGTGCACACTTTTAATCCCAGCACTCAGCAGCCAGAGTCAGGTGGATTTCTGTAAGTGTGAGGCCATCCTGGTCGACATAGTGAGTTCCAGGACAGCTAGGGCTACATAGAGAGACCCTTGTGTCAAAAATATATAAGAAAATACATTATGAAAATAAAAATAAAACTTTAAAATCTTAGTAATGGCTAGGTGTGGTGGGACACACATTTAATCACAGTAGTTGGGAGGCAGAGGCAGGCAGATCTCTATGAGTTGGGATCCAGTCTACATATTGTGTTCCAGAGTAGCCACAGATATATAGTGAAATCCTGTCTCAAAAAATAATAAAATAAATAAAATCAAAATAAAAATAAAAAAATCTTAGTAAATTGAGAAATGCAGTGGTGGTGCTTGTCTTTAATCCCAGGACTCAGGAGGCAGAGGCAGGCAGATCTCTGAGTTTGAGGCCAGCCTGGTCTACAGATCAAATTCCAGGACAGCCAGAGCTACATAGAGAAATCCTGTCTCAAAAAACCTAAATAAATAAACCTTAGTAATTGATGCTCATAGCAAAAGAATAAACAGGTTTCCAGGTCTAACTCCACAGCAGATCAGGCCCTACCCCATCCATGTAAAACCCACGAATGTAGGTTGTGGTTTACCTGTGAAAATGGATGGAAGTACATCTCATTTGAATATTAAAGAGAATTCAGAAAGGTGGCATTAAAGCAGAGTCATTTGCAAAGGGGAATTAAAATAGATTTGCTTTTAATCAACTCCCATTTTCACACTGTGAAGAGCTGCTGTATTTAGCATGCTAGACATGCTCAGAGAGTTCAGTCATGCGTAATGGAAGCCGAGATGAGGAAAGCTTCTGAGCCTGAGACTCAGCCTTTCAACATCAACTGGAGTGGATAAATTAAAATCCCTACTGAGGCAGAAGGACAGAATAGTCACCAGATATGTAACAAAAGCAGTTACAAATTGAATCCCAAGCTATTAAAATTAATCTATTTCACAAGACATGTACTTAAAATACATGCATCTTTTCTAAAAGCTATCACATAAAAATATGTTAACTAGCTCTAAAATGACCAAAGCCCTAAGCACGTGAAAACAGGACAAGAGCAATCTCTGATTAGGCTGTATGAATCAGGATTGAGGTTGTTACAAAAATAATAATAATAATAAATAAAACAAACAAGAGGATTTGAATTATTGCTATTCCTGAGAGTCTAGTGGTGAAAGAGAACAATCCATGAGCAAACTAGCAAGCAGCCTGGGGAAATTATATGCATAAATCAGGAACCCCAAATGTGGATATGTCTACCTAGTCCTGTAGGGCACTCTTGCAAGAAGCTAACATTTCACAGTTTACTGCTTGCCACTCTAGGAGAGCTAAATAATGTACTCTAGGTTGTTTGTAGTTTTCCAGAAACTTCCTAACTTTCTACCCTTTATCCTAAGACAGTTGTTCAGGGTTGGATTTCCCCCTGTGAACAAATGCTGCTGCTGTATCAAATATCCAGAATGATCAGTTAACTAATATTTATAGAATTAAACTGAAAATACACTAGAGGAATACTTCCGATGGAAATCATGGTTGTCTTAGGTAATAGAATCTGAATTTTTTTCTTGTTTATTTGAGAATAGCTGCTCATGATTCACAATAGCCTAAAAGCTGCCATGTAGTCAAGGGTGGCCTTGAACTAATGATATTGCCTCTATGTTGGGATTACAGGAGTGAGCCACTTTGACCAGCTAGAATTTTAGTTAAAATAAATAAATAAATATTAGGCTGGATGTAGTGGCACAGACCTTTAATCCCAGCACTCGGGAGATAGTGTGTTCCAGGACAGCTGGGGCAACATGAAGAAACCCTGTCTCGAAAAACCAATAAATAAATAACTAGAATTTCCTCTGCATTTTCTAAACTTTTTTTTTTGGCTTTTATAATTGGAAAGAAAACGTCTTAACAAAATGTCTTTGGGGTTATTAATTATGCACTGTGGTGCTGGGGATCAAACCCAGAGCGTTCATGTATACCATTTGAGTTCCAACACCAGCCCAATTAAATGATTTTTGGGAGAGTCAGCAGCATCTCAGTCAAGAAAGGGATCCAGTGAAATGTTAATACTTGACTACAATAAATCAACACATACAATAGACCCCATATGAACAAAGTGTTAATGTTATTAGTATATATCCATAGATCATTTTGTTTGTTTGTCTGAGCTGGCCTGGACTCCATATGCTTGCCTCTGCCAGTGCTGGGATTAATGGCGTTTGACACCATGCTGCCTCATTCATCCTTTAAAAACCCAAATGCAGTATTCAATAAGGAAGCCTGGGCAGTGGTGGTACATGCACTCAGGAGGCAGAGGCAGGTGGATCTCTGAGTTTGAGGCTAGCCTGGTCTACAGAGGGAGTTGCAAGACAACCAGGGCTACACAGAGAAACCCTGTCTGGAAAAGCAAAAACAAACAACAACAACAGCAGCAGCAGCAAAAAATAGACCAAAAAACAATAAGGAAACCGCCATAAATGATACACATTATCCAAATACCCTAGATCTAGGAAATTTTAACTTTTTAGCTATCAGGAAGCAAGCAGAATGAGTAATACAAATCCTGGCTTTTGACTAATTCAGAGAAGACTATCCAAGTGTACTTGATGGAATATTAGAAATCAAAATATCAAATAAAACGTGGTTAGCTGCTTATCATATATGTGTTAATTTTTTTCCACAGATTTAGAGTTTTTCAGCTCCTTTATTGCTCGTTTTAGAAGACTGGTTCTAGTTTGAAGGATGCAAAGAAGGATTCCTGTACTCGCACAAAGTGTGTTTGAAATGGGGCATAGTAGTTCATGTTCTCATGTTGTGATTCCACCATTAAGGAGTTTCAGGGCAGCCTGGGGCTACACAGTAAGAATCTACCAAAAAAAAAAAAAAAAGAAAGAGAGAAAGAAAAAAGAAAGAAAGAAAGAAAAGAAATAAGGAAGTTTGTTTTTAAACTGCTTCCACTTGAATCCAACATTTGCGATTTAACATCAGCCTCAAGTTCAAGGCCAGCATGGGCTCCATGAGACCTAATCTCGGGGAAGGGGGTGGGGGGAGTTGGGGTGGGGTGGGGAGTACAATGTATTCCCGTTGCATGCAAGTATGCATAACTATGCATGGTTTTTTAACAGGGTGCTGGAGATTCAAACTTCGGTGACCTTAAACCCACTAAGTCATCTCATGGGGCCCAAATGTATGGATTTTGATAGAAAATACTCAGAATACTTTTAAGAAAGAAAATAGGTCCAGTGAGCGTCATCACTAAAGACTGCACTGGCAAAGACACTAAATAAAATGTTTTTCCCGCCTCCACACACCAGAATTTTAACACACATCCAAACACAGGCCTTTAAAGATTTTTAATTCGTCCTAAGAGTGTGACATTAAGGGATATCATAGCTTATAAGCCATTCATAGCTCTCACCTTAAAGACATTTCCCTTTAAGATCAGTTTGGCGGCTGATACCTTTAGTTTCAGTACCTGGGAGGCAGAGGCAGGCAGAGCTCGGTATGAAACAGACAAACAAAAAGGATGTTCTAGAAATCTAGTTACTCGACAATGTAATCCAAAAATGGTTTGACGACTCGTTTTTAAAAACTCAGTATTTTGCTCCCTTTTCCCTACTGGAGGAAATGTGATTTGAAAGACCTTATACTTTAAGTCCGTAATTTCCGTTCACGGAATGTGCGACAGGGATTCTCCGAATTTACAAAATGCATGAGCAATGGTCACTTCCAACCCGTGTATTACAGCTTTATTAGAATTCTGCCTCCTCTAGACTGGTCTTCCACACTAATCTTTCAGCCAGGAACCGGTCACCAGCTCAGGGTTCCCATCGGGAAGGCAGATCCGGCTCCGCCCAGAGTCATGTCTGCTGACCTCAGAGAGGTCAATGGCGCTCTTACACCTGCAGGCCGATTCGCCGCCACCCCCACCCCACCCCCGGGGGAGCAGCAAGGACAGAGGCAGGCTGGGGACTCCCCGACGTGGGACTGTCACAGCCAGGGCGCTTTCTTCACCGAGTCTCTCCGGCTCACAGTCTGCCATGTACACGGATCTTCAGCCGCGACCCAGGCCAATAAATAATCCGGGGAGGCAAAATTTCTCTGGCTGCACTGCGACCGGGGGTTGGATGCAAGTGGATTCCATGACAAGTGGGGCTTTTTTCCCCTTAGTCCTGACAGTATTTCCACTACACTTGCAGGGAAGAGGAATAAGGTCACTATGGTTACCGCGGCGTGAGGGACCGGGAGCTGCGGCGACCCCGCCAGCACACGCGGCCGACAAGGGCACCTTCGCGAGCGGCGCCCTGGGAAGACCGATCCGGCACCACTCAGGCCCCCCAGGGTCACCGAACCCCGGCGGGAACCTCTCAAAAACATGGCGCGGTCGAGTGTGGGTGAGAAAAGCAGGGAGACGCGATCCGATGCCCGGGCTTTGTTCAGCCTCCCTCCAGGACGCGACTCGTAACCGCACCGAGCAGACAGTTCCCGAGGCTGGGAATTGAGCAAAGGAGGACAGGACAAGGGAGGTCTTCAAACGCTCTTCTCATCAAAGAGGCCACCACCGGCAACGCGGGAGGAAAAAAAAAAAAAAAAAAAAAAAAGCCCGGCCAAACTGCGCAGGCGCGCGGAAAGGCCACCTATTCCTCCTCCCCCTCCCCCGCACCCCAGGAACGCGAGGCCGCCCGAATGCGCTTGCGCGACTCGCGGAGGGAAACGTTGGAGGTGGGGGAGAACCGGGTCCATTGTGAGAGGGAGAGAGGGAGGGAGAGAGAGCGGCCCCCGCGGGCGAGCGCCGGCGCGCGCACGCAAGCCACTCTCACAGTCTCCGCGGGCGCGCGCCAAGGCCTCGGCCCAACGCCAGGCGCATGCGCTGGGGGCAGCGCGGAGGGTGGGGGAGGCGGGGGAGAGACAGCCACCGAGCCTGCGGGCTTTCTGCTGAGTTGCCCTGCGAAGTTTCTGGAAAGGCGGATACAAAGGGGAGCTTGGGGAGGGGGCGCGAGCTTCTTTCGGGAGAGAGGGGCCGCGGCAAGTCCCAGAGTCCACAGCCGCCGGCCTGACACCCCGACCCAGGGAGCAAACTCCGTGACAGCAGCCGCTCCGCCCTGTCCCCGGCCCAGCCGGCGCTCACGGCGGGGACAGGGAGAGGGCTGGAGGGCGCCGAGCTGCGGGGACGTTAGGCTTGGGCGCCCCGGGGGGACGCGTTCGCGGCTTAGGGGGCCCCGAGCCCCGTTCCAACTCCCCTGACGTGCCAGCCCTTCCGGCTTCACACGGCTGCCCCGGGGGTAACGGGGGGTGCCGTGTGCCCCGCGAGCTCCTTCCTGGCGCGCGTGGACGGCGTGGGAAGGAACGTTGCCACCCCCCGACCCCGGGACCCCCGCGGAAGATCCGAATGCGGGGACGGGGCCGCCGGCGACTCGCAGTCTGCACCCCGCCGCCCACCCGGCTGCCATTTTGTGGCGCGGCCGCCATTTCGCGCGGCCCGGGGTGGTGGGGGTGGCGGGGAAGGGGCGCGGTGCGCGGCCCCGCGGCGGGCGATGGGCGTGGCCGGCGGCGGGCGCGGCCCCGGCCCCTTTGTTCTTCGCCTGGGGTCGTGGGGGCCCCTCGGGCTCTGGCCGCCGCCGCGTCGCGCCGTGTGAACAGGGAGACGCGGCCCCGGGCGTGCGGGAGCCCGGAGCCCGTCGGCAGCGGGGTGTGTCCCCCGTGCGGGGATGACGTCCTGCCTGGGGAGCCTTGGGCCGCCGCGCTGGGCAGGGGCTGAGGGCGGGCCTCGCTCGGCATCCTCCACCCCTGCAAAGCGGGTCAAGTGCGGACGGAGGCGGCGAGGGCTTCCTGCACAGTCGGGAAAGTAACAAAGGTGCTGAAACGCGGAGGAACCGAGCACCGGGAGGCGGGGCTCTTGCAACCCACGAGGTGGAGGAGCGCTGAGAGCTAGCCTTCCATTGGCTGGCCCTCCAGCACGGGCCTTTCGGGGCCCATCGCTCTGACCCAGTAGCTTGAACAATAAGTAGGTTGTGGTGGCTTTCTTCTGTCTGTCGAGATCCATTTCCACTTATTTTTAAAAGCCTTATGAGTTTATAAAAAGCGGACAATAAAATACGTGCCTGGCATAGCCCTTTCACGTTGTGAATAAGCAGCTGTCTGTATTCTTAGGGAATCCTTAAATGCGAATCTCGGTGTGTTTATTGTTAAAAGTTGTGGCACTGTTTAACAGAGCCTGGAATTCGAAAAACTCATGCTGCTAAATTTATCTTCCAGCTTTGTTTTTGTGCAGTTTTTTTTTTTAATGGTTTACGTGGTTTTTCTTCCCAACAGCCTGGTATCAAAGGAACCAGCCCTTCCTGACTCATCTCTTTGTGTCTAGGCTACAGCAGGCTTCTTAGGGTTTGGGTTTTTTTTTAATTTTCTCACTGTGTATAATTATGGGGATTGCTTATGTTTTCTGTAATAGTGGGGTAAAGCTTATAATGACAGGATTAAAAGGTCAAGAGCATTGTTGAGGGAACCGATCAGGATTTTGATGGCTTCCATATGAGAAATATAGCAGAGGCTTTTTAGATTCTCAAATTTTGTTTCATGTGTAGGTGGGCTGGGTAGAGTTCTAAAATGGTATACAGTGCCTTTAAGATTACATAAATTTGCCGGGCGGTGATGGCTCTCGTCTTTAGTCCCAGCTCCGTGAGTTCAAGGCCAGCCTGGTCTACCGATCAAGATCCAGGACAGGCACCAAAACTACAGACAAACCCTGTTTTGAAAACACACACATACACACACACACATACACACACACACACACACACACACACAAAAGATTACATAAACTTTCTGAAACAAACCTTTGGTAGTGATTGCTTAGTTGTTTTTGTAATACTGTTCTCTTTTGCATGTAATCAAGTAAAATCTTTTACTGAAAAGTTTTAATAATATGGCAAGCAAAATATACTATTAACTGATGGGTTGACATGCAGAGAATGATTGCCCAGCACTTCATTGTAAAGATGAGGAGGAGCTGATTAAATTTTGAATTCTAATTTCCTTGGGCCCTTTTTGTTTTTGAGACAAACTCATGTAGCACAGGCTAGCCTTGAAACTCAGCTTTGTAGCTGAGGATAAACTTGAACTCATGAACCTCCTGTCGTATGAGCAGTGGTGGTGCACGCCTTTTATCCCAGCACTGAGTAAGCATCTGCAGACAGAGCTCTGAGTTTGAGGCCAGCCTGGTCTACAGAGCAAGTTCCAATAAACAGAAACCCTGTCTCAAAAAACAAAAACAAAACTCCTGTCTCTACCTTTGATTATTCCTAGGGTTTTGTTGTTGATCCGTCGGTTTTTAACTTTATGTATGGGGCTGGAGAGATGGCTCAGCGATAAAGAGCACTGGCCAGAGGACACGGGTTCAATTCCCAGCACCCACATGGCAGCTCACAACTCTATAACTCCAGTTCTAGGGGATCTGACACCCTCACACAGAAACACATGCAGGCGAGAGACACCAGTGTACATAAAATAAAATTTTTCTTTAAAGTTTATGTGAAGCTAGGCAGTGGTGGTGCATGCCCTTAACCCCAGCACTTGGGAGGCAGAGGCAGGTGGATCTCAGTGAGTCTGAGGCCAGCCTGGTCTATAAAGTGAGTTCCAGGACAGCCCGGACTGGTACATGGAGAAACCCAGTCTCGAAAAAACAAAAAAGTATGTTGTCCTTGGAAGTCAGAAGAGGGTGTGGGTCTCATGGAGCTGGAGTTATGGGCAGTCTGGAACCACTGTCTTGAGCAAGGGTAGAAGGGTAGAGAGGGCTCTTAATCACTGACCCACCTCTGCATCCCCTGTCCCCCATTTCCTAAGACAGCCTTCAGGAGCAGAAATGCTGTGTCCTTTGGCTCATGCCTTTCTCTCTCTGCAGTTGGTGAAATTGTGTGTGCTTTTGAACATTAGAAACACTTATTCCTCATTATTCTAGGAAAAGACAACTTTTCATGCCAAATCAGGCAGAGGAGGGAATTTAAAACTATAACAATAACAACCTTTTCCTGCTCAAGATAAACGAGCTTTTTAGAGATCCTCATTACATGGGAAGTCCTTCAATATTTTTGGCAGCCTTAATACTCCTCCTACAGCCTGTAATAGTTTTTCCCCTCTGAGGCAAAACATTCAGTTGTAAAATGCTTCCCTGCACTTCAGAAGTACTGAAGTTAAGGAATAAATCTTTAATAGGCAGCAGTTTGCTTCTCAGGATAACAGGAACACATCTATAAATATTAAAAACACTCAGGAGAACATTGGTTTGTCCTGTCTGAGCGCAGATGGTCATCCCTAGAGCAAAATCCCATAGCTTCGGTAGTCAAGTGGGTAATATATCACGTACTTCTAAACGCTATTTCTTGTGTGTGTCTGTGTGTTGTCTGCATTTGCATGTGCAGCACTTATGTCCCTAGTGCCCATGGAGGACAGAGGATTGGGATCAGACCCCCTGGAACTGGAGTTAGAAGGTTGTCAGCATGTAAGTGCTGGGAACCAAAGCTAGGTCCTCTGGGAAAGTGCCCTTGAACACCAGGCCATCTCTAGTCCCTCTAAAAGCCAAAATTTTAATTCATTTCTTTATAACCTGTGAGCATCCACCATGTGCCTGGTCCTGTTGGTGATCTGAATACATCACTGCATAAAAGTACAACAGAGATCTATTAGTGGGAGTCTCTCAGTGGGGAGTGGGAGGAGGCCACAAACAGAAGGAGGAAGTGAAATCCCAGAGGTGGTCCACAGAGGTGGCTCAGTGGTTGGCTGCAGTGCTCACCGTTCTGGGTCTGAGTTCCTGTATCCTTCCCACCACAGAGGTGAAGAATACAGAGGAGGCCTGGTGTGGTGATGCATGCCTTTAATCCCCACACTCGGGAGGCAAAGGCAGGCAGATCTCTGTGGTCTACAGATCGAGTTCCGGACAGCCAGGGCAACATAGAAGCCCTGCCCCCCAAAAAACAAAAAAAGATGGATAAGAGGAAATCGTGCTCTGTAATTTTAAATGGTCTTGAAGGTAAGCCTTATTAACAAGGAGCTAAGGGAGCAGTCATGTGGATGTCTAGGGAAGACACTCTAGCCAGAGCCTTCAAGTAGGAACATAAGCTGCACACAGAAATAGTATTTTTGAAAAATACAAGCAAGCAAGAGCATATAGGATATGTTGGATTCTACAACTTGAGGTCCTCAAACTTGTCCTGACCTTGAACTGAGCCTCCTGGCCTTACATCCCAAGTGTCAGGATTATAGACATGTGTGGCCACACCAGGCTCTGAAATAAGTTCCATTCCATACATGTGTATATGTCCCTTTTACATGTTATGTGTATATGTCTGTCATATAAGCACAAATTCCTGCCTCACTAAATGGGAGGGACACATTCCAAGAAGGGTTATTAATTTTGTCTTATTTGAAGCATCATAGTACCACTTCTCAAACTGAAATGGCATGGATGCCTTTATGGGATATCTCTTGGGACCACCTTTTTTTCTTGGCTTTTTGAAACAGGGTCTCTACATATCCCTGGAACATGCTTTGTAGACAAGACTGGCCTAGAACTCACAAAGATGCTCCTGTGTAGTGCTGGGCCTTAGTGTGTGGGCCACGATGCCCAGTTTTAGGACCACCTTCATAGCCATCATCCTTGGCCAACTTGGGGTCCTCTAACTGGAAGGCAGGGGTTCCTTGTGCTCACAGATAAGCACTAGAGGAAGCAGGAATATGAAAACACACAAAGCTGTTTGTTCAAAGGGAGGGACACATAACCTATTATCTGCCCAGAAGACTGGGAGCTGGTGTGGTTAATAGCCTGGTGACCTTTGCACTATTGGTGTGGCTGAGCCCATACCAGATCCTCTCTCAGACCCTTATCATGAACTCATCAATCTATAGAACCTATCTTTATGGCAGGTGTCACATGTAGTCAATCTATAGGACTCATCTTTATGGAAGATGTCACGTGTACTTTACAAAGAGTTTGGATGTAGTCAGGTCTTAAGCTTTATTGAGTTAATTATCACAAGCCTGAGTTAATTATCACCAGGAAAATTTTCACCCAATTGTGCTGTGCTTAAAAATGCCTAAAATAAGCTACTCGGGGTCAAGACTCCTGAAGTTTGAACCAACACCAGCTACTCAGTCACATTGAACCAAACTCCCTTCTTGCCTTCTGTGGATTGTTAATCTGCTGGCCTCGGGAGTCACAGGGACACACCCCCACCCCACCCTGCATCTAACATCCTCAGGCTTGGGTGTATTTGGAGGGCGTGTACAGATGAGTTCTCCACCTATAGGTAGCACTTAAGGCCTGGGAACTGAGTGAGCTCATAAACTAGATAGATGAAGGGAACCTCTGGAGCAGCGCACACTGAGAGGTACGGAAGATAGGGTTCAGCAGAACTGACTGGGAGGAGCCAGGGAGGTAGAAACGGCTGTAGAGCACAGGTCCAGAGAGCCAGCGGAAGGAGAGGACAGAGCGACATCCGCTGTGGAATGACACAGAGACGCTGCTGCCTGGAAAGGAGGGTGGCATTTAGCAAAGGGAAGGTGGTGGCTTTTAGAGACCTTCATTGGGATGCATTGAAGGGGAAAGTGATTGGATCGTTCCATCAGAGAAGTCAGAGGACCTGGCCGTGGTTAGGGGGCTCACAACCCTCCAACTCCAACTGTAGGGAATCTAAGACCCTCTCCTGGTTTTCAAGGGCACCTGCATGCATGTGTGAATATATACACACAGACACATACATAAAAATAAAATATCTTGCCAGGCAGATGCAGCAGGATTTCTGGGAGTTCAAAGCCAGCCTGGTCTACAGAGTTCCAGGACAGGCTCCAAAGCTACACAGAGAAACCCTTTCTCAAACAAAATAAAAATAAAATAAAATAATAATATATATAAATGAAATATCTTTGATTTTGGATTTTATTTGAAATAGGGTTTCACTATCTAGGCCTGGCTTTTACTCCCTGTATAGATAAGGCTGGCATTGAACTCATGGAGATCTGCCTGCCTCTGCCTCCAGATTATTGGGATTAAAGGTGTATGCCACCATACTCAGCTCCCTCCCATGCCCAAATTTTCTTCTAAAAAAGTTGTACAGAGGGACTTGGAAAGAAGGACACCAGAGCCTGTAATACTGCGAAGTACCTTCAATTTCAAAAAAAGTACATGCCCCAGCACAGGAGCCAGGCTGGAAGGAATGTTCCACCCTCAGGATACGGTCTAGATCCACTACAGTTAGGGCACGCATTTCCTCTGCCTTTGGTTTGGAAACAGGGCCTCACTATGTAGTCCTGATTGTCCCAGAACTCCAGGCTGGCCTTGAACTCAGAGATCTTCCACCGGCCTCTGCCTCCCACTCGCTGGGTTCACAGGTGTGTGCCACTGTGCCTGGCTTGCTTTTGTTTTTAAAAGACCACTTCCCAGCCAGGGGGTGGTGGTGCTCGCCTTTAATCCCAGCACTCTGGAGACAGAGACAGGTGGAGCTCTGTGAGTTCGAGGCCAGCCTGGTCTGCAGAGAGAGTTCCAGGACAGCCAGGGCTACGTAGTGAGACCCTGTCTCAAAAAACCAAAGGGAAAAAATGACTCAATAAAGTGCCAGTTGCACAAACATGAGGACCTGGGTTTGGATGCCCAACACCCTTGTAAAAGAGAAGCAGAGCACCTCCCTTCTGTGAACAGTGCTGGGGGAGGGGCGGGGGAGGGGGAGGGGTGAGCATGGGGGAGGGGCACTGCAGGAAGAGATATTGCAGCTCATTGGCCAGACAGCTTGATGAACTGACAGGTCCTGTCTCAAAAATTAGGAATAATGTCTGGTGGTGGTGCACACCTTTAATTCAAGCACTGGAGAGGCAGAGGCAGGCTGAGCTCTGTGAGTTCCAGGCCAGCCTGGTCTACAGAGTAAGACTCTGTCTCAAACAAACAAACAAACAAAAAAACATAAACAGGTAGAGCTGTCAAAGGAGGCCCATGGCATCAACCTCTTGTAGTCGAAAGTTTTCTCCAGTACCAACCAGCCCCCACGGTCCCGCAGGTGCTTATAAAATAATCACTTAGAAGCTTATATTAATTATAACTGCCTGGCCATTATCTCAGGCTTATTACTGACTAGCTCTTATACTTAAATTAATCCATAAATCTTATCTCTGTTTAGCCTCATGGCTTGGTACCTTTTCTCAGTTCTGCCTTGTTATCTTGCTTCCTCTGTGTCTGGCTAGCAACTCCTCACTTCGCCCCTCCTCTTCCCAGCATGCTCCTAGTCTGCTTACCCCGTCTACACTTCCTGCCTGGCTACTGGCCAACCAGCATTTTTTTTTTGGGGGGGGTATTCAAGACAGGGTTTCTTCATGTAGTTTTGGTGCCTGTCCTGGATCTCACTCTGTATACCAGGCTGGCCTCAAACTCACAGAGATCTGCCTGGTTCTGCCTCCTGAGTGCTGGGATTAAAGGTGTGAGCCACTGCCACCCAGCTTGCCAATTAAGCCAGTTGCTGTGTGCCATGGGAATATATCATAAGAACTCAGCTGGTTATGGCAAAGTCACTACCTGGAGGGATCAAGGAATTCTTCCAGAGGAAGCCAAATTCCAAGGAGCTTTTGGTGTTATTTGGCTTGTTATATATCAGCTGTCTTCTGTTATGAAAATCATGTGTGCCTACATAGCTTTCCCAACTGACTTTTCCCTAAGAAGGGCTAACAGGGTGGACTGATCACTCTCTGGACATACACATTCCAGGCATTTGGAGAACAGCCTCAGGGAAGGCTTCTTCTGGAATCAGATATCTCCTTTAGCCACTCTCAAGTAACAAGTCTCCTGACCTAAGGTAAATTCCACAAAGAGACACCACCTAGGTCAGGTGGACGTTAAGTAATAGCTTTACACAATTTAGCTCAGACCCTCCTTTCTTACAGCCTTACTAACTTTATAGACCTCTAACTCCTTACCTAACCATTTCTAGGGATATTTAGATAACTTTCTTTTTTTTTTTTTTTTTTTTTTTTGGTTTTTCAAGACAGGGTTTCTCTGTGTAGCTTTGCGCCTTTCCTGGAACTCACTTGGTAGACCAGGCTGGCCTCGAACTCACAGAGATCCGCCTGTCTCTGCCTCCCGAGTGCTGGGATTAAAGGCGTGCGCCACCACCGCCCGGCTTAATATTTAGATAACTTTCTGTGCTGACAGCTATGCTCAGCCAGAACCCCAGTTCAAGCCTCCCTATAATTATCATCATTGGCAGCATCCGGCCAGGTCCATCTCCAGATGGAGGAAAGTACCTTATCAGAGATACCTCTGTACTCTCTAAGAACAGACTTAAGCATCCAGGCTACCTGTTTGAGAAGGCCTGGCGGATGTGCCAATTAAGCTTTACTTCCTCCTTTCCCAAACCTTACCTCCAGTCCCAGATCTCCCTTTAACTATCACCAGAGGCATCTAGCTGTACACAGGTTGCCTAGCAACTGAGCATACTTTCCCCGACCCTGCAGAAAAAAAAGCAGATAGCTCAGACAGATAGAAGCCACAGGAAAAAAGGCAGTTATATTTTCTCCCATTGACCTAACAATTTATAAATTCTTAACATTTTCTACTAATCACATTTAAGACTATAGTTGAGCACATAAGATCCCTCTTCTTAGATATTACCCGAATTTAGCCTTTAGTTAATTCATTTCCCCCATTGGTCACTTCCCTTTGGGGTTGCAAATGATAATTAACGGTTATTGCCTCCCTGTGTGATTCTTATCACCCCTCCATTTGACCCTGGAAGCCTGGCTTTACACTGCTAAGGGAATACTACTTGTAAGTGTATATATACCAGGACTCCCAGGGCACTGGAGGACAGAGAGAGAAGAGAATGGAAGAACTAGATGGGTAAGAATTTGAGAGGAACAAACTGAGCTGGGGAAGAACTAGATTAAAGGGCTAGAAGAGAGGACTAGAGGAACGAGATGGAAGATGAGGAAGAGCCAGATGGGGAAGAACAAGTTGAGAGAAGGAGATGGGAGAGGAGCTGATTTGGGAAAGAACTAGATGGATGAGAACCTAGAAGGAGCCTATATATGAGAGCAGAATATAAGCTTGTACCTGACACAGAATAATAAAGTATAGGGACTAAGGAGTTTCGTGTACATAGATTCATTTCTTTTCACCAAAGATTAATTATAACCTGGTTGTAGATTCTTCCCAGACTATGGGAACTGTGAGGGGACTATCGAGGGGCTGGGCCCCCATAGTCCCCGTTAACCAGTGTACAAGAGCATTATCCCATAGCATTTCCCCTTTTCTGTCTAATCAAAAAGGACAGCCAGAACTATTACACAGAGAAACCCTGTCTTATAAAAACAAACAAACAAAAAGATAGTGGGTAATAAAAGCACTAGCTACAGAAGCCGCCTGGACTCATGTAAGCAGCTGGATTTGGTGACAAGCATCTGTAATCCCATTATCCCTAGGGGGAGAAAGGAGATGGAGACAGAAGTCAGCTGGCCTGGAGAGTGCAGCCACAGCAACATAAATAAGAAGCAAACTGGAAGATAGAACTGACTCCTCCAAATTGTCCTGTGACTTACACACATTATAGTATGAGAGCATGTGAGTGCCTCTCCCCTCATACACACACTAAAAATGAACAAAAGCCTACTTCTTTTTGTTTGTTTGTTTTTGTTCTTCGAGACAGGGTTTCTCTGTGTAGCTTTGTGCCTTTCCTGGAACTCACTCGGTAGTAGACCAGGCTGGCCTCGAACTCACAGAGATCCACCTGCCTCTGCCTCCCGAGTGCTGGGACTAAAGGCGTGCGCCGCCGCCGCCGCCGCCGCCGCCGCCGCCGCCGCCACCACCACCACCACCCAGATGAAAGCCTACTTCTTTAACAAGCCAGTTAATTGACACAAATGCATCTGTGATGCTCTGAGTACATCTTTGCTTTGTGGAGGTTTTCCTTTGTTTGTTTGTTTGTTTGTTTGTTTGTTTTTGAGACAGGGTTTCTCTGTATAACTGTTCTTGCTGTCCTGGAACCTTAGTGGAGGTTTTAATAATGAAAATCCTGCTTCCTTAAAAGAGCCAAGAGAAATATTGGAAAAATGTTAAAGGTTTATGTTTCCTTTCAAAAATAAGAGAAAAAATGTGACATCCATTATATTGGGGTAATTGAAACCATTTGTGCAAAGAACATCCCAGATGTTTTCCTAACCATCTGTGATTTGGCCTTCTGAAGAAACTGGACCAACTTTTGGTTTTAGAGATAAGCTATTTAAATGAATTTACGTATAGTATGGTCTTCATGCTAAACATCTCTGGATAATATTCTGCATTTGTTGAATAAATAATTTGTTGAAAGGGGTTTGCTAAAAAGCATAAAAAATGTTAGAATAAATCAGAGTGTAGCAGCAGCAAATACCCATAATCCCAGTCCTGGGGAGGCTGAAGCAGGAGGATTGCCATAAAAGTGAGGCAATAGATACTTCATAGAAAGATTCTGTTTTTGGGGGCTGGAGAGATGGCTGGGCTGCTCTTCTAGAGGACCTGGGTTCAATTCCCAGCACCCACATGGCAGCTCACAACTGCCTGTAAATTCAGTTCCAGGAGACCTAACACCTTCACACCAATGCACATAGAATAAAGTTTAAAAAAAAAAAAAAGACCCTGTTTCCAAAAAGAGAGAAAATAAAAATTGTCAGGGCTAGGGATGTATATTGGTGGTGGTGAGTTTGTTTTTAATGTTTGTTTGTTTTATAGCCCAGGAGCTTTGAACTGGATCCTCCTGCATTAACCTCCATGTACCTGCTTTTCTGTTTCTTGTGCTGTTGTGGGTGGAGTTGTCTTATGCTAAGTGGCCCAGGCTAGTGTCAAACTCCTATGAACAGTAATCTCTCTTTTTTTAAATTAATTTATTTTTATTTTATTTTCATTGGTGTTTTGCTTTCATGAATGTCTGTGTGAGGGTGTCAGATCTTCAGTTACAGACAGTTGTGAACTGCCATGTAGGTGCTGGGAATTGAACCCAGGTCCTCTGGAAGAGCAGTTAGTGCTCTTAACCACTGAGCCATCTCTCCAGCCCCCGAACAATAATCTCTTACCTCAGCCTCTGAAGTAGTTACAACTGTAGGCATTTATTTGCTTTTTTATTTTTATTTTTCTGATTTTCCAGGACAAGGTTTCTCTGTGTAGCCTTGGCTGTCCTAGAACTCGCTCTGTAGAGCAGGCTGGCCTCGAACTCATAGAGAACCGTCCACCTGCCTCTGCCTCCTGAGTGCTGGGATTAAAGATGTGTGCCACCATCATGTGGCTTATTTGCTTTTTAAGGCAAAAGAAACACAATGCATTCATACAGCACTTTTGCTGACAAAGGAAGTGGGTCTGAGTGTGAGGAGGAAAGAGTTAGCTGCGAGTTTGTGTCCTAAAGAGATGCCTGCCTGAGTAGACTGCTCTCAGATGGGAATATAAATAGCACTCTAGTGGAGGGCTGGAAGCCGGATACATTGAAACAGATGCTGGCAAGCAGATGTGCTTGCGTGAGTCTATGCAAGAAACGACACTAATTGGCTAAGAAAGAGTCACGATCATTATGACTTCATTCCCCCAACTAAAGCACCCTATCAAAGGAGCTGGAGTCCCATTTAGCATCCCGGGTGAGTTATATAAGTGTTTTTGGCTGTGTTTTGGTGTGTTTTATTCCACATGGAATGATCATCTTCTAGACCAATGCCCGGCAAACAGTGGCTACTCATTAAATCTTCATTGGATTTTAGAAAAGAATCCATTATCCATACTGCATACGGTACAGCCTGAGATGCCAGCGCTAGGGAAGGAAAAACATCCAGCCTGAGCTACATAACAGGCTTCAGGGTGGCAGCCTGGGTTACATAAGACTGTCTCAAAAAACAAGAAAAGAAAAACATAAAGAAACCAGACCTTGTGCCACACCCTTATCATCCCAGAACTCATAAGTTAGAAGGCTAATGCAGGAGGACCAGAGTTTGATTCCATCCTTAGCTATACAATGAGTTTCAGACCAGCCTGGGCTACATAAGACTATATATCTCAGGCTGAAGAGATGGCTTAGAAGTTAAGAGCTCTTTCTGAAGACCCAAGTTTGATTCCCAACAACTACATGGCAGCTCACAATTTTGTCTAACTCCAGTTCCAGGTGATTCAAAGCCTTCCTCTAGCTTCCACGGGTACCAGGTATACGTAGCGGGCACATATATAGATTCAGGCAAAATACTCATACACATAAAATAATAGTAGTTTTTAAAGGTTATATCTCAAACAAATAAATAAAAACAAAACAGACAAACAAAGCCCCATACTGCAGCTGTGTTGCTTGCAGGATATTTGATCACACTGTGAACCCTGAGTTTACACTAATTCAGTAAAACCTTGGGTCAAGAGGCGGAGCCAGCAACTAGTTGACAGGAAGTAGACAGAGAGAGTCAGGAAAACGGATAGAGAAATACACAGGAAGTAGTAGGGAGGGACTTCGGTGATCCGTTTTGGTTTGGGTCAATGATGCTCGCTTGCTGGGTTGCCAGCTGAGGAGAAAAAGGCCAGCTGGTTGCTCCTCAGCCTCTCTGAGCTAGCAGGTTTTCACCCCAGCATCTGACTCCTGAGTCTTTACTGGTAAATAGAACAACACAGACTTAGTTAAAAGGACATTTGGCCGCAGAGGCAGTTCTGGTGGGAACTGAGCAGTGGGGTAGTGATTGTGGAGCCTCAGTAAGCAGCTGAACAGCAGTAGATTCAGGTGCAGCCATTGTGACGATGATAAAAACAACACAGTGGAGTGTGTCAGTGCACGTCTGTAATCCAGTATGTGGGACACCTTGCTGGCTAGTTTTTATGTCAACTTGACACAAGTAAACTCATCTGAGAAGAGGGAACCTCACATAAGAAAGTGCCTCCAGCCGGGTGGTGGTGGCGCACACCATTAATCCCAGCACTCAGGAGGCAGAGCCAGGCAGATCTCTGTGAGTTCGAGGCCAGCCTGGTCTCCAAAGCGAGTTCCAGGACAGGTGCAAAGTTACATAGAGAAACCCTGTCTCGAAAAAACAAAAGCAAAAAAAAAAAAAAAAAAAAAAAAAAAAAAGTGCCTCCAAGCCACATGATAATGGTGCACACCCTTAATTCCAGCACTCTGGAGGCAAAGGCAGGCAGATCTCTGTGAGTCAAGGCCAGTCTGGTCTTCAGAGAGAGTTCCAGGTAAGCCAAGGCTACACAGAGAGAGAAAAGAAAACTCACTAAGACTGGTCTGTACACAAGCCTGCAGGGCATATTTTTAATTAGTGTAGTGATTGATGTGGGAGGGCCCAGCCCATTATGGGTGGGGCCACCCCTGGGCTGGTGGTTCTGGGTTCTAAAACAGGCTGAGCAAACCATGGGGAGCAGACCAGTAAGCAATTTTCCTCCAACGCCTTACCTCCAGGTTCCTGCTCTTTTTGAGTTCCTGTCCTGGCTTCCATCAGTGATGCACTGTGTGGATGTAGAAGTGTAAGCCAAATAAACCCTTTCCTCCCCAGCTTGCCTTTTGGTCATGGCGTTTCAGTGCAGCAATAGAAACCCTAAGACAGAGACTGGAGCAGGAGAATCAAGAATTCAAGACCACCTTCAACCTGAGCTACATGAAACCCTGTCTCCACAAAAATGACAGCATTATACTCTATGTGTTGTAATTATTAATTACCCCACTGGAGAGTTTTTTTTTTTTTTTTAATCTAGTCAAATGAGACGGTGCATGTAAAAATACTTTTTAAAAATATTTATTTATTTTGTATACAGTGTTCTGGCCACATGCTAGAAGAGGGCACCAGATCTCATTGTGAGCCACCATGTGGTTGCTGAGAATTGAACTCAGGACCTCTGGAAGGGCAGCCAGTGCTCTTAACCTCTGAGCCATCTCTCCAGCCCTGTAAAAATGCTTTTATCATGACAAAAATGTTATTTAAATTTCAGCTGTTTATATGAGAATGTGAATAATGTCCATGTGTTACAGAGCATGAGGAGACCATCCACTGGGTGCTCCATATATGGATTTATTTTTTTCTTTTTTAGATTATAGGGATATACTAATCTAGAAAGATCTGTCAATGTGTTTGAAACTAGAAGACAGAGGGCAATATTTAGGATAGTTTGGCTCTAGCTGAGGAGAAGGCTCAGGTAGTGAAGCTCTTAGCTTGGGGGGGGGGGAGGCTGTTCCATCCCTAAGACCCAGTGTAGTAAAGTGGGGTGTGTTGACACACACTTTCTCTCAAACACCAAGGGTGCAGCCTAAGTTTGATCCTGAATCCTACGGTGGAAGGAGAAAACTGACTCCTGAAAGTTGTCCTCTGACCTCTGTACACGCCATGGCATGCACACATCTACACACACACACACACACACACACACCACACACGATGATAATGATTTCTTTAAAAGTAGACACAGCATTCCTAAAGAATGACACCAAGGTTGTCCTCTGGCCTCCACAAGCATGTGTACACCCTCACATGTGTGCGTTTGCACATACAAGTACCATGGGCACGTAGCAAAGAAGAAAAAAAAGTCAGGTCCTATAAACAGAATTGACAAAAGTATATTAAAGATTTGAAAGACTTTTAAACCAATCATGAACATGAGAGCCTCAGAAATTAAGTCCCGAGCACACTGACCCTGCTTGACACATGGCAGTTATCATGTTCTATATCCTCTTTCTTGAGTCGTCTCATGTAGCCTAGGCTGGCTCTGAACTCTTTATGGAACCTCCGGTGGCCTTGAAGTTCAGATTTCTCTGTCTGGACCTTTGGAGTCCCATGTCCAGTTTATACGGCCCTCAGAATGGAACCCAGGATGTTGTGCATGTTTGGCAACTGAACTACACCCAACCCTCCTCCTCCTCTTCTTTTTGGTAGTCTTGGATCTCTGTGAGTTTGAAGCCAGCCTGGTCTACAGATCGAGTTTCAGGACAGCCAGGGTTACACAGAGAAAGCCTGTCTCGAGAAACCAAAAGAAAAAACAAAACAAACAAACAAAAAAAAAAAAAAAATGGGAAAGAAAAGAAAACCAGTAAGGTAAAACTGATAGAGCAAGACCCCTGACTTCCTCTTCTGATCTCTGTGGGTGGCCATGTGCACACCCAGGCGCGCGCGCTGCACACACACACACACACACACACACACACACACACACACACACACACACAACTAAAGTCTGTGCATTCCCACATCCTCCTGCAGTCCGGGGGTAAAGGAGTCCTTATTGCTGAGGTCTGCAGGCTGCTTCCTGTCTGCTTTATTCCTCAGAGGAGCCCTGCTTGGGTCCTGATCTATCCTGCAAGGGGAAGGGAATCAACTGAGGACGTCATCTTCCCATTTCTCCTTTTCACCACTAGAGACTAAGATGTTACATAATTAGCCAGTCACATAAGAGGATTCTATGGAGCGGTTTAGGATTAAATTTAGGAATGAGACATTAGGAACTCTTTGGGGTTCCCATATGTGTTCCTAAGTGTGGCAACGTGGGGATGCTTAATTAGACTACCTGCTGTTACCCAGCACCAGGCCTTTTAGGATTAATTAAAAACAAACGCTCGGTTCTCAGAAAATTGCACAAGCCAATGGCAGGCTGAGGGAAGAGGTTTGCTGAGTAACGAGATGGGTCCCCTTCCTGTAAAGCCAGAAGCCCCGCGTGTGTTCTCCTAATTGGCCCCAGCAGATTTTTCTAGGCGATTGTGCAATGGTGAAGCCAACCATTCAGCCTCTGGGGATCTCTGCCGTTTACTGCGAAATTTCTCTCCACCGCCTGATGCCAGTCTGCCTGTACCGGTCTCCTGCGGCCCAGTTCTAGGTCACGTTGGAAGGCGGTGCCGCGTAATCTTAACCTACTTTGTTCCCCCCCCCCCCCCCCCCCGTGTCTCAGCAAATAACAGCCGCAGCGACACCCACAAAAATATGCCTGTCCTCAGAGCAACACCAGTTCACCTTGCGTGGAGCACAGGGCGCTTTTTCATCTGAAGGACCTCGGCGCCTTTGCAAACATTAATTATGCGCCCCAAACACCTCATTGATGCGGAGCTCCAAGCCCTTCTAGCCCCGTTTTATGATTGGGCATCCTCAAATAAAAGAGACAGCATCTCTTCAGCCCTCAGATGAAGGACAAACCTGGGTCAGGAGCCGAGCTCCATTCACCTGCTTAACACTGGGCTTTGAGCCTGTGAGAACTAAAGCCCCCAGCCTCGTGCTCCCCTAGGATTCTGCAAACAAAAGTGACTTACGGGCGCCTCTGAAAGGCCCAGCTGGCTTTTGCCGCTGACTCGGCCTCTTTGCGTTTATTTAGCCTGGCTAAATGCTTGAATTCTCTAGTCAAAAAAAAAAAAAAAAAGGCAAACCTTTACATTTACACTAGAGTGAGTGCATATGTCACCATCAGGAGCCCTTTCTGGTCCTCTCTTCGCTTTTTCCTCCCTTTCAGGACAGGACTCTTATTTTTGTTGACATTCAGGGTGGACTTTGGAATCCAGCTGGCCGGTGCTGCCCCCTGGAGGTTCCACATGCAGCTGCGGGGAGAAGAACCTAGCTAGCCAAGAGGGAAGGACCAAAGACATGGGTTAGGTACAAGGACCCACACGAGTCCTTGTCATTATAATTCAAGAAACTTGCTCATCTGTTTTGTTTTTTGTGGGTTTTGTGTTTGTTTTGTTTTGGTCTTGATTTTTGGAGACAGGGTTTCTCTGTGTAGCTTTGGTGCCTGTCCTGGATCTCACTCTGCAGACCAGGCTGGCCTCGAAACTCACAGAGATCCGCCTGGCTCGGCCTCCCAGGTGCTGGGATTAAAAAGGCTTGCACCTCCGCCGCAGGTGAGTGACCTGGAACTCACTGTGTAGCCCAGTCCTATTCCCAGCTAGCCTCATACTTGAATCAATCCTCTTACCTCAAACTCTGGAAGGCTGGAATTACGAGAAAGGACCACCATGCCCAACTCCACTACTTTTTTGTTTGTTTTTAAAAAGATTTCCTATTTTAGTTTATGTGTATGAGTGTTTTGCCTTCATGTATGTATGTGTACCACATGCAGGCCTGGTACCCTCAAAGGCCAGAATAAGGTGTCACATCCACTGGAACTGGAGTTACAGTTGCTTATGAGCTACCTACCATGTGGGTGCTGGGAACTGCACCTTGGAGTAGGTCTTTCTTGTTGGACTTTCTTTGAACTACCAGCCCCCAAATAATGACTCAGGGACTTATTACTAATTACAAAAGCTCGGCCTTAGCTCAGGCTTGTTTCCAGCTAGCTCTTATACCTTAAATTAACCCATTTCTGTTCACCTACCTACATTTTGTCATATGGCTCTTCGCCTCTCCTCCATTCTATTTGCCTGACTTGTTCTGCATCTTGCTGGCAAAATCCACGCACCTACATTCATCCCAAGTCTCTCTGTCTGCTCAGAAGTCCCACCTGACCTCTCCTGCCTAGCTATTGGCCGTTCAGCTTTTTATTAAACCAATCATGGCAACACATCTTCACATGGTGCAAACAAATATTCCACGACTGTTGGGGAATATTACTTAAGGTGTGTTACTTTTGTTTACACTGCACTTGTTTAACTCTGTGAAGCTGTGTTACTGTGCCTGTCTAAAATAACCTGATGGTCGAATAGAGAACTGAACAGCCAATAGTGAGACAGGAGAAAGGATAGGCGGGGCTGGCAGGTGGGGAGAATATAGAGAGGGAGAAATCTGGGAGGAAGAAGTAGCTGGAGAAGGAGGAGGATGCAAGTGGTCAGCCACGCAGCCACACAGCCAGCCACGGAGTAAGAGTGAAAGTAAGATTACAGAAGTAAGAAAAGGAAAAAGCCCAGAGGCCAAAGGTAAAAGGGATAATTTAAAGTTAAGGAAAGCTGGCTAGAAATGAGCCAAGCTAAGGCCGGGCATTTATAATTAAGAGTAAGCCTCCATGTGTGTATTTATTTGGTAGCTGCGTGGCGGGCCCCCAAATAGCTAAGAGTAAAAAAAACAGCAACAATACACAACAGTACCTGGGTCCTCAGCAAAGAGCAGCAAGTGCTCCTAACCAGTGAGCAATCTCTCCAGCTCTGTTTTGTTGTTGTTTGGATGATGATGATGATTATTATTATTATTATTATTATTATTATTATTATTATTATTTTATTATAGAGTCCTGGAACTCACTATGCAGACCAGACTGGCCTGAAACTCACAGAGATCCACCTGCCTCCCAAGTGCTGTGACTAAAAGTGTACACCACCTTGCTTGGATGGTAATTAAAAATTTGTATTATAGTTTTAGTTATCTGTGTCCAAGTAAGGAGGCAAGCCATGGCTCGAGTATAGACAGGGTCAGAGCACAGTTTGTGGAGTCAGCCCTCCCCCTCCACCATGTCTCTGGGATCCAACCTAAGTCACCAGGCTTGGCAGCAAGCACTTTACCTACCCACTGAGCCATCTCATTGACCCTTTACTTGCTTTGTTTTGTGGCCTGTTTGCTTGTTTTCAATTAAAACGATGTATGTACTGCTGGACATGATGACACACGTCTGCAATCCTAACAACCGCTTGTAACTCCTGCTGCCAGGGATCCAGTGCCATCTTCTCGACTCCAAGGATACCTGCACTCCATTGCACATACACACAGATACACACACATGCTGTGGCATGTTCTGAATGGCAAATGTGTTGCTCTGATTGGTCAATAAATAAAATACTGATTGGACAGTGGCTAGGCAGGAAGTATAGGCAGGACTAACAGAGAGGAGAAAAGAAAGAATAGGAAGGCAGAAGGAGTCACTGCCAGCCGCTGCCAGGACAAGCAGCATGTGAAGATGCTGGTAAGCCACGAGTCATGTGGTAGGGTATAGATTTATGGGAATGGATTAATTTAAGCTATAAGAACAGTTAGCAAGAAGCCTGCCACAGCCATACAGTTTGTAAGCAATATAAGTCTCTGTGTTTACTTGGTTAGGTCTGAGCGGCTGTGGGACTGGCGGGTGACAAAGATTTGTCCTGACTGTGGGCAAGGCAGGAAAACTCTAGCAACACACACATACTCATAATTTAAAAAATACAAATCTCTCTTTGAGTGAGGGTCTCACTGTGTAGCTTTGGCTGGTCTAGAACCCACTATGTGGAGCAGGCTGGCCCAGAACTCATAAGAATCTGTGTGCTTCAGCAGGTATTAAAGGTACGTTCCACCTGTCTGGCAAAAATACAACAACAAAACAAACAAACAAATGACCAAGCATAAAACATGTTAGTCTTCCCACACCACCACCATCCAGTTAAAGGAAGGATGATCAGAAGTTCAAGGCCATCCTCAGCTACTAAGTGAAATTGAGACCAGCCTGAGTGATTGGAGACCCTGTCTCAAACTAGGCCCAGTGGGTGAGAACATCACTGCACAATTGTAAAATCTGCGTTCAGATCACAGTACCCAAACAAAAGGCAAAAATGCCGTCATGCATGCCTGTAACCCTGGCACTGTGGTGGGCAGGAGCAGGGGGCCACTGGGGCTGCCAGGCTAACTTCAGTTTCAGTGAGAGACCCACCCATCTCAGATGAATAAGACGGACAGTGATAGAACAGTGACAGACACCCCAAGTCCTCCTCTGGCTTGTACACTCATATATGTGCACACACTTCCACACACAATCCATTAATCAATCGATTAAAAGACCAACAGCAACAAATCCCGTCAGCAGTTTCACACAGCGCTCCACCGCTAAGCCTGGCCCATCTTCTGAGTTCTGTCTCAAAAGGTGTAACCTCATGCCGGGCGGTGGTGGCGAGGCAGAGGCAGGTGGATCTCTGTGAGTTCCAGGCCAGCCTGGGCTACCAAGTGAGTCCCAGGAAAGGTGCAAAGCTACACAGAGAAACCCTGTCTCAAAAAAAAAAAAAAAAAAGGAAAAAAAAAAAAAAGGTGTAACCTCCCCTGTACCCCTCCTAGCTCTTCTCTGGACACTGACCAAAACTGGGAGGGATGCTGCCCTGACATTCTGGGGTCTGGACTTCGGCACTGTTTTCTCTGAAGACACTCCTTTTCTCATTTTCCACAGTCTAGTAAACTTCCATCGCTGATGACTCAGCAGCCTGGCTTTCTCTCTTTGCTCGGCATCTCCTTCCCCCAACATCTCCTGGACCTTTAAAGAGGCATGCAGGGTGAGGGTGGTGGTGGTGGTGGTGGTTGTTGGTGGTGGTTGTTGGTAGAGGTGGTGATGGTGGTAGTGGTGATGGTGGTGATGGTGGTGGTTGTTGTTGGTGGTGATGGTGGTTGGTGGTGGTAGTGGTGATGGTGGTGGTGGTGGTGGTGGTGGTGATGGTGGTAGTGATGGTGGTGATGGTAGTGATGGTAGTGATGGTGTTAGTGGTGGTGGTGGTGGTGGTGGTGGTGGGTGGTAGTGGTGATGGTGGTGTGTTGTTGGTTGGTGATGGTGGTGGTGGTGGTGGGTGGTGATGGTGGTGGTGGTAGTGGTGATGGAGGTGGTGGTGGAGGAGGTGATGGTGGTGGTGGAGGTGATGGTGGTTGTTGTTGTGTGGTGGTGATGGTGGTGGTGGTGGTGGTGTGGTGGTGGTGGAGGTGATGGTGGTGGGTGGTGATGGTGGTGATGGGGGTGGTGATGGGGGGGGGGGGGGGGGGGGGGGGGTGGTGATGGTGGGTGGATGGTGGGTGGTGATGGTGGGTGGTGGAGTGGTGATGGTGGTGGTGGATGGTGGTGGTGGTGGTGGTTGGTGGTCTGAGATAGCTCTTCAGGTAAAGGTGCTTGCCTCACAAGCCTGTTGACCTGAGTGTAACCTGAGACCCAGCCAAGGTAGAAAGAAGACTCAATACCACAGGGCCGTCCTTTGACCTCCATTATGTGGACATGGCTCATGAGGCCCCTCCACACACACACACACAAAATAAGAAACTAAAGTTTGAAACATTTCAAATCAATTAATTGTTTCATCTGTCCCCCAAGAGTGTAATTCCAGAACTCAGGAGGCTGAGGCAGGAAGGCAAGAGTTCAAGACCAGCAGGAGCTCACGGCATAAACTTGCTGTGTAACTCAGTTTGGGAGATATAAGGCTGAAACTGTCCTGCAGAGCCCTGGGGTGCCTCACCCCTGCAATCCTGCACTGGGAGAGCCAAGGCAGGAGGATTGCTTCCAGTTTGGGGACAGCCTGGGCTGCAGTGTGAGACCTGTTTCAAACACTAAACTGCCAGGCATGGTGGCACATGCCTTGAATTCCTGCACTTGGAGGCAGAGGTTACAGATATATATGTGAGTTCAAGGCCAGCCTGGTCTACAGAGTGAAACCCTATCTCGATATCTACCTCATGGAGGAACTAACATGTGGGAGTCTGCCTGGAGCTCCACAGTGTCCAAAGACTGTCTACAGTGCCTCTTGCTGGACTGATTTGCAGCCTCTAGGTTCATATTGGCTGGCAAACTCCACTCCTCCTCTTCAGCTGCAAGACAGCTGTTACTACTGCCCAAAAATCTCTGTGATTGGCTGGCATATGCCAAGGGACCCGTTAGTAACAGCTGGTCCAAGCCTTCTACTGTTCCTTAGTCCAAGTTATATAGCCTGATTTAGTAAACCATACCTGTAGTATATGTTATGCCCAGATCACAGAGACCCCTAAAAGACCACCATGGAGACCGAATTCCTCTTTATTTCAAGTTCCAGAGCTTGGTCCCTCTGTCTGTCCGACACAGTGGTGAGAGCAGAGAGCCCTGAGCTCAGGTGGGGCAGAGTTTTTATCATAGCAGAGGTTGGGGTGAGGGGATTTCCAGGGTCCAGGACCCTGATTGGCTGACAGTTGTCTAGGGGTATCTGTAGAACAAAAAATAGATGTGTGCTAGACTCAAGGACATCTGGCCACTTTATCAAATGGTTGGAATGTTTGGAATGTCAGGTACTTCCTCATCCCTGGGTGGATCCCTGGGTGGTATCAGCTTAAAGCTTTTCCTGGAACTGGGTGTAGCCTGCCAGTAAGCCTGTCACAGAAGGGGTGTCTAGGCCCCTAAGCCTGTCATGGCTGCTGTGTGGTCAAGCAATTTGGGGGCCCCTTCACACTAAAGTCAGTTTTAAGGGAGTGTGTAGATGGGTTAAACCTCATTTAAAAATACCATTTCTGGGCCGTGGTGGCACACACCATTAATCCCAGCACTTGGGAGGCAGAGGCAGGACAATCTCTTAGTTTGAGACCAACCTGGTCTTCATAGAGAATTCTAGTACAGCTGGGCTACATAGAGAAACCCTGTCTCAAAATAAAACAAAGCCAAACCCTTCTGATCACTGAAGCGTGCCTCTTTCCTCAGGACTGTCTCTGCTGTTTCTTTCCTCTGCCTGAGATGCTGTCTCAGACTCTATACACAGAAGTCTCTAATATCAGGTGTCATTTCAAACACTACTTCCTAAATATGCTGTCTAGCACCTGTAATCCCGGCACTGGGGAGAAGGAGGCAGGAGGACCAGGGCTTCAAAAGTAAATTTGGCATCATCCTAGCTATATAGCAAGATTGAGACCAGCGATACATACTAGAGACCCGTCTTTAAAAAAAAAAAAGCCAGCACTTAGGAGGCAGAGGCAGACAGATCTCTGAGTTCGAGGGTAGACTGGTCTACAGAGCTAGTTCCAGGACAGCCAGGGGTACACAGAGAAAGCCTGCCTCAAGAAACAAACAAAACAAAAAACTCTAGGCATGATCCCACATACCCATAATTCCAGGACTTAGGAGGAAGCAGGAGGATCAGGAATTCTGTAAAAACCTGCCTCAGGTTATAGCAATCTTGAGGGCAGCCTGAGCAATATGAGATCCCTTTTCAAAATATAGAATTGGGCTGGGAGGTGGTGGCACTTGCCTTTAATCCCAGCACTCGGGAGGCAGAGGCAGGTAGATCTCTGTGAGTTCGAGGCCAGCCTGGTCTACAGAGCGAGATCCAGGAAAGGCACAAAACTACACAGAGCACCCTGTCTCGAAAAACCAAAATAAATCAATATATACATAAAATTGGCCAGGTGAGATGGTTCAGCAAGTTAACACACTTGCAACTCTGCTGAGGACCTGAGTTCAAGCCTCAGGACCCACGTAATGGAAGCAGACTG
This sequence comes from Peromyscus leucopus, assembly GCF_004664715.2. Classification (NCBI taxonomy): domain Eukaryota; kingdom Metazoa; phylum Chordata; class Mammalia; order Rodentia; family Cricetidae; genus Peromyscus; species Peromyscus leucopus. Next base: position 142,689,473 of record NC_051064.1, read on the forward strand.
GTTGAAAAATGGAATCAAAGGCGGAGGACATGACTCCTAACTATGGAGAAGATCTTTATTGTCAATATAAGGGAGAGAGCAGCAGAGGAAAAATCCACGCTGAACATGGTTAGCAAACTAAGCCAGACCATGATATGAGAGAGCAAGGGAGGAGCCAAGAGGCTGGGCCATGTCAAAATGGATGTTATATTAGGATCGGGGATGGGGAGGATGAGGTGCAGAAGCCCAGCCCCTGGGAGGGTAAGGTTTACGTGGTGATATTTTGTTTGTGCTCTAACAAATAAGTAAAGATTATCCAAAAAATAAATGAATGAATGAATGAATAAATAATAAAGCCGGGGGTGGGGGGTGGGGTGGCGCACACCTTTAGTCCCAGCACTCGGGAGGCAGAAGCAGGTAGATCTCTGTGAGTTCAAGGCCAACCTGGGCTACAGAGTGAGATCCAGGAAAGGCGCAAAACTACACAGCGAAACCCTGTCTCGGAAAAAAAAAAAAAAAAAAAAAAAAAAAAAAAAAAAACCAAAAACAAAACAAAACAAAAAAAAAACCAAATAAGTAAAGCTTGGCCTGGAGCTCAGAGTGCAGAGCTAGCCACTAGAGGCCAGGAAATGCTGGCACACACTTTAATCCCAGCACTTGGAAAGAGGAAACAGGAAGTGCTATGGCTGGGCGGAAAAAGGAAGTGATAAGGCAGGGTGGAGACAGGAGCTCGGCCCCTTTCAGTCTGAGGATTCCTAGAGTAAAAAGTCTCTCTAGGGGCTGCGGCTCTGCTTCCCTGATCTTTCAGCTTTCGCCCTCGTATCTGTCTCTGTTTTTTTTTTTTTTTTTTTTTTTTTTTTTTTTTTATTAAGACCAATTAGAATTGGTGCTACAGGGTTAGAGTAAGGGGTGGGGTGAGGAGTGCCGGGAGGAACCCCAGGTACTGAGTGGTTCAGGAGAGAGCTGGCCAGCATCTGCTTGGACACATGATTAGGCCCCTCAGCCTTCTGTCCTGGGTTTCTGAGACCTAACCGAGACAGAACTACAGTGTCCACACACACACACACCCCAACACAAATAAATGTAGTAAAAAAATTTAAATAAATAAAAATGAGACTGTCCATGCTCATGTTCAGATGTGCCTTACTTTCTTCTCAAGGGTCTCATGTTTAACATCTACATTTAAAATATCTTTTTTTTTTTTTTTTTTTTTCAAGACAGGGTTTCTCTGTGTAGCTTTTTGCCTTTCCTGGAACTCACTTGGTAGCCCAGGCTGGCCTCGAACTCACAGAGATCCACCTGGCTCTGTCTCCCGAGTGCTGGGATTAAAGGTGTGTGCCACCGCCACCCGGCTAAAATATCTCTTAGGCTAGCAAGATGGCTGGAACAGAGGGGAGAGATAAACGCTGCCAAGATCAGGGTCCGGATTCAGTCTCCAGCCCACAAGGTGCAAGGAGATAGCCTACTGCAGTGGCTGGGATGCACCCACCCTACCCCCAGGCACACACAAATAAATAAAGAAAACAAATGCAATTTTAAAATGGCTCTTAAGGGCTGGAAAGATGGCTCAGTGGTTAAGAACACTTGCTCTTCTCCCGGGAAACCAAAATTAGGTTCTCAGCACCCACATTAAATGGTTCACGCTGCCTGTACTTTGAGCTTCAGAAGACACAACACCCGCTCTGCCCACTGTGGCTACCCACACACGTGACATTCACTCACACATACAGATACACATATACATAAAAGTTTGATTTATCTTATGTGTTTGGGTATCTTGCCTGTATGTATGTCTGTGTATCAAGTATGTGCCTGGCACTCATGGAGGCTAGAAGAGTTCACTGGATCCCCTGGAGCTGGAGTTACAGATGGCTGTGAGCTGCCATGTGGGTGCTGGGAATCAAAGGCAGATCCTCTGCAAGAGCAGCCAGTGCTCTTAATCCTGAGCCATCTCTCCTCCCATAAAAATAAAATCTTTTTAAAAGTACAAACAGGCTGGACAGCAGTGGCACACACCTTTAATCTCAGCACTCGGGAGGCAGAGCCAGGCAGATCTCTGTGAGTTCGAGTCCAGCCTGGTCTACAGAGCAAGATCCAGGACAGGCACCAAAACTACACAGAGAAACCCCGTCTCGTAAACAAGCAAACAAACAAAAAACAAAACAAACAAACAAAACCCCAAAACTCAAAAAAGTACAAACAGATAAACCAAGATAATAAAATTTTAAATTGTTTTTTTCTTTGTATCTACTTTAGAAAAACTAGGGGAACTGCAGAGTAATCCCTAGCCTTGGTTAAGACCATCCATCCAGCTGGTAACTCATCAGGTCTAGCTAGCAAGCTTTCTCGGGGGGGATGCCCTGGCTCTGCCTCCCATTCTGCAGTTCCCATGCCCACCCAGCATTCATGTGGGTGTTGGGTATTCTGGGGAACCCACCAGAGAGGACCACTAAGACACAGTTAACAATTGAAAGCCTTTATTCCAGCGGGCTGGGACTACACCCAGGTATTGGGGACCCAAGCGTAGCCCGAGTGTTTAGGGTAAGAGGTTTTTAAAGGCAAAATCCACATCCTGGCATCTTGCTTGGTAGATGCAGGGGCCACTTGGCACGTCACGGAGTTTAGCAGCAGCTATGATAGGTTAGCTGGGACGTCTTGACCTTGGGTCCTAGAACGGAGTTGGGTAATTTTCCATGGGATTCTCCAGCAAGGAGGTCAAATTCTAGTTAAACGTAAAATGGCCTCAGCGTGAGTCTAAGATGAAGGACCCTCTTCCATGTCTTGCCCTGTCACGTGGGGATCCAAACTCCTATCCCCAGACGCGAACAGCTTTCCCTGCTGAGGAATCTTCCCGTGCCCTGAAGAAAGGCTTTCTCCGTTGCTTCTCATCTTAGCTCTCTCCTACACAGATAGAGGTTTTGGGTGTCTCTCTAGCTACACAGCGGGCATCTAGAAAATTCCTATCATACTCCTTTATAAATGGAGGGAACCGCCGGGTGGTGGTGCTGCATGCCTTTAATCCCACCACTCGGGAAGCAGAGCCAGGCGCATCTCTGTGAGTTCGAGGCCAGCCTGGCCTACCAAGAAGTGGAGGGAACCTTCATGAGTACGTAGCCCAAACCTCTCGCCTAGTGATTGAGTCCCTCCACATCTCTGAGAATTTTTGCTTTGGTCTCTTGGAGGTCTTAGATTTGGGGTTTCCTGCCTAAATTCATCTGGTTCAGGGGCTGGAGAGATGGCTCAGCAGTTAAGCGCTGTACTGCTTTCGCAGAGGACTTGAGTTGGCACCCAACACTCATGTCAGGCGGGCTGTCCGTTACTCAAGTTCTGGGGGACCAGATACCCTTTCCGGCTACCTGTGCTCACGTGTCCACACCTCCACACACGCTGATACACATATTTAAAAATGAACTTTTTTTTTTTTTTCCAAGACAGGGTTTCTCTGTGTAGCCCCAGCTGTCCTGGAGCTCTCTCTGTAGACCAGGCTGGCCTGGAATTCAGAGATCCACCTGCCTCTGCCTCCCACCTGCTGGGATTAAAGGCGTGCGCCCCCACCACCCAGGTGGAGAAAAACAAGAACTCTTTAAAAAGAAATCTGATTCAATGTGGGTTTCTAAGAAGATGCTAATACAGAGCTATGGAATTCATACCATCTCCCACCCCTGCTTCCCCAGTCCTTGGCTGGCTGTGGAGAGCATAACAATGAGCATGCAGCGAACAGCTTTTTGGTTAAACACGTGGGGGAACGTTTCCGGCCAGCTCTGGCCCGGGGCTGGAATGCACCCATTGTGATTTGGCTCTTCCTGCTGTTCTCTGGAACAAGAGAATGACAAAGCCTCCACTTCTTCCCCTCCCTTCCTTTGAAAGGCAATGAAAGCCAGGTGTGGTAGCACACATCCGTATCCTAGCACGTGGGGAGTGTGTGTGGGGGGTGATCAAGGTCATCCCGGGCCTCAGAGTCTGAGCTGGGCTACCTGAGACGCTGTCAATGAAGAAGGGGGAAGGGAAGGAAGGGAGGAAGGAAGGAAGGGAGGGAGGAGGAGGAGGAAGGAAGGAAGGAGGAAGGAAGGAAGGAAAGGAAGGAAGGAAGGAAGGAAGGAAGGAAGGAAGGAAGGAAGGAAGGAAGGAAGGAAGGAAGGAAGAAACAATTCTAGCAGTGTTTAATGCCCTAAAGCATTGGTTCTCAACCTGTGGGCCGTGACCCTTTGGGGTTGACTGACCCTTCCACAGGGGTCACCTAAGAGCACTGGAAAACATGTTTACATTCTGATTTATAACAGTAGCAAAGTTACAGTTATGAAGTATAGGAAAATAATTTTATGGTTGGGGGTCACCACAACATGCGGAACTGTATTGAGTGGCAGCCGTAGGAAGGTTGAGAGCCACTGCCCGGAAGAGCTGTCTGTCTGTCCACTTTAAGAACCTGTGAATCCGGGCCGGGCGGTGGTGGCGCACACCTTTAATCCCAGCACTTGGGAGGCAGAGCCAGGCGGATCTCTGTGAGTTCGAGGCCAGCCTGGGCTACCAAGTGAGCTCCAGGAAAGGCACAAAACTACGCAGAGAAACCCTGTCTCGAAAAACCAAAAAAAAAAAAAAAAAAAAAAAAGAAAAGAAAAAAAAAAAAGAACCTGTGAATCCAATAGAGTTCACTCTTTTACCCTTTTACGAAAAGGCTGAGTTTGGCCCCAGGGAAAGAATCAGGCTCAACAAGTAGGTTTGGTGAAGATTCTTCCGATTGCCCGAGCCCCGGGATGACAGGCAGGGCCGGGAACTGGCTTGTCCAGGTCAGCCCCTTAGCGCTGCACCACCCACCTCCCCAGGCCATTAGCGAAGTAATGGCTTAACTCTTGGCATGCCCCAGGCGTGGCCTCTGGTGCAGGAATATTTTTAAAATTTTCCCTTGTTGGGCTGAAGAGATAGCTCAGAGATTAAGAGCACACACTGCTGTTTTTTCTTTTTCCTTTTGCTTTTTTTTGTTTTTGTTTTTGTTTTATTTTGTTTTGTTTTTAGACAGGGTCTCACTATGTATCCCTAGCCGTCCAGGGACTCACAGAAATCTACCTGCCTCTACCTCCTGAGAGCTTCGATCATACCCAGCCTACATTTATTCTTTTTTTAAATATATGAAACGCCTCCCAGAATGGAAGCATTCCAGGGCTCAGTGACCCTAACTTAGAGGCGCTTTCCTGTGAACTAGTAATTCCTTTCACACAGACGCCCTCCCATCCTGTCCGGTAGAGGCGTTAATCCTTGTCAATGGAAATGAAGCTGCCTGTACTTCAACTAGGCTGTAAACAAAGAGGACTTGGGACTTTGGCCTTATTTCCCAGAAGGCTCAGAGGGCATCTCTTGGCCTTCTCTCTCCCAGATTTTTTTTCTCCAGTCTGAGTGACCATGAAATCTGAGCCTTCAGAGATAGGCCACACACTGGGCGGCGGCGGTTGACCACATGACTGTAGGAAAAGGTTCTGGAATCATCGGGATTCTGGCTTTTATTTTTTTTTTCTTTTTTAAGAGGGAGTTGTTTGTTTCGTCCAGGCATGGTGGTGAACGCCTTTAATCCCGGCACTGGGGAGGAAGAGGCAGGTGAATATCTGAGTTCCAGGACAGTTCCAGGACAGCCAGGACTACACTGAGAAACCCCGTCGTGGGGTGGTGGCGGCACGTGCGGGGAGGGGGGATTTATTTGTGTTTGAGTGTTTTGCTTACATGTATGTCTGTGCACATGTGTGTCTTGTTCAGAAGAAGACGTCAGACTCCCTGAGACTGTTGTTATTGATGACTGGGATTCATCACATGGGTGCTGAGAATTGAACCCAAGTTCTCTGCAGGAGCAGCAAGTGCTCTTAACTGCTGAGCATCTCTCAGCCCCTCTGACTTTTTTTTTCTTTTTAAAGATTTATTTATTATGTATACGGTGTTCTGCAGGCCAGAAGAGGGTGCCAGATCTCATTACAGATGGTTGGGAGCCACCATGTGGTTGCTGGGAGTTGAACTCAGGACCTCTGGAAGGGCAGCCAGTGCTCTTAACCGCTGAGCCATCTCTCCAGCCCCTCTGACTTTTTTAAAATTGATTTTTCTGTGCATGCACATAGGTGTGTGGATGGGGGAAAGGCGTACCTGTGTCCCTGTGGAGGTCAGAGGACAACTTGCAGGAATAACATGAAAAAGAAAAAAAAGAGTCGGGAGGGCCGGGAATATAGCTGTTACATAGGTCCATCAGGAACGCCTCACGTGACTGAGCATGGTGACCCCCACAGTGGCACATGGGAGGTGGCTGAGGGAGGCCTGCCAGTTTTACATAGTGAATTCCAGGCCAGCCCAGGACCGCAAAAGGAGACAGGCCACAGTAGGGTTGTCCAGATGACTCATGGGTAAAAGGATTCACCACATATGCCTGACACCCTGAATTCTCTCCATGGAACCCACGTAAAGGTTGGAGAAGAGAAGTGACATCACAAAATTGTCCTCTGACCTTCATATGCATGCATATCAATATATATCACACACACAAATGTGTATATGATAGATGTGTGTGTTTATATACATATCATATAATTTGGGGGTTGAGGCTGTGACTCAGTTGTAAACTTGCCTAGCATGCAAGGGGCCCTGGATTTGACCCTCATCAGCACTAAATAAATAAAATAAAATATAGGGTTTTGTTTGTTTGTTTGTTTGTTTAGTGTTGTTTTTCTTTCTTTTTTTCCCAGAGCTGAGGATCGATCGAACCCAGGGCTTTGCACTTGCCAGGCAAGCGCTCTACCACTGAGCTAAATATCCAACCCCAATTTTCATTCTTTTGAGATAGGCTTTTTCTGTGTCCTGGAACTCGATCTATAGAACAGGCTGGCCTTGAACTCAGAGATCTGTCCGTCTCTGCCTCAAGTGCTGAGATTAGAGGTGTGAGCCACCACTGCTTTAGGTTTATTATAAAAGTATCATGTGGGGCTGGGGATTTAGCTCAGTGGTAGAGCGCTTGCCTAGCAAGCACAAGGCCCTGGGTAGTCCTCAGCTCCGAAAAAAAATAAATAAATAAATAAAAAAAAAAATAAATAAATAAAAAGAAAAATATCATGTGTCTATTCTAAGGAATTGAGGTAATAAAGAAGTACAGAACGGTGTACCGTAGGACCCAGCCATTCCACTGGTGGTGTATACTCAGGAGGTAGGGAAGCATTTACCCACACACAAAGCCTGCACAGGAATGTCCACAGTACCTGTGAGAACGGGCCTTGTCTGTCAGCTGAGGGGTGGATAGGCAGAAAGGGTATGTTGTCACAATGGGGTATTACTTCACAAAAGAAAGGGGTGACTATGCTACAGAAGCTGCCGCATAGATAGTTCTCTCTCTCTTTCAAGACGGGGTCTAGACATGTAATCCTGGCTTACCTGAAACCCTGAAACTGACCTTGAACATGGAGTGATCCTCCTGCCTCTGCCTCCTGGAATGCTGCGGTTAAAGGTGTGCATCACCACACCTGGCTTTTCTAGAACTTTCTTTTTCCAATGTTTATGGGTGTGTTGTCCGCACGTGTGTCTAAGAGAACCTCTGATCCCCTCCAACTGGAGTTACAGGCAAGTGCGAGCTGCCATGTGGGTGCTGGGAACTGAACCCGGGTCCTCTGGAAGAGCAGCCAGTGCTTTTAGCTGCTGAGCCACCTCCCCAGCCCCCGCTCTGGAAGAAGATGACAGGAATGTCTAGGAGGTCAGTAGGCCGTAACATTTCCACATGACTCTCCTGGTTGAAACTGTTAAGTCACCTCTGTCCAAATTCCCAAGTAGCTCTGCATTCCTTCCCCAAATGTTTACTAAGGGCCTGCCCTGTGCAGGCGGCAGCGAGGAAAACAGGTCACATACATGGTCGGGGAGGTAGCTAAGGTTCAGGACCTGTGACCAGAGACTGCCCCTCCCCACGCCTTCCCCAGACCGACCTCAGCCCAGCGCCTTCCCTTCCACCCTCACCTTCCCTTCCACGGAGCAGTCCACGCCTTTCCCCGGCCCCACCCCATTCCTTCTTGGTTGTTTCATACCCTCAGGCTATGTCACCGGAGAAAATCTGGCCTCTGCCCACTCTCCCACCTGGCCTCAGAAGAGCTCACCTGTCTGTCTGTCTTCACATGAAGCCTGATGGGCCCTTCGTGGATAGATAGCATGCTCATTTGCACTCTGTATTAGTCTCTCTATAACACAAGGACATAATCCACTTTCCTAGGACTGTCCGCCATCTTCGTGCCTGGTACCTGCTAGGTCTTTTATCCGTGATTGCCACCTGGTTGCTGTTTCCTAGGCTCCTTGGTCCGGGAGTTCCCTGGTCAGTTTGGTCTCTGGGGGGCCCTGCCCTACAGCAATTTTTGTTAGAGTGTTTGATGAACCATGTTCTCGGCCATTTCTGATCAGCCCCTGGGGAGAGAAGCATCCAGTCAGAGCAGGGAGGCTGGCATTGCTCAGGCTGGGAGAAGGAAGCTTCACTACTGCATGCAGCCTGCTCCAGAAGGTGGCCGGTCAAGCCTGACTCAGACTGTGGAGGAGCCACAGTGGAAACTTACCAGCCTCAGATGGAGGGTGTGGGGGTGCTGGGAGGGCAGGCAGACTCGGCCTCTCAGTCGGTGCCCAAAGGGCAGAGCAAGGAGAGGAGGCCAGCTGGTGCCCCTCCCGAGCAAGCCCCGCCCCTCCCACTCCCCCAGGAATCCAGGTCGGATCCAGAGCTAGGATCAAACAAAGCACTTGAGGAGGAAGTGTGAACTTTGGACTCGGTGACACACTTCATCTGGGGCAAATCAGCTGCCACCCCTGGAGGCCCTTGTCCTTCCCAGGACAGGACTGCCCGGCCCTGGTCGTCTAGTCCTCACACTGACCCCAATTCATCTGCACAGCCGCATTCCTGTACCCTCCCTCCTCCAGCCAGATGCCGTCTCTAAGTGGGTGTTGGAAGGCAATAGACTGGGGGAGGGGTAGGCAGAGCCCTGTTGTGGAAGTCAGGGCATCTGGGGTGTGGCTACTACCAACTGGTGAGGGACTCCCACCCACTCTGAACTCTGGTCTCCTGGCAGCTGGGCTCCATATCTTTGGGGTTTCTTGCCTCTAGAGTCTTTTTCTTTTATTTCAAGAAAGGGATTCCCTTTGTAGTCCAAGGCTAGACTGAAACACACTGTGTAGACCAGGTTGGCCTCAGCGGTAATCCCTTTGCCCCTGCATCTCGAGTGCTGGGATTATAGGCATATGCCACCATGCCTACCTAGCTTCCATCTCTAAAACTCTACCAGGCTTGTGGCTGCTCCATCTTTTAGATTTTGGGGAATGTCTGACAGTCCTGTAACTACCCACTCCTCCAGGACAGTCATCTGTGTCCTAAACACACTCGCTAGGTACCTTGCCCCCCGCCCTGTCCCCCTAGTACTCTATTCACACCCCTGTCTCCTGCCTCCCTCTTCCGGATACCAGTGGAACCGATGCCCAGCACACAGTTCCTCATTTCTACCCCACGAGACTCAGCTCTCTGCCCAGGACTGCTCTGCCGTTTAGAAGGCGTCTAAAGGGGATGGGAAAGCCAGACATAGTACCCAGACCTGTAATCCCTGCACCTATGAGTAGAGGAAGGATCAGGGGTTCAAGGTCATCCTGGCCTTGAACACAGCTGGAGTTGGAGGCCAGCCTGGGCTACATTAGACCCTGTAGCAAACAAAATAGCCGGGGATGGAGACACGGGAGGACCCAGCGGTGGGAGTCCACAGTGGCCAAATCCTCCAGTGCTGTCACCCGGAGCCTCCACCTCCGTGTGCAAATGACAGGCACAGATAGTCACCTCCGGGAGGCCAAGATTCAACGCCTTCCAAGATGTGGTTGCTGCTGTTGGCAAGACTTCACGAATCATCAGCTGTCTGTGTCACCTAAGAACGGACGGACCCTGACTCTATCTCTAACCCCAGGGGAACATGGCTGCCTTTCTCCTGGCTTCCAGCCTCACCCCAAACTTAAATACAGGGAACGTGACAATTATCCTCCTCCTTTGGTCCCCTCAAAGCTTAAAGAGAGCCTGGCAGTGGTGGTGCACACCACTCACTAATCCCAGCATTCACTCGGAAGGCAGAGGCAGGCAGATCTCAGTGAGTTCGAGGCCAGCCTGGTCTACAAAGCGAGTTCCAGGACTGCCAGAAGTTACACAGAAAAACCCTGTCTTGAAAAACAAAACAAAACAAAACAAAACAAAAAACAAAAACCAAAGACAAAACAAAACAAACAAGAAAGCTTAAAGGGACAGAAAAGGTCAAGGACCACAGCCAACCAGAACTTGACCTCGGCCCTCCCACTGGTTCAGCCCTCCCTCACCACCCTGCCTCACTCCTCTCTTATCCTTTCCTCTCGGCTCTTTCCCAGGCTGCCATGCGGCAGCTGCCTCCTGCTGGTAGATTTTAACTGTGTTACCCTACTTTCTGTAAGGGACCCTCTAAAGAAGTCGTCCATAAACACATGGTAAAGGAAGGGTTAAGTGAGGTTTTTCCAGGTTAGCTTGTAGGGAGAACCTAGAATCTCCTAAGACTCTGGTTCCAGTCCCAGCACAGGAACAACAAAAATAGGTTAAAAGGTCCCCACTCGTTGTGAGGGAGGGAGCTGGATGGGAGTGGCCACCAACCCAAAGAACAGCCACAGGACACTTTTTAGGACACTTAGTGAAATCATGTGCAAGCAGGTACCTTCTCCACAAGGGGGAGGAGGTTGTTGGGAGACCGCTACCAGACAGGACAGAATTCTCACCACCTGCAATTTACAGAGCTATAAAACAGCCCACAGACAGAGGAAACGGCTCGGGAAGGGTGTGCTGAGCAGACAGCTCATCGCTTCCGACCAAGGCCCAGGCGTTTTCCACACAAGGCAGGTCATGAAAGAGTTCAGTCCATAGTCCAGCCTCTGAGAAGTGGTGTGATTCACACACCGGATGCCAGGCCCCTTCTTGGGGAGCAGAGGACATTACAGAACGCTTGCTAAAGTGCATGGCCTGAGCTCAGCTCCCTTAGGGACTGAGCACACAAACTTTTTTTTTTCCAAGTCTGGGGATGTATGTAGTTTAGTAATCTCCAGCTTCAATAGCAGCTACACCCCCACCCCCACACAAACATACACACACAGACACACACATACACATACACACACACGCACACACACACACACACACACACACACACACACACCAAGAGATAAGCTGTGGCACACAGGTGACTCTCCATAGAAATAAATGTAAAAATGTCTTTGTGTATTTATTTTCCTGTGTGTGTGTGTGTTGTTAGGGTCTGTGCAGTGGGAGTACTTTGGGGGTCGGGCCAAGATATGCTGCAAAGATCACACCATGCAACAGAGCTCACGAGAAAGGTTTATTTGTGGGGGAGGTAGACAGAGGTTGTCTCTGAGGGAGGGTGGAGGGGAGGCAGAGACAGAAAGACCAGGAGAGAGAGAGAGTGGGCTATGATGGTGAGGACCTTTTAAAGGGCAGGAGTGTCACATTGGCGGCTGGTGATGATGTGGCTGCTGGCACTGAGTCGCTGAAGGCAGGCTAGGGCTAACGTGTGCTTGTGTGTGAGCTGGTGTGTACCATGTGTGCAGCGGCCCTCAGAGGCCAGAAGAAGGTGTCAGATCCCGTGGTAGGCAGATGCTTTGTGGGTGCTAGGAACCGAGCCCAGGTCCTCTGCAAGGGTGGCATATATTCTTAACCGCTGAACCACCTCTCCAGCCCTAAAAATTAAAAAACAACAAGAAGAACCAAGGTTAGAGCTACAGGAGAAAAATGAAAGGAGGGGCTGGAGAGATGGCTCAGCGGTTAAGAGTAGGCTAAGACTGTCCTTCCAGAGGACCCAGGTTCAATTCCCGGCACCCACTTGATGGCTCACAATGTCATCTGCAACTCCAGATTCAGGGGATCTGATGCCCTTTTCTGGTCTTTCAAAGCACCAGGTGCACAGACATGCATGCAGGGAAAACACCCATACAGGTAAAATAAAAGAAAAAGAAATTTAAAATAAAATAAAGCAACCTTCAGGTTTTTTGTCCATTTATTTATTTGGTTTGGTGTTTGGAAATATGGTCTTATGTATCCCAGGCTGGCCTCAAAATCTCTACAATGAGCTTGAACTTCTTCCTGCCTCTGTCTCCCAAGTGCACCACCACCCCGGTTTACAGTTTATGTGGTCCTGGGATCAACCCAAGGCTTAGGTTTATGCATGCTAGGCAAATACACTGGTAACTGAGCCTCATAACCAGCTAAAGTGACCTTCTAAAAAAGGATTTTCCAGTTGAATTTGGATATCTATGCTGCATGCATGATGGTTTCTGGAATATTCCATGGCACGGATGTTTCTGAGGTGTGTCTTTCAAGGAGTCCTTGGAAATGTCGTTGGACATCCTTGACCCTGACCCCTGTGTAGCCTTGGGGGGTCTTTAGTCTACCTCTTAGGGGATGCTTCCTTGTTGATGAACTAGGGGCACTAACAGTACACCCTCCCCCAACCCTTATGTCCTCCCTTTATTCTCCATCGCCACCTTCTTGTTATGGTGAATAATTAGATGTATTTATGTATGTGGATCCACATATCCCATATCTTGCAAGCAGAGGACAAAGGACAACTTCCAGGAGTCAATTCTCTCATCATTAGGGATTTGAACTCTGGTTGTCAGGCATTGTGGCAGGAGCCTTTGCCCACTGGGCCAGCTTGCAGGCCTGAGGAGCCTGCCTGACTCCATTTTGAAGGAGGAGCCATTACGCTGTATTTTTTTTTTTTTTTTAATAAGTTTCTATTTATCATGAGAGTTGAGTTGCTGTTTCCTGGAACCTGGCCTTCCCCAAACCTTGATTTGTGTTTGAGAATACCCTTACCCTCCCTGACCTCCCTGACTCCTCCCTACTCACATGGTGGGTGACCACATTTTTAATTTTATTTATTTATTTGTTTGTTTATTTATGTATTTACTATTGCCCCATTGTCTCCCTTCTGTAAACTACCTGTGATCCTACTCCATAAGAGGGACCCAAGAGAAACTCAAGAGAGGCTGGAGAGATGGCTCAGCAGTTAGCACTGCCTGCTCTTCCGGAGGGCCTGAGTTCAATTCCCAGGACCACATGGTGGCTCACAACCACCGGTAATGAGATCTGGCGCCCTCTTCTGGCCCTCAGGCATGCATGCAGGCAGAACACTGTAAACAATAAATTAAATAAAAAAAAAAAAAAAGAGGGGCCCAAGAGATGGATTCGGGGCTGCTCTCTTTCCCCTGACTTAGGAGGCAGTTCCTGGCCAGCTCATGGGTGCACCAATAAAAATAAAACTTGCTACAAATTTGGCTCAAATTGTGGTAGTGGTCTTATTCTGGCTGTTGGGATTAACAGGTCCTTGTTTGTTTGGGGAACGTGTTTGCTGCAAATTTCAGGATGGCCTTGTATGCCTTCCCCTGCCCTCCGATTTCTGGAATTAACAGCATGTACCACAAACACTGCCCCTCTTTACACCCTTTCAAAGTAGCTCTGGCAGACCTGGAATTTACTACGTCCTCAAAGATGACCTTGAACAGGCTGGAGAGATGGCTCAGTGATTAGGAGTACAGCCTGCTGTTCCAGAGGCCTCAGGTTCAATTCCCACCCATGTGGCAGCTCACAACTGTCTGTAACTCCAGTTCCAGGGAATCCGGCACACTTATACACATGCAGGCAAAACACCAATGTACATAAAATAAAGTAAAAAAAAAAAAAAGAAAGGAGAGAAGACCTCGAACTCTAGGTTCTCCTGCCTTCGCTTCCGGGATTTCCGGTATGCACAGGCTTGCTTCACCATCAGCTGATCCCTTCCGATGGGGCAGGCACAGGGCAGGCACATGCTAGTGAGGTCATACTCCAAGTACCTGGGTGTGGCCTCAGGTGAGAGGGACCCTGGAACAGGACTATGGGAAAGTCCAGGGCGCCAAAGCAACTCCTGCTAGTGCTTTGTTCGGGGTTCAGGTTCCTAGGTCTCACTCTGGGGTTTACTGGTGCCCCCCCCCGCCCCCAGCAGGTGAGAATTTGAGCCAGTGAGAGGCTTAATCTCCAGCTGTAGGTCTCCTTTCAAGAGAACGCATTCCTGGGACAGGTGGAAAAGTTTCACGGCTACGTCACTCTTCTGCGATGTTTTCTCTCTCCGCCTTTCTGCAAGCGGCTGCCGTGGATGTGCCTGAGGAGCGTTCTGCCCGCCCCACGCGCTGAGAAGCTGGTGGGACGCCAGAGAACCTTGGGTACCACAGCCAGTTCGTTGGCCCATGCTGCCCCCTAGTGGCTGTGAGCCGCATCTGCCTTGGTAGAGCCCAGGGCCCACAGCGGCAAAGGGCAGGCCGGGCTCCCACGACCCCCAAGCGAGGGACTTCATGTCCTTCAAAGGAGTCCAGGCTTTAATTCACATACATTTCGTTTTGGTGCTGGGGCTGGAAGCCAGGGTCTCAAGTACATGCTTAATGTACTCAACCCGCTGTGCCCCACCGCCAGCCTGCACCTATATTTAAGACAGGGTCTCGTGTAGCTCCGGGATCGATCCCTGGAAACACAACCCCAGAATACAGGAGGTGGAGACAGGGGCAGTAGAATTCAATGTAATCCTGGACTCCATAGGGAGTTCACAGTCAGGCTGGGATACACAAGACCCCATTTCACACAAACTACATCCAAAAGGAAAACACCACCCCCACCCCCTACCCCCCGCCGCCAACAAATACGAGATGCAAGGAAAGAAAACATTTAATTTGTTCTATGTGCATCTTAGAAGTTACAAAGCACAGAGTGATTCCCCCCCTTTTACAATTCTATTACTTGTGGACTGTATGCATGTGTGCACACATGTGTATCTGCAGTGTGCGTGTGTAAACCAGAAGACAGCTTATGGGAAATGCTTCTCTCCTTCCATGTGGGTCCCAGGGATAGAACTCAGGTCATCAGGCTTGGTGGCAAGCAAAGCACCTTCACCAGCGAGTCACCTCGCCAGCCTTAAAGTGAATTTCCTTAAAAGGAAGAATGCTCTGGGTGTGGCCTCCCGGAGGCAATGGTCATTGGGCAGCCTGGCTGCAGGGCCTGAAGTCTGAGAGGTACAAATGGCAGGCCAAAGGGAGATGCCTTTCCCTGACAGAGAGAGAGAGAGAGAGAGAGAGAGAGAGAGAGAGAGAGAGAGAGAGAGAGAGAGAGAAACTTGTGAAGGCTATAGGAAGGAGGCTCAGCCCCACTTTCGTTTTCTAGCAAATCAAAGGCACTTACCCTGTCTGTGGACCACTCACAAAAGCCCACAGGAGGGCCAGGAAGCAGGTGGAGGCTGCTGGCCACCCTCCTGCTCCTCCTGACCCCATCTCTACTCCAGCATCTGCTCCAGAGGTAGGAAGGCTGGGTGGTCACTACTTCATGTTCCTAGGCATCTGTGATTTTTTTTTTCGTGGAGACACAGTCTCTGAATGTAGCCAAGGCTACATTCTGTGAATTCTAGGAAGACCTGGCAGCCCTCCGGCTTCTGGTAGTTCTCTAAAGCACTAGGATCATAGATGTGGTCTGCCAAACCGAGGCTACTTAAAAAAAAAATACAGCATTCCACTGTGTAGCCCTGGCTGCCTTCAAGTGCAGAGATCCACCTGCCTTTGCCTCCCAAGTACTGGGATTAAAGGTGTGCGCCATCACACCTGGCTAAAGGTTTTTTCTTTGTGTATGTGTTTGTGCTTGAGTATATGTGCACCACATGCATGCAGGTGCCTGAAGAGGCCAGTAGAGGGCATCAGATCTCCAGGAACTGGAGTTACAGGTCAAGTCCTTAGGTGCCTCCTGTGGGTGCTGGGAACTGAACTCTGGTCCTTCACAAGAGCAGTCAGTGCTCTTAACCACTGAGCCTTCGCTCCAGTCTATGAGCTGCATTCTTTTTTGGTTTTTCAAGACAGAGGTTTGTTATGCAGCCCTAGCTGTCCTGGAACTAACCTTGTAGATCAGGCTGGCCTCAAACTCTGAGATCCTCCTGCCTCTGCCTCCCAGGTGCTGGGATTAATTTAAAGGCATGCACCTGCTGCCGGGCTCCGAGTTGCATTCTTAAACATTTATGAACCAAGTGAAGATATTTGCTGATTTCACGCCACCAAAAAAGAAAAAAAAATAGAAGAAAAATTAAAAGATTTCTTTTCTCCAAATCCAAAGAATGTTTTTCATCATTTAAATTGAACTCACTCTGTAGATCTGGCTGGCCTGGAACTCATAGAGGTCCACCTGCCTCTGTTTCTGAAGTGCTGGCATTAAAGTTGTATGCCATCATGCCCAACATAAATTTCTCTTTTCTCTTCCTTCCTTCCTTCCTTCCTTCCTTCGTTTCTTTCTTTTTTTTTCAAGACAGGGTGTCTCTGTATATCCCTGGATGTCCTGGAACTTGCTCTGAAGACCAGGCTGGCATAGAACTCAGAGATCCGCCTGCCTCTGCACCCAGCCCCAGCATACATTTCTAAATTTTTATTTATTTATTTTTTTTTTTTTTTTCAACATTTCTCTTGTAGCTTTGCACCTTTCTGAATACTTGTAGACAGCTCCTCGAACTCACAGAATCCCCTGGCTTGCTCGAGCTGGATAAGGGTGCCACACCCCGCACATTTCTAAATTTTTAAAATACACTTTCTACGGTAACTGGGCGGGCACACTTCGAATGGCTCAGCTCAACACGCTAAGTTGGTCTCAGCACCTTCTGCTAGGCAGCTAAGCATCATGGTCAGAGATATGGGCATCATCCCGAGACCTGTCCCCACAAATAGGTTAGGGCTAGCACTAGAGAGGAACCAGGGTCCTAATCTCCTGGTGAGGGGCCTTCTGGTTGGTGGAGTCGGAGGAGTTTAAAGTCTGGGTGGGGGGAGCTGTGTACCAGGAGGCCACACCCCAGTGTCTCAGGCTCTTGTGTCTAGATGCTGTGGGCTGAGCAGTGTGCTGGTGCCCAGTGAGGAAAGTATGCAAGGAAGGCTGAGTGAGGAAACCATGTCAGGGAGGGGCTGGGCATCGGGGTTCTTAGCAGCACCCAGCAGCACTCCGCTTCATGTGGCAGGGTTTGCAGAAGAGGTGGTTGTTCAGCGGGTAGCAGCCTTGGTCGGTGGGTTCCACAGACAGGAGGACGCTGCAGTCCTGGAAGACAGAAACATGCGTCTCCATTCCCGCACAGAACCTGCCCAGCTGACACTCAGCTCTTCCTCAATATCTCTCTCTCTCTCTCTCTCTCTCTCTCTCTCTCTCTCTCTCTCTCTCTCTCTCTCTCTCTCCTCCCTCCTCTCTCTTTCTCCCTTATGGTTTCCAAGACAGGGTTTCTCTATGTAGTAGCCCTGGCTGTCCTGGAACTGCCTTTGTAGCCCAGGCTGGCCTTGAACTCACAGAGATCCACCTTCCTCTGCCTCCTGAGTCTGGGATTAAGGTGTGCACCACCACCACCACCACCACCACCACCACCACCACCACCACCACCACACCACCACCACAACCACCGCCGCCGCCACCACCGCCCAGCTCCTCTTCATTTTGAGACAGGATGTTAAAGCTGACGCCAGCATCAAACCATGTAGCCAAGGAAGACTTTGAACTCCTGATCCTACACCCACCTTGGCTTTGTTTGATTGTATCTCAGGCTGTCCTGAAAAACTCTGTGTACCCTAGGCTGTCCTGGAACTCTGTGTACCCCAGGCTGGCCTGGAAAACTCTGTGTACTCCAGGCTGGCCTGGAACTCTGTGTACCCCAGGCTGGCCTGGAACTCCTGATCTTCCCACCTCAGCCTCCCAGTACTGGGAGGACAGGTGTCTGCCACCATGCCCAGCTTCAGTTTTCTCAACTTAAACGGGACAACAAGCCACCTCCCAAGACTGTCACTAGGATTTAGTAAGGTGATGCACATGACAGTCTTTTATAATTAAAAAGCACTTTCCACTCATAAAGATGTTGCCACCCTTGCAATAACAGCAATGAAAGACGTGGCCCATAGAGTCAGCAGGAACAGTGAAGGATGCCATGGGCAGCACATGGAGACACGTCCGTCCCTTCTGCAAGAGTCAGAGCCCAGTTCTTGTCCAGGCTGCTGTGGTTTGAGTTTTATATATGTGGGTTTTTTCATTTGTTTTTAGGGGTCAGTTTAAGATAGGGTTTGATTTAGCTGGGCAGTGGTGGCACACACCTTTAATCCCAGCACTCAGGAGGCAGAGGCAGGTGGATCTCTGTGAATTCAAGAACATCCTGGTCTACTGAGCAAGTTCCAGGACAGCCAGGGCTATACAGAGAAACGCTGTCTCAAAAAAAAAAAAAAAAAAAAAAAAAGAAAAAAAAAAAAAAAAAAAAGAAAGAAAGAAAGAAAGAAAGAAAGAAAGAAAGAAAGAAAAAACAAAAAACCGGGGCTGGAGAGATGGCTCAGAGGTTAAGATCACCGGCTGTTCTTCCAGAGGTCCTGAGTTCAATTCCCAGTCACCACATGGTGGCTCACAACCATCAATAATGAGATCTGGTGCCCTCTTCTGGCCTCAGTCATACATGCTGTATACATAATATATATATATATAAATAATAAAATAATATAATATATATATATATATGGGTTAATTCAGCCCAGGCTTGAGCCACCAAGCCTGGCTGGGCCTTACCTATTGACATGTAACTTCCTGGAGTCCAAATCCTGACTCACTAGGCAACTTCAGTCAAAGTGACCGTGGACAGGAAGTGGGGTTATTTGCTCAGCCAAGCTTTTAGAAATGCCTGGTCCTGGGGGACTCTTATCAGGGCTCTGGGACTAATAACAGCACTTCATCTTCCTTGTGGGTCTTTCAAGGTGCAGTATCAGCTGAACAGACCTTGAACTCTAATTGACAAAGTCAGATTATGTATGAAGCAGCCAACTTCTCTGCCAGTGTCCTCTTGGCTCTCCAGTATCTTTTAAGATAAATACAAGTGAATAGAAGCTTGGAATTAGTCACTGGCTGATTGAGAGATCCTGTTCTGGGACTCTCCATGAAGGTGGAGCACATAAAACTCACCACCGTTGTCTTCATCACCAGGGGACAAAAAGCTCATAGCTACAGGGACCTCGGTGGGAAGATGAGGTCCAATTCCCAGCACCCATATGACAGTTAACATCTGTAACTCCAGTTCCCAAATACCCAGTGCCCTCTTCCGTCATCCACCAGTATGTACGCACAGAGTGAACAGACAAAACATCTCATACACATAACATAATTTTCCCCTCAAAGAGGTCTTTGGCCAAATTGGTGGCGCATGCCTTTAATTCCAGCACCTAGGAGGCAGAGGCAAGCAGATCTCTGAGTTTGAGGCCAGAGCAAGTTCCAGGACAGCCAAGGCTACAAAAAGAAACCCTGTCTTGAAAAACCAATAAATAAATAAATAAATAAATAAATAAATAAATAAATAAATAAATAAATAAAAAATAAAATAAAAAAAATGAAGAGGTCTTGGGTTGGAGAGATGGTTCAGGAGTTTAGGGGACATATTGCTCTTGCAGAGGACCCAAGTTTGATTCCCAGCTCCCATATGGAGGCTCACAAATCTTTTTCTCAACCAATTAGCTTTCAATTATGGCATTTATCATAGCAACAGACAATGACCCGTGCCAGGCCAACCAGGAACCCTCTTGGGACAGTATGCCCCTCCTACAATGGGGTCCTACTCTCGTTCTCTTGGGGCTTCTAATGATATAAACCTGAACTATCTGGGACCAGATGCTGTGCCAGCCCTCAGAAAAGAAAGTAAAAGAAGGACCAGGAGGTAGAATGGTGGCCTCGGGTACCACCTGCTGACAACGCTGATCCCGACCATGAGCACAGTCTCTTTCCACAGTCAGTGATGTGAGCTCACACTGAACTCTAACGGAGCCTGGTGGGTCCTTACCTCCATTTTTCCTGGCCTTTGCTGAGGGCAATGAGCAAGGGAAGGCTGCCCACGGCCACAGCCCTTCAAACCCCCTCAGCTCCACTCACCTCACAACGGTAACAGTTTTCATGGAAGTTCCTTCCCATGCACTCAATCTTGAAGGCATCCTTCCCGTCGCGGGGGATGATGGGATTCTCACAGATGCTGCACATGGGGGCAAATTTCCTAGAGGGGGGGGGCACCGGGAGTGTCAGCTGCTCACGCCGACAACAAAATCAGCTGGTGGAAACTGGGGTGGCCCCAGTTCACCTCCCAGAGCGCCTCCACCCCCCATCCCCGGGTTGCTAGGTGACAGAATCTGCAGAGACAGCCACAGATGTCTACCCTTCCTGGCAGAGGCGGGAGGAGAGATCAGTGCAACGAATCTAGCTTCCCAGAGTGCAATTAGCCGAGGCAGTAATTGTCAGGAATGAGAGGGGTGTTAGTGGGTCCGGCCACCCACTATCTCATACTTTGTTTAATTTAAAAATTTTTAGCATGTTTATTCAGTTGTATGGGGAGGTTCAAGGGCAACATGCAGGAGTCAGTTCTCTCCTTCTACCTTGTGGGTCCCAGGGACTAAACTCAGGTCATCAGGCTTGGCGGCAAGCTCCTTTATCCACTGAGCCATCTTGACAGGCTCATTTGCTTATTTTTTGTTCACTTATTTTCGAGACAGGGTCTTACTGTATAGTCCTGGTTGGCCTGGAACTTGCTATGTATGCAGACCAGGCTGGCCTGGAATTCACAGAGATCTGCCTGTGAGTGCTGCTGCTTGCTTATCTTTGGAGACAGGGCCGTATTCTACATTTCCAGGCTGACCTCAGATGGGCATCACCAATCCTCCTGCCTCCGTCTTCGCAGGCATGAACCACCATGCCCCATCTTTCTTTTCAAACAGGGGGACAAAGATGAGGAGCCTGACAGAGTGCAGGGACTCAAAGGGAGTCGCCTCCAGCAGATGCCCCATGAATTATGTGGAGAACCTGAGAGGAGGATGGCTTCTCTCGGCACAGAAGCTGTAGGACACGTTGGCCTGGCGCCCCCCCACCCCGATGCCGGGGCCCGCGTCCTGCCCCGAGCCCTGCCCCATCTCCCCCTCTCCCCCAGCCCCAGGCTCCCTTCCCACCTGTAGAAATCAGCCACACAGTACACCTGGTTCTGGCTGTCCAGTGCAAAGCTCTCGTCCCCGATACACCGGGCGCAGGTCACACACGTGAAGCAGGGTGGGTGGAAGGCCTTGCCCAGGGCCCGGATGACGTGGTCTCGGACCACCTCTCCACACTGGCCGCACTTCTCCAGAGTGTCCTGGGTCAGAGAGCCGCTGTTTCAGCCACCACAGACGTGCCACCCTGAGCCATGAGGTGTGTCGAGCCCCTCCTTGTCTTTTATCTCTCCCTCCCTCCTCCTCCCACCTCCCCTTCCTGGTTACTTTCCTTTCTCAGTACTAGGGACTGAATTCAGGGCCTCGTGTGTGCCGGGTAAGAACTCTGCCACTGAACTACACTCAGCCCGAGAAACTACCTTCTTAACAGCTTTTCAGAAAGTCCCCCCCCTTTTTTTTTGCTAGTTTTGAAACTGGGTGTCATGTCACTATGTAGCTAAGGATGACCTTGAACTCTTGAACCTCACACCATCTTGAAAAAAAAAAACAAAACAAACCTAACTCTGAAAAGAACCTGGAAAAGCTAAGGAACTGCCTCCTCCCCCGGAGCCTGCAGAACTAGGGAAGGAGGCACCTTGATTTGGATGCAGTGACACCCCCCCCATAACTAAAAGAGAGAGATGGGCGTTGCTCGAAGCCACCAAACCGTGGTTGAGCTGCATACCCAATGCTCCCCAACAATCCATCAGGCTCGGGCTCCGGGGGGCGCTATGAGGAGGTGGTGGAGCCTTTAGGAGGCGGGGTCTAATGCAGGCCTGTGGAACTGGGGGTGTGGCGTGGTCCCTTCTTCCTCTTGTATGCTGGCCGTGAGGGGCGCCAGCTAGTCCTGCCAGAGGCTCCCGCCAGGACGCACAGCCTCACCACAGGCTCACACTGGCAAGGCCATCTTGCTACGAACTGGCACCTCTCAGCTCTATCTTTCTTTCACTGCTGGGACGCTGACACACAGAGCAGCCACAGGCACCGAGTCCTGCTCCAGCGGTCTCCGTTCTGACTCTCCGCGGCGTTCACAGTGCCCCTCCTCCGAGGAGCTCCCAAAGGAAGGGAAGAACCGCCCCGAGGTCAGCGTGCGGAAGCCGGGGACTACAGGCAGCAGCGGGTACCTCGTAGCAGGCTTCGCACAGGGGGCGCCCATCCTTCTGGTAGAATCTCTGCCCGGCGAGCTGGCGGCGGCAGATGCGGCAGGTGAAGCACAGGGCATGGTACTGCCTCTTCATGGCCTCCACGGCCAGCTCTCGAGGGGACACGGGCTTATGACAGAAGCCGCAGACATCTGAGGCAGGGAAGACGCAGGCTGTCACCAGCCCAGGACGGCAGTACCCAATCACCACCCGGAGTATGATGCCCAGTGTGGCCAGGGCCCGGCCTCAAAGCCTTCCTCAGCTGATAAACACAGAGGGTCGTGATAAATGCCAGGAAGGAAGGTGAACAGCATCTGGGGGGCTGTGGTGATACCAACACCCAGATGATCCTGATTCGGGATCTACATGTAAAAACTGACGTCACAAGATTTCTAAGAGGAGCTGTTAAGAATACACACTGCTCTATAGAAGACCTGAGATTAACCCCCCCCCACCCTCCGACATTAGTCAGCTCACAACTATCCATCACTCCAGGGATCCAGTGCCCTCTTCTGGACTCCCAGGGTAATGCACTCATGTATACATACGATAGTACACAGGACACAAACTCGTACACATAATCAAAAATGATAGGAACAGCAGGGCTTTAGGCGCTTACTTCATGGTGCACATCCCAGCTCTCGGGAGGGCAGAACAGGCAAATCTCTGAGTTCAGAGCCAGCCTGGTCTACAGAGCAAGTTCCCAGAAAGCCAGGGCTACACAGAGAAACCCTGTCTTGAAATGCCAATAACAACATATTGCTTTGAAGACCAGGGTGTTTTGAAACTCAGAGATTCTACTACTGCTTCTTGAGTGCTGGGATTAAAGGTGTGCACCACCATACCTGGCTAAAATAAATTTTCTTTTTAATTTATTTTTATTTCATGTGCATTGGTGTTCTTGCTTGCATGTATATCCATATGAAGGTGTTGGATCCCCTGGAACTAGAGTTACAGACAGTTGTGGGCACTGGGAATTGAACCTGGATCCTCTGGAAGAGCAGCCAGTGCTCTTAATAACTAAGCCATATCCCCAGCCCCCCTAAAATAAAGCTTAAGAAAAAAAATACTAAGAGATTCTGATGTTGCGTGTGGTGGTTCACACCTGTAATCCCAGCATTGTGAAGGCTGACGAAGGAGAACAGAGTTCCAGGCTAGCCTGGGTTATACTGTAAGACTGTACCTTTAAAAAAAATCAATTTTTATGCCAAAATCTAGTGTAAGTCAAAAGACAAATGACAAACTTAGAAAAACATTTGCCCTTGTGTCTTGCTGTGTGGCCCAGGAAAGAGGACACTGCATTAGACACAAGTGTGTCTTCAGTGCCTGGGGCAGGACCTGAGTAAGCACGTCACAGCTCAATTAAACAAGGCACACGGTGCTGCAGAGGCTTCTAGAAAACAACTCAGCCCTGCTGGTGGGCGCACGTAGGCTGGGATGACTAAGGAAGGTGATCTGACAAAAATACGAAACTCAAAAACACCAACCTTTTTATAGGGTGCTTCCTCTTCTAGGAATTTACCCCAGAAAACCCCGCACATGGTGAAATGGCCCAGTAAGGTGAGTCAGCTCCGTGCAGTTACAGCAAGAAACCACTTACAAATCCATCAGGAGGCGGCTGTGTAACCCACCACACCTCTGTTCTTAAGAGGACTGCCACACAGCTTTACAAAAAGGGCAAGGAGCTGCTGCGCATTCTGATGAGAAACCTGCTCAGAGATGCCCTGGGAAAGCCAGCAAGGAGGAACGTCCCTGTGGCTGCTACAGACAGGACCCCCAGTCCTTTGAGGCAAAATTAGAAACGTGTGTGTGTGTGTGTGTGTGTGTGTGTGGTGTGTGTATGTATGTGTGTGTGTATGTGTGTGTGTGTGGTGTGTGTGTGTATGTGTGTGTGGTGTGTATGTGTGTGCATGTTTCCGGGGTGGGGTGGGGTATGGAGAAACAAGGTCTCACTGTGTACCTCTAGCTACACTTGCTATGTAGACCAGGCTGGCCTCAAACTCAGACGTCTTTCTATCTTTGCTTCATAAGTGCTGGGAATAAAGGTGTGCATCACCATGCCTGGTTGGCTTTGTTTTTTTTTTCCCCCTGTAGCCCAGGGTAGCCCCCAACTTACTACGTAGCTAAGGATGACCTTAAACTTGTTTTTTAAAATATATTTTATTATTTTATATGTATATGTATTTGCCTGCATGTATATCTGTGTATGACATGAATGTCTGGCAACAGAAGAGGGCACCAGATCCCCTAGAACTGGAGTTACAAACAGTCATGAGCTGCCATGTGGGTATTGGGAATTGAACCACGGTCATTTAGAAGAGCAGCCAGTGTTCTTAACCTCTGAGCTGTCTCTCCAGCCCCAACCTTAACTTCTAATCCTCCTGCACCATACACACAGGCATGAAATAAACAAGTGAAAAAAGGACTGAAAACCCTTAATTTTTACTTATTGATTGGTTGTACCTACATGTAGACTGCATGCCCACTTTGTGTGGCGATCAGGGAACAACCTGAGAGTCTGATTCACCACATGGGCCCCAGGATAGAGATGAAGTCATCAGGCTTGGTGACAAGCCATTTTGCTACACATCTCCCACAACGGAAAAAAAAAACTAAAAACAGAAAGTTGGGCACAGTAGCTCACATCTGTCATCCCAGCATTGAGGCAGGAGGATTGCTACAACCTTGAAGCCAGCCTGACTTCACAGTGAGATCCAAACCAACCAGTGCCAGCTACAGAGTGGCATCCCATCTCAGAAAAACAAAGAAAAAGATTTTTTTAAAGGTGCATGCCTGTAATCTTGACACTCAGGAGGCTGAGGCAGGAGGATCTCAAGTCCAAGGCCGGATTTGGCTAGAAAGAGACCTTGTCTCGACACGGATGAAGGTTAGGGATGTCGTGCAAGCGTAGAGAGTGCTTTTTATGGACAAAGCATTGGCTTCTCTCTGCTGTGCCACGGAAGCCAGGCACAGTGGCACACCGTGATCCTAGCACTCAAAAGACGAGGCAGGTGGAACACGAGAAGGGCATCCTCGGCTACATATTGTATGCAAGGCTAGCCTGGACTACATGAGACCCTACCTAAAAACCAACAACAAAAGCCGGGCAGTGGTGGCGCACGCCTTTAGTCCCAGCACTCGGGAGGCAGAGGCAGGTGGATCTCTGTGAGTTTGAGGCCAGCCTGGGCTACCAAGTGAGTTCCAGGAAAGGCGCAAAACTACACAGAGAAACCCTGTCTCGAAAAAACAAAAAAAACAAAAACAAACAAACAAACAAACAAAAAACCCAACAAACCAGAGGCAAGCACAGGGCAGCAATGGTCATTCAGGGGCTGCACACTGTACGGACAGTCCCTGTGATGTGAGCCTGCTCCCCACTTCCCCTGAGAGGCCCATTCTGGCTGCAGGAGACCCGGAGACCATGCCCGCGGCCGTACCTGTGGATGCCTCTCTCTCTGGAAATGTGACAGGCTCTTCTGGAGGAGGAGGTAGCTCCTCTTCCGAGGGTCTGAGGTGACTGGGCCGAGGCTGGGCAGAGGATCCCTTTGGTGGAGCCTGTGGGGGACACAGATTGAGGAGATAGGACAGGGATCAGCTGGTGGGGACCCCACCAGACCCTCCCAGCTTTGCTCTTCGTCTGGGTGGCTTCAAGTACAATTAGTCCCATTGCACAGATGAGGAAACTGAGGCTGGAGAAGCAAGTGTCTTGCCTCTATAGTGTAGCAGGAAGGTTACCTTGGCAGCTAGAGTCAGGAGCTCCCTGCTCCCTGCCTGGGGCTCCCTCTACCACTCTACCACTGAACTAACTATATCTCCAACCCTTTTTCTAACTTTTAGTTCAGACAGGGTCTCATTAAGTTGCCCAGGCTGGCCTTGAACTCACTTTGTAGCCCAGGCTAGGCCTTATGATCAATCTGCCTCAGCCTCCTCAGTGTCTGGGATTATGGTCCCAGAACCATCAGACCCAGCTTGACTCCTGTTTCTGAGAACATTTCGAGGATGATGTGTCCTTCCCATCAACACTGAGCTGGAGGTGACATAGACCTTGACCCAGGACACAACTCACATTGACAGCCCTTTGTATGAAGGGCAGAGGATTACTTGGCTTCTTATGCAATGTGGAGATTTGGGTCAGAACCAGCACATGTCTTGGAGCAGAGTGGGTAACTAAGGAACAAAGTAGGCGGGGGACGCGTCTCTCCAGGGACTTTGAAAATCCCAAACCGTTTCTACCAGCTTTGGGATTTGGAAGAGCTTTGAAGACCGACTGCCTTGAAGGAGAAGGGACCAAACCACACCCATCTTGATAACGCTGGAAAGGCCCAGGTCCCCACCCACCCAGGGGGCCGAGGAGGCTGGGGGACACTAGCAGTACCTGTGGAAGGGGCGGAGGTGGGGGCGGGGGCAGGTGTAGTTGTTCCAAGTCGGAAATGAGGGACGTCCCGGTCAGGGCAGGAAGCTCCTCTTCTGGGAGAGGCAGGTAGGCCGAAGGGGGTGGTGGAGGAGGTGGGAGGAGGTCGAGGTCCTCATCATTCAGGGAAGGAGGTGGGGGAGAGCATCCTATAGCGGAAGAAGAAATGGGTTGCCCAGAACCCCCACAGGGCACAAGGTCTACTCACCCAGAAGGCCACGCAGCAGTGTGTAAAGTTCAGTCTGGCTCCAGACTTTGTTCCACCCTGGGCTGCTGCCACTGGCTTGCTGGGGGTCCTTAGGCAAGAGCGTCAACTGTTTGGGTCTTAAATTGTTCCTTTGGAAAGTGCGCAATGCCAGGTGATGGCGCACACCTTTAATCCCAGCACTTGGGAGGTAGCGGCAGGAGGATCTTTGAATTCAAGCCCAGCCTGGGCTACACAGTGAGTTCCAGGAGAGCCAGGGCTACACAGAGAAACCTTGTCAGGGTGGGGGTAGTGCAGGATAAAGAAAAGAAGAAGAAAGCTGGGCACGGTGGTCTACACTTGGAAACTGAGGCAGGAGAGGTTGGCTTGGGCTCCATGGCCCTTGCCTATAACCCCAGCATTGGGTGGAGAGTCAGAAGGATCAGGAAAAGAAGGAACAGATTAAATCTTGATGACCAGTTGAAACTGGATCGGGAGAGGTAGGCTCTTCCTACTTCCATGTAGGTTCCTTTGTGTGTGTGTGTGTATAAGCTAAGCGGGCACTCTACCAACCCAGCTACATCCCCACGAGACAGCACACAGAACCTCGGGTCAGACATGGCACAGGATCATCCCACTGCCGGCACAGGTAGCGTGGGCTCCCCTGAGTGAGCTCTGTGTGTGGAGGCTGGAGCAGGAGAGTTAGGGCCTTGGATCCTAAAGACCGGTTGTTGGGCAATGGCTTCTGTGTTGCTGGGGGACAGAGGAGGGGCAGGCTTGGCCACCACTGCCATAACCCATCATCTTCCTCTGTTCACGAACCACCATCACTACCAAGACCACAGACTGCAACCAGTCGGGTGCCAGCTCCCTTCATGAAGGTGACAAGGTAGGGGTGGGGCCAGGGTAAGAGGAGTCTCAGGAAGGAACTGTGCTGTCACTGTGAGGTACAGGACGAGCACTGTTAATAGTGGCCCAGTGAGGCCGGCATGGTGGCACAGGTCTTCAGTCCCCAGGGCATGGGAGGCAGAGGCCGATGGATCTCTGTGAGCTCCAGGCCAGCTTGGTCTATATATTAAGAACATATACCTCAAGAAAACCCTCAGCACCAACTAACCTGGGCTCACAGGGTCTCACAGAGACTGAACTGACAACCAGGAAGTCTGCATGGGTCAGTACCTAGGCCCTCTGAATATGTGCTAAATGATGTAACTTGGTCTCCTTGTGAGACTGCTAAGTGGGAGCAGGGGCTGTCGCTGACTCTGTTGCCTGCTTTGGGGACCCATTCCTCCTACCAGATTGTCTCATTCAGCCTTTTTTTTTTTAAAACATATTTATTTATTATGTATACAGTGTTCTGTCCGCATGTATCCCTGTAGGCCAGACGAGAGCACCAGATCTCATTACAGATGGTTGTGAGCTACCATGTGGTTGCTGGGAATTGAACTCATGACCTATGGAAGAGCAGCCAGTGCTCTTAACCTCTGAGCCATCTCTCCAGCCCCTCATCCAGCCTTAATAGAAGAGGAGGTGCCTAGTCTTGTTGCAACTTGATATACCATGGCTGGCTGATCTCCATGGGAGGCCACCAGTATCTGAAGAGAAACAGTGGAGGAGGACTGGGGTGGGGAAGGGGAGAAGGAGGGGGAGGGGAAGGAGGGGGAACTTTGGTTGGGATGTAAAAACAAAAAACAAATAAACAAAACCAAAACAAAACAAGAACATGTTTTAAACAAACAAAACCAACCAACAACCAAACAACCAACCAAAGAAAAACAAACAGAAAAGGAAGAGGAGGCAGAGGATGGGCCATCGAGGTGGCTCAGTGGGAAAGAAACTTGCTACGAAGTCTGAGAACCTGACCTGAATTCTTCAGTCCTTAGGACCCAGAGGATGGACGAGAACAGTCCTCCAAGTTGCCCTCTTACCTGTGGCATACACATATACATACATACACATGTACACATACACATACATACACATATACATAATACACATATACACATATATACATACATGCACAGATACATACACATACATATATACACAGATACATACACATACATACATGCATATACATACATTCACAGATACACATACATACACACAGATACACATATACATACATACACAGATACACATAAATAAAGGTGGAGGAAGACAATGAGCACGGAGGGACAAAAGCCAAGTGCAGAAAGCTCTAGACTTCCGGAGCCTGAAGCCCTGGGCTCTAGCACCAGGCCCATGCCCAGCTAATTCCCACAGTCGCTTCTCTGGGGTCAGACTTCTTAGCCCTCCCCACCCCTCCCCAGGGCTGAAGGGACCTTACCGATGGATGTATGTTCTAGACTGGGGCCCCAAATAAGCAGTAGATTTGCAGCATCATAGGGGGTGGGGTGCTGTTTAAACACAGATGGCTGGGGGCTGGACCACCTCCAGCTCCTGGTCTAGGGCCAGACTTAGGTCACTGCTGCAGGGCGGAAGTCTCACCTCCCGACCACAGCAAGTGTCCTCTACTCATTCAGAGCATTGGCAGGTTCGGGGTGAGGCTGCGTGGAAGGAAAGCTCAGCTCTCCTCCCTTCTCCCCCTTTCCTGTCCCAGTCCTCCTTCCTCAGCCTCCTGAGAGCTGGGATTTCAGGCCTGTGCCTCCACACCGGGAAGGAGAAATGCTCCCGCTGCGCTCGGCAACAGTCGATCATACATTTCAAAATTGCTAACAGGACTCTGAATGTTCCCGCCACAAAGAAATAAGCATTTGAGGCAACGGATACGCTAATTACCTTAACTTGATGATAGCATGCTGTCTACAAGCTGTAAAACATGATACAGTACCCCATAAACACGGACAATTACCATGGGCCAGTGAAAGTGTCTTTTGTGGGACAGTGCCATTGGTCCGTGGGCAAAGGTGCTTGCTGCCAAGCCTGCTGACCTGAGTTCCATTCCCAGGGCCTACAAGGTGGAGGGAGAGAATGGATTCCTACAAGTTGTTCTCTGAGCTCACAAACAAATGCCATGGCACACAAACGATAAATAAATGTAATTTAAAATAGATAAAAAAAAAAAGGGGGGACTGGAGAACTGAAGAGGTAGCTCAGCAGTTAACCCATGTACTTCTCTTTTTGTTTGTTTGTTTTTTTGTTTTTTCAAGACAGGGTCTGTGTAGTTTTGCACCTTTCCTGGAGGTGCTTTGGAGACCAGGCTGGCCTTGAACTCACAGAGATCCGCCTGGCTCTGCCTCCCGAGTGCTGGGACTAAAGGCGTGCGCCACCACCGCCCGGCCCATGTATTGCTCTTACAGAGGATTGGAGTTCAAGTCCCAGAACCACATCAGGCAGCTCATAGCCACCTGTAGCTCCAGTTCCAGGGGATCCTACACCCTCTTCTGGACTCTGTTAGTACTGTACTCACATGCACAAGCCCACACACAGATACACACACACAAACACAAACACACACACACACACACACACACACACACACACACACACACACCACACACAAAACATCTGGGGTTGGTGGGCTGGCTTAGAGGTTAAGAGCACTGGCTGCTCTTTCAGCGGACTGGAGTTCAGTTTCCAGCACCCACATGGTGGCTCACACCGGTCTGTAACTCCAGTCCCAGGGCATTCAGCCTTCTCTTCCAGCACAAGCAAACACACCCATGTACATAAAATAAATAAATTAAAAAATAAACAAATGTTTTTGTTTTTAATGAGGGCTGGAGAGGTGGCTCCATGGTTAAGGGGGAGCTCTGACATTTCAGGGGACCCAAGTTTGGTTTCCCAGCACCCACATCAAGAGGCTCCCAACTGCCTATAACTCCAGTTCTAGGGATCTGACACATTTTCTGGCCTTCACAAAGACTGTATACACATAGTGCACATACAGAAAAGCAGACAGGCACTCAGGAAACAGATGCAGGTGGATTTCTGTGAGTTGGAGGTCAGCCTGGTCTACAGAGTGAGTTCCAAGACAGCCAGCACTGTTTCACAGAAAAACTCTGTTTCAAAAAAAAAAAAAAAAAAGCAAATGTTTTTTAAAAATAATTAATTAGCTGGGTATGATGTGTATGCCTTTAATCTCAGCACTTGGGAGGCAGAGACAAGCTGATCTCTGTGACTTCAAGGCTAGCCTGGTCTACAGAGGGAGTTCCAGGACAGACTGGGCTGCACAGAGAAACCCTGTCTTGAAAAACCAAAAATAAACAAGTAAATAAAAATAAAGATTCACAAAGTGTAATAACCACCCAGAAACGCAGAAAAATGCAAACTAAAGCCTCAGCTCCAGCTTTGAGGTGGGGCCGAGCTGTGTTGGAACAAGCCCAGAGGTGACGCGGTGTGACTGACCGCTGGAAGTGTGGGAACCTGGGAGCCACGCTCTGTGCAAGCTTGTGAGTCAGGATCCAGCTTTCTCAGAGGCACCACAAGGCTGTGTCCTCTCCTAGCTAGGACTCCCTTCTGTCTGGGACAATGAGCTGAGGAAGATCAGCAATCGGGGAGAGGTGTGAGATGTCTCAGCCCATAAAGTACTTAACACCCAGTGTGTCAGCTGGAGTTCAATCCCTGGGATCCTGGCCTGCTTCTTTTCTCCCACTGCTCAGGTTTTTCTCTCACCTCCGCATGTCACACACACACACACACACACACACACACACACACACACACACCACACACACACACACACACACACACACACACACACACACACCACACACCACACACCACACACACACAATTAAAAATAAGTCACAGGGCTAGAGAAATGGCCCAGCGGGAAGAGACACTTGTGACCAAGCCTGATGACCTGAGCTCAATCCCAGGACCCATCTGGGGATTGAAAGGCGAGAACCACACCCACAAGCTGTCCACTGATGTGTCACACGTACGTGCACCAGCACACAGAAGGAAAGACACTGCGTAGCAGGTAAGCAGCAATGCCCAAGAACAGAGTGAGGACATCTTTCAGACCCTCCCAGCTCATTTCTGTCTCTTTGCCTCCATACCTGTTTCCACTTCCCCCATCTGGCAAGAGGCCTCAGAAAAGCTTCCTCAGAGGAGCCGCAGAAAGAGCTACCTCTTCTGGATGGCACCAGGCTCCACGGCAACGTCGCTCTTTTGACATTCAGTAATTTTCAATTATTAACTTTACTTAGTGTGCATGTGTGTGCACATGTGTATGTGCCCATGTGTATGTGCATGTGTGCACACATGTGTATGAGCATATGCGTGCACATGTGTATATGCTTGTGTGTGAACATGTGTATGTGCATGTGTGTGCACATGTGTATGTGCATGTGTGTGTCCATGTGTATGAGCATGTGTGTACACATGTGGAGGTCAGAGGACAACTTGCAGAAGCTGAGCTATGCTTCCACCTTTGCGTAGGTTCTGGGGATTGAACTCGGGTCCTTAGGCTTGCCCAGTGAGATTATTTACCTGCTGAGCCGCCTTGCTGGTCCTGTGTTAATGCTCTTAATCCTCACAACTATACTTTGAAGTTTCTGACACTGAGGCCTAGAGAGGCTAAGTGACCTGCAACATCACAGAGCTCAGAGGAGCCAGGCCTCAGGTGCAGGCAAGTGGGTCCCACAGTAGGCCTGGCACACAGTAGGCAACTGAACGAATGAGTAGCCCAGAGCCAGCCTTTTCCTCCCTGCCTTGGTTCTGTCTCTGTCCTGGTCCCCTTAGGGCCACTCTTACCTCCGTTGGAGAGCCGGGGTGGGGCTGCAGGGAGCGAGGCTGTGGTCCTGCCAGAGGGTGTCCAGGTATTGGGGTTCCTGCTCAAGCCAGCCCCAGGGGTCTTCGTGGGAGTCTCCCAGGGCCGGGCATGTCGAGCTTCACAAGCTGCCTGGCCCACTGCCTCAGACACAGCCACGTCACGGCGTGGGGGTGCCAGGGTGATGAACACAGAGGAGGCCACCCTCTTCTCCGGCTTGGAGGCCATGGTCGGCTCCTGCTGGGGCTGGGGGCACAGGGGTTCAGGTTGACAGGGTACCCCGCTGGCCACAGAACTTTCTCAGAGCTCCTTTCTCTCAAGAGAAACCTCACTGTACTGGTGGGCCCAGCCCAACACCCAACTGCACCAGAGACAGGACTGAGGCAGGAGAATGGTGAGTTCTAGGCCAGCCTGGGTTGCACAGTGAGAAGGGAAGGGGTAGGAGGGGCAGGGGACAGCCTTCAGAGAGGCCAGGTGGCCACCAGGTGGCCAGGTCACAGGGGCCCACACACCCGGCAGGCCTCTCCCAGTGGCCTATGGACAGCCCCACAGCGACTCAGAGGTCACCTTCCCTGGCCACCTCCTCCAGAGCCCAGCCCAGGCAGCTGACAGACGCAGGCTCTGACACCTGGCAACTGCCTCTCCCTCACCTGAGATACCGATTCTATTGGAAGACAAGGTCCAAGGTTCAGGCCAGCTCCACTGAAGAAAACAGGAAAGACGAGATTTAAAAAAAAAAAAAAAAAGAGTGACCAGATGAATAAAAGACACAAGACCCACTCTGTTCCCATGCTGCCCCCCAAGCACCCAACAACACCCCGTTACCACTCAATCCTGTGGGTGAGAAAACTAAGACTCATAGAAGTCAAGTCCCTTGTCCAGGGTCACACAGCCACTGGAGTTGGCATTTCAGCCCAGAGCCATGCACTTGACTGCTCAGTACCCTCCTGCCCTCTCCATTCGGCCCCCAACCAGCACATGCTTGGCTCTGCCTCATGGTAGCAATTTTACTCTGCCCATTTCCAAAACCATGCCCTGCTTCAGGACCCTGCGCGCATGCGTGCGTGCGTGCGTGCGTGTGCGTGTGCGTGAGTCGGTAGATGGCTGGTCTCCTACCCACCCCCTAACCCTAATCTTTCCAGAACTTAAATCTGATTGCTTCTCTTCTGCTTAAAAGCTTTTTTGAAGCTGGGCAGTGGTGGCGCACGCCTTTAATCCCAGCACTTGGAAGACAGAGACAGGCGGATCTCTGTGAGTTTGGGGCCAGACTGGTCTACAGAATGAGTTTCAGGACAGCTAGTGCTGTTACACAGAGAAACCCTGTCTCGAAAAAAACAAAAGACAAAAAAGGAAAAAAAAAATTTTTTTTTTGAGACAGGGTTTCTCTGTGTAGCCCTAGCTGTCCTGGAACTCACTATATAGGCCAGGCTGGCCAAGAATTTGAGAGATCCACCTGCTTCTGCCTCCCAAGTGCTGGGATTAAAGGTGTGCGCCACCACCCTGCTGCTTAAAAAGTTTTTTAAAGCTCCTTATTACCTCAGAAGGATAAAAAAAAAGTCTGTGTTTCCGTGGCTTCAACCTCCCCCAGCCCTGCCCATCTCTCGGATGTTGGGGAGGGCCTTGGGACCTTGTGCACATAAGGTACATGCTCTACCACTGAGCCAAACCCCAACCCACCTCAAGTTATTATTATTTTATTATTTATTTTTGGTTTTTCAAGACAAGGTTTCTCTTTGTAGACCAGGCTGGCCTCAAACTCAAGAGATCTACCTGCCTCTGCCTCCTTGGGATTAAAGGCGTGCACCACCGTGCCTGGCCCCTCAAATTATTTTTAAGCACTTAGCCCTTCCTTCCCCGAGACTGTTTTTCTCTGTTGGAGGATCCAGTCAGCTTTCTTCTTTCTGTTCCTACAGAGTTAATTTCAGCTTTCTGAGACGCAGTTCAAACCTCACCTCCTCCACGAAGCCTCCCCTGACTCCCACCCTGGGGCGATCTGTGGCTTCCTGGGGTGGGTGAGGATAGCTTGTCCCAGGACCTGTTGGCTCACTATGCACATGTCTGAGACCCTCAGGTAACCTTGCCTGCCTTCAGCTGTCCGCATCATCAAGAGTCAGAAAGGAGTTCACAGAGCCGGCGTGGAAGCACAGATCTGGGCAGAGGAGGCACCTTCATGCTGGGAAGGGCAGGCAGTTCCTGAAGAGAGCGGCCTCCGGGGCCAAGGTCTAGGTGGGTCACTGTGGGTGAACTGGCCACAGAAGTCCTCCCTGGCACCCAACCATAGTTCCCATGGCTAAAAATGTGTCCTTTATCTCCCTTCCTCTTTCTGTGTGGGCCACCACGATACGACTGAAGTCCGGGAAGGAGTATGGTTAGTCTCCAGCAGTGGGGCTGGACAGTGTGGGGGCGGGCAGCCCCAAGAGACGCTAACAGCTGATGTGGACCCCACATGGTCACGCACAGTTTTCCCTCTGGTTCTCAAGGTGCATCAGCCTCCATGGCCTCTCCTGCTGGCTGACAGAGAGGGGGAAAAACCCGTAAAATGGCTCTGGGGGCACCAGGCGTGATAGTGCATGCTTTTAATCCTAGCGCTCCAAAAGCAGAGGCAGGTGGATCTCTGTAACTATGAGGCCAGCCTGGTCTACATAATGAGTTCCAAGATAGCCTGGGCTACATAGAGAGACCCTTCAAAAAATATTTTGAAGCCAGGAATGATAATCCACACCTGTAATCTCAGCACTTAGGGGGCTGAGACAGAGGATTTCCATGAGTTTAACCCAAGCCTGGGGCTACATAGTTAGACCCTGTCTCAAATCAGCCCCATAAACAGAACTTATTTTGTAAGTGGTCTTCAGAATTAAAACAGAAACCCTAACAGTGACATTTATAAAGCCAAGAACTCAGACCTCGGCTGTAAGGAGGATCTGTCACAGGGTCCTAACAAGAAGCTAAGTGCGTTTCCCTGGCCCTCCAGCAAGCTTGGAATCCTATCACAGAATCCTGCAACCTGGAAGTCCATAGGCATCCTTGGACTTTTTCTTCCCTGGACCGTACAAGCCTCCTCCCCCACCCCAAGCTCCTCCCCTTCCCCCAAATGACCCAATCCAGATCAGTTTCTTGCGGTCAACACATTCTAGGCGGGTCCCCTGGGACAGGCTGTGGCTCTTCGGGAACCCTCCCCACCTCCCCCCCCCTAGTCTGACCCCCACTCCATTCTGCCTGCTTTCTCTGAAACATCCAGCATGGAGGCCAGATGTTCACAGCTGGGCAGCCATACCCGCCCCTATCCTTGTCAAGCAGCCGTGGGGACCTCGGGCCTGTGGATGCAGCAGCGCTGGGGATCTCAAAGCCCTGTCAGGTCCCAGAAGGAAAGCCTGCTGGCGCTTCCCTCTGGTCCCACTGCCCCTGAGTTCACCCTGGATGGGGGGAGGCGCTGTATGACAACTTCCCAGCCGACCCTCCACCCCCATCCTTCCTCCCCGGAGGGCAAATCAGACACCCAGATCCAGTTGGGTAAGCGGAGAAAGTAGGAACAAAGGGAAGGAAAGTCATTTCCTGTCAAGAGGAAGGAAGGAGGCTGAGAGCCGGCCAACCCAGCCAGCCGGGACGGCTTGAGGCTACAACCCCTGGCTAGGGATGTGCTGGCTGCCTGGAGTCGTCCCCTCGATCCTATCCCTTTGCCCGCACTTCTAAAGCCACCTCGGACTCACTTCTAAGCATCGCCCTTTCACACAGCCCTACAAAGCAATCTAAGTTTGGGGCCAGAATTAAACTTTGCTGGAGGCAGGAGGGAGAGTCTATGTCCCTCCTCACTCCCACAAGACACCTTGCAGTCTCAAAAGGGTAGGGGTCTCATCTTCTTTCCTACTCTAGAGAAGGAAGAGGCACAGAGCTGGGTTCTCCCCCGCCATGGCTCGTACTGGGTGACCTTGATGCAGTCACTCAACCTCTCTGGGCCTGGTTTTTTAGTCATCAAGTAAAGAGAAATCGGCCCTGGAGGGTGGCTGCGAGGAGACCAGCTGGTCATTCAGCCCAGGAGGGCAGGCGGAGCCCTGGGGCCGGAGGACAGTGGTCTTCATTGTTGAGAGCAGGAATCTGGGCGCTGCCCAGCCTGTCCCTTGGGACCTCAGGTCTGGGCTAGAGAAGAGGGAGTAGCTGTACACACCTTGGGGATCGTCCATTCCCACACCCTGCC
The DNA here is from genome assembly GCF_004664715.2 of Peromyscus leucopus. NCBI lineage: Eukaryota > Metazoa > Chordata > Mammalia > Rodentia > Cricetidae > Peromyscus > Peromyscus leucopus. Next base: position 142,726,148 of record NC_051064.1, read on the forward strand.
AGGCCGGACGAGGAGACCCCAGGACCCCTTCTCCTTCCCCTCTCCTGACTGGAGCTGGGAACAGAGCTCCAGGGCCATGGGAGCTCGGGAACCCCCCCACACCCCTCGCGCACGCCCTGGAACAGCAGCGGAGCGGGGCAGCTGGCCGGGTCACTGCGGCAATTATAATTCAATCCATGTGCGGAACGCTGTCCTTTGTGCAGGAGCTTCCGCCCTGCTCGCCCCGTCCCACTTCAGAGCAGGCACATGACCCCACCGCACCGGACCCGCACTCAACCTCCTGGAGTCCCCGAAAGCTGAAATCCTGGTACTCCCAGGGACAAGAGAACACGGGGATAGTACCCGCCCGAGCCCCCCAGCAGCGCCAGGCTGGGGCCAGCGCGGTGGCCGAGAGTTGCCCATGCGGCCACCTGTGGGTGACCCTGCCTGGGGCGCACGGCTGGAACCCCCACGCCGCACCCGCTTACCTGCAGCGCGCCCCATGCCCCGGCCTCCGACAGCGCTGCGCCTCCGCCCCGCGCTCCCGCCCCGGCCTCCCTCCGCCCCGCCGCCCCGCGCGCCTTACCATAAAAGGTGACGCTCGGGGAGGGGGCGCGGGCTCGTCCTACCTGCCCCCCCACCTGCGGCCGCGCCCCCTCCTTTTGTTCCCGCCACTCCTCCCCCTTCCCGTGGCTCCTCCTCCTCCGTTGCCCACCCCTACCGTGCTCCCGGGGGATCCTTAGCCACCGTCCCCCTAGGTCACCTGGATGAGCGGCTCCACCTGCCCCATCTAGTGGGGAGGGTACTTACACCCAGTTGGCTCTAAGATCCTTCAGGATCCTGAGTGAGGCTAGACGCACGACCTGGGGCTGTTACCCCATCTCCCTAAACCTCAGGTTCTTTCATCCCTAAAAGGGGGTCCCCACTGCCCACCTCTGCAACTTGGCCAGGAGTTAAAGTCATAGTACTAAGAGAATCAGGGGCTAACATAGGCTGGGAGCGTGGGGGCTTTTTCAAGGAATGCCTGGGGTAGGGGTCCCCAGAGACCCCAGTGAGGCAAGTCACCTGGGTCTGTTGGCCTGGGCTGTCAGCGCCTGCTTGAGCCTATTAATCCTTTTACCAGTGGATCTCAGGTCCTACAGTGGGAGGAGGCCCCAACAGGAGACCGGGGGAGACAGTCATGTCACCTGTTTGCTTCCTGGCCCTGTTACTGGCCCCTGGAGAAGTGGAGCCCTGCGCTCTGAGCCCTGAGCCCTGGGGCCTAGGTTGGGGCTGGGCTGGGCTGCCCAGGTCCCCAGAGGCCTCAGGACATTGCTGGGGAAAGGAATCTGGGTCTGATTCCCAGGCGAGCGAGCAGATTGTTCTTTTGATTAAAGCCACAATGGGGGAGCGGGGCAGGGGAGAGTCATCTGGGGGGCAACCAGGCAGGATCGGGTCCCCTTCTGTAGCCCACAGCCAACCACTCCTCAAAGTGGTCCTGGGATTGCTGCTGACGGGACCACCACCCCGGGAGGTCAGAGTGGGGGTGCCTTGGTGCTCAGCTCCATCCTCCTCCTCCCCACTGAGCCCCACACCCCCATAACAGCCTGCTTGTCACCAGCTTTTTGCATCTGGTTCTTGCTGCCAGTGTGGAGGAACAAAGACAGTCACTACATACATTAGAGCCATTTCTAGAAGCTTCCCTTCTACCCCTTCAAACCTTCATTTAACCCTTCCAGACTCAACTCCAGGACTGATAGGTCTCACCCCGCAGACCAGACACTGAAGCTGGTGAGGATCAAGGGTTGTGCAATGGGCAAGGGGTAAGGCTGGATTCAGGCCAGACCAGACGGCGCCCCTCAGGCCCATGAATCTGCTAGTCCCAGAGGCTGGACCGCTGCCACCATCCCCAGATAAGAGCCAAGGATGGAGCCCGGTACTACATGGAGGCTACCTGTGCCCAAGGGCCCCTGAGGGACGTTCCCAACCTAGCAATGGGGTCTCTGCAACAGGTGTGAAGACTCTTACAGCCTCTGTTGGAAAAGCAGGGTGCCACATGCAGGGGTTCAGACACTTCTAGCTGCAGAACCTCAAAACCCTAGTAAGTCAAATGGAACCAGCCTGTTCTCCGTACTTCCACCGTATTCCCAGTCTACCCGTCTACCCCACCGGTCCATCCAGTGGGTCAATGAGGCACCGAGGGGTTGACTTAGGGTCAACCCAAGGTCAAAGGGACTAAATCTAGGACCCCAGCTTCCCCACATCCACTCTATGCTTGGGAGAGTCTGAGGCAGTATGAGGGGGTCCAGCTGCTACCACTCACCGGCTGTCCTGCACCTCTGGCCTCTGTTCCACCTCCTCCTGCTGGTTCCAGTTGGGGGACTGTCCTGACTAAAAGTCGCCTGCCCCAGCCTTGGTATCAGTGGCACCGATAGGCAGGTGCCAAACTTCCTGCAATGGAAACCCAGGAAGTGTGCTGGCGGAGGAACACACGCCCTCTGTCTGCCAGCTCATAGGCTTTGCTCCCCTCCTCCCTCCCTGCCAGGCTCAGACCAGCTCTCTTCCCTCCTCAGAAGTCCCAGCAGGGGACACAGTCTTCTAAGAGGGCCCTGACAGCTGAGTTGTAGGACAGGAGAAGGGCTTAGGGACAAGATGCAGGCAGTGGGTGATAGTTGCTCCTGTGTGGACTGGTCTTTGGGAAGCATAGCTTGCTTGCTATCCATATTGATGGGATGGAGGCCCCATAAACATGGGCTGGGCACTGGCTAAGGGGTAGGGAGAGTCAGAAGGCAACAGGAATCAAGCCTGGCTATTCATCTTTGTCCCTAGACGGGGAGATTATCAGTGGGATGTGAGAGGAAGGAGCAGACACAAAGGGGTGTGTGTGTGTGTGAGTGCAGACAAACAAAAACAGTTACCTGTAGTGGGGTGTGCTAGGATGGAAAGTCAAGGGATGGAGATGGAGAGGTGGCAGATGGGAAGGCCTCTCTGAGGTCACAGGCAAGCTGCACTGAGGGACCACAGAGGCGTGGAGAAAAACAAACTCTTAATTGTCTGATGCTAGCTGACCTTGAACAAGCACCCCTCCCACCCCCATTTTTATTTTAGACAAGGTCTAGGGTCTCCCTAGTCCTTGGCTAGACCGAATCCAGGCTGACTTCGAACTCACAGAGGTCCACTTGCCTCTGCCTCCTGCGTGCTGGGATTAAAGGTGTCTGTTGCCACACAGCACAGGAAGGAACAGACTTTCTTAGTAGAATGTCAGAGGCACAGACGCAAGAGTGCATTGAGGGTCTGCTCTACTGTTGGCACCCTCCTCCCGAATCACTCCGCCTACTTTCTGGAGCATTCTGCCCACAGCAATTACAGTCCAGCAAGATCCAAGAACCAGGACCAACTGATTGGTGGGCAAGAACGAGTGTGCTCCTCTCTGGGAATATGGCCACATTGCTCCCAGGCTTCCTGAGGGCACGCACCCTGGGCCAGGGGTCTTTGGAGGGAAGTGTCCTTCAGCTGCCTCTCCTTGGTGAGCTTGCTGGGCCAAGCCAGAGCCAACTTCCTGGTCTCAGGTTGGCGATGTCTACATGCTCACCTGCCTGAAGTGGGGGGGGGGTCTAGTCCTTGGCAAACAGTCCTGGGAGGGCCCTGGTCTCCCCAGCCCCTTCCCCCATCTTCCAGCTTATGTGCTTAGACTGAAGTTGAAGGAGGCTGGATTTTCTGAGCACAGCTTCACAAGTGCCCTCATGGGCGTGGGTGGGGCTGCAGTAAGTGGGGTCTTGTGAGGTCCCAGATGGTGACAGGGATGGACCCAAGAACAGCCCTGCACAGTATCGTTAGCTGTGAGTCACCCTGGCAGCCTGTGACCTTGGGCAAATGGCCTCTCTAGACCTCACTCTCCTCTCTTGCAACCCATGCCTGTGGCCTTCTTGTTAGTGATTGGAACATTGGAAAAATTATGCTACGTGATTTTCTTTTCTTTTCTTTTTTTGGTTTTTTGAGACAGGGTTTCTCTGTGTCGTCTTGGTGCCTGTCCTGGATCTTGCTTTGTAGAACAGTCTGGCCTCAAACTCACAGAGATCCACCTACCTCTGCCTCCTGAGTGCTGGGATTAAAGGCATGAGCTTGTGCTGGCTAGTTTTATGTCACCTTGACACAGGTTAAACTCATCCCAGAGGAGGAAACCTCCAAAGATCAGGCTGTACACAAGTCTATAGAGCATTTTCTTAATTAGTGATTGATGAGGGAAGGCCTGGCCAATAGTGGGTGGTACCATTCCTAGGCTGGTGGTCCTGGGTTCTATAAGAAAAGCAGGCAGAACAAGCCATGGGGAGCAAGCCAGTAAGCAGTACCCTCCATGGACTCTACATCAGCTCCTGCCTCCAGGTTCCTGTCCTGCTTGAGTTCCTGTCCTGACTTCCTTCAGTGATGGACTGTGGATGTGGAAGTGTAAACCGAATAAACCCTTTCCTCTTCAACTTGGTTTTGGTCATGGTATAAAAGTAACCGTGTAATAGTAACCCTAACTAAGACAAAAATGCCTGAGACCTAGGAGGCTGTGACCCATGGATGTGGAGGCAGAGGTTTGGGAATATTGTCCTGAGAGGGACAAAGTGCTAAGGTAGGGGTGTGGGGTCCTAGGAGACCCCGGGGGTAGGTCCAACTTTGCCTTCCCTAATGCTGCCTTCTTCTGGGGGGACCCTCCCTTCTACTCTCAGTGTCTGGGGTTCCAGCAGGATTGCCACAACCCCCCTGGTCATGTATACATGGTCCAGGTTTAGCCAATATCATGGTGGCTGTTAAATCCAAAATGAGTACCCGAGCTACCCCTGCCCGGTGGCTGGGACGATTTGGAAATAGGCAGTATTTTCCTGAAGGGTTTGTTGGCTGGCAGGATGCAAGCCCCAAAACACTCTTTACCTCCTCTTGGACCAATGCAGAGGGTAGCAGAGCAAAATGAGATTGACAGATAACTGATGTCATCACTTAAGCTGGATCTAGCCATGCTTGAGATCCACATTAGGAGGGATAGCCTACGGCCAATGCATTCTTTTTTATTGTTGTTGTCCTGAGGCAGGGTCTCAAGTATCCCAAACCGGCCTCCATCTTACTTTGTAGCTAAAGATGACCTTGAAGTTTGGCCCCTGCCCCGGGAATCGAACCCAGAACCACAAACACAACAAGCAAGCACTCTGCCAGCTGAGCCACATTCCCAGCCTCCCGAAGAAAAATTTTACTTTCCCCACAAACCAATTAAAATTATATATATATATTTGTTTTTTTGTTTTTAGAGACAGGGTTTCTCTGTGTAGCTTTGCGCCTTTCCTGGAACTCACTTTGGAGACCAGGCTGGCCTCGAACTCATAGAGATCCGCCTGCCTCTGCCTCCCGAGTGCTGGGATTAAAGGCGTGCGCCACCACCGCCCGGCTTTAAAATTATATTTCTTTGCCAAGTATGAGAGCACATGTCTGTGATCCCAGGACTTGGGAGGTTGAGACAGGAAGATTACCATGAGTTCAGGGCCAGCCTGGTCTACAGTCACACTGCTGAGTTTCCAGTCAGCCCAAATCATAAAGTAAGATCCTGTATTAAACAAAAGCAAGTGTGGTGGCACGTACCTACAGTCCCAGCACTTTGGGGGTAGAGGCAGGAGGATTAAGCATTTAAGGCTAGCCTTGGCTACATAGGAAGATTGAGGCCAACCTGGACTACATGACACTTTGTCTCAAAACAAACACCCAAAAAGAACAAACAAGGGGCTGAAAAGATGGCTCAGTGGTGAAGAGCAGTAGCTGAGGATGCAGGTTCGATTCCCAGCACCCACACGGTGGCTCACAACTGTCTTTAACTCTAGTTTCAGGGGATCTGGTGCCCTATTCTGGCCTCTGTGGGCACTGCACATACATGGTGCACAAATATACATGTAGGTAAAACAAAATAAGGAGAAAATATTTTAAAGAGAGGGAAAGGAGGAGTAGGGACAGGGAAGGAGGGAAGAGAGGGAAGGGAGGGAAGGGAGGGGAAGAAGGAGGGAGGTAGAATCAACCCAACCATTTGCAACCTGTGAGTGAGCCTGGCAGCCTGTGACATTGGGTAAACTGCTTCTCGAGACCTCACTCTCCTCTCTTGCAACCCATGCCTATGGCCCTCTTGTTAGTGAGGGGGAATTGTAGGTAAAAAATGCCTGGGATGTAGGAGGCATTCAGCTGTGACCCAGGCATGAAGTCCTACTGTCCGTCCATAAGCCTCACCAGGCAGGGAGGACCATCTTCTGTCCTGACGGTGAAAACAAAGACTGGGTGCTAACCTGGGGGCCAGAACTGATTCTGCCCAAGCCTGCCCAAGCCTGACTGAGCCAGGGAGAAGGCTAGACCTGAGGGTGAGGAGTGGGGAACAGGTTAGAGGGTCCTTGAGCCTTGAGCAGTCTGGGAAGGTCTTTCTGGCCCTAGGTCTTGCAGTCAGAGCCCTCTGCCAACAGCAGGGAGGCTATCCTGGCCTCACTTTCTTGAAAGGGTCCCTGAATCTACCCCAAGTCCTCGGCTGTTTCTTAAGACTAGGTCCCTTCAAAAGGCAGCCTCTCTCTTACTGAGAATTGTCCCTCCCAACCTGGCACACCAACCCAATTGCTCCCAATTCTGTAGCCTGTACCCTACATGGCCCCGCTGGCCTCCCCAGCTCTCTGAGCCCCAGGTAAGATCAGTGTGAAGGTAAGTAAGTCCATGTCCGGCTACACTGGCTAGGGTGAGAACCCCGAGGGGCTAGGAGTTGCATGGGGGTTAAGGAGGATTGCAGACAGAGAAGGGCAGCCAGGTTACAGGCAGGAAACACTGCCAGGAAACATTCCTGGCCCACTGCCCAGCAAGATGTCAGACGAATGGACCCCAGCACCATGTCTCCAATGATGAAATGTGCTTTCTCTAAACAAACATTCCCCTTTCGTAAGAAGTTCATGTTCTTCTCCCCAAAGGTGTGTGTGCATGTGTGGGTTTATGCACATGTGTGTAAGCACGTATGTGGAGGTTAACCTGGAGGGTCATTCCTTAGGCACTGGTTTTTGTTGTTGTTGTTGTTTTGTTTTTGTTTGTTTACTCTTTGCTCTTTGGCGGGCCCTCCATCCAACTCCTAAATAAATACACTGAGGCTTATTCTTTCTTATGAATGCCTGGCCTTATTCTGGTTTCTTTCCAGCCAGATTTTCTTATCTTGAATTGTCCCGTCTACCTTTAGCCTCTGGGCTTTTCCCTTCCTCTATTTCTGTTTATCTTTTCTTTCCTTCTTGTTCCCTGTCTGGCTGTGTAGCTGAGTGGCTGGCCCCCGATGTCCTCCCTCTTTTCTTGTTCCTAGATCTTTTCTCTCCCCAGATTTCTCCTCTGTTTATTCTTCCTGTCTGCCAACCTTGCCCATCCTTTCTCCTGCCTTGCTATTGGCCGTTCAGTTCTTTATTAGACCATCAGGTGTTTTAGGCAGGCAAAGTAACATAGCTTCACAGAGTTAAAAAAAAAAAAAGCAACATAAAAGACTGCAACACATCTTTGCGTCATTAAACAAATGTTGCTCAGCATAAACAACGAAACACATCTTTTTTTTTTTTTTTTTTTTTTTTTTTTTTTCCGAGACGGGGTTTCTCTGTGTAGCTTTGCGCCTTTCCTGGAGCTCACTTGGTAGCCCAGGCTGGCCTTGAACTCACAGAGATCTGCCTGGCTCTTCCTCCCAAGTGCTGGGATTAAAGGGGTACACCACCACCGCCCGGCCCGTAACCCATCTTAAAATAATGTTCCACAACAAGGCACCATCTATCTCTTGGTTGTTGCTTTGCTTTTGTCTTTTTCGAGACAGGGTTTCTCTGTGTAGTCCAGGCTGTCCTGCAACTTGCTCTGTAGACCAGGCTGGCCTCAGACTCAGAGATCCACCTGCCTCTGCCTCCCGAGTGCTGAGACTAAAGGTGTGCCATGTTGGGGGAGTTGTTATACAGCCACAGCTGACAGATATACAGATATACTCTACAGAGTTCCAGTACAGCCATGGCTAAACAGAGAAACCCGATAAAACACCATGACCAAAAGCAAGTTGGGGAGGAAAGGGTTTATTTGGTTTACACTTCCACATCCACAGTTCATCACTGATGGAAGCCAGGACAGGAACTCAAAAAGAGCGGGAATCTGGAGCTAAGGCCTTGGAGGAAAATTGCTTACTAGCTTGCTTCCCATGGCTTGCTCAGCCTGCTTTTTTATAGAACCCAGGACCTCCCGTCCAGGGATGGCTCCATCCACAATGGGCTGGGCCCTCCCACATCAATCACTAATTTAAAAAATGCTCTACCGGCTTGTGTACAGCCTGATCTTATGGAAGGATATTCTCAATTGAGGCTCCCTCCTCTCAGATGAGTTACACTGTGTCAAGCTGACATAAAACTAGCCAGCACAAAACCAAAACAAAAAAGAAAGAAAAGCCAGGAGGGGAGGCGGCTTACTTCAGTCCTAGCTGCCGCCAGAGTCACCTGGGCTCCAGGCAGACACTGTGGACCTGGGCTTGCGCTTCTTTTCCTGTATTTGTTTGTGTGTTTATTTATTATTGCGATTGTGGGTCTCCGGGTAGGATCCAGGGCCTAGTACTGCACTCTCTACCACTGAGCCACACAATAGGATGGTTGGTTCTCTCTCTCTCTCTCTCTCTCTCTCTCTCTCTCTCTCTCTCTCTCTCTTTCCTTTCTTTTTCTTTTTTGAGACAGAGTCTCATGCATCCCAGTCTGACTGAACTCACTATGTACCTAGAGAATGACCTTGAACTTCTGATCCTGTCTCCATCTCCCAAATGCTGAGATGACAGACGCGCAAACGTATGCCCAGTTTATACAGTGCTGGGAATCGAACCCAGGGCCTGCCATGTGATAGGCAAATAGTCTATCAACTTAGTCACATCCCCAGCCCTCTTTATTTTTTTTTGAGGGGGGGGGCTCATACATCAGAGGCAAGCAATACCCCACTGAGCCACACCCCCAAGCCTGGGTAACCACATTTGTAATACTCTTGCCAGATACAAAAATGTCCAGAAAAATAATTTGGTAAGACAAGAAAACTCTCCCAGCCCACATGTCCCAGTTTTTGTTTGGACAATGGTCCCTGTGCCCATAAAAAGGAAAGGACAGCTGAGTCCTGTTCTCTCCCAGATGTCGCCAGTGGGTTCCCAGCCAGGCTGCAGGCTGAGACTGGAACGCCTTCCAGCACAAACAGTGGGTTCTGTCGGAACCCAGAGCCAGTCTGGGTCTGGCGGATGCTGGCCTTTTGCCCACCAGATGAGTCGTTTCCTCCAGACAGGGCAGGTTGAGGGATAGAAGCCAGCTCTCACAGCAGGGGCATTGGTATTGTGCTGGGCAGCACTTCCACCCAGAGCTGTACCTGACACCACCAGGCTAGCCTTGCTTCCCATATGCCCTGGTTGCAGACCTGTCTTGCTTAGGGAGGAGAGAACGAGAGACCAACAGTTCTTAGGTGGCTGAGGCGGTCTTTTTGTTTTGGTGTTTGAGACAGGGGCTCACGTACCCAGGCTGGCCATGAAGTTGGTATGGAAGAGAGGATAACCTTGAGCTCTACTCCACAAGGACTGGGACTGCGGACGTTACAGCATCAAGCCTGGCTCATGCAGGGCTGGGGACTGAAGCCAGGGCTTCATGCAAGCCCTTCTCCAGCCAAGGCACATCCTCACCGCACTCAGCCCATGATGGTATTCGGAGAGAGGAAGGACCTCAATGGAGTCTGGGGTCCTCAAAGCTCCTTCTCCATGCCTCACCTCCTCCCTGTCACTCCCTCACAGACCGGCTCTCTGGCCCAAGAGGCCTCTTTGTAGTTGGGTTTTTTGCTTGTTTTTTTTTTTTTTTTTTTTTTTTTTATTCTTTTTCCTCTTACAGCTCTCAAATAAGTATGCAGAGGTTTATTCTTCCTTATGAATGCCCGGCTTTAGCTTGGTTTCTTTCTAGCCAGCTTTTCTTAAATTATCCCATCTACCTTTTGCCTCTGGGCTTTCCCTTTCTTTATTTCTGTTTATCTTTTCTTTCCTTTTTTCTCTGTGTTTGCCTGTGTGCCTGGGTGTCTGGCTCCTTCTTTTCTCAGCCTCCATCTTCTCCTCCCAGATTTATTCTATTTATTCTCTCTGCCTGCCAGCCCTGCCTATCCTTTCTCCTGCCTAGCTATTGGCCATTCAGCTCTTTATTAGACCAATCAGGTGTTTTAGACAGGCAAAGTAACACAGCTTCACAGAGTTAAACAAATGCAACATAAGAGAATGCAACGCATGGACTGGAGAGATGGCTCAGAGGTTAAGAGCACTGGTTGCTCTTCCAGAGGTCCTGACTTCAATTCCCAGCAACCACATGGTGGCACACAGCCATCTATAATGAGATCTGGTGCCCTCTTCTGGCGTGTGTTTACATAATAAAAAAGAAATCTTTAGCCGGGTCGGCGGCGGCGGCGGCGGCGGCGGCGGCGGCGGCGGCGGCGCACGCCTTTAATCCCAGCACTCGGGAGGCAGAGCCAGGTGGATCTCTGTGAGTTCGAGGCCAGTCTGGGCTACCAAGTGAGTCCTAGAAAAGGCTCAAAGCTACACAGAGAAACCCTGTCTCGAAAAACCAAAAAAAAAAAAAAAAAAAGAAATCTTTAAAAAATGCAACACATCTTTGCATCACTAAACAAATGTTCCACAGCATAAACAAATGTAGCACACACATCCTCAACTAATATTCCACAACACCTCTTAGCAGATTGGGCACTTCTGCCCTGTGGGCCTCCTCTAGTGAAATCCCCACAGATCCAAACTGTTGGGTTCCTGGCCTAGAACAGACCTGATGGGCACCTTTGGCTGCCTGAGAAATATGGTGGCCAGACCCACATTCCAGAGCTACCTCGGATGGATCTGCCTACTTCTCAAATGCAGCCCTCTTAGTCCCCTGGACCTAACCTTCGGCCAGAAAAGGGGAGCAAGGAGCATGCAAAATATGAGTTCTGGGGTGGGATGGGATGGCGTGCAGGCTGCCAGTGCTCAGATCCTGCCTGAGCTGGAAGGATGACTCATTGGTCCAGAGTAATTGCTGCTCTAGCAGGGGACTGCAGTCTGGTTCCTAGCATCCGTGTGAATCAGCTCACAAATGCCTGTAACTCCTGCTCCAGGGGATCTGAGTCTCTCTTCTCTCTGACTTCCTCTTCTGGCTTCTGAGGACTCTAGAATGTACAAGCACAAACACTCTCTCCCCCCTCCACACATATGAACGCAATTCTTCAAATTCTGTATGTCAAGAAAAGAACTTACCCTCCAGGATCAGGATATTGTGGTACCCTACCTATAATCCTAGCAATTGGGAGGTTGCGGCAAGAGGAGTTCATGGCCGTGAGTTCAAGGCCAGCCTGGGCTACATATCCAGACCATTTCAGAAACATCAAACAGCTGGACATGGTGGCACCTACCTTTAATACTTTAATACTTAGGGGGTAGAGGCAGGCAGATCTCTGTGAATTTGAACCCAGCCTGGTCTACAGAGTGAGTTCCAGACCAGCCATAGTGAGACCCTGTGTCAAAAACAAAGCAGAGTATCAGAAAAGGAAAGCAGAGTGTGGGTCAAAATAGGTCAGAAAATGGGATACTGAGTGTTCAGTACCTGAATACTTGGTAAGCACCCAACATAGCTTGTTCATTTTTAATGGATATATATATATATATATATATATATATATATTATATATATATATATAGAGAGAGAGAGAGAGAGAGAGAGAGTTTCTCTGTGTATCCCTGGCTGTCCTGGAACTCGCTCTGTAGACCTTGATGGCCTAAAACTCACAGAGATCCACCTGCCTCTGCCTTCTGAATGCTGGGATTAGTGCCCCCCCACCCCCTCCCCTGGGCTCCGCCCTAGGTAGTAATTCTTTTGATGGGCTCAGAGGGGAACAGTAGCTTGTCCATAGTCACACAGAAAGTAGGCGGAAGAGTGAGTCCCCAGCCCTTTCTGTCCCCGATCTTGGCCCTGAACAGGGCTGAGATGGGAAGGACCCTTATTACCTTGGACAGGTCAGGATGGGGAGCTGGGGACCCAAGAGCCCTCCCAGCCTGGATGGGACAGGACAGGAGTGCTGAACATCTTAGCTGCAGGTGGACACTAGGACTCTACCACCCTACTTCACCTCATTGGCCACCTCAGTAAGTATGGCACCTCATCCCTGTGTTTCCTGTCTTCTCTGTCCTTCATCCTCTCTCTCCTGCATAGCTATTGGCCATTCAGCTCTTTATTAAACCAATCAGAAGGCACCTTCACAGTGTACAAAAAGATTATCCCACAACGTGTGTAGCCCTGGCTGTCCTGGAACTTGCTCTGTAGACCAGGCTGGCCTTGAACTCACAGAGATCCTTCTGCCTCTGCTCTCTGAGTGCTGGGGTTAAATGCGTGCACCACCACCACATGGCTATGTTTCCTCTTTCTTACAAACTGCCTCTACTTTTTTATTTTTAATTCTGTGTATGTATACGTGTCTGTGAACATGAATACAGGTGCCCAAGGAGGCCAGAGGCATCATATCCTGTGGAACCTTCTCCAGACAGTTGTGAGCTGCCTGAAATGGGATCTAGGGATTACACTCAGATCCTCAGTAAGAGCATTACACGCTTTAACCCTGAGCATTCTCCAGCTCCCCACCATCTTGATAACCAGGTGTTCCTGGTGCAATTCTTTGTCCTGGGACCAAGAACCTGGGAACTTCAACCTGTGTCCTTTGACCCCCAGGAGGCTCAGGGCAGGGACAGGCTTGAGGTTCATATCCCCAAACCCTGCCCAAAGAGCTGTGGGCCCAGGAAGCCTCTTTCTCTGTCTGTCTCTATAATCCTCAGCACAGGTTGAGAAAAGTCAACTTTATTGTTTGTGGAAAGAGCAAGGAGGGGGAGGGGTGGCAATGGGCAGGGGGCCATTCTGAGGTCACAGTCGTTGTCTGTCCTCCTGCCTGACCAGGAAAGGCGGGTCTGAGGAAGCTGTATCCATGGCCCATCTTCAAGACAGAGGGATTTACTCAGGGGCCTTCACGTCCCCACCTTCCCAGGTCCCCAGCTCTAGCTGTCCCCTTTCTCCAGGGGCCCCCATGGCCTGCCCAGAGCTGGTCTAGGTGGGGACCAGCTCTGCCACCCAGTCTCCAGGCCACATCTTGTGGTCAAGGCCTTGCTGGTCAGCCTGTGTAGGCCTGAGACTGACTTTGAGTCCTCCATAGGGCAGGTCAGGAGGGGGCCTCGCTTCTGGACAGGGCAGGTGTGGAAGGCCGGGGCTCGCATGGATCTGACACTGTTGATACCCTTCCTGGTGTTACTGCTGCTGTTACTGTAGGCCTCTGGGATGGAAAGCCCTGGGGGAGGGTCAGAGGGGACACATCCCCCAGTTAGTCTCAGGTCCATTATCATCAGGACCTTATTACCCCTCTGGGGCCCCGGGGTGCCAGCTGGAATGGTCCCTGGCACTATTGGGAGTGGTCCCCACTCCTAGTGACCTAAGAGATACCTGGGTCTAATACTCTCCCCAGTCAACACAACCCTTGTCAAGCTTGGGCCTCTGGAGGTGCTGGGAACCCTGGGAGCAGGGTAGGAAGCTGGGGGTACATGGAGGTGCCTACCTGTATCTGGCAGAGGTCGATTAGGGTGCGAACACCTGCAAGGCACCAGAGCTCACCCAAAAGCGAAACAAGAACACCAAGGAGGTCCAGCCACCGGCCCACAGTCATCAACAAAATGAAGAGGCCACCCATGCGCACCAGCACCGTCTGGACCTGGCCCTGCAGGCTGAAGCGATGCTGCCGCTGCTCCTCTGTGGGATGTGTCTGTCACTGCCTCAGCCGACGCCCTCCGGAGGTCAGCTGGGGCCAGCCTGCTCCACTTCTCAACTGCCTTCCCCAGGGACAGTATCACCTTCCCCGACCGCCTCTCTGCTTCCCGGCTTCCCTCTCGGGGCACCCACAAGACTTGTTGCCCCCCCTTCCGTCTCCCCCTGGTTGAGGACAGAGCCCTTGCCAGTCGGTGGCAAGAACCTAAGACTCTTCCCTTCACGCCCGTGGGCCTGATTCATCCGCAGCCCAGTCCCCTTCTGCCTAGCACATGCCCTGCTCTCTTGTCCCACCCTGGTCCCAGCCACCTTCCCCTCTTGCTGAAGCTAATTCATGGGGCTCTTGATTTCCGTTCTTGAGCAAGCTCTACTGACCAGCTTAAGTGACCTAAACATGTCAATAAGATGACATCATTCCTCTGCTCAGAAGGCTCCCAGGACTTCCTATGGCTTTTAGAGTAGAATTCGATCCAAGCCTTGTCTGACAGGTCAGGCTTGACTGGGCCCAAGCCCACTTCCCCATCCTCACGCCGTCTCTGACCCACGCTCCCCTTTCTTACAGAGCCAGACACTCTGGCTTCCCATTTTGCACGTCCGTCGAGCCTGCCCCAGCTTATTCCCACCTCAGGGTTTTCACACTTGCGGTTCCTACTGCCTGGATCACCTTTCCCTGCTCTGCCATGGCCAACCAATTCCCAGTCTGCAGCCGAGAGGCTCTTCCCAGAGGCCAGATCTGATCCCTCACTCTCTTCCACGCTCTCCTGCTTAGGACCCTGCCCAGCCTGGCTGGCCGGGGCTCTGGACCAGGCTTTTCTGAAGTTGGCCAGCCTTGCCCTAATCCCTGTTGCCCTTGGAGTAACAACCCTGAACTACTCAGTGCTTCTGCATGGCCATGCCCTCACTCACTCTCTGCTTCGGCAGGTATTTCTCCTGCCCACAATCCCTTTCACCTTGCCACTAGACCAGCCCAGGTACCAGCTCTTTAGGGCTCCTATGTCACATGGTTGCTTTGAGCAGCCCACAGTAGAATACAAATCCTGTCCCTGGACTGGGTGGCTGGGACAATAGGGGGAGTGTGGCCAACAGAAGGGACCCCAGCCCCGGGGCTCTCACCCTGCATGTAGATGACCAGCAGCGTGTAGCAGATGGTGAGTGGCGTCCAGAAGCGCATGGCCTCTGATGTGCTCAGGAAGTCCTGGTTGATGAGGGCCACCGCTGCCAGGTCACTCACAGCAAAGGCCACTGCCAGCGTGCGGCCCAGGAGCCTGGGCAGGCCATGCTGGCCAGCCAGCAGACCCAGGCAGACCCCACAGTAACGCTGACCGCTGTGCAACTCATAGAGGCTGCAGACATGTCGGCGGAAGCGCCGGGCACCCACGCCAAACAGCGCGGCCAGCCCCAGGCTCAGCAGCAGGTTCAGGGTGCGATGTGGGGCGCCTTCCTGTAGGAAGCTCAGGCCGCAGGTCAGCCCGCAGCCCAGTGAGAACTGACAGACCAGGAAGAGCTGGAGTCGCTCCTTCTCCCCCGAGCCCTGCAGGGAAAGGGAGTCCAGGGTAGGCTGCACTGTGGGCGCCTGGCATCCGAGGGGTGGTTTCTCTTGCCCATCCATGGCTTGGAGGGTGATGGTTCTGGGCCTTCCTGATTTCACACCTCACTCCCTGACGACTGTTGGTCAAAGACAAACCATGTGCTCCCTTGAGCCTCGGTTTCTCCACTTGTGGAGATCTAAGAAGACCCTTAATCATCACAACTCTCAGGACAACGCGGGTCAAACCCCTCAAGGTACCTAGCAAGGGCAATACAGGACTTTTTTTTTTTTTTTTTTTTTTTTTTTTGAGACAAGATCTCATGTGTTCCAAATTGGCCTAAAACCCAGCAGTTAGTCAAGGATGACCCTGAACTTCTCATCCTTCTGCCTCAGCCTCTCGGTGTTGGGATTACAGGAATGAGTCACCATGCCTGGGTTTACACAGTGCAGGGATCGAATCCAGGGCTTAGTGCATGGTAGGCAAGCGCTCTACCAACTGAACCACAATCCCAGCTCACAGAACTGACGTTTACACGGAGGGGCTTAGAGATCCGTCTGTGCTGCTGTGGAGATGTGACTTTGGCAATCAAAATTCCAGGTAACGAACTACAATCTCTGGTCTCCATCTGAAGGAAACACGGACCCCACGAAGCCCTGCTTCCCAATCCAGAGGATGAAAGCGGCCCAGACTGGCCCCACCCCGCAGTCTCACCTTGCCCAGGGACAACACTGTGGACACGGCCCGGAGGGAGAACTCCAGTACCACCAGGGCGGCTACTCGGGCCCCTACCACCGTCAGGAACAGGGTCAGACCAGCCAGGTGCACTGTCTCCAGTGAGGCCCATTGGGCTCGCAGCCGCTGCTTATGGGTCTGCCGCTGGGGGTCACTGTGGGGGCAGAACGGGTGCGGGCTGGGAGGCGGGATCGCGGTGTCCGATCCTGGGAGGATGCCAGGGTCCCAGCCCCACTCTCAGCGTTCTCCAAGAGAGACCAGATTCCGCGCAGTGACCAACCGCCCGGGCGGGGCTGGGTGGCACCGATGTGGGCACTCACTTGACACAGGCCACGAAGAAGTAAACTTTCAGGAGACTGTTGAGAACCGAGACTCCAAGGGCCGCGATCAGGCCTGAGCCGGACAAAGGAGAGGGTGAGGGGAGCGTTAGGATCGTAGGGGAGGTGACAGGGTTGGCGCCGGGGGGCAGCCAGGTGCAGAGGCTTCCCCGCCGCCCCTACACACGTGGGTGGTGGGACCCACCCTGCACTCCGCCCACCCGAGGGAGGGGCGAGGCCCAATGCGCATCCCGGAGGCGCTCACCTTGCAGGAGGCTGTCGAAGAGGCTGGAACCCCAGTCAAAGGAAGGGAGGCTGGGGAGCCAGGAGGAGAGGGAAGGGAGGGAGAACATGGCAGCCTCGGGCTGGGTCTGCGCTGGGACAGACCCAATGACATCACCGGTCAAAGGTGTCTCTAGAGGACAGGGGAGGGACTAGGAAGGGGTCAAAGGCCTGGGGGCGGGGCAGGAGAGCCTTAGACGTCCAGGCTGCAGGAAGCGGGGTCCGGGGAGCGGCTCTGTTAGCCCGCTGCTGCTGGCTTCTCATTTAGGCCTCAAGGGCAAAGCAGTTCACTCTAGTGCCGTCTGCCCCCTCTAGACTTCCAGCTCACCAAGCCTTCCTAAAGTCCGGCTGTCTGCTCACCGGGCCTCCCCAGACTCAGGTGTGGCCCGCACTCAGCCTGAAGAGTGAGTCGGCCCTCTCCACTCAAGTTCCCAAAGCAAAGGGTCTTCCCCACTCAAGTCCCCACAGCTCTAGGTCTCTTCAGGCCGTTGCCCCTTCTGAGATCTGTCTAGTAGTCTAGCTTCTACAGGCCGCAAAGAAAGGGGGTTTGGAATCCCCTTAAGATTCAGGCTGGGCCGGGCAGTGATGGCGCACGCCTTTAATCCCAGCACTCGAGAGGCAGAGCCAGGCGGATCTCTGTGAGTTCAAGGCCAGCCTGGTCTACAGAGCGAGATCCAGGACAGGCACCAAAAACTACACCGAGAAACCCTGTCTCAAAAAAAAAAAAAAAAAAAGATTCAGGCTGAATGCATCCTGCCTCCGGTTCATACTGTTCCTCTTGGGTCCACTAGGTGGCAGGCCCCACCTGGGCTTGAGAGCTGAGGGTTTGGGGGTCAGGGTCAGGGAAGTAGAGGGGACTCATGAAAGATACACAAAATAGAAAACTTTATTGGAGTGTTCATCCAGAGCAGTTTTTTTTTGAACTTGGGGTGTGTTTGGGGAAGGTGGTTGGTTCCTGGGTGCCTTACAAACACACCTCGGCTCCCAACAGTCTCCCCGAGTGTGGCTGCAGTCTGGAGCAGGGGCCCAGAGTCCGACGTTGGCCCTGCTGTGGCACTGCCCGGTGATTTGCATGGGCAGGCGCCCTCTTACCTGGGCTCCCATCTCCTGAGCTCCCTCTGGATGCTCACACATGGGAAGCCCTCAAATAAAGCCTGAACTCAGGGATGCTCCCAGACCCACGCTGGGGTCCTAACCCGAGTCCCTCAGGAGGTGTCTGTGGAGACAGTGGTAGCCACCTCCAATTTAACATTCAATCCCTGTGCCGACCCGATCCAATATAACTGAATTCCCCTGTCTCTTCTCCCTCTCCCCTCCCCTCTCTCTGCCTCTCCCTTTCTCTGTCCATCTTTCTCTCTCCCCTCTCTGCTCTGCTCCTCTCTCCTCCTCCTCCTTCTCCTCCTCCTCCTCCTCCTCTTCTTCTTCTTCCTCCCCCCCCCCCCATGGAGTCCATGCTGGCCTCAAACTCACTATGTAGCTGAAAATGAACTCCTGATCCTCCTGACTCCACCTCCGAAGTGCTGAGATTATAGGCCTTGTGCCCAGTTTATTCGGTGCTGGGGATGGAACCCGCGGCCTCATGAGTCCCTGGCAGGCATTCTGCTGACTGATCTGTCCCCAGTCTGATAAAAGCTGATGTGGTTCCAACACACAGAGAAGATGGTAAGCACTGGGAAAAGGCTGCTCAAGGAGAGAAGCCTCTGGAGAAGTCAGCCCTGGGCTGAGGGTGTAGGTCACAGATCACGTGACTGACATGCCCAGACCCTGGTTCCACCACAGTACCACAAATAACAGAAATAAAAGGAGAGAGACACTAACATTGCCAATACCTTCTTGGGCTTCTGGGCTTCTGAAGGTAAGAAAATAGGTTTTTGTTGTTCAAATTCCCAAGGTTTTAGAACTTTGTTCCATAACTGGCCTTAGCTAGCTAGAGTCTGGGGACACCAAGGCTTCCCTCGTGGCCCAACCATACGTCTCCTCACGTGCAGTGGCCTCTGAGGGATCCACTCCCCAACGGTCCTGACAGTTCCCTTGCTGAGAGCATAGGATGGGGTAGGCAGAGTCAAACTGTAGTCCTGGCTCTGTCACCGGAAAGCCATGTGATCCCAGCCAGAGTCATATCTCCCTCAGTTTCCCTGTTCTGAGCAAGGCTTGTGTGGTCACACAGTAGGTGGAGGACTGAGAAGCCAGTACCACTGAGTACCACTGAGTGAATTTGCTCACGGGGACCCTTGTACGCAGGCGCTACTGTGGCGCTGTGCTAGGGCACGGTAACCCAGGGGAGAGGAAGGGGGTGAGGGGCGGTGACTTGGGGTGAACTAGTCCTGGGACTGGTCCCCGGGTCACTACCCTGACCTGTGGCAGGGCCTGACTCAAGCTGGCTCCGGGCAGTCAGTCCTACTGAAGCAGGCCATCACTTCCACAAATGCCAGGCTTGGCGGTGGGGTGAGAGACAAGGCTAGGTGCCCTGGTGTTGGGCCCTTGCGGCCAGCTTCCGCAGCTCATCCCAGAAGAACATGCTAAGGATGGTGTGGGGGCCCAAGCGCAGGTAGGCAAGGCCTAGGCCCTTGTAGAGTGCCAGGGGTCCTTCCTGTTGACAGATCTTCACCAGGCAGTCAGTGAGGCCCCCGTACAGCTGGCCCTGGGGATAAACGTGGGGTGAGGATCACCTCGAGAGGTGAGAGGTCCCAGATGACAGAAGCAGGTGTGTCTAGAGTCCGGTTAGAAGGAGTACCTAGTCCCTCCTGGCCCGGGAGGGTTATAGACTGTGATATTAACAAAGAGCCTCTTCCTTCAGGCAGATAGCCTCCTGCAGGGGTGCAGCTTGGATAGCGTCACTCGGACATCTTTGTCCTGACACTTCCTATTGGGATCACCACAGGAAGGCCATGATTCCAAACCTGTCCCTCCCATTGATCATCTGGGCAGCCTCGACCAGGTCACTTGATCTCTCTGAGCCGATTTCCTTACCAGGAAGCAGAATAAAATCCAGTTGAAGAGTTTAGGGCGTGCGTGTTAATGGCCTGTGAATATGGCACGTGTCCCCTGGTGTGTGTGTGTGTGTGTGTGTGTGTGTGTGTGTGTCTCCCATCTCCCCACACCCTACATTCCCCTGCCCCTGCTCACCCTGCCGGCTCTGTCCACCGGTTGGTTGTATAGCCGAGTGCTGACCACGTCGAAGGGAGTCATGACCACAGCCACCGCTATACTGCTGATCATGCCTCCAGCCAGGGTTACCAGCCAGCTGTCCTCCAAAAGCCACTGTGGGGATGGCTCAGGCTGTTGACCCTGCCCACTGCCCTCTACCCACCCCTAGTGTGCTCTCCCTGCCCCAAGCCCACGAGGGCTGGAAGGGCTGGAGCAGGCGAGCAAATCAGACCTCTCCAGCCATTCCCAGCCCTAATACCAAGCCTGTGTTCCTCCATAGTTTCAGGGTTCACTGATGTCCAACGCCTGTTGGACAGAAGGGCTAGGTCACAGCTATAGTGACAGAGCCAACAACTATTTTCTTCTTCCCTTCCCCATCCTATCTCTCTATCTATCTCTCTCTATCTCTCTATCTATCTATCTATATCTATCTATCTATCTCTCTATCTCTCTGTCTATCTATCTATCATCTCTCTCTCTATCTATCTCTCTATATCTACATCTATCTATCTCTCATCTATCTCTCTATCTATCTATCTCTCTGTCTGTCTATCTCTCTATCTATCTCTCTATCCATCTATCTATCTATCTATCTATCTATCTATCTATCTATCTCTCTCTCTCTCTGTCTGTCTATCTCTCTATCTATCTCTGTCTGTCTGTCTATCTATCTCTCTGTCTGTCTCTCTATCTCTCTATCCATCCATATCTATCTATCTATCTCTCTCTGTCTGTCTGTCTGTCTGTCTATCTCTCTATCTAAAATGTCTTGCTGTACAGGTGAGAAACACCACCCTTCCTGCAGCTCCCCTCTCCTTCCTCTCTTCCTTCTCTCCTTTCTCCCTCCCTCTGTCTTCCTTCTTCTTCTCTTTTGACAGGGTCTCACGTAGGTAGCCTAGGCTGACTTGGAACCCTAGGTAGCTGAGGACCACCTTAAGCTTCTTGACCCCCCTGCCTCAGCATCCCAAGTGTTAGGAACGTAAGTGTGTCTCCCCACGTTCAGCAAGACCAGGCTTTGGTTTGGACCCCATCTGTGCCCACCCCTGTGTAAGGGGCCGGGGCCCTCCCGCTCCCTGTCTGTGCAGGGGCTCCCAGGCCCTTACCTGGCGCTCCTGTACCCAGGCCTTGGCCGAGGCGAAGGTGGCCAGCTGGGCGGCTGAGCCCACTGTGACTCGGAGCACGGCCCCACCCACACCCCGCCACAGCCCTAGTAGACCCTGCCGGCGCCAGATGCTCTCCAAGGCACCCAGGACACTCTGCGGGGAAGAGAGGGTACGGGTCACTAGACAGCCCAGTCCCCGCACAGCCGGGAGCCCCCGGGGTTCTGGGGAAGATGTTTTACCTGATGCTGGTGCTGGTGCCCCACGGCCATAACAGCCACTGTCTGGGCCTGCAGCTGGGTCTTGACCTGGGAGTACAGAGCAGATGGGGGGCCTTTAGGCTGGAGACTGGGAAGTGAGCTGGGCGTGTCTGAGCCCCTCTCCCGCACGGTATCCCTGACTCTACATCTGAAGCTTGGGGGCAGTCTTGGTCGGTCGGCTTGAGTTTATTTATTTATTTATTTATTTATTTATTTATTTATTTATTTATTTATTTATTTATTTATTTTTGAGACAGGGTTTCTCTGTGTAGCCCTGGCTGTCCTGGAACTCACTCTGTAGACCAGGCTGGCCTCGAACTCACAGAGATCCACCTGCCTCTGACTCTGAGTGCTGGGAAGGCATGCGCCACCATCTCCTGGCCACTTTTTTATTTTTAAATTTGAGACTGTGTCTCATGTAGCCCAGGCTGGCCTCAAATTAGTTATGTCACCATGACCTTAAGTCTGATTTTCCTGCCTCCCCCTCCCAAATGCTGGGATTATGGGTTATCAGGTGGAGCCACACCTAGCCTGGCAACAAACCCAGGATTAGGCAAACAGTACCAAGTGAGCCACATCCTGAGCCTGCCTTTGTATCTTGGTAGGTCAAGGGTTTTTGGTTGGTTGGTTTGGTTTTGGTTTTTCAAGACAGGGAAGGTTTCTCTGTGTAGCCCTGGCTGCCCTGGATCTCACTCTGTAGAGCAGGCTGGCCTTGAACTCACAGAGATCCACCTGTCTTTGCCTCCCGAGTGTTGGGATTAAAGGCATGTGCCATCACCAACGGCTTCAAGTTTCTTAAGTAGATCTTTGGGCCTCTGTCCTGCCACTCACAAGGACAGAGCACTTCAGTGGCCAGGCCAGGACACAGCAGCTCATAATCAGCTGCGGCTTTTATCCTCACCATATACCAGGCTATCCAGGAGTAACCACAGGCAAATGACAGCTATAGTCTACCTACTTCATAACCTGCTCCCTCTCCTGGCTAAGACCAGTGGACATGGACGCCAAAAGAGCAAGGGTCAGAGCAAGGGCAGATTCCAGATCTGAACCAGATATTCCCAGGGAACAGTCCCCTCCCAACCTGCCCCACCCAACCCAGGGCCACAGAGTCTACTGGTCACGTTGGTCACGTTGGAGTGGTAAAGGAAGAAGACACTCACCAGGTAAGCAGGACTTCCCACAAAGGCTCCCAATGCCCCAGCCACAGCACCTGCGACCACGGTACCACCCGGTTGCTGGGTGAGGCCAGCCTGGCATGCCAGGCTGTAGCAGTAGAAACGGACACCATTCATGAGGCCCTGGTAGAGAAGGCCAGCGGCCAGCCCCTTCTGCAGGCCCCACAGCCCGTCTGCCCGGGCGATGGCTGCGACAGAAGACACAAAGCCCCGGTAGGGCCGTGGGTAGGTGCCTGGGGCCTGCAGTTCACCCTGTAGCTGTAGACGGGTCTTCACCACTTCCAGGGGATTGGTGAATACACAGGCCAGGCAGCAGGCTGAGGCACCCAGCACCAGGTCCACCGCCGGAGACACCACATCCCCTGCATCCACGGCAGGAGCCATCTGTGTCTGGATCACAGGCCATAGGTGGCCGGGTCTAGGCTGTCTGCACCCGTGTGTGGCCACAGGGCTGGTGACCATGGGGGCACAGTGCCATGTCTAGAGGACAGATCTTGTCAGGGACTGGAGGCCCCTGGTCTGTCTTGGAACTCCACCTGCTGTTAGCAGACTGGGGCTGTGGGAGTCTGGACACACCTCCTCCGGCTCCGGCCAATCCCAGCTGCGGCTGGCCAGGCAGGCCTGGCCCCTGGGATCTGGAGGAAAGGTCACTCAGGACTGGAAGGAGACTGGGGCAGGAAGAAAGAGCCTAACTATAACTACGGGAGGGCGCTCCTCCTTGTCCTCTAGACTTCCTGTCCCATCTCTAGTCCCGGTCTGGCACCAGCTAAAGCTCTGGGCATGTAGTGACTTGGCCCTAGGCACAGGCTACCTGGGCTGACTAGCAACTGTCCCATTTCTACATCTGCCACAGCCTGAGTGACTTCCTCCTCTTTCCTGGCCTCGGTCTTCCAATCTGGTTCCCTCAGATTATAGCTCCATTTTCTTTCTCTTTTCTTCCTTCCTTTCTTTCTTCCTCACTCCCTCCTCCCTTCCTTCCTTTTTCTTTCTTTCTCTCTCTCTCTTTCTCTTCTTCCTCCCTTCTTTCCTTTTCTCTAAATTTCATTTAATTTTTGGGTTTTTTTAGACAAGATCTCTCTATGTAACCTTTGCTGGCTTGAAACTAGCTATGTAGACCAGAGTGGGCTCAAAAATCACAGACATTCAGCTGCCTTTGCCTCTGCCTTCTAGTGCTGGAATTAAAGGTGTGGACCACCATGCCCAGCTTTTTAGTTCTTTCCTTATTTATTTATTTATTTATTTATTTATTTATTTATTTATTTATTTTTGAGCCAGGATTTCTCCATGTAGCCCTGGCTGTCCTAGAACTTACTCTGCCTCTGCCTTCCAAGTGCTGGGATTAAAGATGTGCGCCACCACTGCCCGGCTTTTCTAGTTCCTTTTCAACAATGGGAGTGTAAAGGAGGAGTCCAGAGCCCTATTAGTGAGGTGGTTTTGTTTCATGTGAGGCGGTGTCTCATTTCCAGACTGGCTGGGACTCAGTGTGCAGCCTAGGCTGCCTTCAAACTCATGCCAATCTCCAGCTGCCTCTGCCCCCTGAGTGCTGACAGTACAAGCATGCATGTCCATGCCTACTTTCATTTATATTTTTATGTATATGGGTGTTTGGCCTGCATGTATATCTGTGTGTGCCTGGTGTCCATGGAAGCCAGAAAGAGTGTTGTATCCTCTGGAACTGGAGTTATACATGGTTGTGAGCTATCATGTGGGTGGGTGCTGGGAATTGAATCCAGATCCTCTGGAAGAGCTCTAAACAATGAACAATTTCTCCAACCCCGTAGATTTTTTTTTTTTTTTTTTTTTTTTTTTTTGAGACAGGGTTTCTCTGTGTATCTCTGGCTGCCCTGGAACTATGTAGACCAGGCTGGCCAGGGACTCACAGAGAACCACCATCCACCTGCCTCTGCCTCTTGAGTGCTGGTATTAAAGGTGTATGACACTATGCCCAGCAAACCCAATTAATGTCAATGCATGTGTGTGTGTGTGTGTGTGTGTGTGTGTGTGTGTGAGACAGGGTCTTACCATATAGCTTAGGCTATCCTGTACGTGTATGTGTGCATGTGTGTATAAGGGGATACACACAGGACACAGATGTGTATAGAAGTCAGAGGACAACTTTGGGGGCCATTACTAAATAAAAAAAGGGTTCTTGAATACAAATCCTGCTCCACCACAGTTGCTATAAAAACCAAGGGACTAATGGCGTACACGACACAGACACTCTGGACTATGGGATGAGCCACATCTGTCGGTCCGATTGCACACTGCTCAAACCAATGCACATGTTTACAACTGTTTGTTTCCAGAATTTTCCCTTTCCTATCTTCAAACTGCTATTGATTTTGGGGAACCGGACCGTGGAGAATGGTGCTGCTGATGATGGGGAGAGGGGGCCACTCAGTCTGGCTCCAGAAGGACCTTTGGGAGATGGATGTGTGAAGAGCCTGCTTTGGACACAGTAAAGGGTGGTCCACACCCCCCCTCAGGCCCCAACTTCTAGCCTCGCTCACCCCAAACTGCAGAGTCCCTGGGATGGAATGGAAAGCTAAGGGCCACCGGGAAGAGTAACCTTCATGGTTCTAGCCATTTTCCTTAACAACCGAACCACCGGGCTCCCACTCTTGGTGGCCATGCAGGAAACAGGAAGGCCCAGGGATTTCTCCTGGGCCTCCGTTCTCCAGGCAGTGGAGCCATGGAAGCAGCCGGGGCAGACCTGGTTCTCGTTCTGTGCGGGGTGTGTTGGGCACATAGTGGACAATGAAGATGTGGCAGAGGAGCAGCCCCCCCCCCCCACCTCACGCTTAGAGAGGGCCAGTGACAAGTCTCAGCAATATAACGTCAATTTTATTTTTAAAAAAACAAAGCCCAATCCATCTGCCCCGTCTCCAGAGGGATCTAGCAAAGACCCCAGGAAGGGCCAGCTCCAGCCAAGCAGGGCTCAGTCAGGTATCCAAGCAGCCACCAGGCCCATGGGCTCTGCTCTCTCAGACCCTTTCCTTTGCTCCTGGCAAGAGGAGCCACCCGAACCTTGGCTCCTACACGCTCTGCTGCATCTGAGGGAGAGGAGAGGCAGGGCTGTGGACATGCAGGGCCTCCTGGCAGCCATAGAGGGCTGCTGTCTGGGCCCAGGCTGTGTGAGACAGGCCGCTGGGCACGGGCGGATGCGTGAGAAGGAGGCATGCACAGACACCTAATGTTCCCGTTTCCCTGTGCGGTGAGGACAGTGTTCAAAAACGAACAAGGGTGGCCGGGCACTCACGACCCCCAGGGGGCCCTGACCATCTGCCCAGGTCCCTGGCCCAGGAAAGGAAGATGGCATGCCCGCCCTCCTGGTCTCTTTGCTCCCCCTTAAACGGATACTTTTATTCTCATGGCCACCCTGAGCAGGTGGTGAGGACTAAGATGTCTACAGAGCCCACAGGGCTCAGACCTTCTGCCCCAGTGACCTCTAGTCACTCCCAGTTGGGCAGGATGCCCAGAGTGCTAGGCACCCACTCTGATCCCTGTCTCGAGCCACACTAGGAGTGGGCCGTAGAGGCCTGTGGACACGTGGCTCCGAAACAGCATGGTGGCACACCACGGCGGACATGCTGGTCAGCCTGCCTCCTCCCAGCAGGCGTGCAGTGCTGCCCAGCCACGCCTCAGCACCAGGGGTCCCGGGAGGCTCTGCCTCGGCAGAGACTGTCACTCCGCTGCCAGGCGCTGTGGATGAGGCTCAGGGCGTCTTCGAATTTCTGCTTGACGGAAGCTTCGTGGATCGCCTTGTGAGGGAGGTCTACCTGTGGTGGACAAGCAGGGGGGCATAAGAGCTGCTGGTTGCTTTCCCAGGGGCCATGGAAGAGCTCGGGGCCCTGCACACCCCGTTGGGAGCATCGTCCATGTTGTGAGTTTCCCTCCTGCTCCTCACACAGACCCCAAACTCTCAGGTCTACCTGGAATTCACTGGGCATGTATCTATCTGTCTTTGACTGTTCTCCACCTCAGGCTCAGTTTAGAGCTCTCCCAGAGCCACAGCGGGCAGGGAGCACATGCACAGAATAGTCCCTCTCCCCGGGTGTGGTGGCAGCGTGTGCCTTTCATCCCAGGAGCCAGAGGCAGGGGTTCCCTGTGAATTCCAGGCTAGCCAGAGTTGCATAATAAGACCTTGTCTCAAAAACAAACAAAAACCCAACAACAACAAAACAAAAAACAAAAGCTACTACCTCTCCAGGCCTCTGAGAAAGAAGAGGTCCCTGTCTTGCTTGTGTCTTGCCAGGCCCAGCATGAGCCCCACAGCTCCTGGTGGCACTTACAGCTTTTGACAGACTAGCCGACACGGGGACTTGCCCCTCTGGTTCTAAGTTTCTGGGTCTGTCTCAGGGTTGTTTGCAAACTGCTGCCCCTAGACCCCTGCGGGTGAGGCCAGGCCCCAAGCACGGCTGGGTACCTGGTAGATGGCTTTCCAGCCAGAGCTCAGGGCAGTCAGGAACCGGTCCAGTTCGGAAGTGCAACTCAGATAGATGACCCAGGGTTGGAGCAGCTGTGGGCTATCCTGGGAGAATTCCTAGGGACAGCAGGTCCCAGGTCAGGATGCACAGATTTCCTTGGGCGGGGTCTGCGCCCTCATTCCCACCCAGCTCACCAGGACACAGTACTCCTTGCCCAGCTCTGTGGAGATGGCACTGATGTCGGCCAGCCTGGCCGTGCCCAGGGAGCGAAAGAAGCTGGTTTGGCAATCCTCATGGCACGTGAAGAGGCGGTCCTCGGTGATTACCAAGCAGCAAGGGATACAGGGGCTGGGAGCCACCCCCTGGGGTATGACCTGGATATGGGCGCAAAGTGGGAGAGGCAAGCTGTTTCTCCAGGGTGGCCGGCACCACGACTCTCGTTAGACTGTCTACCTTAGCAGTGTAGGGAGGGGAGGGGGGATGGCCCAAGTACAAAGTGCCCTGAACGTGTGTTCATTCCTGGGCTGTCCCCTAGGGTCCACCATCTTGGCCCTCCCAGGCTTCTCTGTGACTGGTGTGTTTGGGGGTTGGACCCTGGAGATCCGGATGGGCCGGGCTGGGTGGATGGCGGAAGCGGGGGCACTTACTCCTTTGGACACGGCCTGGCAGAGATGCTGCATCCAGTCAGCCATCTCAGCCTCGCTGTCTGCACTTAGCTCCAGGCAGGGCCGGTCAGCCAGAATGACCTGGAAGGCGTGGGGCCGGTCTGTGGTGTTGGATCTCCGGCAACCACCGCACTGCTCCCCCCTGGGCCAGAGGAGGAGGGTGAAATGGGAGTGAGCCGGGGTGGCTGAGGTGTGCGGACACTGGGCGCGGGCTCTGGCTCTAGGCACATTTACAGATGCTGGGCAACCTCTCATTTCTGTGTAAGAGTTGTTTTGTTTTGTTTCTTTTGAGACAGGGTCTCATGTAGCCCAGGCTGGCCCGGAACTTGTTATGTAGCAGAGGATGACCTGGAACTTCTGAGCCTCCTGCTTCTACCCTCCACACTGGGTTAGAAGGGTGCCATTGTACCTGGTTGCATGACAATCTGTATCTCCAGAATTGCCAAGCTCCCCCGGGGCACCCAAACATGGCCAGGTGAGAGGTCATAGAGCCACTTACTGCTCCTGCTCAGAACCAGTGCCCGCTGACCCACTTCCTCTGCAGTGCGCCTCTCACTGGGTGGGGACTTGCTGGGAAGGGGCTCCCTTCTCTGGGCAGAGGGTGCCTCCTCATTCACCCTGCCTCCATGGCTCCTTACAGCTTGTGAACCCCAAGACACTAGTCGGGGGGGTTGCTGGATAAGGCGCAGCGAGGGACAGAAGGTCAGCAGTCCCCGGCCTCAGACTCAGCCAGAGCTGACCTCCAGGCAGGACACCTACCTGCCTAGCACCTGCTTCCTGGGACACTTACCCCATGTTCACCGACAGCAGGGGGATGACGTCAGTGCGGTCCGGATACTGGTAGAGGATCCCGTTGCTACAGGGTCACAATACAGTGAGGTGAGGCCTGGCTAAGAAGACCCCGGGGGTCCCTCATAAACTGGCTGGGAACCAGGGACCTGCTTTCTATGGAGGGGGCAAGAAAGGAACCTGAGAGTGGCTGGGGAGAACACTGCCCCCTTCCTGGGCACAGCTGAAGGCCTGTCACCAGGGCTGGCTCAGGCACCTGGGAATCCTGTGCCCTGAGAACTGACCGACCCCCCCCTCCACCAGCTCTGTGGGGAAGGGAGGCATCTGCCCTTGGGCCTCTCCTGCTAGGGACCCGACACCCGCCCTGGGCCCACAGCGGTGGGGCTCCCACCTGAGCACCACGAAGCAGGTCTTCCAGTGTTCCTTGCCTAGATAGGAGGTACCAGCCTTGTAGTGCAGCACGCCTTCTTTGGTGACGGCGCCTTCAGGGGGGGAGCAGTGGCAGGGGGCGGGGCCCAGGGCCTCGTCCGTGGGGTCCTCCCAGTGCACCAGCCCATAGAAATGCACGGTCACAGTGGACGCCTGCGGGTTCAGACAACAGACGAGGCACATCAGGCCTGGGCAGAGCCTCGGCTCACCCACGACCCAGCCCAGGAGCCGTGACGACAAGGTGACCTCAGGCCACAGCCAGGTGGGCAAGAGGACAGGGTCCAGGGGAGGAAAGTCCTTCCCGCCAGGTGACTGAGGAACACCAGGGGCGCCATTTGTACCACTTAGCCTTAATCCAAGGCACGCCAGTGTTGGTGCGCCACCCCGGCCACTGACCTCACATTTGGATTCCTGGGCGACAAATTTGGCCAGTGCCAACTTCTCCATGGTGGCATCAGTCAAGATGCTCGGGTAGGGTGGTTCCCGGCAGCCTTTGATCATGGCTGACCTCAGGGACGCCAAGAAGAGCCTGTGCAGGGGGTGTGGTTTGCAGTCAGAGGCCTGGGGACAGGCCCTCAGTGGACGGGGCTCTGTCCTGAGCGCCCTGGACCCAGGGGGCTAACAGAAACTAGGGCTGAGGATGCTGGGATCAGGGCAGCAGTGGGCGATGATGAAGTCAGAGCCCTGCATCACTGGACGGTGCCCAGAAAAGGCCTGACCATTCCTAGTGTCCAAAGGGCCTTGGATTCTGAAAGTGTTGGCCAGTAGGGTTTGACTATTCCAATCAGTACAGATATGACCTCGTCATGTGTACTTCTCATGTCTACAGTCCCGGGCACACCCAGGACAACAGCCTGGCTCTTGGGTCTCCCCCGCTCACTGGAGCTCACACCAGCCCCTTTCCTCTCCACGAGTCCTGAGGGGCTGAGGTCACCTGGGCTGACGTGAGTCAGTTGGTCAGTGACTGTCCGCTCCCCTGCCTCTCTGAGCAGACCGCAGGCTCTTAGGGGAACGGATGGGTGTCTGCTTCTCCCCCCAGCCAGGGCCATGCCCATGGAAGATGCTGATTCTCCTGTCCTGCTGAGGGGTAGGGGCTGACACTCACTCAGCCAGGGCCACGTCAGCCGTATCCAGCAGAAACTGCTTCCTGCGGTTGGTGCACACCAGCCTGACAGTCTGTTGGTCGAGGCCAACCTGCCAGAAACCACACACAGGGCTTGGCCACTGCCCAGCACAAGGGGCATCATGGCCAGATTGAGGGTTGACTGGGATCCAGAAGGGAGAAACCACACATTTGGGGTCACTACGAGGAAGCCCCTGACCAAGATCTGGGGTCTGGCAGGAACGAGGGAAGATGGTCAGAGATCTGGTGCAGGAAGAGGCGTCTCTGCCCTTGACTCCTGTCTCCAGCACGTGTACAGAGGCCTCTGTGGACGGTGGTGCCCATCCCCAGGATGGACCTTGCTCTGCAGCTCTAAGCTGGGGTGGCCTGAGAAGCCTCATACCTAGGAGGGAACACCAACTGCAGAGCCTGCACTCACCGACACATAGTCAAGTTCATTGTAAGAAACGGCCTCTTCCACCAGGTATGGCTTCTCTGTGGCCCCTGAGAGAGGAGACCACAATACCTATTACCCTGGCTGGCCTTTTTCCCCTCCCGCAGCCTCATTTTCTAAGACCCAGCCCCCTTGAGGAGCAGACCCCCTCCTTACCCTGCAACGTGAGGTGACAGTGTAGCAGAGAGACAGACAGGGTGCTCAGCCCCGCTAGCCACACCTCCCGTGGGACACCTTGTCATTAGTACGTGCCTTTAGTGGGAGTGGGGGAGGGCCGGGGGAGGGGAGCTCAAGCCCACCCACTCTGGCCTGGGGCGGCAGGCACCTTTCCGAAGCAGGTAGACGTAGCAGTCCGTGAGGAGCACGTACAGCAGCTGCAGGTTACCCTCCATGTGCCCGGTGCTCATCCGGATCATCTAAGAGCCGAACGAAGCAAACGGGCGTCAGCCTGAGCTCCCGCCCTGCCGGACCTGCACGCTCACTGGACAGTGTGGCTGTCCCGGCCCCCTCTGCTGTATACTGCCCGATCACTCCCCAGTTCGGGGACTTACTTTGAACAACTGCTCTTCGTTTTCTCGAAAGACATGGATCATCAGCAGGAGTAAGTGATTGTTGTCTACTCTGTGGCAGGGACAAGGGCAGGGAGGAGCAGGGGTCAGGCAGGAGGTGACCCGCCTTTCCATCTCCCACCAGCAGGCTAGACCTCCCATCCCTGCTGGACTGGCAGATCCTGCACCAGGTGTAGACAGCCCTCACCTGAACTCTGAGGGGTGTGTCATCTCTGAAGGGCTCCCCTGGCCCTCGTCTACCCCGGAGTCCTCAGCGCTGCTCAGACATGGACTGGGCTGGTCTCGCTTGAGCTTGCAAAGAGCTTCCTGGGTTCCAAGTTCAGGCTGGGACACAGGCTCAGGCACAGGCTCCTCGTTGACCGGTGGCACCTGGGTGTCCTGCTCCTGAGGCTCCCCTTGCATGTCCTCTAGGGGCTGAGATGCCTGCCCTTCTCCTCTTCCTCCCTCTTCTTGGAGAGCAGTCTCAGGGCTACCAGGAACATGCAGCGGTTGGCTAGGCCCTGCAGGGTCATGGTGGCCGCCACCTGGTGCAACAGTACTTGGACTCTCGACCGTAAAGCGGTAGAAGTCCATTGGGGCTGGAAGCCCCTCACTAAAGTCGCAAAATGGTGGTTTCTCCGGGGCCTCCCCGGGAGAGCCGGTCCGAAAGGACTGATCTGGGGGATTAATGTGGGAGCACCACGTGCTGGGGTCCAGCTGTCCATGGAGCTTGTCAATGACCTTGCTCAGGGGCTGTCCCAGGCACTCCATGGAGGTGTCCTTCATCTCCGGGATCAGCAAGCCCATCTGGCTGAGCTCTGAGGGTTCACTGCTCTCAGCTGCACTGCTGGACCCTTCCCCTTGCTCCTGCGGGGAGGTAAGTGTAGTATCGGGCAAGTCCCGCCCCAGGCTTGGCGTGCCCACAAGTCTGTCACCGTCCCCCTGCCTAGGACATTTCTGGTGGCTAGAGGTGGGGTGCGGCGCGCTTGCCTCCTCGTCCAATTTGGTCTTTTTCTTCTTACCAATTTTCTTCTTCTTGGTGACCCTGTGACGGCAGTGACAGGAAGGGAGTTAATGCTTGAGTACCCACTGGGCACAGTCTGGGTCAGAGAGGCAGTCCAAGGTGAGAGACCTAAGGTGTCTTGCTGCTGGCAGAGATGGGTGAAAGGGACAGCCAAGAGAGGCATGCGTGGCTCCCAAGCAGGCCTACGGATTCTAGCTGATGGAATCTGAGGTAGCAGCCAGGCCTGGGGTGTGAACTTGCGGTCCCCGCACTTGGAATGCGGAGGCAGGAGGATTGTAAGTACAAGGGCAGCCTAGGCTACACAGCTAGACCCATCTCAAAAACAAAAAGAGGAAAAAAAAAAATCTGAGCTGGGCGGTGGTGGCGCATGCCTTTAATCCCAGCACTCGGGAGGCAGAGCCAGGCGGATCTCTGTGAGTTTGAGGCCAGCCTGGTCTACAGAGCGAGATCCAGGACAGGCCCAAAACTACATGGAGAAATCCTGTCTCTAAAAACAAAAAATAAAAAAATCTGAGCTAGGAGCTGGAGAGATGGCTCAGCGGTTCTTCCAGGGGTCCTGAGTTCAATTCCCAGCAACCACATGGTAGCTCACAGTCACCTGTAATGAGATCTGGTGCCCTCTGCTGGCCTGCAGGGACACGTGCAGACAGAACACTATACATAATAAATAAACATTAAAAAAAAAAAAAAAAAAAAAAAAATCTGAGCTAAGCCAGGCCTGGTAGCACAAACTTTTAATCCCAGCACTCGGCAGGCAGAGGCAGGAGGTCATTTGAGTCAGACCTAGTCTACATATTGAGTTTCAGGCTAACCTAGGCTACATAGTGAGACCTTGTCTCAGAAAACAAAACAAAAACAAAAACCAAACCAAACAACAACAAAAAAAGCAAAAGCAAAACAAATCCAACTGAGCTAGTTATGATCGTCCAGGAAACAAACGTAGGCCACGGTTAGTTGGACCAATGACTCTCTACTCAGTGCTCCTCTTAGGAAATAAACAACAGGTCTTTTCTATTAGGTGTCATTGGGAATAAATGATATGACCCAAATGCCTCAGGGTTTCTGGGTTTGTCGTCTTGGCCCTACTCTTCGGTTCTAAGATGGCTGGGAGGTTCCCGCTAAGACATTTCAGGGCTGAGTCTCTAAAGCTCCTGTGGACTTTAACCAACATGAAAAAGTCTGTGTGAGCAGGTGTGTGTGTGTGTGTGAGAGAGAGAATGTGTGTGTGTGTGTCCCAAACCCAGACCCTAGGGGGTAATGCTCCTGTCTCAGGCCAGCAGATACGATGGGATATGGGGCTTCTTTCCTCATTTGGTGTGGAGTTCTCAGAGCAGGGCCCAAGGGAGGTCAGAGAGCTGAGATGGCTCTAGCCACGAGGTCCCCCCCCCCCAGCATACCTCTGTCCATGTGTCAACGAGTCCCTCCTCTCTCCTAGCACACTCTTCCATGTCAACGATCCCCCCCAGCATACCTCTGTCCATGTGTCAACGAGTCCCTCCTCTCTCCTAGCACACCTCTGTCCATGTGTCAACGAGTCCCCCCATCTCCTAGCATACCTCTGTCCATGTGTCAACGAGTCCCCCCGCCTCTCCTAGCATACCTCTGTCCTTGTGTCAAAACATGAACATGAAGCGGGCTCAGCTAGAACCAGAACTAGAGAGATCTCAGAATGTATGCTGACTCCCCGGCACCGCAAGGCTGGGGCAGGGGGATGGCAAGTTGGAGTCTAACCTGGGCTTCATACATATATATTGAGGACCCTTCTCACAAAACAAGTACTGCTGGGAAGAGGTCTGACCCAAAGGTGGTTCCTGGCCCTGGATGGGCTAGACAAAATGCTCAGAAGCCAGCTGTGGCTGCGGTCCAGGTCAGTCCCTCCAGGACTTGGAACTTACCCCAAGATGGATGCTTGTGTCCCTCCCAGTTCATGCATGGGAACCCTAGCCCACGGGTAATGAATCAAAAGGTGCTTCTGGGAGGTGCTAAGATGACGGGGCAGAGCTCGGTGAATGCGACGGGGCCCTTATGAAAACAGCCCGAGAGGTTTCTCCACTCTGACATGTGAACACACACAAGGTGGACACGTGGAAACATGGAAAGAGTCCTCCTCTCAGGAACTGTGGGTGTGGCACCCTCACCTCAGCCTCCAGAATAAAGACCTGATGTGGCCTGGTGAGGTGGCGCATGTCTTTAATTCCAGCACTCAGGAGGCAGAGGCTGGGAGGATCTCTGTGAGTCGAGGCCAGCCTGGTCTACAAAGGGAGTTCCAGGACAGCAAGGGCTTCATAGAGAAACCTTGTCTTAAACAAAAGAGGCCTGGCCAGGCGTGGTGGCACACACCTTTATTTCAAGCACTCAGGAGGCAGAGGCCAGAGGATCTGAGTTTGAGGCCAGCCTGGTCTACATAGTAAGTTCTAGAATGGCCAGGGCTGCACAGAGAGACCCTGTCTCAGACAAAAACAAAGTCTGCTCTTGTGCTGTTTGTCACATGTCTCTGCCCTTGGTGACAGCAGCCTCCTGAGACAGATCTTCTGATCCCTGTGGCCCAAAGAACTGTACAAGGTGTGAAGGGGTTGCTTCTTAAGTCTCAGTGATGCCCCTGCCCTTGGGACAGTCCCCGTCTTCCCTGGACACTGGGCACAAGGGGCTGACTCATCCACCTTCTCTCGGGCCCTCCCTTCCTGCTGACCTGATGACTTCAAGCTCCGTACAGGCATCTGGCTGGTCTGGGGCCTGGGCCTCTTCCTTCTCCTGAGAGGTGGTGTGCACAGGGGTGGTGTCGGAGGACGACACAGCCTCAGGCTGCTCCTCATTGAAGGGGTTATGGCGCTGGGTGGGGCTCTTGGTAGACGCCTTGCTACTGGTTAGGTCCGAGGCAGTGGAGCGGGGGCCGCTGATGGTGTCTGTGAGGTCTCCATCTGCAAGGACAAGGAGACAGGACACAGACAGCCTGTCAGCCACCGACTGGGCCCCAGAGGATGCCTTATCTCAGGGGAGGTGGGCTAGTTCCTCCCAGGGAAGCCTGACAGCGGTGGCCCTAGTTCAAGAGCAGAGGCCCCCAACCCACAGGACATGCAATCAATGCTGTTGGAGCCAAATGATGGGGACCCCTCTTCTCTGTCACCGGGAGCCCTTAGTACTCACACTTAGCCAAGTTCAGTTAAGGGTCCACAATGTGAAACAGCTTCTAGCCTAAGCCCTGGGCAGGGTGACTGATGCTGCCCGGGGTGGCTGGGACCCCAAGAGGAGACAGGTTGCATACCTCCTAGGATAACCTCAGAGCCCTCTGATGTAAGGACTGGGGGTGCCCAGGAGCCCCTCAACACCACTCCTTGTGCAAAGTGATACCCAAAGTCCTCTGCAAGCCCCTCGCCCGCAGACAACAGGGAACACAGAAGCAAGAAGAGCAGAAGAGAGAGACAAGGAAAATGAAAGCGGGGAGCACAGGGGAGGGGCTGGAGAGGGGGACACAGGACCCAGGACAACAGAGAACAGTGACAGATCAGGGACAACAAGATGAGATGCGGAGAGCAAGGGGCTGCCCCCCAAGACACCTCGCAAGCTCTTCAGAGGATACTGACTTTTCTCCCCCAAATCCAACAGCACTCCTGGGGCTCTACAGAGCCGGGCACCCCTCTTAGGGTGAGCTGGAGGACGCTGCTGCCTTTCAGTGAGGAGCGGATCCAACTGGCCTCCTCCAAATCCCTGTCGTCTAAATCACTGGACTAGGTGGACGGGAAGCACCGGTGTGGTGAGCACAGGGGGCCGTTTATCTGGCGGCAGATGGGAGCCACCCAGGCAGAGAGCTGGGACCTGGGACTGCCTGGGTGAGGGCTAACGGCCACTCTACTCTAGGAGTTGGCATGTGCACATCCTGCTGGCCATTACCTCTGCAGAAGTGGGAGGAAGAACACGCTTCCCTAAGCACACCGGAAGGGCCTGCTGGCTGACACAGTACTTGGTTTCTCTTGGTTTAAGTGGCTGTCTTTTCTCATTTTCATCTTTTTGAGATGGGGGTCTCACTAAGTAGCCCTGTCTGGCCTGGGACAATCCACAGTCCTCCTGCCTCAGGAAGGGTTAAAAGTTATTACGTCTCTGTCAGGAACATGCTAGGGATGCTCTTCCATTTTCCTGACTGGAGCCTAGCTCCCAGAAGAAGGAAATCATGCTTTCGGACCCCACAGAGGGCTCCCACAGGGACAGAGGTTGCAATCTCTCTCTTCCCTGAGCACCTGCAGCTGCTTGGGAGGGGTCGTGAGAGGTGAGTGAACAGACCTCAGGACATGGTAGGTGTTAAGCCTGGATGCCTAGCAATTTTATAAAGAAGATTAAGACCATGGATCACCCTACCCAGCCCTGTTCAGGGCCCCAAGTTTGGAGTTGCCCCTAAGTCCTTTCCTCCAGGCTCAAGAAGACAGTGGTGTCTTGGCTGGGTGAGCGGCCACAGTGGGCCAGGGAATTCTTCAGTGCTGAGGATCTTGGAGTCACCTCTGCAATGAATATATAACCCGAGCCTGGCCCAGCCTGAGCAAGCTGGGCTATTAGTTCTTGGGCAAGATCTACAGGGCTGCGGAGGAAGGTCAGAGGTCATGGTCTGCCTGTCAAGTGACTAAAAATTGTGTCAGGAAAGGGTTAGTGGTTAGAGCCAGAGGGAAAAACCAACGCCGACATTATGCTTCAGAGGAGGCTGAGAGGAGAGAAGATGTTAAGGTGGAATTCCGGGTCTCACACCACCTGCACTCAAAGCTACCTTCTTGGCTGAGCAACGCAATTTACCTCGCAGTGCTGGAGCCCGTGTCTCTCACAGCTAAGCTAGTTCACACTCACATCACATGGGAAACACCAGCTCTGGTCCACTGCTGAGAGGTCATCCTGGGGGGGGGGGAC
Source organism: Peromyscus leucopus (assembly GCF_004664715.2). NCBI lineage: Eukaryota > Metazoa > Chordata > Mammalia > Rodentia > Cricetidae > Peromyscus > Peromyscus leucopus. Next base: position 142,762,811 of record NC_051064.1, read on the forward strand.
CCCACCTCAGGCAAGAAAGGGGTGCCCGGGGCAGGAGCTCAGTTTAGGACTAACTGGTTTCGAGACAGGGTCTCTGTAGCAGCTCATTTACAGGAGCAAACATTTACTGCATCAAACAGAGAGCCTACTTGGAGTTAGTACTGCTACCTGGGAGTTGCCATGTGAATTTGTCCAAGCCCAGCTGTGGGTCACAGGCAGAAAAAAAAATGTCCCCACAATGCTGATGTGCAGGACAGCATAGGACACTAAACTGCTTTAAAACTCCACAGAGAATCTCCTTGTTGGAAGCTTTCACACTGACTTACCTATGGGGCGGAGCACACTTGTGTGCACACAGGGGTCAGAGGATGCCGTGTGTACACAGGGGTCAGAGGATGCCGTGTGTACACAGGGGTCAGAGGATGCTATGCATGTACACAGGGGTCAGAGGCCATCTTGGAGATGTTAGTTCTCTGTTCCCACATGTGGCTTCCAGGGAAAGAATTCAAGTGGTCATGCTTGGTGGTGACAAGTACCTCTTCTTGCCAAACCATCTTGCTGACTCCTCCCCGTGGGGAGTTTTAGCTATGCCTGGGCGGTTTCCTCACTTAGATCTCAACCCATTAGGGATAGCCTGAAAGGATCAAGCCTCCATCTTTCTCCTGGATGCTCTTGTGATAAATAGGTTGTTACAATCCCTGTATCTCAAAGCATCACTTTTCTAGAACACGTTTCCACTCCAGTGAACCAGGTCACCCACATACACCATTAGTGTAACGACTAGGACTGGAATCCGGAGGGTGACCTGGTGTCTGGGCAGGGGTCACTCAGTGACTCCTGAGGCCCCCGAGGAAAGGCAGGAATGCTCCCTGAGAGAAGTGCTCCTGGGCTAAGGGCCAAGTTCCCCTACTGCAGAATTCCACCTACTCCAACACTAGCTCTGGCGTCGTTATGACCACGGGCATTGTTATAAGTAATAAGAAGTTGATTCTGAAACACATGCAGCAAGCTGGGCGGGGAAACGTTGCAAACCAGGAAAAGAGGGTCACAGAGGACTCTGTCCCACCTTCCCAGTCTGTGCTGGGTACAGACGGCACTGCTGGAAACACATCTCCAAAATCATAATCTATAAAAACGAGGGACAAAACTCAAGATTAGAAACGGGCAGTGGAAGGAGGTCGGGGCATCGGGTGGGAGACACGGGGAGAAGACAGAGGGAGGAGAACGTCGTACGCGTTCTCTAACAGCCGACGGTCACCTCGGCTGTCCTGAGGGCCGCTCCTTCCCAACCCAGAGCCTGTCCTGGCGCACAAGAACCTGAGTCTCCTTGCCCCTCCCCCTGTGGCCCTGGGGTAATGAGGTCCTGTCCTTCTGGCTAGAGTTAGTATAAGCTCTACCCATGGATGGCCTGGCTGCTTCTTCAAGGCCTGTCCCTCTGACTCCTCCTCCAGGGTATCCCATGAGGCCCACCCAAGGAGACTGGGTGGCTTCTTCACTTGTCCCATAAGAAAATATGTAGTGCAAATCTTTTTATTATTATTAGTTTCTTAAAACATATTTTCATGCAGCCCAGGTTGGTCTTGAACATGTTACATAGTACAGAATGACCCAGAACGTCTGATCCTCCTGACTACCTTCTGAGGGCTGGGATTACAGGTGTGCCCCATCAGGCCTGGTGCGTGCGCGCATGCATGCGTGCGTGCGTGCGTGCGTGCGTGCGTGTGTGTGTGTGTGTGTGTGTGTGTGTGATGTGTAAACACGGGTTTGCGTGTATCACAGTGAGTGTGTGGAGATCAGAGGACAACCTTCAAAAGTCAGTTTTCTCCTTGTATGGTGGGTTGTCAGATTTGTGTGGTGTGGCAAATGGTTTTTAGCCCCTAGGCCATCTCACTGGCCACAAGCTTGGGTTTATGCAGTGCCGGGGATTGAGAACCCAGGGCTTCATACATGATAGACCAGTGCTCTACCCACTGAGATACACTGCTAACTCCTATGATGCAAATCTTGCTGAAACAAGTCTGAAAGTGGGACACATGACCCATGCACAAACAGAACAATGAGGAAGGTCGGGTCACAGGGGAGGTGACCAGGGAGCTGAGGGAGTCCGCAGAGCCTGCCTCCCAGGAGGCCAGGTTGAGTGACTGAGGTCAGATCAAGGAAGGCTAGATCTCACTGCAGCGGGGGCAACAGCCAGTTTTATGAATGCCAACACCTAAGGTTTGAGGAAAGCCAGGGTTTTCTAGCCACCAATCTGAGCTGAAAGGATCCACTTATGGTTTGTCAGTTTTGGGGACCGGTACAGCCATCTCTGACCCATGGAGGGGCACCAAGAAACCATGAGGGTTCCCGCCCCTCAGACTGCCTGCCTGCCTCTCCTGGGGTTGCTCAGCCTTTGCACAGAACCTGCTGCAGGACAACCATCCCCAGGCAGCGGATGCTCAGCCCTGACTCGGGCAAGAGTTCCCAGGGCATATTGCCATGACTCTCTCCTTGCTCAGAAGACTGCCCCTGGGCATAAGGCTAGAAACTTCTAGGAAAGTTAGTAAGGTTCATAGGGCCTGATTTTTCCTTTTTTTTTTTTTTTTTTTTTTTTTTTTTAAGCTACCACAGAAATGAAGATCTGGGAAATGATCAGCTCTGTTCAACTGCAAATCCCAAACACCAGAGAGACATTGTCACTCAGCAAGGCTTAGGAGGCTCCAGAGGTCACTTCAGGACACAAGGCCTAGTTCCTTTTTCCCCAGGGGCCACTTACCCTCACTAGATGGGGCAATGGCGCTGTCATCCCATTCCAGGTTGGTGGAGGTGACAGAGTTGAAGGAGTTGAGGGACAGGCTGTCTGAGCCATGGACTGAGCTGGGAAGGCGGTCTTCGAAGTCCAGCAGGTACTGAGGCTTATAGTAATCGGGCATGTAGGGGGCCAGGTCCAAGTAAGGGGCATCCTGGGGAGACAGAAAAGGGGGAGGAACGTTGGAGAGGAACCTCAGGACAGCCAGCAAACAAGGCTTGGCAAGAAGTCACCAGAATCAGGATGGGAAGGAAGATGGGGATCTCACATACACACCACATTGATACCACACCCACACAGACACAGGCACAGGCACACCCACGCACGCGCGCACGCCCACACACACACACACACACACCATGTTCTTTTAGGGAAATCATTGTGATCAGGAGTTAACCAGGAAGTAATTGCCCCAAGGAGTAGGACAGAGTTCTAAAGCTTTGGATGTGATGAGTGTTGACACAGTAATGCTTGCCTGAATGCATGCACAGCTGGGTTCCATCATCAGTGCCACAAAAAAGGAAGGAAGAAAATTCATCAGAATCCAGCCAGAGCAGCTAACATTCCCTTGATAGCTCTCAGCATTAGAATCTCTCACTGTCTCTGGTTTCTACCACTGCCGAGTCCCACCTTCAGCAGGCACACGGGTCTCGTCGAGCCCAGGTCTATGAGATGCTCTGGCCTCTTTGGGGTCAGTATTGTCCTCATACAGGCACATCCTCAGACGTGCAGTTTTGTTGTCTATGGCTTGTTTCCAGCAGTCTGGAAATATTAAGTGAAAACTTCCAGAAATAAACAAGTGATAAATTTTCAAAATATTTTGGAGCTAGACATGTGGTACATGCCTTTAATCCCAGCACTTGGGAACAAGAAGCAGGTGGATCTCTGTGAGTTCCAGGTCAGCCAGGGATATTTAGTGAGAACTTGTCTCAATAAAAAATTATTTATTGGGGGCAGGATAACCAATTTCAGTGGTTAAGAGCATTGGCTGCTCTTCCAGAGGTCCTGAGTTCAATTCCCAGCACCCATGGTGGCTCACAACCATCTGTAACGAGATCTAATGTCCTCTGCTGGCAAGCAGAGCACTCATGCATAAAATATAAATAAAAATTTTAAAAAATTCTATAAAAAATTTCTTTTATTATTTTGTGTGCATGACGTATGTGTGATGGTGGCTGGGGGAACACAGACATGCCACAGGACTTGTGTGGAGGTCAGAGGTCAATGTTGTGCTTGCTCCTTCACTTTTATGTAGGTTCTGGGTATTGAACTCGGCTGGACAGGTTTGTGTGGCAAGTGTTTCACCCCCTGAGCCAAATCAATGGCCCTGTTTTTGTTGCTGTTGTTATTGTATTTCCAATAGGATTTCATGAATCTCAGGCTGGGCTTGACTTTGCTATACAGCTGAGGATGGCTTTGAACTTTTGGATCCTCCTGATCCCTGCACAACTCATACATGTTTTAAAAAAACAAAAGCAAAAACTCTTAAATTGTTATAATTGTCCTGCTTTGCTACTGTTGTTGTTATCTCTCACAGAAGATAGCTTTTTAGTTTAATTTTATCCATTTATTTATTTGTTTGTTTGTTTGTTTTCAGGACGGGTTTTTCTGTATAGCCCTGGCTCTCACTCTGTACATCAGATTGGCCTCAGACTCAGAGATCCGCCTGCCTCTGCCTTCCAAGTGCTGGGATTAAAGGCCACTACCCAGTTTAAGATTCTATAGTTAAGTAAGTGTTTATATGTGTCTGTGTCAGGGTATGTGCACTTGTGAGTGCAATACCCTCAGGCACCAGAAGAGGGAGTCAGATCCCTTTGGCACTGAGGTTACAGGTGGTTGTGAGCTGCCTGTCATACAAAGGTGCTATCAACTAAACTCAGATCCTCTGCAAGAGCAGTACATGCTCTTAACCACTGAGCCATCCCTCCAGTCCCTGTGCCTGATTTACAAATTAAACTTTAATATATATATATGTGTGTGTATGTACTATATACACACAGGTTTTTCATATAATATATTTTCATATATATATATATATATATATATATATATATATATATATATATATATACATACATACAGGAAAAAACACAGCACATACAGAGTTTGGTACCATCTGTGATTTTAGGCATCTGGGGGGTAGAGTCTTAGAAAGTGAGCCCTTGGACATGGGAAGGTCTATCCAGTGTCCAGTGTATGGTCATGAAGGAAGCTTGAGAATTTGAAGAGGGGTTGAGAGCTCCTGTGGAGAAGCATGGAGCCAAGGACGCTTGTCAGGATTGCAGGAATTTGTCTTGTACCTCTCAGACACTCATGTCTTAAACACAAAGGTGAGTCCTTCTGAGCTATGACACTTGAGGCCATGTGGCTTTTCCCCAGGTGTGTAGAGAGACAGGAAGACACTGAAGCAGGAATCCTGGCCATGAGTAAGCTGAGAGATAAGCCCTTCCAGCCAATCCCACTGACCCTAAAGGTGTCATTTAACTGAACAATCAGGCATTGCCAAGGTCAGCCACATACAACAAACTCCAGATGGACTAGAAAAATGAAGTCCTTCCCAACCCCCTCTCATCTTCTTCCAGTATCAAGAACCAAGGTGTCTCACCAGATCCAGGTCGAACCGAATAAACTCCAGCCCAGACACCAAGGTCAGGAAAAGAGTCAGGTGATCATGGCTGCAGACCAGGGCGTTCCTGCCAGACACAAAAAACAACCCAGGGATCTCTGAGTCTGGTCACCAGCCTGGCTCAACCTCACCAGAAAGCCTACAGTGTTGAAATTGGACGGGTGACAGCCCACCCCTGGAGGATACCCAGCTCATTCAGCCCGCCCCGCTCCTCTCCTCCTGTTCCTATTGGCTGTGAAGCTTACTAAGTGTCAGAGATGGGCCTGGAGCACAAGGCTTATCAGGCTTTCAGTGGCTGCTCTGAACACGCTGTCCCTGAGGTGTCCCCAGCAAAGGGGAAGGCAAAGGTTGGGCATTTGGTCAGCCTGAGTTCAGGGTAGACACCAGACTGTTTATAGAGCCCACCTGTCTTCTGGAGGAAGCCACCAGACGGCCAGCAAGACTCCTAGTCTCTCTGCTATCACTGTCAGGCCCACAGTGTGTGATACCAAGCTAGGCCTCTGTCTCTATGTGACAGGAGGCTTTGGGTTGAGGTTTAGGGAGCTGGGGGCCCAGCAAGAAACAAGGGTGTTTCAGACACTCACCTGACATAGTACTTCTGCAGTAGACCCAGGTTCTCTTGGAACAGCCGCAGGTAGCTCTCCAAGGAATTCTCATTGAGAGCCAGGTAGAGCCAGGCGCGGCCTGCAGAGAAGGCAGGAGTAACTAGGTAGCCCAAGAGCCTTCAGGTCAGGCCTTAGCTTTTGTGGTCAGCCAGGAAAGTCAGCCAGAGCACAGAAGGCATGGTGGTGATCGGGGGTCAGTGCCTTTTTGAGATATTCACGGATGCTGCCCAACACTGCAGGCTAACACGCTTCTATCTCATGGGCTTGGCCTGGGACTCCAAAGGAATCCAGTGTTCTTGTGGCTCATGTTCCCCTTCACTTCATCAGTGACACACCCACGAACTGTCACATGCACAGGGAAAAAATGAGGCTTTGTGGAAGGCGCTGGCGTTTGAACCCCCACTGCCACTGGACACTACAAGGCAGACGGCTGCCTCAGGCTGACCTGGACTGGACCTGAGCCCCAAGCTCCCCACAGGGAGAGCACAGCAAATGCCCAGTGTTCTACTCACTGCGCCCCAAGTTGGTGGCCACGTGCTGTAGCACCTCGATCTGCTTGATGGCCTCTCGGCGGGTGAAATGGACCACGAGCACCCAGTAGCCAGATGAGAGGTCTTGCAATCTGTAAAGAAAGGACAGCAGCTGGGCCTAGGTAGGGCTGCTTCAGGCAACCAGGTGCTCTCATTCTGTCCCCACCCCAGGAGCTTCCTGCAGCTTGTCTGAGCCATACACGGCTCCTCTGGTAAGATGACAAAGGACAGAGGCAGACAAGAGCAGGAATGTCTCTCCGGGGGCCATCGGGGTCTCCACACTTGGCTCCCTCAGCCCCAAGAGCAGTCTGCACTCACCCGTACAGCAGAGCGTGGTCCAGGTGCTCACACAGACGTTGCAGGACCTTGTCATGGTTCCGGATGGCGGGGGTCTCATCCTCACACGCTGCGAAGTAGCTTTGCAGCTGGAAGAAAGAGATTCATGCTGATGGGGAGAGCTCCAGGCCTACGGCGTCCTGCGATGGCCAGCAGAGTTGGCTTCCACTGCCCTGCTGAGCGCTGATCTTGCCCAGGAGGTTCCAGAGGGCAAAGGCTCTCAGGAGGGACTTCATATAGACAGCCTCGGGCTGGTGAGGGATGTCCAGCTCGCACAAGTGTTGGGTGGCACTAAGCTTTGGGGCAGGGCCATGGGCTGCACTTGCCGCCTGAGTACCATACACCACACACAGTGGTGTCTGTATAAGTCAACCATGCACAGGTATATACATACATACATATATACATATCACACACACACACACACACACACACACACACACACACACACACACACACAGCTACTTGGTAATGCCTGAAGGCATTTCAAAAAGACTCCTAATCAGCTTTTTAATTTATTATTATTATTCATTTATTTAATGTGTTGGCCTGCTTGGAGCTGTCCTCTGTACACACTGAGGTCGAACAGACCAGATCACCTGCTCTGGTGGCCTTCCTGCCAAGGCTGACAGGAGCATTGAGTTTGCCTGAGGAACCTGGCCAGATCTAGGTGTGTGCCAGGTTCATGTCAAGCCCTATGCCAAGAAAGACACTGTTCCCAGGGCTGGAAAGACAGACAGAAAAAGAGGAGGGGGAAGAAAGAGAGAGACAGACAGAGAGAGGAAAGGGAGAAGATTGAGCTCACAGATGAGGTGTCCTAAAGCACCCCCAGCCCACCAGGCTGATGCGGGCGGAAGAGATTAGCCAAATGGGAGGGGGCAAGAAAGCTTGGACCCTCAGGCCGAGTTCTATGCCACCAGATCAGGACCCTCCGTTCCTGTCGCCTTTCCATGGCCCAGACGGAAAGTGCAAGAAGAGAGCACAGACCCCAGGACTGGGGCTGGGTAAGCTCCTGGGACAACCGTATTCTCAAGTGTTCTCTGGAAGCAGCGATGGAGGCGGCTACAGCAGCCGAGAGGGATCAGCCACACCAGGGAGCATGTGCTCCTGGAGGGAGGCCAACCATTCAGCTCCCACAACAAAAATAGTCTCTCTTCTCTCCAGCCGGAGCAAGGCCAGCAGCCTGGCTGAAGGGGACAGAATTCAGTCCCGAAGGGTCTGCCCACTCGTCATGCAGGCAGAAGGAGCAGAGGCAGGAAAACCTTCTAGAGCAGCCAGACGGACTAAATCCACAATGCAGCAGCCTGCTGGCAATGGCTGAAGGCGTTTTGGGTTTTTGTTTTAAATGATTCCCAGTTGGCTATTTAGAAATGTGTATTATTTATTTAATGTATATGACTGTTTTAGCTATATGTGTGTATGTGCATCACATGCATGACTGGTGCCCAAGGTGACCAGAAGAGGGCATCAGATGCCCTGAACTGAAGTTACAGATGGCTGTGGGCTGCCATGTGGGTGCTGGGAATTGAACCTGGGTCCTCTGGAAGAGCAGCCAGTGCTCTTAACCACTGAGCCATCTCTCCAGCCCCTTCTTGCAGTTCTTTATTGTTATGTACTGTTGTCTCTGGTGTCTTTTTTCCCCATTGAGAAAATATTTGTTTTTACAGTCAAATTTGTCAATAATTCCCTTTAAAGGTTCTTGTTTCCCCTCCACTTTAGGGTTTTATTTTACTTTGTTTGTGTAGTGTGTCCTCCTCTCCCACCCTCCACCCTGTCCCTCTCAGGCAGAGCCTCTCCCTGAACCCTGAGCTCATGTTTTCAGGCTGGCAGCCAGCCAACCCCAGCCATCCTCCTGCCTGAGATCCCAAGAGCAGTGGTGTTACAGGTGGGTGTGAGCCGTGCCCAGCTTTGTTAAGTGGAAGTCAGGCCTTGTGGCTGCTCAGTTAGGTTCTCTTTCCAGCCCTCCCCCACCTTTACCTTATTTATTTAGAGGTGCTAACAACTGGGTCCACACTAAGCAAGGCACCGCTTCTGGAGATGCTTGGTCGCTGACATCCCCACTCCTGCCCTTCGCCTTCTGTGTTCACTCTCTGAGCATGAAGTTAAGGATCACCTGGATCGGTGAGCATTTTCTCATGGCCCAGCCTCTTTGCATGTAATCCACAAGTCAATGTGCCCTTTCTAGACTATTCTGTGTTGTTGGTCTGCTGACTGTTCCTGTATCAGTCCCCATTTTAACTATTTCCACTTTACTCAGCACTTGGACATGGGCAGAAGAAGTCTACCTAGCCCCTACCCAGCTACTCTTTTCCGAAATTACTAGTCCAGCCCCTTTTACACTTCACTTATTTATTGGGGGCACGCACGCACATGTCACGTGCACATGGGGAGGGCAGAGGACAACCTGCAGGAGTCGGTTCTCTCCTTCCACCTAATGGAGCCAATCTGGGGATCAAACTCGGGTCACCAGGTTTGGTGGCAAGCACTTTTACATGCTCAGCCACTTTGCTGACCCCAAGCCATTCTCTTACAATTGAAATTCATCACCATTACATTTTGTTTTTTGTTGTTGTTGTTGTTTAGTTTTATGCTGGGCGGAAGTGGCAAAAGCCTTTAATTCCAGCACTTGGGAAGGGAGGCAGAAGTAGGAGGATCTCTGAGTTCGAGGCCAGCCTGGTTTACAGAGTGAGTTCCAGGACAGCCAGGGTTAGACAGAGAAACCCTGTCTCAAAAAAATCGGAAAAAAAAATGTATGTGTATGGGTGTTTCGTCTGCATATATGTCAATTGAACAGACTTTTGTGAGCCACCACATGAGTGCTAGGAATTGAACCCAGGTCTCTGGAAGAACAGCCAGTGCTCTTAACTACTGAGTCATCTCTCCAGCTTCCCCCCCCTCCAATCTTGGATTTATAATATTATCATGCTGAACACAGAGACTGTTCACACCGAGAGATGGTGTCTCACAATATCTACTCTCCCTTCCTAGCAACACAGGCTCCACTCCCATTTGCTCTTCTTTATACCCTCGGGACTCTGACAGCTGTCTTTAGGTATGTCTTGTACACGTCAAGGTGAGTTGTACATCCACACATGATATCATGACTCAGAGAGCAATCTGCAACCCTTTAAAAAAAAGCACCATGGCCAGTGAGGTGGCTCAGCATCACAGGTGCTTGCTACCAAGCCTGACGACCTGATTTCAATCCTTGGAACCCACAAGGTAGGCAGAGAGAACTGACTCTCATAAATTGTCCTCTGAACTCCAGACATGTGCCACAGCATGTGAACTCACACCCACACACATGCAAAATAAATAAAAATGTAGTAGAAAACTTCTAGGAAAGCATACTGCGGTGTGAGAGGGCTGAGGCAGGAAGCAAGACTGTGAAGCCAGGCACTGGGCACGCCTCAGAAAGTTACTCACTCTCCTACTCATTTTTTCTCCCCTTTAAAATGAACTAAAGGGACTTTTTAAAGCCGAACTGTCTGGTACAGTACCTGCCAGCCTTATGTGGTTAAATGAAGTTAAATGAAATCAGTGGGCTGCAATGTGGCTGCACTTAGCATGCACACAGCACCAGACGTAAGGCGCAATGTAAAAAGAAAACAAAATTTAAACTAACTTAAATGAAACAGAAAGTAGCACCAGCCATATTTCAAGCGCTCAGCAGTCACCCGGGGCAAGCAGCTCTGTCCTGGACAGTTCAGATGCACGGCACTGCCACCATGGCAGGCTGTCCTGCTGGCTGCTGCTGCTGCTGGTTTAGGGGATCAGGGAGTAAAAAGCACCCAAGAAGCTCGGCATAGCTGGTGAGCAGCAAGCGGTAAACGCTGAGATGATGAGCGTCCACGAACCCGGATTCTTAGTCACACCAATGGCGTAGCATCCGGCAAAACACACACTTCTGAGTGTGCATGCACCCTGCTTTCATTTCTGCTGCTGTGATAATTACCCTGACAAAAGTCAGCTTAGAAGAAAGCGTTTATCTTAGCTCACAACTCCAGGTGACAGACCTTCATGGTGGGGGAAACCAAGGCAGCAGGACTTGACATATCACATTCACAGACACAAGCAGAGAGTGCTGTGGGATGGTCTGTATGTCAAATCACTCTGATTGGTCAATAAATAAAACACTGATTGGCCAGTGGCTAGGCAGGAAGTATAGGCGGGACTAACAGAGAGGAAAAAAGAAAGAACAGGAAGGCGGGAGGAGTCACTGCCAGCCGCCGCCAGGACAAGCAGCATGTGAAGATGCCGGTAAGCCATGAGCCACGTGGCAAGATATAGATTTATAGAAATGGAATAATTTAAGATATAAGAACAGTTAGCAAGAAGCCTGCCACAGCCATACAGTTTGTAAGCAATATAAGTCTCTGTTTACTTGGTTGGGTCTGAGCGGCTGTGGGACTGGCGGGTGACAGAGATTTGTACTGACTGTGGGCAAGGCAGGAAAACTCTAGTTACAAGAAATGAATGTGTGCGAGTTAGTGTGAACTTAGTCCCCTCTTTACGCTTATATAGCTCAGGCCCCTGATTAAGGAATGGTGCCGCCCACAGTGGGCTGGCTCTTCCCACATCAATTAACATAATCGAGACAATCTTCCAGCCTTGATCTAGAAAATCCCTTGTTGACACTCATTCTGGGTCATTCCAGATTGTGTCACGCTGACAGTTAAACCATCACAGCATGTGTATGCACGGTGTATGTATGTGTATGCATGGTGTATGTATGTGTATGCGCATTTGTGTGTGCACAGGGAGAAAGGCAGAGATCGACAGTGAAGATCTTCCTTAATTACTTCTCTACACTTAAAAAAAAAAATCTTTCTTGTTTTGAAACAGGGTCTTGCTATGTAGCCCTGACTGTCCTGGAACTTGCTATGTAGACCAGGCTGACCTCGTGAACTCAGATCCACCTGTCTGACTCCCATGTGCTGGGATTAAAGGCGTGCACCACTCTGCCAGGCTACCTGCCTTATTTTTTTTTTTTTAAGACAAAGTCTCTGAACCAATAGCTCACCAAGTGGCTAAGCTACTCGGCCAGTGGCTCCAGAGATCTGCCTGACTCTGCTCCACTAGCTCTGTAGTCACGAGGGGATCTACCATGTGCAGCTTTTGTGTGTGGTCCTGGAATCGGCACCTGGGTCCTCAGGCTTGCACGGTAGGACCTATACCAGCTGAGTCATCTCCTTGGCTCCCTTTAGGCTGGTTTAGAATTTCTGTTATCTGAAGGGGGGCGGTCTGGTGCCATGCTATGGCCAGGCATAGATCTTGAAAAGAGCAGGAAGAAGAATGCCCTGAGTTGATGACGCAAGAGCTCAAGGAGCGCTTAGTCAATGGCTGGAGCCCATAAGGGGGGAGCTGGTCAGCAAAGCAGGCACAAAGGTAAACAAGCAGCGCAGGAGCTCTCGGTGAGCCACAGAGAGGCCGCTGGCAACCACCTCCCACAGGGCAGGCCTGGGAGAGCAAACAGTGGATGAGGACTCCAGAGGGACGGGATCGGCCCACTGGACATAATGACCAGTCTGGAAGCGCAGTTGGTGTCTTTTATGCCAAATGACTCTGGTTGCAATCCATATCTGCCGATATATATACCAGCTATAATCAGATCCGTCACATATTGAGCACTCGTTATGAGCATCAGGAAGGTAGCAGAGTATGTAAGAGTGTGGGTCCTGGGATCAATGTGGGTTAGATGCTGACTCCGTTCTCACTGGGTGAGCATGGGCAAGTTACCCAGCTGCTCCAACCTTGGTTTCCTAAAGGCTTCCAGGAGGCTTCAGACAACAGCAACACCTGGTTTATCAATGGGCCAGCCGGGCAGTGGTGGTGCATCCCTTTCATCCCAGCACTGGAGGCAGAAGCAGCAGGATCTTGCGAGTTTGAGGCCAGCCTGATCTACATAGTGAGTTCCAGGCCAGCCAGGACTATGCAGAGAAACCCTATCTCAAAAAATAAAAAATCAAAGGGTCTCATAACCCAGCATTTGGGAGGCAGATCTCTGTAAGTTCAAGGCCAACCTCATCTACATAGTGAGTTTCAGGCCAGCCAGGACTACACAGAGAAGAAACACCGCCCCTCCCCCCCAAAAAAAGGCCTTGTAAACACTTTACAAGTGTGGGCAGCGTGATGTGGACGACAGTAAGGCCGCTCAGAGACACTGTTTCATCACGGCAGCCACACCATAGCTGATGTCACACAGATAGTAGTCACCATGCTTGGCTTCAAAATCCCTGAAGGAATGTCAGTTACCAGGTGTGGTGGCACATGCCTATCATCCCAGCACTCTGGAGGCTGAGACAGGATTGAGATTTTGAGGCTAGCCTAGGCTACACAGACAACCCTTACCTCAAAAGCCAACACAAAGCAAGCAAACAAAAGTTAAGACTCTGTTTAAATTCCTTCCTGATGTATTTTTAGGAAAGCCCAAGAAAGAGAAACTCAGCACCTCCCAACCAGAACTGAAACATTCGCCGCAGGTCCGGAGAGACAGCTCGGGGTTAAGAGCACTGACTGATCTTGCAGAGGACCTGGGCTCAGTTCCCAGCACCCACTCAGCGGCTCACGATGGGGGTCTGTAACTCTAGTTCCAGGGGGCCCAGCACCCTCTTCTGGCCTTCATGAGCACCTGGCACACACGTGGTGTGCATACATACATACGGGCAAAACATTCACACACGCAGAATAAAAATAAGTAAATCTTTAAAAGCCTGTAGATTTGAGCCTGTTTCTTGGGTGATGGTTCAGAGAACAGTCGGAAACCACGAGCCTGTGACTCTCTCTCCTTGTGTCTCCTGAGTCTCACAGAGCAGCGCCCCACTTCTGGGGAGAACTCACCCTGCCGATTAGAGGGTGTCCTCTCGGCAAAGGCAGATTGTTTCAGAGTTGGCAGAACACACCATTCCGTTTGTGTTATCTAGGTTGCCTTGGTGCCGCCGTGCCAGAATTAAGCAGGTATAACAGGTTAAATGGCCTGGAAGGCCTGTGTAGCTCTGGGTAGAAAATGGTGCTTGCCCACGGCCTAAGGTCTTGACAGAGGTGGCAAGCAGCATACACTGTGACCGCTGGGCTGTGACAGGAGCAGTGTCACCTAAGGTTAGCTCAGCAGAGGCCAGAATCGAGTGGCTCGAGTCTTCAGGAGTCATATAGTTCAATAAATACTACAACTACCTAGTATGTATAGACATGAACCCCCCCGCCCAACATAGCAGTCTGGGACTCAAAACCAGCACCCTGTGCATGCTAAACAGCCAGACTACACTGAATCCATCCCCAGCTTCAGATGCCATTCTTCACAGACATCTACAAAGTCCTGGCGCTTGTCACACTTACATTCCTGTGCTAAAGATAAACTTTATGCAACTATACGTTTGATACAGCATCAGGGATGATAAATATTATTTTAAAGCCAAGAAGGGCATGGGCCTGCTGTCCATTCTGGGCCAGGGACGATTCCTCCAAGGACGATCACTGAGGTTTCTAGGGGCTGGGTGCTCGTGTCTCTGCACAGGGGCAATGGTCCTGAGGCAGGAACAACCGTGAGGCTGATATGGCTGAACTCGGGGAATGAGGATGGGAGATGAGGCCATGAAGGCCACTGAGGGCCAAATCATGGACAGGCCACGTAAGGGCTTCATACTTCATTTCCAGTTTGATGTGAAGCTGCTAAAGGCTTGAGCACCAGAAGTAACTTGGTCAGGTGTGTCACAGGCGACTGTGTGGCATGTCCAGACTGCGGAACCCAAGCTGGAGGCAGAGAGCTTGGTTGGGAGGGGGAGCCAGGGCAATGGCACCAGGGTCACTGTGGTGGTGGAGGAAGTGAGAGGGGGTCAGACTGAGGATCTGAAAGTGGTGTCCAGGGGTTCATCAATGGATGAGACGCTATGGAGGAGGAAAAGGAAGTGAAGGCAAGTCTAGGTTTTCTAGTCCCAGCCACAGAATGGTCCCATTTATAGGTCAGGTGGCACTCTGCCATGAGACTTGAAAGGGGAGCTGTCCACGAGGTGGTAGGGAAATGGGCTGAGATGCACAGACAGCCATCCTGGATGCCAAGGTCAGGGAAAGGCTCTCTGAGTGCTGCCCAGGGGGTGCCATCCTTTGCCTATAGGGCTGGCTTCACAGGAGCACTTGGAGAACTTGAGAAATACAACGATGCTCAGGCCCCTTCCTGGACCAACACAGCAGAGTCTGCAGATGGGCCAGACACTGCCTTTCTTTCCGAATCCCCAGGAAGTCCCATGCACAGCTAGCTTGCATGGCTGGCAGCAGGTGCAAGGGCCCGAGGCAGGGCCACCCCTTAGCAATCTGACAGGGCTGCAGCCCGGCGGCTGAGGGGGCGGGGTGACACATGATCAGGTCAGCGGGGGCAGCTGAGGGTCAGATCATGTAGTATATGCTGCAGAAGCCATGTGGAAGAATTTCCAGAGAGAGGGCACCATGGGTTACCAGGGGCACAGTGTGCAAGGACCTAAAAGGATGTGATAGGAACCTCGATGAATGGCCCTGGGGTGAGGGGCAGGGAAGTGCCATTGAATATGTTTTGCATAAACAAGGCATTTTTAAAAGGACTGCAATAATTGGAACTTGAAACTCAGCAGATTCTTGATCTTTCTGTTTTGAGTCAAGGTCTCTTGTAGGCCAGGCTGGCCTTGAACTTGCTGTGTAGCCCAGGATGACCTTAAATTTCTGATCCCCCTGCCTCCACCGCCCAGGTGCTGAGATTACAGGTGTTGTTAGGCCTGGCTCATGCAGTGCTGGGGACGGAAGCCAGGACTTCCTGTGTTGACTGCTCTTTACCAGCTGAGCTGCAACCGAGCCCTGGGGACATGAAGGGAATGTATCACTATTTCCCCCCAAGATCTGTGTAGCCTGGCTGCCCGGAATTCGCTCTGTAGACCAGGCTGACCTTGAACTCACAGAGATCCGCCTGCCTCTGCTTCCCAAGTGCTGGGATCAAAGGCGTGCGCCACCACCGCCCGGCTATTATCATGAATTTTTAAAGGAGGTAATGGTGGTGTCAGGTCCTGTGGGAAGAAGAATTGTCTACAAGCAACATACACTGAAGTTGTTACGGATAACTAGAACATGTTCAAAATAACAGGAAAATAAGACAGCGGGAGAAACGGCAGAGAGGGAGGGAGGGACCGAAGGGTGGGAGACAACAAATACCAAAACCTCCTTTGACCAGTTTTGCTAAAATGGTGGTGGACAAACGGGTGGAACAAGAAAGACGGCTCCATGGGAGGAGCGCAGGGCGGCCTCCTGGGACAGACACAGGTGGGCTGGTACGCTTGATTACGGAGGATGGGAAAGTTCCCATCAGAGGAAATTTAAGAGCATCAAGATAGGGGCTGGAGAGACGGCTCGGTGGCTAAGAGCACTGGCTGCTCTTCCAGAGGACCTGGGTTCAATTCCCAGCACCCACATCAGGTGACTCACAATTGTCTGTAACTCCAACTCCAGGGGAGTCAACCTCTCTATTCTGGCCTTTGCAGGTACCTGCACACACATGGCATACTCACACAGACACATACACATAAATAAAACAATAACCCAAAAAGTAAGATCATTTGGACCAAAGAGAGACTGAATATCACACTATTCTGTGAAGTTGACCTTTTAAAAGGCTGCCTGTTTCCAGACCACACCCTGGACTGGCTAAGCTACTCTGTCCTCCGTTTTTGGGGGTGTGCTCAGGCACTAGGCCCAGGAAGAGCTTGTCTGGTTCATCCGAGACTCCCTTAAAGTCAGGAAGACGCACTCCTTGAGCGCCCTGGGGAGACTGGCCATCACATGACTGCAGCAGCCTCGTGACTTCAGGGAACCGTGGGTGGCACTCGCCACGGAGCCAAGAGCTGTCTGACGCAGAGCATTCTGATCAGGCCGGTTCCACTCTGTTCCGAGACCTCTTCTATAGACAAATGACTTAAGACAACACTGAATCCCATGCAGATTGGTCCAGTGCAAAGCTGGGGGCAGGTGACCTCTTCTTGTGCCCTGGTCAGTCAGGACTGAAAGAGACCGCAGAGCTGTCCAGACTGACAGAGAGACCCAAATTCCAGCTCTGCCACGGACTGAGGCTGTCCTGGGGGAAAGGTGGGCCATACTCCTGTCTTCACAGGGCAAGATAAACCCCTGCTTCCACAATATCAGGAGGGTGTGCAAGGCTGCACAAAGGCTGTCTGAAAGGCCTGGCAGCTAAGAGGCTCCAGAGCAGGACATCCCCACACCTGCCAGTCACAATGGTCCCTAAACCTGTTCCTGCCTCATCCTGCTCACTCAGGGAAGGTACAAACCTACAAATATAAAAGAAACAGCCTGGCAACATGGAAGGCGTGTTTCTCTTCTGTTGCTAGGGCTGGAGGTTACCCTGTAAACAGCAGTCTCCCGGCTGGCCTCACAGAGAGCACGCATATTCTGATTGCCCATTGCTAAGGAAACTCTGGGGATTCCAGGGAGCAAGGGAAGGAAGGACAGGTTGCTGCTTCACCTGAGTCACCCCTGAAATAACTAAGCCGACGGCAGCCACACTTAAATGAGCTCAAATGAGCGTTGGAACAGACAGAGCAATCCTCCCGGGCACTCGGTCTACATGTGACGCTTCCCTCACTCAGGACTGCTGCAGGGCGTGAGAGCAATCATGTGTCCCAGAAGTGACAGGGCAGTGTCTGCGTGGCAGTTTGGAATTCTACTCCAGGCACGGCCACTGACTGGACAGACTGCAGGACTCTTCCTGCCTCAGCCTGTCCAGCGCTGGGATTACTGGGTGTGCAACCACGTCAGGCAACCCCTCTGGTCTTCACAGACACTTGCTCTTTCTGAGGCAGGTCCAAACCATTTACCATCTTGGGAATCGGGGTGTCCTCAAATTCTTATTCCTAAACTTCTCAAGAAGAGGCCAAAAGAGGACATGTCCAACCAGTGACAGATGGAAAAGAGCCAGTGTGACTATGTCCCTTCAGAAGGGCCTCCATAAATCTGGTCCTTTTTAAACTTTTCATCTGGAAACACAGCCTTAATATGTGGCGGTGTGAATAAGAATGACCCCCGTAGGCTCATATATTTGAATGCTTGGTCACCAGGGAGTGGAACTATTTGAAAGGATTAGGAGGTGTGGCCTTTTGGAGGAAGTGTGTCACTGGGGGTGGGCTTTGAGGTTTCAAAAGCCCACACCAGACCCAGAGTCTCTCTCTCTCTGCTTATAAATCAGGATGTAGCTCTCAGCTACTTCTCCAGCACCATGCCTGCCTGCCAGGCTCCCCACCATAACGACAATGGACTAAGACTCTGAAACTGTAAGCTGCACCCAGTGAAATGGGGGCTTTACAAGAGTTGCCTTGGTCACAGAGTCTCTTCACAGCAACAGAACAGTGATTAATACAATAGATTACCAAGGCTGGCCTTGAACTTGAGATCCTCCTGCCTCAGTTTCCCAAAAAGATGGCATAACAAACTTTTGCAACTAGGCCCAGCTTAATACTAATCAGAAGTCTAGATCACCTTCAGGCACAGATGCCAGAGACTTGAAGGGAAAGGCTGGTACCCATCATCTAGTCCCCCAAAAACAAACAGATGGACAGGTGTATAGTAAAAATACACAAATAAGGCAAGAAGTCGGAGTTATCTAATGAAGCTTCTTTTCGGGGTGTGAGAGGGCGCCTCAAGTAGTCCAGGCTGGCTGTGTAGCCAAGGATGATCTTGATGATGATGATTCTCCTGCCTCAGCTTCCCAAGTGCTGAAGTTAGAGGTGTCCGTCATCATGTCTGGTTTTATACAGTAATGTATAAAACCTTGTGCATTCGAGGCAGGCATTCTATCAACTGAGCTGCATCTCCAGTCCCACAAAACTCCTTAAGAACAATAATGCCTGTGTCACATGATCCAGAGAGCAGAACACCACTGCCAAGAGCATTTCTGGGGAGAATCCCTAGCAGGGTCTTAGTCAGGACGGATGCTGGCCAGGGCGGAAGAACTCTGACATCCAAGGGTTTCTAAGACAACCACCCAGCCATCAGCAGTTTCCCACGGTCTCAGTAAGAATGCCCCATGCAGGATGGCATGTGAAGGGAGAGAGACCCAGAAAGTGGGGGCAGTGTGTGGCAGCTAGCTAACCACAAACACTGGAAAATCAGAAAAATAACCACGGGACCAGAACCCTCACTTTATGGCCGAGGAAGGCAAAGGAACCCCCCCGTACCACCTGGCCACATGTGCTGAGACTCCAGAGGTGGCTCCCCCTGCTTCCCTCCCACCTGAGATGAAGCACAGGTTTTGAGGGGCTCAGTAACTGGGCCACGGTGCAGGGAATGTTCTAGTTGCTTCCTTCCTCGACAGCATCAGCTTACAGGCCTCAGCTGTCTGCAGCTCCATCTGCAGAGCTTCTGACTCAGTTTCCTAGTGTTACAGTCTCTACCCTAAGGTCCCACTCCACCTTACCCTGGAACAGATTCCCAGTGACAACCACTTACAGCGGCCCAGGAAGCTGGAGTGTGCAAAAATCACTCCGCATGAGAACCAATGAGAGACCCTGAGATTCACACATGGTCAGTCCCATTTCCTCGTGGTCATGACAGTCCCATCCTTGAGTTGATGTCTCTGTGTGGCAGTCATTCCCCGAAGTGCTCTAAAGGGTCTGTCTGCCATGGCCTGCATTGCCCTTGAATCAATGCTGGTAAAATCAAAGTTTCTTGAATGTCCAATAGTCAGATCCCACGGCTTTCCCACCACCTCCCAGATCACTGGCTCACACCCTGGACAGCAGCATACATTATACAGGCTGGCAGACCCACTGAGAAGCATCTTAGGAAAAAGGAAAATGGGTTCTGGAGTTTCTTTGTGTGCCTTGTTTAGGCTGTAATGGTGGCTGAGGAGGACAAATCTTTTAGGTAAATTGACAGAATGTGGTTTCTAAGAACCTGGGCTGGGGACATGGCTCAGTTGGTAGAGCACTTGTTAAGCATTCGAGAGGCCCTGGGTTCACTTCCCAATACCACACACACCAGAGAAGGCAGCACATCCCTGTAATCCCAGTGGAGGTAGGAGGCCAGGTTTGGTCAGTCTCAGCAGCACAGAGAATCTGAGGCCATCAGGGATACATGGGACCCTGCCTCAAAAAAAAAAAAAAAAAAAAAAAAAAAAAAAAAAAAAAAAAAAAAAAAAAGAAAGAAAGAAAGAAAAGAAAAAAAAAAGAAGAGGAGAAAAGAAAAATTAAGGACTAGAGAGTTGGGTCAGTGGTCAGAGCACCAGTTGTGCCAGGCAGTGGTGGCGCACGCCTTTAATCCCAGCACTTGGGAGGCAGGTGGATCTCTGTGAGTTCAAGACCAGCCTGGTCTACATCGTGAGTTCCAGGACAGCTAGGTCTGTTACAGAGAAATCCTGTCTCAAAAAACCAAAACAAAACAAAAGAGCACTTTCTTCTCTTCCAGGACCTGGGTTAGGTTTCCAGCATCCACATGGCGACTCACAAATATCTGTAACTCTAGTTCCAGGAGATCCCATGTCCTCTTCTGGCCTCTATGGACACCAGGCATGTACACAGTGCACAGATATGTACGCAGGCAAAACACCCATACACATAAAATTAGTTAAGGGCTTACTTAGCACATGCTCCCAAGCCTGATGACCTGAGTTCAATCTCTTGGACCCACACAGTATAAAGAGAGAAGTAACCCTCAAAAGTTGTCCTCTGACCTCCACATGTGCATAGTAGCGTGCTTGTCTCCCCACAAATAATTATATGTAATTGTGGTAGTCTGAACTCAATTGCCGCCCCCCCAAGCTCATAGGGAGTGGTACCATGAGGAGGCGTGGACTTGCTGGAGGAAGTGTGTCACTGTGGGGGCGGGCTTTGAGTCTCCTATGCTCAAGCTATGCCCTGTGTCACAGTTCACTTCCTGTTGCCTGTGGATCAAGATGTAGAACTCTCAGCTCCTTCTCCAGCTCCATGTCTGCCTGCATGCCGCTATGTCCCGCCATGATGAAAATGGACTAAACTTCTGAAACTGTTAAGCAAGCCCCAATGAAGTGTTTTCCTTTATAAGAGTTGCTGTCAGGGAGTTGGGGCTTTAGCCCAGTGGAAGGGGGTTTGCTGCCAGGGATGGTGGCGCATGCCTTTAATCCTAGCACTTGAGAGGCAGAGACAGGTGGATCTCTGAGTTTGAGGCCAGCCTGGTCTACAATGTGAAATCCAGGACAGTCAGGGCTCTGTTACACAGAGAAACCTTGTCTTGAAAAACAAAAACAAAACCAACAACAACAAAAAAGAATTTCTATGATTATGGTGAATCTTCATAGCAATAGAAACCCAAACTAACAATAATTTAAAACTTTTTACTCTTTTTTTTTTTTAATTTTATGTATAAATTGTTTTACTGGCATCTGTGTCTATAGCCACACCATGCCTAAAGCCTGTAGAAGCCAGAAGAGGGCACTGGATCCCCTAGAACTGGAGTTACAGATGGTTGTGAGCACCATGTGCCTGCTGGGAACCAAACCTGAGTCGTCCTCAAGAGCAGCCCGTTAAGATGGCTCTTAAGAGCTGAGCCATCTCTCCAGCCCTAAGAACATTTTTTAAAGTGGTTAAATACTTCTCCTTCCAGGAAGGAGATTGCCCAAATCTCAAAGTCCTCTTCTACCTTGGGAACCGAGGCTGCCTTTCAGAGTGGGGAGAAAACATTGCCAAGAGTCCCTGGGCAAACCCCGGAGGCCCAGGAGGCAGGCACTGCCTGAAAGAACACACTGTGCAGGGTTCTACTCCATTCTTCCTCCAGGCTGGTGCTGGCAGGCAGGCGCTGGCAGAAACCTGCCCACTTTCTCCGAGTCACCAGCACCAGCGCCGTGCTGACGTGGGGGAGGGGTTTCAACAAGCCTCCTTTAGCCCAGGCTTTCCGGCTGCACCTCCTTTGCCTCTGTGCGCTTTCGGTTCCCCTTTCCCTCTCTCCGCTGTGCCTACATGACCTCATGAGTGCTTCCCCCACCCAAGCAGTGTGCCACCAAAGGAAAATGGCCCCCGAGGTCACTGCCTAAATACAGTGTTAGTCCGGAGGACATGGTGGAGACCCATGCCTCCAGGCCAAGGCCCAGGCCAAGGCCCAGGCCACGCCATGGTCTAGTCAGATATACTGCAGGCTGAAAACGCAGACACAGGGGTGGGGAGGGCTGCCGGAACATACATGGATTACAAGTCATGACAGGATGCTGGGCGGTGGTGGCGCACGCCTTTAATCCCAGCACTCGGGAGGCAGAGCAGACGGATCTCTGTGAGTTCGAGGCCAGCCTGGGCTACCAAGTGAGCTCCAGGAAAGGCGCAAAGCTACGCAGAGAAACCCTGTCTCAAAAAAAACAAAAACAAAAACAAATCATGACAGGATACGAGAGGGGGCTCGAGGTACACATCCATTGGCTGTGATTCTTAGTCTTTTACACGGCCAGGTGGTGGTAGCGCAT
The DNA here is from genome assembly GCF_004664715.2 of Peromyscus leucopus. Lineage (NCBI taxonomy): Eukaryota > Metazoa > Chordata > Mammalia > Rodentia > Cricetidae > Peromyscus > Peromyscus leucopus. The sequence goes on from NC_051064.1 coordinate 142,785,123, forward strand.
GCTTTTAATCCCAGCGCTCAGGAGGCAGAGGCCAGCCTGGTCTACAGAAGGAGCTCCAGAACAGCCAAGACTACACAGAGAAATCCTGTCTCAAAACAAACCACACAAAAGGCTTATTTTTTTTTTATGCTTTGTGTGGTGAGGCATGCAGAGGTCAGGGGACCACCTCTAATGTCCGTTCCTCAGGAACACTGTCCACCTTGGGTTTTTTTGAGATAAGGTCTCACACTTGGCTTGGTCACTGGATGGGCTAGGCTGGCTAGCCATCAAGCCCAGCAATCAATCCTGCTGTCACGGCCTCACCAATGTGCACGCATGGTCCACCAGTGTGCACGCATGGTCTGCCAGGGGCAAGCATGGTCTACTAGGGGCAAGCATGGAACACTAGGGGCAGCTTTTTTTTTTTTTTTTAGTTTTTCAAGACAGGGTTTCTCTGTGTAGTTTTGGGCCTGTCCTGGATCTCACTCTGTAGACCAGGCTGGTCTCGAACTCACAGAGATCTGCATGGCTCTGCCTCCTGAGTGCTGGGATTAAAGGCGTGCGCCACCACCGCCCGGCTTTATGGGCGGCTTTTTAAAGTGGGTTCTGGTAATCAAACGCTGGTTCTTGCGCACCTTACTGACTGATCCACCTCCACAGACACCACACACACACACACACACACACACACACACACACTGCCACCTGCCTCATGTTTGTCTCCAGAATGAAACCTGTTTCCCAGGATTTGCTCACAAGAGCACTCAGCACACAGCCGTCATTCAGCAAATACATAAAGCACGGGTAGTTTATAGAGGACCAGCCCACAGGCTAACCCATGGGACGGGGAGCAGAGGAGTGTAACAGGGGACACACAGGAGCAAAGTATAATGATGTGCATGTGTGAGTGTCGTGATGAAACCCATTGGTGTATGCATTAGAGAGACCAACCCTAGAGAGACACATGATTATCATCTTAGGGCGGACATCATGGAGAAATGGAAAAGGGCAGGAGCCAGAAAAATGGTTCCAAGGTTAACCCTGCTCTTTCTGAGATGAATGGCTTCAGACGCACTGCCTCCCAGAGCCTCCCCTCCCTACGTTAGGCAGACAGTAAGGGCTGCCCTGCCATTGTGTGGTGTTACTGATGAGAAAGGTGTGGAGATAGGAGCTGGCTCTGAGTAGATTAAATGTAGGGAGGCCAGGTCAGTGATTCCCTCTTCCTCTCAGTGGGTTTGGTAGCTCCAAGCCTCAGCAGCCTCCGGACACCCAAAACAAAGAGCTTGAATGAGGCTGGGGGATGTGTGGTTCAGTGGGTAGGGAGCTTGCCTTGCGTGCACAAAGCCTTGGCTTCCACCCCCAGAACACATAAAACTGGGTGAGGTGTTCCATGTGGAGACAGAGGGATCAGAAGTTCAAAGACATCCTTGGCTATGTAGTGAGTTCAAGGCCAACATGGGCTTCATGAGACCATCAAAGAAAAAAAGCAGAGAGCTTGTGCTAAAACTGACCAGTGACCCACGGCTTCCAAGAACTAAGGTGGGGATCTCGTGGATTTCAAATGTGCACAGTCTCTTCCTTGTTCTCCCTTGCCAGTGGGTTACTTTTCTTCGTTACCACCAGTAAACAGCTGTCTGGGGAGGAGAACAGACTACAGGAAACAGATCCGTTCTTCCCTGTGTGTTTCTGGAATGTTTAACACTTATAAGCAAGGGGAGAAGACGAATCACAGATACATAAGATAGAGAAACCGGAAGCAGGGCCACCTGGCTAGAGGACAGGGGACGCGCTCAGGTCCCTAGGTGAAACCAACAGACCAGTGAACTTCCACCCTTGGACCAGGATGCCAGTTCCAGGCAAGGGCTGTTCTATCTGCACTGCAGGGCACACCAGGGAGGCCACCTGGGAGAACCACGCAGCAGACAGGAGGGCCCTGGTGTTTCCTGTGGATACGGAGGACCGTCAGCTCTGACAGCAACGTGCCAGGGACGAATCGTGAGCGGAGACAAGCACTCCAGCACGACAAACGGTCTGCCCAGGAGATGAGCTACCTAGAAAAGCCAGACTTCCCTCCCCGCAACATTCACACTCAGCTCCCATCTCAGCGTCTCGACCCCTGCACCCTTGCTCAGTACGCTGCTGGACCTAACATTTGGCAGCTGACAGCAGATGTTCAGTTTTTCCATGACCCTTCTTTCACACCAGGCTCCACATACATGAGTTTTGAGGGAGGTAACCGGATCATCACGAAGCCACCCAACTTTGGAGCCTTGGTCTACCATGGAGCCCGCTATTGCCAGCAGGGGGCGTTTTCTCTAAGCCCAGGACCTGGCCCTTCCATATGAAAGGCTCTAAGTTAGAGCCAACCCCAGGATGGACAAGGCCTCGTGTGTTCTGTGATGGGGTGGAAAGGACCGCAATGTCACGCGGCTTTAAATAGGAACCTGATGTCAGAGAAGCGTCGCATAAAAAGAGAAGCATATTGTAAGCCGAATAGGCCGGGCTCAGAAAAAGCGGGCACCACCTGTCCCACATCTGTTCCTGGTCCTCAGTGGGGTGACCTACGGAGTCAGAGCCTTTGTGCACACCGTGGGATTCCTGCCTGGGGGTCCTTGGGTCCTTCAGAGTCTCTTCTGCAACCAAAGAAAAAGAGCCATAGCCAGAGCCACAATCCAGCAGAAGGAAAAGGGAAGCACCTCGCTTGGTAAAATATGTGTGTGGCTATTATTTTATTTAGCTCTTCACCGGGGCGATTTGAGTACTGGGGGTTTTTAGAACATTTTCCCTGGAAGCAGAGAGAACAAAACTATTGATCTAAAGCATCGGGCCAGGACTTTCACTGATTTTCAATGCACTAGCAAGGCGAAGCTATCTGAAGGGGTCGAAAAGTGGGGAATGCCCAGACGTGGCAGCATGTGCCTTTAATCCCAGCACTCAGGAGGCAGAGGCAAGGGGGATCTCTTTGAGTTCAAGGCCAGCCTGGTCTACATAGAGAGTTCCAGGATAGCTAGTGATAATGTAGAGAGACCCTGTCTCAAAAAACAAAAGAAATTCGGAGAAAAGCCCACTCCCAGGACAGCTGGGCTGGGTGACAACAGCAGTCTGGTCGCCAGAGTTCCCTGGATCTAGACTCAATGGGGCCTGGGAGGTCGGCGGCTCCAGCCAATGGAGGCCTGGGAGACAGGCCTACAGTCGATGGGAGCCGGGAGTGGGGGTGGGCGTGGGAGGGAGGCCTCCAGCCGATGGGGGCCCATGTGCTGGAAATAGGCCCTCTCTGAGCCTCACTGAGCAGGCGACAGTCTACCTCAACCAAGCAGGTGAAGAAGCTGGCCAGACAAGCAGCCGCTGTGTTACCACCAATGCCTTATGAATTCATTTGCCCTGTTTAAGGAGGAGACACAGGACGGTTACTTTTCATTGCATACTTGAGATCTCTGTGGCTTTATTATTATTAAAAATAATAATTATGATAAATTTAAAGGTAGGGTCTAGGCTAGCCTTAACTTCATGGCAATTCTCCTACCCCAGCCTTCCCACAGCTGAGTATTTGTGTGTTTTGGTTGTTTAATTTTGGGTTTTTTTTTGTCTTTTTTTTTTTTTGAGACAGGGTCTCGTCTAGCCCAGGCTGGCTTAGAACTCTCTATGAAGCCAAGGATGATCTTGAATTTTTGATCCTCCTGCTTTTACCTATTAGTGCTAGGATTACAGGTATGCACCCCCACACAGTGCTGGGGGTCCAGTCCAGGACTTTACACATGCTAAGGCAAGCAGCCTACCACTGAGCTACACCTCTGGTCCATATTTGTGTTTTCAGAATGTGTGTGGTACATATGTGTGGTGTAGTGTGTGTGTGTGTATGTGTGTGTGTGTGTGTGTGTGTATGTGTGGTGTGTGTATGTGATATGTGTGTGGTGTGGTGCACATATGCGGCATGTGTGGTGTTATGTATGTGTTGCATATGTGTGTAGTGTGTGTGTGGTGCATGTGGGGTGTGTGTGTGTGTGTGTGTGTGTGGTGCATGTATGTGATGCATGTTTGTATGGTGTGTGTGGTATATGTGGTACATGTTTGTGCGGTGTGTGTGATGTGTGTGTGTGTGTGTTTTCAGAACGTGTTGCTTAGCATAGTGTCATAAGCCTATGATGGCAGGAAGGCATTGTTACAGGAGGCTGGTCCCCTGGGCTACAGTGAGTTTGAGGTCAGCTCAGGCTACTCTAAGAGAAGACTTGTTTTCTTAGAGTAATTCTTACTTTTCTCCTTTAGGAGCGATCCGTGCGAAGCTAACCTCCCGGGTCTTCATCACACTCTGTCTCAGGCCATGCAGCACTAGCTTAACTCTGAAATGGCCTTAGATAAGATCTGACTAAATATCCCTCATCTTCTACTATAATGTTGCTTCCAGGTAGATGGAGACCTTATCCCTGTCCCATGTGACCTTCCTAGAACTTAGGACAGTGGCTTTCAACCTTCTTTATGCTGTGACCCTTTAATACAGTGCCTCATGCTGTGGTGACCCCCAAGCATAAAATTATTTTCATTGCTACTTTATAACTGTAATTTTGCTACTGCTATGAATCCTACTGGAAATAGCTGATATGCAGGACATCTGATATGTGCCCCACAGGTTGACAGCAATGAGGACCATGGGAAGATACACATGAAACCGAAAATGCTCCATCACCATGTGATTCATGGTGCCCACGTTCACCCCACAAACCTGATCTCACATAAAGATGCAGCCGCAATGCACACTGGGCTACTACAGGCCTGCTCACACTCAGTTCTCTGAAAATGCTCCCCAGTCCGCCTTGACAGGGACTTTTTTGGGTATACCCATGTAGTATATATATAACTACTGTTTGTGGGCCAAATGTAGCCTACCTACCTATTTTTATAAAGGTTTACTGGAATACAGCCTCTCCCATCAATTGGTTGCTTTGAAACAAAAAAGGAAAGAATTGGGTAATTTCAGCAAAGGCTATACAGCTTGGAAATATCCACCACCTGATCCTTTAAAAAGTTTACAGGAAGCAGGTCATGGTGCCCCAGGTCTATAATTGTAGCTATTTTTGAGGCTAAGGGAAGAGGTCACAATTTCAAGAGCAGCCTGAGCAATGTAGACCCTGTCTCAGAAAAGTAAAAAAGGAGCACTCAGGATGTAGCTCAGTGGGTGGAGCACCTGCCCAGCCTCCAAGAGGCCCTGGGTTCAATCCCCAGCATCCCACAGAAGCAGGGTGTGGTGATGCCCACCTGTAATTCTAGCGCTCGGGAGGTGAAAGGGAAGGTCAAAAGTCATCAGGGGTCATTTGTGTCAGCCTGGGCTATCTAAAAAAATTAGATAAACAAAAAGCCGGGCAGTGGCGACGACACGCTGGAGATCCCAGCACTCCAGGAGGTAGAGGCAGGCTGATCTCTATGAATTTGAGGCCAGCCTGGGCTACAGAGTGAGTTCCAGGACAGGCAGGCACAAAGCTACACAGAGAAACTCTATCTCAAAAAACCACACACGGGGCTGGAGAGATGGCTCAGAGGTTAAGAGCACTGACTGCTCTTCAGAGTCTAGTCAATTCCAGCAACCACATGGGCTCACAACCATCTGTAATGAGATCAGCACCCTCTGTATACATAATAAATAAATAAATAAATAAAAAACCACACACACACACACACACAAAAAAAAAAAAAAAAAAAAAAAAAAGATAAAATAAAATAACAAAATAAAGAAGGGCTGTGATCGTAGGTCATGGTAGAGAGCTTATAGAGCGTGCACAAGGCCCTGGGTTCCAGCCCTATCACAGGGAAAACACACAAGGAAACACTGTAAGTTGCAGTGGCGGCCAAGACAGTATTTCGGCCTAAGAGTGTGGTAGGCATTGTGCTGAGCATTGCAGGTATATTTTCTCATAGAACTGAATTCCCGTTATAACATCATGAGCAGAGTCTGACCTGTGAGGTCACAGAGGCTCCACTGTCTGCCAGGATCATTATGCCCAATGGTAAATCCAGAATCCAAAGCTGGGCCTGGGTCTGTGCACCTCTGGCCCTGGGTGCCAGGCTGTATGGCTTTTCCAGGGTGCACATTCTAGCCACATCTAGCAGAACCCTTGATACTTTTGAGGTTAGCCTGTCTCCTCGTCATCCTCAGAAGACGACCCAGGGGATCCTGTTCCTTCTAGCCTGAATACCTACGTGTCTCTCTCTCTCTCTCTCTCTCTCTCTCTCTCTCTCTCTCTCTCTCTGAGAATTCTACCAGTTCATGAAGGCTTAGTTAAGGTCTCCCTCTCTCAACCAACACAGAGTCTCAGAGGGCTGCAGCTGCCGCTTAAAAGGTTTAATTTCATTGTTTTATTAATGTGTGTCTGTGTGGGGGTATGTGCACAGAGTGCAGGCGCCTGAGAAAGGCAGAAGAAGGGCCCAGTCACCTGGAGCTGGAGTTACAGGCAGCAGGGAGCCACCCAATGTGGGTGCTGGAATCCCCACTTAGGTCCTCTGGAGAAGCTGCTGGTGCTCTTGGCCACTCGGCTATCTCTCCAGCCACTTTTTTTTTTTTTTTTTTTTTTTTTTTTTTAATTGACTCCTCTTTCTCCATCACAAGTCCTGGTGACTGAACCCAGGTCATCCAGGTTGCACACCATCTCAGGCTTGCAAGCACTTCTACCCACTCTACCATCTCACCAGGCCTGCCATGGCCGCCCTGTAGAGCACAGATGGGACTCTTCCTTGTTGTTTTGAGATAGACTATCACTGCCTTCAAACTAAGTAGCCCCGACTAACGTCCTGCCTCGGAGTAAGTCTTATTAGATGCAGAGACCTTTTTATTTTTCATTTGTTTATTTTTTCGAGATAGGATCTCCCTATGTAGCTCTGGCTGTCCTGGAACTTACTATGTAGACCAGGCTGGCCTCAGAACTCACAGAAAGCGGCCTGCCTCTGTCTCTGTCTCCTGAGTGCTGGGCAAAAGCATGCACCACTTTGCCTAGCTAGAAGCAGAAAGAACCTTAAAAGAGGCCAGGCATACTGGTGGGCACCTTTAATGCCAGCACTTGGGAGGCAGAGTGTGAGGTCCAGCCTGGTCTACATAGTGAGACTATTTAAAAAAAAGAAAGAAAAGCAAGAGGAGGGCCAGAGAGATGGCTCAGTGGGTAAAGGCGCTTGCTACTGAGACTGACAACCTGAGTTTGATTCCTGGAACTCACATGGTAGGAGAGAACCAATTCTCAAAAGCCGTCCCCTGACTCCACTCTCCCACCCGGGCATGTGGGCACACATCTATACATACAGATACCCACGTACACATACACAGAGTAAATAAAATATAACTTTTAAAAAAGAGCAGAAAAGGAAAGCTAGTCCATCTTTTCAAATCACTCAAGGCAAGATATTAAAAACGAAGTAGATAGAAATAAATGTATTCTGATTGCCCATGTAGGTTTTCAGTGGATATGAATTCTACCACCTAGCTTGGGATCCTTTTGTGATCCTTACTCCTACTTTTTGTTTTTGACACGGAGTCTCGCTGTGTAGTCCAGGCTAGCCTGGATCTCAGGATTCTTCTCTGGCCTCCTGAGTGCTGGGATGGCAGGCATACACTACCACACCCAACCTTTTGAGGCTGGCCTATCTCCTCAACTCACGTGCATGCCCTTGACAGGTAGTCATTTCTACCCGGAATTGGGGCAATGACCAATACTAGCAAGCCCCAACGCAAGGTATCTTAGCATCACTGTCCCATGGCTCACTATCCAAAAATACAATCCTAGGCGCTTCAGGTCCTCAATCAGAACTCTGCAATTAGCTTTTTCTAAACTGCCATCCCGTAGTAGGATGACTTGCGGACTCGCCAGGACGCCAGGCAAAGTCGCGGAGCACAGCTGGGGTGACCAGCAAGTGCTGGTCCTCGGCCTTTGCCCTGAGGAAGGATGGATGCAGTGAATTCCTCAGGGATGCTCTCTATGCCGGGTCCTCCCCGGAGCTTTCCCGAGGTGTCACGGGCCCCCCTCGGCAAGAAGGCAAGGCCGAGCCGGGCACCGGGGAGCTCCGAGGACGCTGACCTCAACTTTATTTTTTAAAAATAGCTCGGAGGCCGCGGCGCTCCGGGGAGCCGCCCGCTTCCCCTGCAGGGCTCGGGGTCGCCGGGAGGACGGTGGCCCGGGGTCCCAGTCACAGAGGCGACCCGGGAGGTGAGCGACAGGGACCGAGGAGGGGCCAGGGCCGAAGGAGGCCGCTCACCTTCTTCACCGACAGAGAGATGTTCTCCAGGATTCGGTCCTTCACCTCCCGCGGCTCCATGGCGCCGCCGCCGCCCCGTCGCCGCTTCCCGCGCCGGGCGCCCGGGGCTGCCGCCAACCGCTGCCGCCGGCCGTGCGGGGGCTCCGTGGTGCCGGCCGCGGGCCCCGGCGCCCGCCGCCCTCGCCTCGCCTCGCCCGGGCCTCGCTCCGCCGCCGCCGCCGGCGCCTCCCGAGCGCGGAGCCGCGAAGGAGACGCGGGTTGTGCGCGGCGGCAGGAACTGATGTCAGGCGGGGCGGCGCCAGCACCGGCCGGGAGGGACGGCGGGGACCGGGCGGGTCCGCCTCCTCCGAGACCCGGGGCGGCGGAGACCTGGGAGCTCCTAGACCCGGGGACTCAGAGATCCGGGGCCGCGGAGACTCGGGGACCTGGAGACCAGGGAATTTGCGCAGCCCGGACCACACAGACCAGGGACCTCATAAAGCCGGCGCCCTATAAACCCGAGGACTCACAGACCCGGCACCGCTGAGACTCGGACCTCAAACACCCTGGGACTCAGAGACAACCCCCGCCAACCCCCCACTCACTCCCGCACAACTCCTCAGAGACCTGGGACTTGCGATCTGGGACCTCACAGATCTTCAGGGACGCCTCGCTCAAAGACCCCGGGGACCTCACAGGCCCAGGGCCCCCTCCCAAGTCTTCAGAGACACTGTGTTATCTCCCACTCTCACAACAGGGCCCTGCACAGGCCTGGAAACTCGCACAACTGCTTAGAGGTCGCCCACTCCCTCCTCGCTCCCATCCCCCTTCCCTGCACCATTCAAAGACCCTCCTCCCAGGATCTGTCCAACTCCTTGGAGACCCCCTCCCACTCAGGACCAGCACAGACAGCGCCCCTCCCTCATTCCAAATGGCATTCCTCACCCTTGCCCACAGGGAATCCAGACATACCCGCATACTTGAGAGAATGGAGACAAGGCCTGGCCAGTCAGAGACACCTACCCATCTCTTTCCAGCCCCTCCATGTATAACCCGGAGTTCAGTGGTTGGGACAGCTTAGAGACTCCAGCACCCAAACTTGGCCCTGACTCCAGAGCTCCGTCCTCCATCCTCCCCAGCCCTGGAATTCATCATGCTCAAAGTCCAGTCCTCAGCTTCAGGCCATTGCAAATCCCTGGTGGTTCTCCTACCTCCAAAACCAACTCTTTCCCCAGGCAGCCTTCATACCTTCTGTCCTGGCCAGTTTTATGTCAACTCAACTCAGGGACACAAGCTAGCGTCAACTGAAAGAAGGAAACCTCAATTAAGAAAATACTTCCATAAGATGACTGTAGGAAAGCCCGTAGGGTACTTTCTTAATTAGTGATTGATCGGGGAGGGCCACCCCTGGGCTGGTGGCCCTGGAATTGTCTAAGAAAGCAAGCTGAGCAAGTTATTAGAGAAGGAAGCTAGTAGCAGCACGCCCCTCCCCCATGGCCTCCACCTCCAGGTTCCTGCCCTGTTTGAGTTCCTGCCTCGGCTTCCCTCGATGGGACTATAATTCCGGATATATAAGCCGAACAAACCCTCTCCTCTCCAAATAGCTTTGGTCATGGTGTTTCATGTTTCATCACAACAGTAGAAAAGTAGCTAAGATACCTTCCTACACCCTATTCTACTAAGAGCTTCTCTCCCTCAGCCCGAGACGATTTAAGGGACATACTCCCTGCCCCAAACTCACCAACTCTACGCTTGGGTTCTGTCTCCTACCCTGGGCTACTTCTCTAAGTTTGATCCCCAAATAACCATACCCTCACAGAGCAGTAAGTCCATTCTTTAATTTTTAGACAGCAGAATTCTCACTCTGGCTCCCTAGTTTTCACTAGCGTCTGCTCAGGCTAACGTCACCCTTCCCACTAATTCCATAGCCGATGAACAGAGTAACCCCACCCTTCCCTGACCTCCAAAGAGAGCCCAAAGATGGTGACAGTTTTAAAGGTTTGTTCCCTAGGAATGGATAAGGATACAAAACAAACTGGAGAGGAATCTGGGGTCCCTGCATTCCTTACTCCTTGGGGCTAGTGGTGGCAAGAGTTCTCAGCGCTAATCATGTGGAAACAGTGTTAGCCAGGCAGCACACACCTGTTATCACAACACTTGGAGAGTGGAGGCAGGAGGATCAGGAGTTACAAGCCATTCTCAGCTACATAGTGAGGTGAATTATAGGCCAGCCTGGGCTACATGAGACCCTGTCTCAAAACAAACAAACAAACAAAACAACAGCAACTCAAGCAAAAACATTAGTCCATGCCTATAATTCCAGTGCTGCTTTTTGTTTTGTTTTGTTTTATTTTAGGGTTTTTTTTTTGTTTGTTTGTTTCTTTGTTTTTCGAGACAGGATTTCTCTGTGTAGTTTTGATGCCTGTCCTGGATCTCACTCTGTAGACCAGGCTGGACTCGAACTCACTGAGATCTGCCTGGTCTGCCTCCCGAGTGCTGGGATTAAAAGCATGCACCACTGCCGCCTGGCCTTATTTAGTTTTTTGAGACAAGTCTCACTCTGTGGCTCTGGCTGGCCTGAACTCACTATGTAGACCAGGTTGGACTTGAACTCACAGAGCTCTGACTTCCCCTGCTTTCCCAGTTCTGCGTCTGAGGATGTGTATGACCACACCACTAGATCCAGTACTGGTTTTTGAGCCAGGGATCTCACCCTAGCCCTGCCTCAAACTCCCTGAGACAGGCCCCTCCAGGGTCACCTGGAAACAAGTGTTTCCCACAGAATCTAGACTAGGACTCCAGGAATCACTTGGATGTTCTTCTAAGCCCTTGACCATTTTATGTTTTTGTAGGTTGTTCTCGCAGGCCACCCTAAGGACTTGGTCTAACTTTTAGGGAGAAAACTAGAGTCTCTATAGTAACTGAAGCCAGGGAGTTTTAAAATTTGTATTGAACTCAGCAAAGTAAGAGTCACCATGGAACTGGGTAGAGGACATATCAGTTGGGGGATCAAGGTTGTATTTGTTGCCCAGGTAAAGAAAAGATTGAGCCAGGCGGTGGTGGCGCAAGTCTTTAATACCAGCACTCGGGAGACAGAGGCAGGCGGAGGATCTCTGTGAGTTCGAGGCCAGCCTGGTCTACAGAGCGAGATCCAGGACAGGCACCAAAACTACACAGAGAAACCCTGTCTGGGGGGAGGGGGCAGATTGAGGGCAGCCGACACATTACATTAAATGATGAAATAGAGACACAGACGCTTGAATGAATGAATGACTCCCTCCCAGTCCCTCCTAACCAGAGTGTCTACAGGGCCCAACCCTTGAGACACAGGCCCGGCTCTTGAGAACAGCTTGGAACAAAAGTGAACGTGAAGTCACCTGCTCAGCACCATGGTCCAACAAATGCCTCTTCATGGTTTAGACTCAGGACAGATTGTGTGTGTGTGTGTGTGTGTGTGTGTGTGTGTGTGTGTGTGTGTGTGTGTGTGTGTGTGTGCTGTAAAACAACTCACCATGTCATGCTGAGGAACATTATCCACCTCCTTTGAGACAGGGTCTCTCATTGGCCTGCCACTCACCAGTTAGTCTAAATGGCTTCTGCCTTCCCAGCAAAGGGGTTAGAATCACACATCACAAGGTCTGGAGCTGGGGAAGGGGGCAGTGTCCTTACACAGGCAAGTGCTTTGCGGACCAGGCCACCCCGAACTCCCCACCTCCTTTTGCTTTTTGGAAACAGTATTTCATGTAGCCCAGGCTTTTCTCTAACTCCCTAAATACTTTAACTTCTGATGGTTCTAGGGGCTGGAATGGCAGGCGTGTACCATCACATCTGATTTATATGGCACTAGGTATGAGTCAGGGCTTTGGGCTGGAGAGATGACTCTGTAGTTAGCAATGTTTGCTTCGCTTATAGAGGACCTGGAGTTTCCTTCCCAGCACCCCTATTGGTTTATTGGCTTACAGTGACCTGTGACTCCAGCTCCAGGAGGTCTGGTCTACACAGGGCCATCCAGGACTACATAGTGAGACCTTGTCTTAAAAAAATAAAATAAAGCATGAATAAAAATAAAACACAAAGGAAAGCAAACCAAACCAGGGCTTTGACATTCTACCAACTGAGCAACATGTCTAGCTCAATAGATATTTTCATTCTCTGACTGTGTGCTGGGAGTGTCCGCTTCCTCTGTTAGGTGGAAGGTGGTAACATTTCCCCCAGGCTGCTGCATCTGTACTTGTCGGGGGACTATGGTCCCAAGCAACTTTTTACAGCTTTTGGAGGAACATATGTTCTCTGCCTCCCAGCTCCCCAAGGTGTTCTGGGCTAAGTGTGTATCTAGGAGAAGAGACCACACGTGTGTTCATAAGTAGGCCACTGCACCATGCTTTGAGTTTAAAAACAGGCTCTACCCTACCAAAAACAGGGTCCCTGGAGAGATGGCTCAGCACCAGCTTTTCTTCTAGAGAACTTGGGTTCGATTCCTAGCACCCACCACAAACATCTATTAGCTTCAGTTCCAGGGGACCTGACATCTTCTGGCCTCTAAGGGCACCAAGCATGCACGTGGTGCACAGACATACACAGAGGCAAAACATTCCTGCATGTAAAATAAAGATTAAAAAACAAATATAAAAAATACCGACTCTGGGAAACACAGGAGACCTGCCGCTGGGAGTTATACAGCTGGAAATTAAAACCATTACACAACACTTCCCTGTCACGTGAGAAGCCCATGAGACTCTGAGTCAAAAGCATCAAAAATCAAAAGCCTGTGCTGATTCATGCCAGGGCCTCAGGCAAGACACTTGCCCTGGTTTCCAAATCAATGACACAGAAAAAAGGATTTCAAAGCCAGGTGTAGTGGCACAAGCCTGTAATTCCAGCACTTGGGAAGCAGAGGTGGGAAGACCTGGTTCAAGGTCATCCTCAACCACATAGAGTGGAGGCTCACCTGGGTGCGGGGAGACCCTGTCTTAAAAAGCCAAAAAAAAAAAAAAAAAAAAAAAAAAAAAAAAAGGCTGAAGAGATGGCTCAGTGATTAAGAGCATGGGTTCAAATTCCAGCACCCCCATGGAGGCTTACAACTATTGGTAACTCCAGCCCCAGAGCATCTGATGCCCTCTGGCCTGCTTGGATGCAGGTGATACAGATACACAGACATACACACAGATAAAACACACACACACACACACACACACACACACACACACACACACACAAAGTTAATAAAAAGAGAGAGATGAATTCCTCCCTTTCTTCCTGACTCTAGACAATTATGTTTGTGCTTAAAGGAATTACTGCCTTGGCAGCAGGCTAGGGAAGTTGTTTGAGTCCCATTGAAGGGGAACAACTGGACAAGCTGGTTCTCTCTATCTACAGCACTCAGAGTCCCCCATTCTGCGTCATAGTCTCCAGAAGTGGACTGGACAAGCTGAAGCAAGGCAGCTTTATCCAGGGCTTTGACTTTCTGTTGAATAGTTCCTTCTTCGAACTTTAGTCAGGAAAATGGGTGGGTAGAAACTGGGCTATTCCCCAACCTCCTAACTTAAAAAGCCTTCAGCAACTTATTGCCATAGAGCATTCCCGTGCATGCGTGTGTGTTGTGTGTGTGTGTGTGTGTGTGTTGAACTTTTTTGAACTTTTTCTTTTTTAAAGTTTTTTTTTTTTTTTTTTAATAATTCTTATTTCATATGTAAGGGCATTTTGTCTGCATGTCTGTCTGTGCACTACTTGTGTTCATTGTGTCCGTGGAGGACAAAGAGGTACAGGCCAGAAGAAAAGTTGGATCCCCTGGAACTGGAGTTACAGATGGTTGTGAGCTGCCCTGTAGGTGGTGCTACATGGAACTTGGGTCCTCTGGAAGAGCAGCCAGTGACCTTAACTGCTCTCTAGTTTGAGACCCCCCTCCCCCGATTTTTAGTTTTAATTTTTTATTTTGTTCTCTCTCTCTCTCTCTCTCTCTCTCTCTCTCTCTCTCTCTCTCTCTCTCGTTTGTTTGTTTTTCTGAGACAGGTTTTCTCTGTGTAGTCCTGGCTGTCCTCCTGAGTGTAAATGGACTTTTCATGTCCCGACTCCCCGGTACCAAATAACCGACTCAGAGGCTAAATATGAATTATAAATGCCCAGTCAATAGCTTAGGCTTGTTACTAGCTAAGTCTTACATTTATATGAACCCATATTTCTATTTATGCTTTGCCATGAGGTTCACAGCTCATTTTTATGTGTCCTGCTTGCTCAGCAGCTGACTGGTGTCTCTCCTGACTCTACCCTCCTTCTTCCCATCATTCTCAGTTTGGCTTTCCCGCCTAACTTCCTGCCCAGCTATTGGCCTGTCAGCTTTTTATTAACCTGTGGGAGTAATACATATTCATAGTGTGGAAAAGGATTGTTGCACATCACCTGAGTGCTGGGATTAAAGTGTGCACCACCACACCTGGCTAGCTTGTTCTCTTTGTGTGTGTTGTTGCCTTGGACTCACAGAGATCCCTCTGGCCTTGCCTTCCAGTGCTCTGATTACAGATATGTGCCATCACACCTGGCTTTTTTTGTTTGTTTGTTTGTTTTTAAGATTTATTTATTTACTGTGTATAGTGTTCTGTCTGCATATATGCCTGCATGTCAGAAGAGGGCACCAGATCTCATTATGGATGGTTGTGAGCCACCATGTGGTTGTTAGGAATTGAACTCAGGACCTCTGGAGGGCAGTCAGTGCTGTTAACCATTGAGCCATCTCTCCAGACCTGCTTTTTTTGTTTTGTTTTTTCGAGACCGGGTTTCTCTGTGTAGCCGTGACTATCCTAGAACTCGCCCTGTAGGCCAGACTGGCCTCGAACTCATAGAGATTGACAGAGATTTACTCGCCTCTGCCTCCCAGTGCTGGGATTAATGTGGGCACCACTACACCTGGCTCGAAGAGTTTTTAGTTCAAGTAAGATTTTTCTTAAGCTGGCCATGAAATACATGCTCAGAAAGAAGGCAGAGAACACCTGTGCTCTGAGGGGTTCACACCTGATTTGGGCCTTTCCTTCTGTGAGACAGTGGATACAGAGCTGCTGTGGACGCTCACAGAATGGTTAGCAGAGCAGAGGTGCTCACCAGGGCTCTAAGTTAGTCCTGTAAACAGGTGTGGTGAAAAGGACTTAACAGGGACTTCTGTGGACTCACTAAGCCTGGCGATTCTGTCTGTCTCAAATCTGCTAAATTCCGAGTTAGCAGTCTCCTGGGGCGAACCTGATGCAAACCAAGCCTGGCATCTGGGTGGGTTTCAGACAGGCATAGGCTGCTACTACATTTATTGGCAGTGGAGTTATAGTGAAAAGGATGGTGTAGATGCTCCCTTTTTGGGGCTTATGAAAGGTCATGAGCAGGGGTCAAGCAGAGTGGCCTTTAACCCCAGCACACAGCAAGCAGAGGCAGGGAGATAAAGCCAATCGAAATGTATATAACTATTGAATTTATCATGCCCAATAGAATGAAAGATTGACTAACTGTGATAGCTACTTTTGCTGCCAGGGTCTCCACTGTGCTAGCTGTAGTAAGCAATTATGAAATGGTTATCCCCGAAATAGTAGCAGTGGTGGCCGCCACTGCTATAACAGCAACAACGGCAGCAGCAATGTCAAATTCTCTTCTGGAGCATGTGGGCATCCACTGGCATGGTTACAACTCCAGGAACACGAACCGTCAAGGCCCATTTTTCTTGATCCCAGCATGACTTAGGCTGGCAGCTCTTCTGGAGAATCCAAAAACATGGTTACAGTTCCTAGGCTTATGTTAATGCTTGCCAAAGCTGGCCATATTGGGCTCTTAATCCCCATTAGCATCAGAAGGGGAGAGTTTTTCATTAAGGCCCAATAGGTCTCTGTCATGTTGGGTTTCAGCAGCAGTCACAGGGCGCACACATCGCTAAGGAATCCAAAGAGGAACCTCATTGTCCTGAGGAAAGACATAAACAGAACCCTGGGCCTATACCAACACCAGATCGGATCTCCTTCAAGTGTCAGTAGAAAGATCTTTCCATCGCACCAGAGGATGATTTGCAACAGGAGACCTCCAGTGCTTATCTGCAGTGGATGCTCCAGCAGAATCCACCGATAAAAAATTTAAAATATATAAAACAAGGGAAAGAATAGAATGTGGAGAGGAATGATGAGTCTTCAGTTCCCCTTTTTTTTTTACTCCAGCAAAATGTTTGTTTGGCTCCTTTTTTAAACAGTTCAAATTTTTCTTTCTTTTTTTTTTTTTCCTTTTTCACTTTCTCAAATTAATCAATTTATCCACCTTTATATTATCAGCTTGATACAGTATGTATTCCCATCTTAATTGTGAAATGTTTCATTGAGACTAGCTTAGTAACCGAGTAAAACCAAAACTTATTATAAGCCACAGTTGTCCTAGGGTCCCCCATGCTATACATATATAGTCTCCATGGTTCTGTGGGTTGTGGTCTGATTGTTCTTTATTTTATATCTAGAATCCACTTATGAGTGAGTACATATCATGTTTGTCCTTCTGGGTTTGGGCTACCTCACTCAGGATGATTTTTTCTAGTTCCATCCATTTGCCTGCAAATTTCATGCTGTCATTGTTTTTTTCTGCTGAGTAGTACTCCATTGTGTATATGTACCACATTTTCTTAATCCATTCTTCAGTTGATGGGCATCTAGGTTGTTTTCAGGTTCTGGCTATTACAAATAGTGCTGCTATGAACATAGTTGAGCATGTATCTTTGTGGTATGAATCAGCGTTCCTTGGGTATGTGCCCAAGAGTGGGATGGCTGGGTCTTGAGGTAGTTCGATTCCTAATGTTCTGAGAAACTGCCATACTGATTTCCACAGTGGTTGTACAAGTTTACATTCCCACCAACAGTGGAGGAGTGTTCCCTTTGCTCCACATCCTCTCCAACATTGATTATCATTAGTGTTTTTGATCATAGCCATTCTGACAGGTGTAAGGTGGTATCTCAGAGTCGTTTTGATTTGCATTTTTCTGATGATTAAGGATATTGAGCCTTTCTTTAAATGTCTTTCGGTCATTTGTGATTCTTGTTTTGTGAATTCTCTGTTTTAGCCCATTTTTCAATTAGATTTTTCAGTATTTTGATGTCTAGTTTCTTGAGTTCTTTATATACTTTGGAGATCAATCCTCTGTCAGATGTGGGGTTGGTGAAGATCTTTTCCCATTCTGTAGGCTGTCTTTTTGTCTTATTGATCATGTCTTTTGTCCTGCAAAAGCTTCTTAATTTTGAGAGGTCCCACTTATTAAATGTTGTGCTCAGGGTCTGTGCTGTTGGTGTTTTATTTAGGAAGTGGTCTCCAGTGCCAATGCATTCAAGAGTGCTTCCTACTTTCTCTTCTATTAAGTTTAGTGTAACTGAATTTATGTTGAGGTCTTTTATCCACTTGAACTTGAGTTTTGTGCATGGTGATAGATATGGATCTATTTGTAATCTTTTACATATTGACATCCAGTTATGCCAGCACCATTTGTTGAAGATACTTTCTTTTTTCCATTGTATAGTTTTGGCTTCTTTGTCAAAAATCAGGTGTTCATATGTGCATGGATTAATGTCAGGGCCTTCAAGGTTTTTATACCAGTACCCAAGCTATTTTTGTGACTATAGCTCTATAGTAGAGCTTGAGGTCAGGGATGGTTATGCCTCCAGAGGTTCCAGCTCAAGGACTTTATCATCTGGGATTGAAGAGGGAAAACATGAGCCTTTGTATCTTTTTGGGAGGGAGTGACTTTATAGATAAGGACAGGTATCTGGTTAATCCCATGAGCACATGAATGACTCTGAACAAGGCAGCAGTATTTGGGAACTATCTCACCCTCTTCTGAGAGATTTCTCTATCTTCTGCTTGCAACACCTTTTTTGTTTGGAGAGGCTCATGTAGCCACAGTTGGCCTTGGATTTGCTATGTAGAAGAGGATGGCTTTGAACTCCTGATTCTCCAGCCTCTACCTCCCTACTGCTGGGAATGCAGGCATGCACCAGCATGGCCCATCTGATATGGTGCTGAGGACAAATTCTGGGCCTCACACTCGGTAGTGGGCACTCCACCAACAAAGCCACAGCCCAGTCCACATTCAACACAAGGAATTTTTTTGTTTTTGTTTTTTTAGTTTTCTGAGACAGGGTTTCTCTGGGTAGCCTTGGCTGTCCTGAAACTCACTCTATAGTCCAGGCTGGCCTCGAACTCACAAAGATCCACATGTCTCTGCCTCCTGAGTGCTGGGATTAAAGGCGTGCACCACCACCGCCCCGGCTCTAGGCACAAGTTTTCTAAAACTTAAAAAAAGAATCGATTTCATTCCTACTTAAATGAATGTCCTTCCCTTTCTCCCATTTCCCTCTCTCCAGTTGCAGAGGTAGGTTTCTTTCTTTTTTCTTTTTTATAAAGATTTATTTTTATTTTACATGCATTGGTGTTTTGCCTGCATGTATATCTGTGTCAGGGTGTCAGATTCCCTGGAACTGGGGTTACAGACAGTTGTAGGTGCTGGGACTTGAACCCAGGTCCTCTGATGAGCAGCCAGTGCACTTAACCTCTGAGCCACCTCTCCAGCCCTGTATATGTAGATTTCTGCTCTAGCCTTCTGACATATACTTCCCTGGCACACTGAGTCTATAGAGTATTATTCTCTGCAGCACTGGGTATTTAGTGCTAAGCAAATACTCTACCGCCTCAGCATTGCCAAAAAAAAAGGACATGGGGCTGGGAGTGTAGCTCAGCTGGCAGAGTACTTGCCCAGCAGGCAGGAGGCTCTGGGTTGGATCCTGTGCATCCCATAAACTAAGTATGGTGGTGTACACCTGTAATGCTAGCCCTAAGAGGTGGAGGCAGGGGGTTCAAAAGTTCAAGGTCATTCTCAGTTACATCTCTTTCTTGGTCAGCCTAGGGTATAGAAGATCTGCCTATGAATAAATTAAACATTATTTAGAAGTCTTAAGATAGGAATGGAGGGGCTGGAGAGATAGCTCAGTGGCTAAGAGCACTGACTGCTCTTCCAGAGGTCCTGAGTTCAATTTCCAGCAATCACATGGTAGCTCACAACCATCTGTTACGAGATCTGGTGCCCTCTTCTGGCATGCAGGTATACATGTAGGCAGAACACTGTATACATAATAAATAAATATAAATCTTTAAAAAAAAAAAAAAAAAAGATAGGAATGGAGTTGTCCTGAGGCTCAACCATAAGAAACTCAACTCCCAACATTTCTGAAGCTGGGAATGGTGGTACACCCCTGTAATCCCAGAACTCTGGAGATGGGAGCGGGAGGATCAGTTCAAGGTCCTTCTCAACTACACAGCCATTTGAGGCCAGGCTGTGATTCATAAAACCCTATGTCAAAGAACAAAACACAGCAGGTCTAAATTGTGAGTCTCAGTTTTGTTTTGTTTTTTTAAGATTTATTTATTCATTGTGTATACAGAAGAGGATGCCAGATCTCATTACAGTTTGTTGTGAACCACCATGTGGTTGCTGGGAATTGAACTCAGGACCTCTGGAAGAGCAGTCAGTGCTCTTAACCTCTGAGCCATCTCTCCAGCCTGAGTCTCAGTTTTTGAGCATAGAGTTGGGAGTCAAGTCTTCTAGTCCCTGATCAGATGCAACAGAGCTGATATTCTGCGACAGAAAAGGTGTTAGCCAATTCCTCTCTCTCCTGGAGAGACTCTGACCTGGAATTTAGTGCACTCATCCAGTCTTAACCCACGCTGGGATTACAGGCACAGAGAGCCCACAGCTATGAGACACTAGCTGAACTGTGTGTCCCTGCTTCAATTTCTGTTGGGTGTGGCCAGGTGACTGTTTCTGGTCCACCCCCCCCATCTCCCCATTTCCCTCCCCAGCTTGTCTTACTTCTACTATCTCCAACAGAGCAAAGGACTGTGCCATTTACGAGCCTCGAGAAGAAGCTGGTGGTAGTGGTGGTTGTACACACCTTTAATCCCAGTACTCAGGAAGCAGAGGCAGGCAGACTTTTTTGAGTTCCAGAGAAACCCTGTCTAACAGGGGAAAAAAAGAAAGGAAAGGAAAAAAAAATCAATTTCCTAGCTAGCCATGCCGGCACATGCCTTTCAATCTCAGTACTGAAGGGGCTGAGGCAGGATCAGGTTTGAGGCCAGCTCGGGGTGTATACTGAGATCCACACAGAATAAATGTAAGAACTAAACATCCCCCCCTCACCCACACAAACACAAAGCAAACAAATAGATTGATACTTCACTGCCCCTCTTACAGTGTGCTGCGGCCACCTGACCCAGCAACACCACTGGCTTGACTTCACATCTAGTGTGTTCTTTGGCCAGCTTTTCGTCTAAGCACCTGTTCAATCCTTACAATCATCCCCACTCTGCCTCCTTTCACGTATGGTTTGTGTGTATACGTGAGTGTGAGCGTGCATGTACAGGTCAGAGATCCATGCTTCCTTTATCATCCTTCACCTCATTTTTGGAGACAGATTCTCACGGAATACAGCACTCACTAACTGGTTATGCAGGTAAACCAGTGAGCCCTGGGACTGGCCTGACTGGCCTGCTGGCTATAGCACCTGGCTTTTTCTCATGTGGACCCTGGAATCTGAACTCAAGTCTGCATGCTTGTGAAGCAGGCGCTTGACTGATGGAGCCCCTCCCCAGCCCTTTAACAGTCCTCATTTTATCAGTGGGCGGTGGTGGCGCATGCTTTTAATCCCAGCACTCGGGAGGCAGAGCCAGGCGGATCTCTGTGAGTTTGAGGACAGCCTACAGAGTGAGATCCAGGACAGGCACACAGAAAAACCTTGTTTAAAAAAAAATCATTTTACACAGGAATCTTTCATTCCATTGGGCATGATAAATTTAATTCAATAGTTATATACATTTCAATTGGCCTTGAAAGTTATAAATTTATAAACTCAAGTTCCATTTGCTTTTGGGATACCATCTTACAAGGACTCCAATTTGCAGCAAGGCTCGTTAAGGAAGGCAATGGCTCAGTTGCCTTTAGCCTACTAGCTCTGGGTGGGATAGGACCTCTGTTGGTCTTTTCTGTGTCAAACACACAGATTGCAAGCCCAGTGCCACTTTGAGATCTTTGGCAGTTCAATTCTGCAGCTCACACAGGGTTGAGCCTGTATGATAATGAGTATTCAGAGACAGGTAATACCTGGGTGGTGCTCACCAACCTAAGACAGAGGGCCTGTGTGGCCTGGGCAAGTGTCTCCATGACGGGTAAGGTGACCTGCTGATGTCCCATGCAACCTAAGTCAGAAGTAAAAGGGGGACCTGTAGGGACCTGGCCCCCATTTTGGGTAGCTGTTGCCTTGCTTAATGTCCTTCCTAATCTAATTCCCTGCTGGGTTAAACCATCCTGAATGCTTAAGGGAAGTTCCTTGTCTATGTATCTTGCATATTGGGCGTTAACAGTTTAGATGCAAGATTGTAAAACATTGGTAGCGAACTTCTGCCCTCTGGGGTTCTCCCATTGTGCTGTAAGCCTGTATTTAAGACCTCCTCCCTCCTTCAATAAACGGCATTTAGCATTCAAAAAACAAAAACAAAACCAAACCAAACCAAAATCCTCATTTTACACAGGAAGAAACCGAGTCTATTAAGTAGCAAAGCTATATCCAAGCAGCCTGGCTCCAGTTCTCAACCTCCTAATGCTACAACCCTTTAATACAGTTCAAGTCGTGGTGACCCCCAAACAAAAAATTACTTTCATTGACACTTCATAACTAGATTTTGTTATGAATCATAATGCAAATATGTTTTCTAATGGTTTTAGGCAACCCCTGTGAAAGGGTTGTTTGATCCCCAAAAGGGTTTTTGCAACCAGAGGTTGACAACCCAAGCTCTCTACGACCAGTGCTGGTTTGTTTGTTTTTTCAAGATAGGGTTTCTCTGTGTAGCTTTGGAGTCTGTCTTGGAACTTGCTTTGTAGCCCAGGCTGGCCTGGAACTCAGAGATCTGTCTGGCTAGGCTTCCCACGTGCTGGGATTAAGGGCGTGCACCACCATTGCTTGGCTCAAAATGCTCATCTAACATCTACAGGGGGCAGATCTCCAGCAACCTGGACAGTTTCATGGCTGCTCACTCTTTCCAGGTTTGGGTATACAGAGCACCGCTGCCCCAGTACATGGGCAGAAGTAATTTAAAAGGCTAGGGAGTAGGAAACAAGGACCGGAGTGAAGTAACCATCTCAATTTAAAAGAAACAGATCAAACAAAATTCTTATGATAAAAACTTTATTATCTTAAATATCAAAGGTTTTACACATCACGTTTTCTTCAGAAAGTTCCTATTAAAGAAGAAAAATAAAATAAAGTGTTTGGATTATTCAGGGCTGACTTACATTTCAAAGTGTGACCAAAAAAAGAAAAGAAAATCAAACTCAAAGGCATCTAGTGCGTTCAGCTGCAGACAGGTCCTAAATGGTGGCACAATGCAACCAACTCTGGGATTACTGAGTTCAGTTCCCAACTCTTTTTTTTTCCCAACTCTCGAAGCATGTGAGCGTGACTGGACCACTGGCAAGCAGGTTGTGCCAACCAGCCTCGCTTCAAGAAAAGCCAGGAAACCTTGTGACACACAGGCAAGAAGCAAAGCAGGCTTCCTAGTCATAGTCTGCCAGATGGGGCTAGGAAACCATTGAACAAGCCACCAGCCCAACTCACCATGAAGAGATCTGGACACAAATGCACAATTAGTCTCTCATGAAAGGTGAGTGATATAGAGCAGATTTGATCAACACAAAGGATCCCCCTGATGTCTCTCCAGAACTAAAGATGTCCAGGGCAGGGAAGAACCCAAGCCTAAGCACTGCGGTGGAATGGTGTGAGCCCACGTGTCTCCCAGGCTTTCCGGTCCTGTCAAGGAGCCTGTAAACACAGATCTGACTAGCTCATGTAGGAACACAGGTCTACTCTGCATGTCACTGGTACATTTGTTTAAGTTTGCAGGTTGCAGACTACTAAACTGTTAGGTACGATCACTGCCCATCACCTGACCAGGCCCAGGGAAAAATGCCCCTCATCCACATTAGCTACTCCAAACCTTCTGAAATTGTTCACATAGACACGGCTCTGTAAGCAGCAGTCTGACCTTTTACTCTGTGCCATCTCCTGATCTGTGGTTCAAACTTCGCAGGTAGAGACTCCTACGTTCTTGAGCCATTTTCTTGGTAGATTTCCCTAGATAGTGTCCTAAAAATTAGCAGTCCCCCCCACATTTCACAAGCCCCTCCTCATCCCCCCAGTCTTAAGTACTGATTAATTTTTTAGCATATTTCCTAACTCTAAAGCTCAGAAATCACTAACCACCTCCTTTCTTTCTATGCTTCAGGATGCATACACTGGACTCTTAAACAGAGGGTTGAAGAATGCCTTGCAGAGTATGTCAAGTTCTGCAAAGCAGCCCTGCTTGCCCACCCCACCCATCATTCACTAATCTTGCTGCTCTGGATTTTCATTTCCACACACTGCACTCAGTTGCCTTAAAATAGCACATCCCGAGAGGCCTCTGCTGAGCTCTGCTCTCCCAGATGGTTGGCGTCCCAGTGCAGCCTGGCTCACCAGAGGGTGGAGGATGCTGCACACCCACCCGTCAGTGTGGCATACAGCCTCCTAAGGGAAGGAAAGGTAACTCACTCCTCTCTTCCATTTACCTGACTTCTACCCTGCCTGCTCCTTTCGGTCAACAGCACTACACACTGATTCCTCAGCATCTTTTCAGTTATTTCTACTAAATTCTTATTTAAATTTATTTTTTCTTAGCCATGCTGGGGGTCAAACCCAGAACCTTGTACATGCCAGGCAGGTGTTCTACCACTGAACTACACCCATACTCTCCCTCACCTTTTTGGAGACAGGGTTTCATGTAACCAAAGCTGGCCTGAAACTCATTAGGTAGCCAAGAGTGACCTTGAACTTTCTGATCCTCCTGTCTCTGCTTCTCCAGTGCTGGGGTTACATTTATGTCACACCTGGATTATGCAGCTGGGAGCTGAACTAAGGGTTTCCTGCAGTTTGGCAAGCATGCTACTTATCAACGGGATACACTTCCCAACTGTTTTTTTATTTTTACTTATTTTGAGACAGTTTCTCCCTGTAGCCCTGACTGGCCTTGCACTTACAGCTTAAAGGTGTAACATCCAGACCCTAATTGTTTAAACAAAACAAAACTAAACATAACTCTAGGCTTACGTCATCTGACGCACTGTGGGCTTGATTTTTTTCCCAGTCATTTCTAAACTGCAACCAAGCATGTTTTAAAAGAAAAGGATGCGACCAGATGTTACAGAATGTGTCTCTAACCTCACAGTCCCAGCTGTTTGAGGACTGCTAGTTCAAGGCCAGCCTGGGCTACACGAAATCTCTTCTCCAAAACAAAAGCATGCCAATAGGTATAAACAGATCTTAGTTAACACTTGTCTCATGTCTCTCCTAGACTGAAGGCTTCTAAGGCCAGGCTCCAGTCTCCTTCCGTTGCTGCTGAGCTCCCAGGCTCAGGGGTATTCAATGTTTGATGAACAAAAATAGGGGCTCTTGATCAGACTGCATAACTTGACAGGCGCTAACTTCCTATCTAGAATGTAAGATTTGATTTCTCCCTAACAGCACAAAATGCACAACAGAAAACCTAACAAACACCTAGAAACCATTTTTGGTATATAGGATACAGAACCTCCTATCGGGGAGACCCAATGTTTGACTGACGCAGGGTAAGAGTGAGTCAAAGCAGCCACGAGCCAAGGACCACATACTGTGGCCAGCCCTCTCCAGGAGAGCTGCCCCTCTGGCCTTTCCTGATACTCCCAAGATGTGATGCTTCTGCTATTCAAAAAAATTAAGGCACAAAAGAAAAGCAAGTACATCCAAGGCTCACCCTGAAGTCCTTCCTGTGGTCTCTCTACCGACACTCAAGGGGTTGGGTAGCTCACAGGAGCTCTGGGCCAGCCCTCAGGGACCGCTGAGTTGACTTTCTGCTGTCAAGAGGAACTCATTCCCAGGAAACACAAAATGCTATCTAATGTAACTACTGAGACAAGTGGCCTTCCTTCTCCAGGAGGGGAATATATGGTAACCTTTGCTTTTTTAGTCAGCCACAGACTCCTACATCACCAGGACTGGCTTTTACTTTAAAGATCAGACCCTGGACCTCACATGCTATGCAGTAGCTCTACTGCTCAGCCATGCCCCCAAGCCCCATGCCATTGCTAGGGGTACACCAGTCAGTTCAGCCACATTGTTCATGCTCGCCACAGGTAGCAACTGGAATGCACTGTGTGAACTGGGCATGGTGGTGTGAGCCTATAATCCCAGCGTTCTAGAGGCTGAGGCAGAACTGCCATGAGTTTGAGGCCAGCCCGGGCTCTGGTGAGATCTTATCTCAAAAAACAAAAAACACACAACAAAAAAAGAAAATTTGCCTTGACTCTCCTGCAATTATTTGCAAGGCAGTTTATTATATACATGGTAGGAAGAAAAGCCGCCAGATGTGCAGGCATCTGTAGACATAAAAGCTGCTTTTCAAACTATGCAAGATATTTGTCAATCACCTTATCTATGATAGCGTACATATTTATTTATAGACATGAGCTGAAGAGTTGAAACAAATTCTTATGGCTTTCGCTAGAGATAGAAAGCTGTAGAGAGGGACGAACAGGCAGAAGCTACAGAAGCTGGTTATAAAATCAGTGACACCAGGTCCCTATCCCGTTCCTATGCACCCTCTTGCCAAAGAAATGCATTGGGTGGACACTTCGATCAGAGGGGCTAGGATCTGAGGAAGAGGTTGTCGTACACCATTCACCGTTTACTCAAGCTTCCTTTGCCAAGCAACCGGTCTTCACCTGTCAACACCACAGCCCAAACTGTGGGGCGAAGGCTTCTGGCTGTCTCAAGGCCTGAACTACCCCACCTGGAAACAGCCCTTCACAGAAGCAAAGGGCCAAACCCCAGCCGCAGTTATACTGTCTGGCTACAAGCCCCTTCCACACACCAGCGTCAGCACAGGTTTTACAGGTAAATCCTCTTTGGTGCACACATGGAGACCACCACTGGAGGTAAGTGCCGGCCACAGAACCTCCCGGCACGGTTTGGTAAAGGAGTTGCCCTTGTGGTTATGGCTGTAATCTGACACCTGAACACTAGGATTCACGATGATTTGATCTTGGTAGTTAGTTACTAAATGAAAACTGACAATGAAGTCGACTAGTGCCATGTTTCTAGGACTGCTCCATTTAAGCCAACCAATTCCTAATTTTAAAAAGATTTTCTGTTTTTAGACAGGGTCTCACTAATGTAGCTCTGGCTGGCCTTGAACTCAGAGATCTGCCTACCACCTGGTATATGCCAGCATGCCTGGCCTTTAATTTATTTTTGACAGTTTAAAAATCAAAAGTAAGTATATGTTGAAAAGAAAGTAATGACCCAAAGGAACAAAGTATTTGGCAAATGAGTTAAGCTCAATGGATTCCTAAAAAGAGTATCTGTGTAAACTACTGGCCTATCATTTTGCTTCTAAAAAGAAACACACCTGTAAAAGCTATTGTAATGAAATCTTTTCCAGACTGGTATTCGACATTCTGCCTAGGGCTGTCTCCCAAACTTCCACATTGTAAAAAGTCAGCAGTCAAACCACTGGGCTTTCATGTCAGTTTCTTCTGAAGGCCTTGGGGTGGGTGGGTGGGTCTGTCATCAGTACCTTCTCTACCCACCCCATCCTGTGGCCTCAAAGATTTGTAACCCTAAAATATACCCCAACCCACCCCCTAAGCAAATACCAGGCCTCACTGCGCTGCTGCTTGATCTGGCTCTAACCACAGCTGAGTCGGGGACAGAACCCCAGGAGCAGTTTCCTCGTGTTACCAACATACATCTTTGGTGCAGAACATGCAAAGAGTGGATGAGCTGTGCTCATCTGAAACAAAGAACTGCTTGGCTAGCCTGATGTTCTGAGTGCCATTTAATGGAGAGAAGGAAACCGCAAGGCCATCCAGAAACCATCTCCTATTCCAGAAAGGATCATGATACTCTGTGTGACTTGCCATCATGTCCTGAAGTGAGTCTCGGCACACAAATAGTATGGCAGAAACAAGGATGGATCAGAGAACAAATCCCTGTAAGTGCCCCTAAGGTTTCAAAAACCCCTGAGATATGAACCTGTCTGTGCTCGATGACTTTAATTTTGATGGTAAGAACAAACTTTCAGAGCGGAGGAAGGGAGAGATTGACTTTAGACAAAAATCAGTTAATGCTTAGTTCAGAAATCGATTTCGACACTTCCATTTCAACAAACTGCAAACTCTCACCGGGAACCAGGAATTACCCTCAAGATCCTTTTCAAGAAAAGCAAGATTCCAGATTCCTGCCAGACATCTAAGACAACAGTTTATGTTCTAGGAAAGGATGCTTCCAACCCTATCCGGAGGGATCACTGCACAGTAGGGCCCACAGGACAACTTGCAAGTCGAGAACTTACATTAAAAAGGCCACGATAAACACATCTACACATTCCACCCCAACTCTACCTCAACGTGGTGAACACAAACATGGATCCTGCTTAGAAAAAGAAACTCCTGAGGAAAGAAAGGGATGAACACTGTACCAAGGCCACTGTAGTCAGAACTTCAGCTGTATTCACTGCCATGAAGGACACTCACAGACGGACCCAGTCTAAGCACCAAGAGGACCAGGGACAAAGGTTCTCCTAGTTCAGTCTTGCTCAGCTCTGAGCTTAGACTGAACGTGGGAAGAACCTCCCAGCAGACATGTTTCAGAAGCTAGGCTCCAGGTGGCCAACCCGTGAGCTGAAGCTGGACTCACCATTGGCCACTGAGGGCTGGGGTGTCAGTGAGATGCCCCAAGCCCTATCTCTAGTACATTCCAGTGTTTCGTCTAAGCCATTATCTTTTACTCACAGTCCTTGACATTTGCAAATGGAATTATGATCAGGTTTTTTTCCCCTTCCCTTTTTAAATACAAGTAGCACCATGTTTCACTCTAATGTGAATTCTCCCATACCCCACCCTCTGTCATAAAGGTATTTGGCAATCAATCCATGCAGCAGCCTATTATGCACAAGACGACAGCTCAGGTGTTAAGCCCTCCCGCTCATCCTACTTAAATGTCACCCCTGAGCACACAAATCAAACAAACAACTCCAGAAGTTATTGAACTCGTCTCCAGCGTCCTGTTCTCAGCCACATCCTGCACACAGCACAGCCAGAGTCACAGCAGGTGGCTGACCTGTTCCGAGCTGCACAGGTGGCAGGTTCCTCATGGCTCCTCTTTCAAAGCACTCACTCATCTAAAATGGTATGCTATACAGAAAACCATCCATTTTATTCCAGAATACATCATCTTAATGAGAATAAAAAGCTTTTGTATGCACATACTGCTAATACATTTTAAAAGGCCCAAATTTTAACAAGTAAAATAGACAAATTCATCAGACAAAAGATCATAAATTACTTTGGCCGGAAAAAAAAAAATCTGGCTCAACATTTTGCTTGCAGGTTTCTACGTATGCTGTGTGTGTGTGGTGAGTGTGCATCTGTGTGGGGAGGGCTTTCACAAACGGAATGGAGTACGGGCTAAGCCCACTGTCCCACAATTACGTAGGGACCACAATGTTCTTTGCGAGCAAAACAAGAAGTGCAAGGTCTGCATTCCCACCAACTCGATGCAAAGCCCCGAGGGCTTCTTGCAGAGTGAAGCCGGCACCAAGAATCCGGTTAACATCTGCGGCGGGAAAGATGAACGGCGGCAGAGCGGAGGGAGAAGACAAGGGCTGTGTAGCAGGTGGGTCCAATCCACGAAAGGGCGGCGCAGCTCCAGGGCAGACATCGCTGGTCTCTGGCCCGTCTGTGCCTGGATTCTGCATGTGCTCAGAAGGCTGACTGTGGGCACCCTCCTCACCTACTGCAAATGTGGGTGACATTTCTACACCTGAGGTGCAGCGTGACTCATCAGATGGTTTGGCTGAGGTTATGACGACAGAACAGTTCTTCCTGACCAACTCCCTTGGTCTGGGGGCAACTTCTCGGCCATTTGACAAACTATCACCCAGACCCCTGAAGCTAGTATATGCTTTATCTTCTATCCCAGCACAAGGTGTAGTGCCTACAATGTCTGTCTTTTCTGATTCAGAGGTGGCCTGGTGACAGGAAACTTGTGGGTACTGATCACTAGGGATCAGATGCTCATTTTGGGCCCTCTTTCCTGAAACGTCAAAAATACCTGCTTGGCTCTCAGCTTCCATCTCTGACTGACAGGCAACATCTTCAGGTGCTTTTTCCAAAGCTGGCTTACAGCTAATGACCAAAAGTTCATGCAGTTCTTTCAAGGCCACTGTGACAGATGAACAGAATTCTTCAGCTGCCTCCACAGAGGGGTGACCATGATCACTTAAAGGGGAAGGGGAACTGCGGCTATCTCTGCTATCCATCATAGACATTTCAACAGTATCTTCTGGGAGCTGCAAACCCCGGGCTGAAATGGAATGTTCCATGCTTTCACAGGAGGCGTTACACTGTCCTGTTTCCACTTCCATTGAGGGATTATCTGAAGTGAGATGCGATGCTCCAGGGCTCTTGACACTGGCATTCTGCCTGCCTGTTGAGCTGCGCACAGCAACCAGAGACTGTTCAGCTGTATCCACTTCCATCAGGGTTTCTGAGCACGAACAGCTACAGTACCCTGAAGCTACAAGACTTTTCTCTGTACTTGGAAGATGAGCATTTGTCTGAAGTTCATCTCCTTTCATCACAGCTTTCAAACTGACAATTTTTTCTTGGTCCTGTTGATTTTCTTCATGAAGTTCAAGGTCTTCTGTGTCACAAGGACATTCTTGGTCATGTGGAACGTTCTGCCGTCCACTCGCATTGTGTGGTTCTCTGTGTTGCTGAAGGCCATTCACTTGACTTGGGTTCTGATATTCTGGATGCCAATTCTTTTCTTCCACAAATACCTGGGGCTCATGCATCCCAGTAGTTGTGAGAGAGAAACTAGTGTCCTGTCTTGTATGGAGATAAACTCGGAGGTCCTGGGTTCTTCCTTCAGCAGATTTCTCTGGATTATCTGCAACAAATGCTTCTTCAGATGAATTATGAAAAGGCATAGCTGGATTCTGGTCTGCTGGGGAAGCGAGATCAGGAGGACCCTGCAGAGGAGGAGGGTCTGTTTTCTTAGAGCTAGTCTGAAAGTCAGTTGAAGTCTTCATGGCCTCCACAGCTCTAGGTTCAATGCTACTGGGGTCACTGGGCTTGATGGCGCAGACTGAAGCAGAGACAGAGCGAGCGAGACTCGTAGGGCTGCCAACCTCAGGACTCTGCCCGGAAGAAGGGGCTGGAGGGCTGAATCCATCTGAAGTCAGCAACGATGACATTCCCTGTGAGGTAGATTCTTTACTGCTTTTCTCTGTAAAAAGGAAAAAAAAAAAGTAAAGGAAAGAAAAAAGATTAGTTAGCAGATCACTGTATTATCAGAGAATGAAATCTCAATAGAATAAAAGCAGGCCTTTTAATTTAGGTCTCTCTTGGAAACATGAGGGTAAAAAAAAAATACAAGAATCTTTCTGTAGTAAATGAGATAGCATACTGAACCTGAATTGAGTGTCTTTAATAAAGGTTATTAAAATTCCACATGTAAAGAACTGTAACCTTGACAATGCACTTGACAATGGCTCACAGACAGTTGTGTGTATTTATTTCAGACACAGTCTCACTACACAGCCTGAGCAGGCCTTACACTTGAGATCTGCCCCAGCTTCTGGAGTGAGGGCTGTTGGCATCCCATCATGCCAAGCAAGCAAGCAGCTATGCTTCTTTATTTCTGGTGAAGTTCTGGATCTTCATTGGATGATTCTCACAAACTTTCTTTTTATTTAAAAAAAAAAAAGCGCCCAGTTGTTCAGTCCTGAACTATCAGCAGTTCTCACATGTCAGCCTCCTGATGCTGGAATTACAGCACAGGCCACCATAGCCGGCTCCAGTGAACTTTCCCATGTTTCAAGTGTGAGCGTAAGTTACGCAGAAAAAATCCAAAAGCAAGTACGCTGGGGACAGAGTGGGGCACCCGAGATGGGGTTTACATGCCTACAGATCCCTAGAAAACAGAAGTCAACAATGGATTTCATTTCTAGCCAAGCTTCTAAAAAATCATGGTACAATCGCGCACCAACTCAAAGAACAAAACAAACCTAGAGATGAAGCAGACAAGAGTTTTCTTTGTCTCATCAAGCACTGTATCTATTTATTTAACCATTTCCTGGCTCCCACGCTGGCCTCTAACCTGATGCACAAGGATGATACCTCCAGTGCCAGAACCACGGGTGCGCACCACTACTCCCAGGTTATATGGTACTGGGGACCAAACCTAGCTTCCACGCCAGGAAGGCACTCTACTAATCCAACTACATCTCCAGCCCTGTAATGTAGTTCTGTCTGGTCTGGAACTTGGGGCACTGCTCCTGCTTCAGTCTGAGTGCTGGGATTACAACACGCACTAGCATGCCCAGCTTCCAAACATTGCAACTCTAACACAGCACAATAAAACTGACAAGGTTTAAGATCTTTGCTGAGTACAGGGGAGGGAGGGTAGAGGAATAGTGTACCAGCTTTTCATTTTTTTTAGTCTATGTGCTGCCGAAGCAAGCACAGTGTACTAGCTTTTCAATAGGCAACAGTAACTTAAGAGTTGCTCTAATTTACCAACCCTTCAAACATGATGGCAGGCTCAAACACTAGTTCAGTGCAGATACCACAACGATACTACTCAATAGGTCCGACTCCTTCTGGTACCATTAAAAACTGGCCTCTAAACACCCA
The DNA here is from genome assembly GCF_004664715.2 of Peromyscus leucopus. NCBI lineage: Eukaryota > Metazoa > Chordata > Mammalia > Rodentia > Cricetidae > Peromyscus > Peromyscus leucopus. The sequence continues at coordinate 142,817,125 of NC_051064.1, forward strand.
AAATGCCTTTAATTAAAAGACACAGGCTGTTATCAAGGCTGGAAACAATCGGCTCCTGGGTTCAATTCAATTCAGATGCTTTGTGCTAAAGAGCAGCAACATCCGCGCTCCTGCTGGGTCTCCACTCCTCAATTCCTGCAGAGAGCAGTTGGGATTCCAGCGGCCAGACACTGTGAGCAGCACTGAAGGATGGGCTTTGCTGGGAAGCTGCTGGCTTTCCCTCTTCTGGGTTGAAACAGGATTTCTTTTTTTTTTTCTTTCTTTTTTAAAAAACGATTTATTGTTCTATCTTCATGTACACCTTTATGCCAGAAGAGGGCATCAGAGCCCACCAGAGATGGCTGTGAGCCACCTGGTGGTTGCTGGGTATTGAACTCAGGACCTCTCAGAGAGCAGCCAGTGCTCTTAACCTCTGAGCCATCTCTCCAGCCCGAGACAGGATTTCTTAATGTAGTCAGTAGTTTGTCCAGAAGCTTACTATGTACACCAGGCTGGCCTTGAACTCAGAGATCCTCTAGCCTCTGCCTCCTAAATGCTGGGATTAAAGGTGCACCCTAGCACACCAGGGTCTAGGCTGCTCTTGAACTAGGGATTCTGTCACCACCATTTTTCAAGGGCTGGGATCCTAAGGAGGTATCACCACACTTGGCTCAATTACTGACTTCCTTTTTTCCCCCTCTGATAAAGGATCTCACTATGTAGACCAGGCTCATAGATTCCACCTGCCTCTGTCTCCCCAGTGGAGGAATTAAAAGTGTGCGCCACCATATCCTATAGTTATTGACTTCTCCCCCCCCCCCATTTTTTCTGTATAGCCCTGGCTACCCTGGAACTAGCTCTGTAGATCAGGCTAGCCTCAAACTCAGAGATCTGCCTGCTTCTGTTCCCCAAGTGCTGGGACTAAAGGCATGCACTACCACTGCCTGGCTCAATTATTGACCTAAGGAATTTTTCTTAAAGTTTAGTGAAAAACAGGATAATGATTTTGTCTGTTTAAACTACATTCACTAAATCTAAAAAGTTCCTAGTTTTATAAATCTAATCAATGAAGCTGACTCTGAAAGAAGTTCAGTTTGGAACTAATGCTAACATAAAAAGCACACTGTAATAGAATATCCATGTCAGCACCATGGGGGAGCATGGACCACTCCTGGGTTCAGTGTTAAGCACCTACACAACCCAAAAAGCAGGTGAGGTGAGGTAAGCCTTAGCGGACCTTGTACTTACTATGAGAGCAGCATATTTGTCGTCCTTCTGAAACTGAAACAGCCAGTACCACCGGGGATTAGAAAGAGAGCCCAATGGACATTAACTGTGCCTAATGTCCTTAACATGAAAGTGCAAGAGTGAGTGAGCGAGCGAGCGAGACAGAGCGAGAATATGAAATGTTTTGAGTCTAATTACAACCAGCCTCCAAACCCTTACTCAAGCCGGGCTTCAGATAGAATTGACAAATGTGCACAGACCGACACAGTCCTGTTGACAACAACGAAGGGACAGCAGATGCTCCCACAGGGTTGTCAGGCCAAGGACAGAAAGAAGGAAAGGTCAAGTCTTGGCTCTTACTGTTTGGGAAATAATGTAGGTTCTGTCAACACTTTCCCCTAAGACAGTTTCACTAAACAGTCCAGGCTGGTCTCAAACTTTGCATCCTCCTGCCTCAACTTCCCAAGAAGGGGATGGCAGGAATGCATTACCACACCCAGCCCACCTATTACTATGATTCTGGACAAGTCAATTGGCTCAAGTTTCCATTTCTGCTCAATAAGATGAAAATTTTGCCCTTCTATAAACCTCAAACATCCGAGGACTTCCAGTTTTCAAAGGAAAATGGCTTAAGAAATTCAGTTACCTGCAACCAACTGCTGTCATGCCAATAGTCTTGACGCAGTGTTCTCAACTGTCAGATGGTAGGTACTTTTTACTAAGACTCTCCCCCTGGACTGTTCCCATAAACAATAAGAATTTCTGCCTACATACATATAAATGTATATACAGGCTAGTTGTAACCAGAGTAAATAGGGAGAAACAGGGATGACAAGTCTTGAATTTCCAAAATGGTTCCAGACAGAGAGATTTTTCAAAGCACAGGCGATAAGTGGACGGAAGGTTAATGTGGTGTCTATAAATACCTGGTCTGGGGCCCACTCCAGCTGCAGCACACACACACTACATGCATCATGGCTTCTGACGCTCTGTTTGGATTAGGAAACAGACAAGCAAATGTGGGTTAACAATGCAGAACCACACAGCATGCAGGGCTGCAGTCCTCAATCCTTTCCATCCTTCCAATCAGGAGCGAGGAGTCCAGGTTGAGGGTGTTTCCACAGCGTGGGCATCTCTTCAAAGACAACCAGCAAGGTTTCTACATTAACAGGTTTTTGTTTTTTTTTCGAGATAGGGTTTCTTTGTGTAGCTTTGCACCTTTCCTGAAACTCACTCTGTAGCCCAGGCTGGCCTCAAACTCACAGAGATCCGCCTGGCTCTGCTTCCCGAGTGCTGGGATTAAAGGTGTGTGCCACCACCGCCCGGCTCAGATTTTTAACTGTACTTGGAAAGAAATTATTCCATAGCTCTGCACAGATGTTGGAGGCAAATGGGCCACAGGCAGTGAATCCATCAAAAGAACTGCTTGAAGACCACTCTACAACGGTTAGTGAACAAGTGTAGGAGCTTTCCAAATTTCTCAAAAGTCCTATTTTTTTTTGGGGGGGGGGCAGGCGGTTTGAGACAAGGTCTTGCTATGCATATAGCCCAGAATGGCAGAACTTGACATCCCAATTGCAGGGTTTATAGGCAGATGCCAGCACAACTGGTTCATGTTCATTTTCTGAGGACAAATCAAGTCTGATTAAGTCCCAGCTACTGCCTTCTTCAGTTAAGCAGTATATAGACATGTTAAGACAGCTCCTACTGACTCTAGACAGACACAGAAGGTAAAGATACCCTGATAATTAGCCAAGTAACTTTCCGAAATACTTTCACAAATTATGTCCATAGAATTGTGATTTTAGTGATCTTAGGCAGTTGGTTCTCCAAATAAACAAATAAAAGTCTAACCTTGCAGAATGACACCATTAGAACACTACTACAAAAATCAGCAGTTTACCCGGGCCAGTAGCAAAGGCTCCATGGATTCAGTGGTTTCTGAAACTGGCCAGGCCTTCCTTTGCTGATCTTGAAAATGTCTCGCCTACTTTAGCCAGCTGAACTGTAAGAGGAGCTCTTCAGGAGGCTGAGGGTTAATGGGTTAGGAACACTGCTGCCATAAGCTAGTGCTTCTCTAATCAGAGCACGTGGCTGTGCAGGGAAAGGATCTCAAAACGTCAGCATCCCGTCTAAGTTGCCAAGTTACCGTCTATAGGCTAAGGAGGTAGATGAGCTCACTCAGGCTGACCTTCCGGGAAAATTAAATGATTGCGGGTAACTCGAAACTCCACTTTACATACAGTGAAGCTGGACCACAAGGTAACCAAGGCCAACCTGGAAGTTCCATCAGCTACACAATCCCATTCCAGAGGCTCAAGGCTACACACACCTGCAGGTTCTCCAGGAAAACATAACAAAACTTTACAAATGTATTATCTTTGTCTTGAGCAGAAAATCTATTCCATGAACTTGTAATTCTAACACACTCTCTACCAGGAAAAGCAAAGTGTGAGATGGTCACATTGATGAATAATCCTGACCCAGGACTTCAAGACACCTCACTTAAAAGGTAATTCTTTTCAGTTTTTAGAAAATGCACCCAGAGTCACTGTTCTGTTAACAAATGGGGAATTTCAGCAAAGCTGTCTTGATCCATTTTTCTCAGAAGATTCTGCTTTCTCTTCAGATTTAGAAGGCATTAGCTTGGTTTCAAAGCAGTGCTGTGTAGCCTTAGTCTGAAACCTCAGTGAACATGAATACTACAGCTGATTAACGTTAAGATTACACTGGTCACTGGTCCTTCTCATTGGTGGCAGCACTTTCAGTAAACTTTCCCTGCTTAGTCACAGTGATAATGCCTTCCTTCAAATCAAACAGGCTGAGAAAATGAAGCATTTCTAGGGAAATATTGCTGATCTTGAAAGTGTGTGCTTACTGCAGAAGTTTCTTTATGGAAAAAACAGAATGTTTCAGAAGCATCCGAGCAAATAATGACCTAACCTTGAACAGAGCACTGGATCCTTGTTCCTCTTTTCTTTTCTGAGATAGGGTCACACTATGCAGAACAACTTAGCTGAACCCACAGAGGTGGAGATCTGCTTCGCCTCCGGAGAGCTGGGATTAAGGTGTGTGCCACCACTCCAGGCTCCTCTGGTTGTTTTGTTTTGTTCTGTCACAGGGTATGTCTACACAGCCCAAACCAGCCTGGAACAATACACAGCCAAAGCTGGGCCTGAATTTGTGATTCTGCAGCCCTGGTCTCGGACTGCTGCTTTTTTTTTTTTTTTTTTTTTTTTTTTTTTTTTTTTTTTTTTGAGACAGGGTTCTCTGTATAACAGCATGGTTGTCCTGGAACTCACTCTGTTTGACCAGGTTGGCCTCCAACTCACAGAGATCCCCCTGCCTCAGCTACCCAGGTTCTTTTTTCTTGAGCTGTTGACATAGGAGTCCTTTCAAGTTTTGTATTACGATGGTGTGTATCTTGGGCATGCCTAGGTCAGAGCATAGCTGTGTAGTCGGCACTCTCCTTCCACATTTGGGCTCTGGTTTCTAGGCTTCTGTGGCAAGGCCCTTTACCTGCTGAGCCATGGCAATGCAAACCCCTGCCTGCCTCTCTCCTTTTTGAGACAGAGTCTCAGATATTCCAAGCTAGCCTTGCATTCTGACTATCCCATCTTTACCTCCTGAGTGCTGGAATTCTAGGTGTGTACCACTTCACCCACTTTATGTGGTACTGGGGACTGAGTCCCCTCACCATGGTATTAAGAGTAAGAAGACAGTGAGCACACCTCTGCTGAAAAATGAAGTTAATTCCTAGAAAGGCCTTACCCCACTAATGACACAGCACTATTCAAATGGTCAGTCCCAATACCTGCATCCTCTGCTGATTTTTGAATGGCTTCTGCTAATTCTTGGTCTGCAATCTCCTCTGGCCGTATGTCCTCTCGCCCAGTTCCATACGCCAAGCGGGCACACTCCGGGAGCTCCCCCTCAGGAAGGAAGGTGGTCTGTGAGCCTGTGGTGCCAATCACCAGTACATTTTTCTTCAAGTCAATCGAACACTGGAGAAAGAAAGCAAAGAAGAGCAGCAAATGAAGCTCCCTACAGAAGAATCAAGTCTTAGTTCCACAGTCAACCACTAAAGACCATTACCAGGAAAAGACAGTTTAAGAATAAAACAAACATAACCTTACCATCTACCCAAAAGCACCCATTTTTTATAGCTGGCTTTGGAGACAAAGTCTTGCTATGTAATCCAGGATGATCTTGAACTCACTTTATAGCCTAAGACAGCCTCCAACACACCCTCCTCCTGCCTGTGTGCTACTCCATCTCCCTAGACCTTTTCTGATTTTAGAGCTAGGCCCTTGAACTCAGCAAGTATGTATATAGTGGAGGCTGGCCTTGAACTCCTGAGGCTTGTCTCTGTTTGTCTCGTTTCTGCTGCTGTGTCGAATACTTCAGGCACTTGTGTCTCCATGTCCTATCTTGGGCACAGATGCCATCGCATCCATCAAGGGCTCTGGGAATCAGTGGGGGGTCTTCAGGCTTGCACAGCCACTGCAGCTAGTGCTATATACCCAGCCATCCCTCTGCCCTCCTTTGTTTTATTTTTTGAGGCAGGGTCTATAGTCCAGACCATCCTTGACCTCTTGATCCACCTGCCTGAGGCCAAGTGGTGGGACCACAGGTGTGGTGGCCCACCACAGCCACTTCACTCCTTATTTACATTATCCTTCCCTGTGTGTTTTCATCTTTAATTAAAAGTCTGACATTGCCATGTATGATTTATATCTGTAAAGTTAGAAAATACCGGTGTATGCTAAACGATAGCAAGACAGTGACAAATAAATAACCTAGTTTTCATTTACATATTTATACATTTGGCATTTAAAATGCTAAATCATATAATACACATTATTTTTCAGGGCTTTTTAATTTTAGGAGCCTGAAACTAGAGAGCCTTTCATATACTAGTTAAGTGTCACCTGATTTACATCATCGTGTGGAATATTTAAAATATAGTGGCATAAAGGTATTGACTTTATTTAAAAACCCACAGTGGGATTCAGGTATATTCAGTGGAACAGCACTTCCTTAGCAAAACAAACAAATATAAACTACTGTGGCATTTTATTATGCAGCAGACACTAACCAATGGTCTGCAATAAGCATGGTAGATCTTAGTTAAGCTTTAGATGAGGAATAAAGTATCATGACAAATTAATGTATTGTCAGATAATCCTCGCTGTATGAACAAAGCATTTTCATTCTCTGGCCTTTTAATTTCAAGGTTCTAACTATTGTTTAATCAACAGCTAAGAAAAGCATGTATTAAACACCTGCAGGAAATCAATAAAAAAAAAAAAACCTTCTGCTGCCTGCCTCTGCCTCCCAAGTGCTGGGATTAAAGTCTCACACCCCCACTACTCCTGGCCCCTTTTGGTTTCTAATCAGAATCTTAAAATTAGACAACTTAATAAAACTCCTGAGGCTGGAGAGATGGGTTAAGAGTACTTGTACATAGCCCTATAAAGGGAAGTCCCTCCCCTCAGGGATCAGGGAAGCCCCTGAGAAAGGAAACAGAAGGAATGGATAACAAGGCCCTCTAATCAACATAATCCAAACTCAAATGAACTCAGAAAATGGGGCAGCATGTACAGGGTCTATAAAGGTCTGCACCAGGTCTTCTGCATGTATATTACGACTGCTAGTTTAGTATATTTATGGATTCCTGAGTGTAAGAACAAGTGGGTTTCTGTCTCTTGTGCCTTCTCTTGGGCTCTTTTCCTTCTGTTCGTTTGTCCAGTTCTGATATGTTAGTTTTGTTTTATCATATCACAATCCCTTAGAAGCCTGTTTGTTTTCTAATGAGACAGAAAGGTGGATCTGGATGGGAGGGGAGGCAGGGAGGAACTGAGAGGAGTAGAGGGAGGGGAAACCATAACCAGGATTTATTGTGACCAAAAATCTATTTTCAGTAAAAGGAACAAGAGCACTGTTCTTGCAGAAGACCTTCTACTCCCAGCACCACATGGTGGCTTATAACCATCAGAACCTTAGTTCCAGAGGATCCAATGCTTTCTTCTTACCTTTAAGTGCACCAGGCACACATGTGGTACATACATGTGAATAAAACACATAAAGTCTAAAAAATGTTAAGGTTAAAAAAATAAATAAATAAGACTGCTAATTATAATGTCAAAAGAGACAAGATTTAACTTATCCCTAGAGGCTTTACAAGGAAAGATCTGTGCTGTTGTTTTGAGACAGGGTCTCACAGGTGCCCGCCAGGCCACCTCTCTGTTCTAGGTGCTAGGATCTAAGGGTTAGGATTAAATGTGCGCACCACCACACTCAACTGACAGACTCCATTTGTAATAACAGTCATTTCAACTCTGTACAACAGAATCTACCAAGGACACTTCCATGTTTGAAAAACCATGTTTCTTTCTTGGTTTGTCAATATATGCAACTAGCAGAACTGATGTGAATACTAGAGACCCAGAGCAAAAGCAGAGGGCGGAGGCATGATGGTACATGCCTATAACCCCAGGAGCAAGAGGCAAGAGTATGTGAGTTCAAGGCACCCTACCTTACACAGTGGGCTCCATCCAGGCCGATCAGGGCTACATAATAAAGCCATGTAAAAAGCCTGGTGCCAACAGGACACACCTAGAACCTCAGCACTGGGGGAGTGGACACACAAGGATCCCTGGAGTTGCTGCCCTACCTGTCTAGTCAATCCGTGAGCTCCGGGTTCAGTGAAAGACACTATCTAAAACAACAAGGTAAGACAGACCAAGGAAGACACCTGTTGTCAACCTCTAGCCTCCATGCACTGATATGTGTCCATGTATCAAAAGCTCTAATTACCTGATGCCGTTTAAGCATGTCCAATCCCAGAAGCATGTCCATAGGCTGTTCTTCGAGTATGGAGAAGGAACATGCCAGGAAATCACCTTCAATTTGAACCTGAGCTAAAGCACAGAAGAGAAGAAGAAATTACTGATGTTGCTTCCCAAGCCCAGGGTGAACTGTGAGGAACCCATCACTCTGTGCCTGGGCTTCCTGGACGCAGGCAAGGCAAGGAGGGGCAACAGCGAAACAAGATGAAAGCAATGAAGTAGACGGGCAGAGCTACTGTTCTGAGAACCAGGCTTGTCGTGGGCCGCCATCAGGACCATGCTCAGCAGGTGACAAAAAGAAGCCTGAAGAGGATTAAAAAACAACACATACACAAAGACAGTAACAGTGAAGGCAGTTCTCTGGTATTAACCAATGGCTTCCTATACACTTATAAAAAGGTCTACCAGGTATTTGTGAGTATACGTGTATACACGGGTTGCTGAGGATGGAACCCAAGCTGTACCACCATGGCACAAATGTTTCCAAAAAGCAGTAAAACCAGCATATTTTAAACCTTTAAAACCTTTAAAGTATGAACTATTAAAAAAAAATTTACTAAAGTAAAAAAAGGGGGAACTAGGGACTCATCTTTCCTCTCCACATTCTATTCTTTCCCTTATTTTATATATTTTAAATTTTTTATCAGCGGATTCTGCTGGAGTATCCGCTACAGATAAGCACTGGAGGGCTCCTGTTGCAAATCACCCTCTGGAGCGATGGAAGGATCTTTCTACTGGAACTTGGAGACCCAATCTGGTATTGGTGTAGGCCCAGGGTTCTGTTTTTGTCTTTCTGCAGGACAATGAGGTTCCTCTTTGGATTCCTGAGCGCTGTGTGAGCCCTGTGGCTGCTGCTGAAGCCCAACATGGCAGAGACCTATTGGGCCTTAATGAAAAACTCTCCCCTTCTGATGCCAATTGGGACTGGGAGCCCAATATGGCCAGCTTTGGCAAGCATTAACACAAGCCTAGGTACTGTAGCCATGTTGTTGGATTATCCAGAAGGTAATGTATGGTAACTGCCTTTTCAAGTATGTTTGAGAACATGTCACCCAGACACCTTGGAGATTAAGGATAACCCTGAAGGTCCTGACCTCCATTTTTTAACAGTAGCATGCCAGCTAAGCATTTTCATTTTCACAATCCTCTTCAAACTGTTGTACCTACTTTTGTACTACCTACTTTTCAGGAGTGGCTCTGTGCAACATTTATTGGCCTCCTGAAATTCATTTAAACCCCCTTTGAAGATACCTTAAAATTTATGAGCCTGAATGTAGACATTATAAGACCATTAGTTATACTCCTTGTTCTTTTGCAGAGCTGCCAGCTTAAGTCGTGCTGGGATCAAGAAAAATGGGCTTTGGCAGTTGTGTTCCTGGAGTTGTATCCATGCCAGTAGAAGCCCACACTCTCCAGAAAAGAATTTGACATCGCTGCTGCCATTGTTGCTGTTATAGCAGTGGCAGCCACAGCTGCTACTGTTTCGGGATTACCATTTCATAATTGCTTACTACAGCTAGCACAGTGGAGACTCTGGCAGCAAAAGTAGCTACCACAGTTAGTTAATCTTTCATTCTAATGGGCATGATAAATTTAATTCAATAGTTATATACATCTCGATTGGCTTTGAAAGTTATAAATTTATAAACTCAAGTTCCATTTGCTTTTGGGATACCATCTTACAAGGACTCCAATTTGCAGTAAGACTTGTTAAGGAAGGGAATGGCTCACTTGCCTACTGGCTATGGGTGGGTTGGGACTTCTGTTGGTCTTTTCTGTGTTGATAACACACAGACTGCAAGCCCAGCGCCACTTTGAGATCTTTGGCAGCAGTTAAGTCTGCAGTTCACACAGGATTGAATCTGTATGATAATGAGTATTCAGAGACGGGTAATACCTGGGGGGGGGGCGCTCACCAACCTAAGACAGAGCGCCTGTGTGGCCTGGGCAAGTGTCTCCATGACACTTGCTTTCTTGTTTTGTTTTTTTTTTGGTTTTTCGAGACAGGGTTTCTCTGTGTAGCTTTGCGCCTTTCCTGGAACTCACTTGGTAGCCCAGGCTGGCCTCGAACTCACAGAGATCCGCCTGGCTCTGCCTCCGGAGTGCTGGGATTAAAGGCGTGCACCACCACTGCCCGGCCAGAAGCTCATTTTTTAGTAAAAGGGGGACCTGTAGGGCTCTGGCCCCCGTTTTGGGTATCTGTTGCCTTGCTTGCTGACCTTGTCCTCCCTATGCTAATTCCCTGCCAGGTTCCACCATCCTGAATGCTTAAGAAAAGATCCTTGTCTGTGTATCCTGCATAATGGGCATTAACAGCTTAGATGCAAGATTGAAGATTGTAAAACATTGGTAGAGAACTTCTGCCCTCTGGGGCTCGGTTCTCCCATTGTGCTGTAAGCCTCTATTTAAGACCTCTTCCCTCCTTCAATAAACGGCATTCAGAAAAAAAAAAAAAAACTTTAAAGAACCGGGCAGTGGTGGTGCACGCCTTTAATCCCAGTACTCAGGAGGCAGAGGCAAGCGGATCTCTGTGAGTTCGAGGCCAGCCTGGTTTACAGAGTGAGTTCCAGGAAAGGTGCAAAGCTACACAGAGAAACCCTGTCTCGAAAAACCAAAACCAAACCAAACCAAACCAAAACAAAAAACTTAAAGTAAACATCGATGCAAGAAAAGGCTTCTCATTGCCTGTTAGAACCAAGTATCTAATTTTCAAATCAGAGACATAAGAAAGGTCTGGCTTTGCTTGCAATCTCCTACTTCTCAGTTAAAATTTATTTTACTAGGGGCTGGAGAGACAGCTCAGCAGTTAAGAGCACTGGTTGCTCTTTCAGAGGACCTGGGTTCAATACCCAGCACTGACATAGTAGCTACAACTATCTGTAGCTCCTGTTCCAGGAGGTCCAACAGCCTCATACAGACATACATGCAGGCAAAACACCAATGCACACGAAACAAAAGAGATTATTTACTAGGGGATAAAGGGATGACTCAGCAATTAAGAGCACTGACTGCTTTTGCAGAGGAGCCAGATTCAATTCCCAGCACCCACAGGATGGCTCAAAATCACCAGTAACTAGTTCTAGAGGTCCTGTACCCTCTTCTGTCTTCCACAGGCACCAGGCACATATCACACATGTGATACACAGATGTAAATGCAGGCAAACACCTGTAAATAATAATAATAATAATAATAATAATAATAATAATAAAACAGACATTAAATTACTTTGCTACTATTAAGTAGCAAGCCAAAGAGAGTGTGAGATATGTGTCCAATATAAAGCATAAGAAACAACCATGCATTTGGTTTCCAGATAAAGAAATAGAAAACCAAAGGCTGGAGAGATGGCTCAGAAGATAAGAGCACTGATTGCTCTTCCAGAGGTCCTGAGTTCAATTCCCAGCAACTACATGGTGGCTCACAACCATCTGTAATGAGATCTAGTGCCCTCTTCTGGTCTGCAGTCATACATGCTGTATACATAATAAATAAATAAATAAATAAATCTTAAAAAAAAAAAAAAAAAAAAAAAAAAAAAAAAAAAAAAGAAAGAAAGAAAGAAATAGAAAACCAAAATGGGAGACTGCCTCAGTAGTTAAGAGTGCTTCCAGATGACCTGAGTTCAGGTCTCAGAACCACTGTCCGGCAGTTCATAACTGCCTGTAATTTCAGTTAGTCTCTGCACACAAATGGTATGTATATACACTTAGCTAGACATATACACATTAAAAAATAAATAAATCTTAAAAAGAAAAAGAAAACCAAAGTGTTACATTTCCTATATTCCTCCTGTCTCCTCCAACTCTCCCAACTATCTTAGTTCTGTGTTCATCATTTTAGCTTTTCTTAGATCTTCAGATAGTATTATACATATTTCTAGCCAACATTACTGTCTATTTTGTTATTTCAAAATATTATTTGTCTTTTCAAGTGCTGGAACTATAGGTGTATGATACCACATGTGCTCAAGGCACTCACCACCACCACCCCAACACACACACACACACACATACACACACATACATACACACACACACACACACACACACACACACACACACACACACACAGAGGTTTTCTCTGTGTGGCCCTAGCTGACATGGAACTTGCTCTATAGACTGGTCTGGAACTCAGCTTCTGAGTGCTGAGATTAGTTTGAAGACATGCACCACCATGCCCAGCTCTCAAGGCAAACTTCTTAATCTTGCTGGCCATGGTGGAGCTCACCTTTAATAATCCCAGAGGCAGAGGCAGAGGCAGGCAGATCTCCTGTCCGAACAAACAAACAAACAAACTCAAAATCTTAATCTTTCCCTTGTTTTCTTCATTATCTTCTCCTTCTTCAGTTTTGGAGTCAGGATCTCATGTAGTCCAGGCTGGTCCTAATTGTGCAGCCTCCACTTGCCAAATGCTTAGTTTCCAGGTATACGTGACACCACATTTCAAGCTGAGGTTCTGCCTCTAAGCACATGTGTAGGTGTTAACATGTATGTGGAGACTGGAGTTTGAGGCTAAATGTCTTTTCCTCTATTGCTCTCCACAGCAGTTTTTGAAATAGGGTCTTACTGAACATTCGGGCTGGGTTGGACGGCTTACCAGTCCCCAGAACCAGCTAGTCAGTACTCGCAGCTTTGAGGCTGCACACAGGTGCCATCACACCTTGCTTTTGCATGCTGAGATCCAAACTCAGGTTCTCACACTTGCACAGTAAGCACTTTGCCAATTCAACCTTTCTCTAACCGACATGGGCTGTAATCCACCTGGACAATTGTATATGCGTGCTATGATGTTGGTCTCATTTCCAAGTCCCCTCTCTACAAGACCCTGCAGCTACCCCAGAACACCTCGAATACTCTTGCTCTAAGATTTCCAGATATCTAGAGTGTGGATAACCCCTGGGTGATGATAGCTAGAACCAGACACTAATTGAGACCTGCATAGGGTCCAGCTTTTGACACTGCCCACTATAAAAGTCATGACCCAGAACCACATAATTGGGGCTGGAGAGACGGCTCAGAGGTCAAACATTTGCTGCTTTAGCAGAGGACCCAAGTTAGGTTCCTAGCACTCACATGGAGGCTCACAACCACCTGTAAGTTCAGAGCATCGGATATCCTCTTCTAAATTCCAAGGGCACCAGAGATGCATAGTACATAAAACCACTCTTATAAAAGAAATATAAAAAATAAAATGAGCCAGGCGGTGGCGGCGCACGCCTTTAATCCCAGCACTTGGGAGGAAGAGGCAGGCGGATCTCTGTGAGTTCGAGGCCAGCCTGGTATCCAAAGCGAGTTCCAGGAAAGGCGCAAAGCAGCAAAGCTACACAGAGAAAACCTGTCTCAAAAAACAAACAAACAAACAAACAAAAACAAAAACAAAAAACAAAAACCACCAAACAAAAAAACAAAATGAAAACAAAACTGAGTACCACAAACAAAAAAAGCACCAAGAACCTCACACACACACACACACACACACACACACACACACACACAAAATCTCACCTCTAGCTGCCCTCCCACATGTAGTCCCTGGTTGGAAACCCTTCCTATGATGTCTTTCCGGTTCTTGAAATAGAGGTCTGTGAAGTTTAATCTTATTTAAAGCCAGCTTGAGGGGATCTAGAATCTCTATGGAAACATACCTCTGGATATTCTGCTACAGTTTCTAAAAAGGTTTAACTGAGAAAATATCCATTCTAAGGATGCACTAATATTCCCGCCCCCCCCCTCCTTTCTTGAAACAGAAACATGCACACACACCCGAGAAACTAAGACTATCTAGGATGAGCCTAGCGAGGACACCATTTTGACTGAGTACCAATAGAATACATCAAGGGGCTCGGGCAGCCTGACTGTGAAGTGTGCTTATCATGTGCTAAGGCACTGGGTGGGCTCCATCATGGAACTGAAAGATGTATTTCCAGACTAAAAAAGCCACTAACATTTGAGTATAAGAAATGAAAAGATCACACTCAAGTACATGGAAATGCCCTAAGGGGAGTTGAAAGAAGCAAGGGGCCACACATCCCAAGAGCATTCAGCACCCCCACGGCAACACTGATCACAGGGAGACTAAGACACAGTGCCTAGGGGGCTGGAGAGATGGCTCAGAGGTTAAGAGCACTGACTGTTCTTCCAGAGGTCCTGAGTTCAATTCCCAGCAACCACATGGTGGCTCACAACCATCTGTAATGAGATTTGGTGCCCTCTTCTGGTGTGCAGTCATACATGCTGTATACATAATAAATAAATCTTAAAAAAAAAAAAAAAAAAAAAAAAAAGACACAGTGCCTAACACTGTGATGGAAATGACTCTTGACCTAGCCAGGACAGAGGGAAAGAAACCACACTCCAGGGTCAGCAAGTAAACTGTTAGCCATGAAAATCTGACAACCTGAATTCAAGTCCAGGGACTGTGGAAGGGTGGAAGGCCAGGACCAACCCCCAAAGTTGTTCTCTAACCTGCGCAGGAGCAGGTGCACCCACAGATACACATCCGCTTGCTTGCATGTGCATGGCCATGCCAACCAGAGGGAATCAGGAAAGAACTTCAAAACTCGACTGCCCTACAAAAGCAGCACCCAGCCTGCCTTCACTCACCTAGATGCACCCTTCCAATAATCTTCTGGGTGCCCACTCCTTTGGCGATGCCAGCCCACCGACGGTCCACCAGTCTCATGATGTTACACCTTTCTGCACAGGCCTGGCTCATAATAGTCATCTGGGCACCTGGAGGGAGAGAGAAATATCACACTGTAAAAATATAACCCGCATTTGTGGTAAGACTTCTGTCTCTGTAACATCATCCTGCTTAGCTGATCTTTTACTTATTTTTGAAAACTCCTACTGTTCTTTCTGCCTCTACCCCCATGTTCTAGGATGGTATATGCGCAACAACATCCCTGCTTAATTCAATTTCCATTTCTATACCAGAATCTAAAACAGTATAAAAGTCTGAGAGATAGAGTATGTTTTTAATGGAGTACCAGAACAATACTTAAAAACTTTACTAACAGGGCTGGAGAGATGGCTGAGCGGTTAAAAGTACTGACTGCTCTTCCAGAGGACCTAGGTTCAATTCCCAGCACCCACATGGCAGTTCACAAGTGTCTGTAACTCCACTTCCAGGGGAGGCAAATCACCAATGCACATAAAATGAAAATAAATAAATTTAAAGGGGGGGGCTTAAAAAACACACACACAAAAACAAACTTTACCAATAGCAAACAAGCCTATCGGAAGGTGACCTTCTAAAATCCAGATGTTACTGACAGTACTGAGAACACATCGTCGTCTTTGTTGTTGTTTGCTTTTCTTTTTTTTTTTTTTTTTTTTTTTTGGTTTTTCGAGACAGGGTTTCTCTGTGTAGCTTTGCGCATTTCCTGGGACTCACTTGGTAGCCAGCCCAGGCTGGCCTCAAACTCAAAGAGCCACCTGCCTCTGCCTCCCGAGTGCTGGGATTAAAGGCGTGAGCCACCACCGCCTGGCTGCTTTTGTTTTCTGAGTCAGGTTCTCACTTCCTGTGTAGTCCAAATTTAGTCTTGAACATGTAATCCTTCTGTGTCAGTCTCCTGGGATTACAGGTGTGTGCTTCAACACACAGATTCCAGTAATTTTTACTTAAAGTGTTGGGACACACTGCTCACAAGTTAAAAAAATATAGGCTGCAGCTGAGTACAGCTCAGTGGCAGAACACTTGCCTAACATGGACAAGAACCTAGAATTGAACCCAGAACTACTTTAGAAAAAAGCTGGGCATGGTGGCACATATCTTTCTTTTTTTTTAATGTGCATTGGTGTTTTGCCATAGGTCTTGGGTCCCCTGGAACTGGAGTTACAGACAGTTGTGAGCTGCCATGTGGGTGCTGGGAATTGAACTTGGGTCCTCTGAAAGAGCATTCTTAGCTTACTCTTAACCACTGAGCCATCTCTCCGGCCTCAGTAGCACACACATATTTTTAATCCCAGCACTCAGGAGGCAGAGGCAAGAAGATCTCTGAGTTTGCCATCCTGGTCTATACAGCTAGCTCCAGGCCATCCATAGCTACCATAGTGAGACCCTGCCTTAACCAAACAACCACACCCCTGGGAAGGTGGGTAGAGGGACAAAAGCCCAAAAGTCCTCTACGTTTCCAAAAACTTAGAAATGAACCTACAAATGGGTCTTCTTCCCTTGAAAGCTGAGGGCATATATCTCACTGCTACTCAAGCTGGAAACTCACTATATAGCTAAGGAGTTTCTTGCTTCCACCTCCCTGGGTGCTGGGGTTACAAACATGCTCTATTATGTTCCTATTAAGTTTTATGCAGTGCTAGGTTCCAACTCGGGGCTTTGTGTATGCTAGACACATCCCTAGCCTTACATGAGATTATTTTCTATCTCAGGGTATATGTACTTAGCTGTAGCAGGCTGATACTTCTGTAATCTTTGTCTAGCCCTAGCCCCTCCCTTGAATCCTGTGTACTGGACAGCTCTAGTTCCTCCCAAACCTCACTTCAGATGTCTCTCTTTGCCAGTGGCATGGCCTTTTCACCATCTTACAACTATGGCACAGTTCAATGTTGACTCCTGCTGCCTTCACTGCGCCCTTGAACTGCCTGAAACTACAAATCAGATCTCCACAATGTCTGCTGTTCTGACCTTCTTCCTTCTTTCCAAAGCTGCTGAGGGCTCATACCCACCTCCCTCCTAAGTGGATTCTTCTGGCTCTGAATCTGTGCCATGCACATATAATTTAAAGCAAATACGACCCTCAAAATTATAAAATTTTTCCAGCTGATTCTGCCTGCAGTCCCAAACTATAACCTCCTTCAAATCATTTCTTTATCTGTTCAATAACCCTTAAAGGTTCCCACTTTCTATAGGACTGTGTCAAGTCAGTGCCCAGCCGGGGTCAGACATAAATCTCACAAACCAGCTTAAAACTCACTATAGAGCTGAGGATGTATTTTTAATTACATGTATATGTGGAGAGGGGGTGCGATATGAGTACAGGTGCCCATGGAAGCCAGAAGAGGGTGTCATATTGTCTGGAGCTGGAGTTATAGGTGTTTGTGAGCTGTGTAATTTGGGTGCTGGGAACTGAACCCACATCTTCAGCAATAGTTCTAACTCTTAACCACTGATCCAACTCCCACTCCACCTCCCACCCCCCATCAACCCGGACTGACTCCCTCTGTTTGAGCCTCTATTTTTCAGTTCTTTGGTTACACCCATCCAAGTCTTTACCACCAGCTGAGGCACTCTAAACCTAAAACCAGGTTAAGAAATGACTGGGAAAGAAATCTATCACCAACACAGACTGAAAAGTGAAAATGTAACTTCTAGGCATCAATCGGCAAGCAGACCACAGAGCCTCCCCTCTCCCCATCATTACCTGAGTCAACAAAGGCTTTCACAGGATGCCCGTTCACTCTGCAGTTGATGTAGAGCATGGCGACCTGGCCGAAGCTCTCTGGGGCCTCCTCCATAGCTATCGTCATGTTCTCCTCGATGTTCTGCTGCCTGTGACAAGTCAGAGCAGCACACTGAGAGCTCCGTTTCCAGGAAAGAACACCACAAACACATTGGGTAAATGGTTTTTTCCCTAACTGGAGCAGCTGAGTCATAGAATGGAAGTTGGTTCTGTGTTCCCCAACAGGTGACTCAACAGGAGGTAAGGAGAGACAAAGCTGGCAGAAGACCTAAGACAGGCATAAAATTATCCTCATGTAAAACAATCGTGCTCCCTTTGAAAGCTCAGATATGGAAAAATAAACTCCTAGAAAGCAAGGCCATAGTCCCTTTGTATCTTAACAAACACTGAAATTTCATGAATGCTACTTGAGACAGGGTCTTACTACATAGCCCAGGTTAGACTTGAACTTGTGACCCTCTCAGCTCAGCCTCTCCAGTGCTGGGATTATGTGTGCTACCAGACCTTGCAAGCATGCACCTCTATTTTGATCTCTGTTATTTTGGTATGGATCTTTTTGAAACACAGGGTTTCTCTGTGTAGCCCTGGTTGCCCTGCAACTCGCTCCGTAGATCAGGCTAGCCTCAAATTCATGGGCTCCGCCTGCCTCTGCCTTCCAAGTACTGGTATTAAAGGAATGTGTCACCATGCCAGCCATGTGCTGCTATTTTAACTGAGGATGTCCTGGGCATCTGAATTATCATCCCAGTGCATCAGTAAGTCTTCAAACAGAATTCTATGTATTCCACCTGTCTGTGCTGCGCAGGCTGCTTCATTTCCACAACTAGCTTTTCTAATCTGTAAAATTAAAAAACAAACAAACGAACAAAAACCCACCAAAAAAACAATTCCTTCCCATTACAAGGTGGATGAGCAGCCTAAAATATTTAGCTTATGGTGCTAAGGCAAGAGCAGAGCTTCAAAAATTGCATCTATCGGGAGATATAGCATGCATGAAAGCAGGGGCACCAGACTCATATAAATCAGGTGTGGTGGTGCACATCTGCAAATTCCAGCATCTGGGAAGTGAAGGCAAGAGGATCAGAACTTCAGGGTCACCCTGGGCGACATTTAAGGCCAGCCTGAGCTACATGAAACCTTGTCTCAAAACGCACTGCTTAGACTCATACCTTCAGACTGGGAATATTGAATTCCATCTACAATTTGGGGTAAAGTTCACTGTGAACTCAGGACTGCTAAAACCACATTGCAATACATGTGCATGTCTTAATGTATGGGAACAGAGACACTGTCTACATAACATGTGATGGTTAACCTGGATTATCAGCGACAGTGGTTTTAAAATCTCCCTAAAAATACCAATCTGGATTTGTCGGTGAGGGTGCTTCGGAAAAGGTTTAACTGAGGAGAGAACATCCCTGAATGTGGGCACCACCATTTCATAGGCTGGGGTCCAAGACTGAATAAGAAGGAAACACGATCCTGCTGTCATGTCTTCCCCACCATCATGGACTACAGCCTTAAACAGAGTAAATAATAAAGAAACTCTCCTTCCTTAAGAAGCAAGTAGGTAAGTAACTACCATGCTGTCCCACTACCATTCGCTTGCACGGCAGACACAGAGCTGAACAGGAGACTAGGTCACGTGGCCTACAGAACCTAGAACAGTCATTACTAGCCTTTACGGAGGTCTGCTGACCCTGCTCAAGGCCATTGCCTGTGCCTTCCTAAGGCTCCCGTTCACCGAACCCATAGTTAACCTCAGATCTGCAGCAGACAGTTAAACGTCTCACAAAGTCTGGGCGCCCTTGTTTAATTTAGTATGGCAAACAGGGAAGCTAACACACCTTGGTGCACATATGCCCCTGTTCAATAGCGTCATGTGCCAGGCAGAAATTTTAAGACACATTTAATGTAATTATACACCTTTATCCAATGACACATTATTAAATTTAGAAATTACATAACAACTAATTATGTACCCCTGATCCTGCTCTAACCCAAGTTAAATTTCAGGGGAAAAAAAGAAAAAGTGAGGCTAGGGAGATGGCTCAGTCAATAACATGTTTACCATTCAAGCATGAGGGTACCTGGCAGCATCCAAGCACAATCTCAGAGGTGGGGAGGTAGGGACAAGAGGGTCCCTGGAGCTCAATGGTCAGTTAACAAGCCTACCCAAATCTGTTGGCTACAGGTCCAGCAAGAGACGCTGTCTCAAAAAATAAAAGTGAGTGAAACTGAGGAAAAGCCCATTTAAAACAAAAAACAAACAAACAAAAAAAAACCAAGCAGAAAAATCAATCCTTTGGGATACCAATTGGCTATGGCTCTGAAGGTCTCAATAGAGGAGCTTCAGAAGTACGAAGTTTCCTTCAAGGGATGAATGTGGGGCCATCAAGACAACTCAGGAAGCATGGTGCTTCTCACCAATCTTACAACTTAAGTTTGATCTCTATAACCCATGGTGGAAGGAGAGAACCAAATGTAATTCTTGAATGTTGTTTTCTGATTGACACACATGTATCACTGCATGCATATCCAGACCAATAAATAAATTATAATAAAAATGCTGTAATTCTAGGTGGATTTGCCCACATTTCTTGGGCTGGAGAGATAACTCGGCGTCAAGAGCACTTACTGTTTTTCCAAAGGCCTGAGTTTGGTTCCCAGCATCCATATCAGGCAGTTCACAGCTACCAAATGATCCAACAGGCTCCTTACACTCATGTGGCACATACACGCACACACACACCCCAGTAAAATTAAAATAAGTATTTACAACATATGGTGGAACACACAGAGGCAGGTAGATCTCAGAGTTCAAGGCTAACCAAGGCTACACAGTAAGACCTTGTGCTGGGGATGTCTTTCTATATGCTGTGAATGTGTTGCTCTGATTGATAAATAAAACGCTGCCAGTAGCCAGGCAGGAAGTATAGTATAGGCGGGCTAAGGAGAGAGGAGAATTCTGGAAAGTGGAAGACTGAGTCAGGAGATGCTGCCAGCTGCTGCAGTCATGAGAAGTTAAGATGTAAAGATACCGGTAAGCCATGAGCCACGTATAGATTTATAGAAATGGGTTAATTTAAGATATAAAAATTAGATAGCAAGAAGCTGCTACAGCCATACAGTTTATAAGTGATATATGTCTCTGTGTGTTTGATTGGGTCTGAGCAGCTGTGGGCCTGAGCGGGACTGGAGAAAACTCCAGCTACAACCTTGTGTCAAAACAACAAAAGGCAATAAACCAACCAACCCTAACCGAACAACACAAAGAGGATCAGGGCAACCCCAGATGCACAGCCATGTAGGCCAGCTGGTGCTGTCTGGATCATCTAATCTGCTTCCTTTACCCCACCCCCACAGGAAACCACCTGTTTGGACTTGATACTCTACTTCCAGGGTTTGTTTATGCTTATAATCAATGTCAGACTCTTACGGCTACAATGTGACCCAGTAAGAACACAAGGGCTTTATTTCTCTGGGCTGACTGAGCTCGTTAAGCTATGTCCATAGATACTAATATCTGATTAAAGCATGGCTGCGCAGGTCTGCAGACCCAGCTAGTAGGGAAGCTGAGGCAGGACATTAAGTTCAAGGACAGCTTGCCAGCTTAGTCAGATCGTGTCTCAAAATAAAAAGTAAAAGCAGAGCTGAGGATATGACTCAGTGGCAGAAACTTGCCTAACTGTGCTAAGAGGGGAAAAAACACCAATATCTGATTCGATTAGTGAGGACACTTAAGCAACAGAACATGAGCAAATAGCTTAGGGCTTTCAATTAGTCCTGGAATATGACTTGTCCTTCTTCAATTTTGAGTACAGTCAGAGTGTCCAGAATCAGCCTGGCAGTAAAGGACTAGTCTAACGGGTATGAATTCATAAGGTCCCCAGTGTGGGCAAACAGTGGAGAGAGCCTATGAGTGTAATAAAGCAAGCCAATCAGGTAACTACAGCTCCCACCCTACTCATTGTAATAGTACTGTTAGATTTGTTCCTCTTAGTTACAGGAGGATTTTCATAATTAGCAACAAAAATTGAATTGGGTTTGGGGAGCAGATGGCCATTTTATTCAAACAGCATCTTGCCTGAGACTAGTGATATGGCCGGCACTGCCATTAGCATCTCTGTACTTGCTTGGGCTCCACTCTGAAAGATCCCGACTCATCAGACTAGAGAAGGCTTACGCATCTGCAGTTTTAAAAGCTTACTGCATGCTTTAATACAGCCCCAACAGAGAACCACTGCAACAGACTCAGAAGTGGCAATGTGTCAGGCAGAGAGCTTATCCACCAGCCAAGTCAGCAAAGGCCCAGGAGAAAGAAGACAGAGGACTATGAGACCCCACCTGTGTGGAGCTCTCTAATGCAATTGCCTTCAAGACCTGATTTAATCAGGACTGAAATCAAGCTTCAGAGTCAGTCTTCTGATCTTGGCAGATGGGGTTTCTCCTCGGTCGTCCTGGGGTCACCTACCCAGCTTTAACGATGCTGCTCTGTCTACTAATCAGGAAGTGCTCACAAAATTTGAGAGCAGAAATCATTAAGTATTTTCCAAATCAGATCAGAATGTGAGGACAATGAAGGAGAGAGTTACCAAAGAAGACTGAGGTTATTATCTCAACCTGGAGACAGAAGCAGCCTCTGTCTAGCTAATGCTTGACAACCTGGATGCTGTGAGCTTGCTCATTAGGTAGATGGATCTTACCTTATATCTTCTTCTATCTTTGCCTGAGCTTCAAGATCAAAGGGGTCAGCAGAAAACAGACGAATCCTTTCTTGTTCTCTCCGAGCTCGGTCCTGCTGCTGCTCTACCAGGACCCTAGAGAATTTCTCTACAAAATGAGAGGGGTATATTCAGTTCTACATTTCTTCCTTTCTTTTGGTTTTCACAGGACAAGGTTCCTCAAACTCAGAGATCTGCCTGCCTCTGCCTCCCCAGGGCTGGGATTAAAGGCATGCAGCACCACCATCTGGCCACTTTTTTATTTTTAATCCATTATTTTAAAAATGTTTTTATCTCAGTCTAGCAGTAGTGATATACGCCTTTAATCCCAGCACTTGGGAGGCAGAGGCAGGCTGATCTCTATAAGTTTGAGGCCACCTTGATCTGCAGAGCAAGTTCTAGGACAGCCAGGGCTACACAGAGAAACCCTATCTTGAAAAACCAAAGACAAGTAAATAAATAAACCTCAGCACCAAAGAGAGTACTCTACAATTCCAAATACATAAAGTTTGAAAACAGGCAAAACAAATCAGTAATCATGACAACAGTGCTAGTCTATTCAAGAGGAAGGAAGCTGAACGGAAGGAACACAATGGAACTTCCAAGGGGAGAGATGGCTTCAGTGGGGAATGGGTTTAACTTGCAAGCATGGGGGCCTCAGTCTGAAATGCAGAGTCCACATAAACTGCTGGAAATGATGATGCACACTTGGATTCCTGTGGCCAGCCAGCCTCACCTACCTGCTGAAAAGTCAAGCAGCGACCCTTCCGCACAGGAGGTGGATGACATTAAGGATGATAAACGAGGTTTTCCCCTGGTCTACACATGCAACCCCACTTTAAAAAGATGAAAACCAAGCCTGGTGTGGTAGAGGGGCTTGTGCACCAGTCTGATTATCTGAATGTAATCTCTGGCTCCCCGAAGAGGGCAGGAGAGAAGCAGCCCTTGAGAGCTATCCTCTACTGTGGCTGTGCTGTGTACTGTCACGTCTACTATACAAGATGAAGCCCGAGTTTGGACCCCAGAACCCACGAAAAGCTGGTGGAGTCGAACACATTGGGTGCCAGTGTCTCTACGGTGAAAGACTCCCCAGAAGCTCACAGACCAGCCAGCCTGTTGCATACAGCACAGTGACAAATAGCAGGGAGCCTGCTCTCAAAACAAGGTGAGGTGGCAGAGCCAAGGCTGTCGAGTTGCATGTCTGCAGACACACACACAGAATTTTTTTAAAAAAATTGCTTTTCCCAAGACAGGGTGGTGAGTGAGAGTGAGTGTGTGTGTGTGTGTGTGTGTGTGTGTGTATGTATGGTGTGTGTATGTATGTTTGGCCATACATGCAGACACACACACAAAATTTAAAAAAAAAAAAATTGTTTTTCCCAAAGCAGGGAGGTGTGAGAGAGAGAGTGTGTGTATATGTGTTGTGTGTGTGTGTGTGTATGTTGGCCACACATGACACACACACAGAATAAAAAAAAAAAAATTGTTTTTCCCAAGACAAGGTACTCTGTGTGTGTGTGTGTGTGTGTGTGTGTGTGTGTGTGTGTGTGATATGTGTAGTCCTGTAACTAAGCTGTCCTGGAACTAGCTCTGTAGACCAGGCTGGCCTTGAACTCACAGAGATTCACTTGCCTCTGCCTCCCAAGTACTGAGATTAAAGTGTGCACCTGGCCAAAATTAATTTTTTTTTTCCTGGAGCTAAGGATGGAACCCAGGGCCTCAAGCGCTCTACCACTGAGCTAAATCCCTGACCCCCCAAATTACATTTTTTTAAAAAGAAGCTTGGTGTAGTAGCACAAGTCTTTAATCACAGCACTCTGGAGGCAGAGGCCCAGTTGGATGAAGAGACCCTGAAGATCAAGATGATTTCAATAAAACACAAACATTATTGCCAATTAACCCAGTCTCTGAGATGACATTAGTTCACTTCTCATCAATGGTGGCCTGTTCAACAATCAGAGCAGACAGCAGCCAATGGACTAAAACAATTGCCTGGGTCTTGCACATTTGTTCTGGCACTACTGACACACAAGTGAGCTTACCGAGATCTCCACTGAGCAGAGCTTCTGCCAGGGGTGGGTTACGCTCCTTCAGCAAGGACAGCTCGTGAGGGTTGGCCAGCAGCATGTCTCGGAGCAGGGCTGGGTTGTCTAAGCCTTGAGGAGACGATGCTACTTCTCCAGAAGATGAGTGCTGAGCCTGTGCTCTGGGCAGCTGGCGCTGTTGGGGGTTTGACGTGCCAGGCACAGCTATGCTACTGAAGTCAATCCGGGGTAAGTCTGTTGAGATCAATCAATCAAGTTTACCCAAATGATGGACGGCAGAACAAGTGTTGAAGGAAACAATGCAACAGCCATTCGTCATAGAACAGCAGCAAGTGCTAACCGTAAACTCTGTCTTTTCCCTTGCTCTTCCTCCAAGATGGTGCTCCAAGAGTAAATTAACAGGAAAGAGTAACAGAGGGGAGGGGCTCACTGCAGAGACAGCTCAGAGGTTAAGACACTGGCTGCTCTTGCGGAAGACCAGGGCTCAGTTTCCAGCACCCATATGGTAGCTCAAGATGCCCTGCAACTCGGGTTCTAGGAGCATCCCACATCCTCTTCTGACCTCCGTGAGGTCAGGCACACACATGCAGGACATATATACATGCAGGAAAACATTCACACTTTTTTTTTTTAAACCTTAAACTAAAAAAGAGCTGAGCAGTGGTAGTACACGTCTTTAATCCCAGCACTCGGGAGGCAGACGCAGGCAGATCTCTGTGAATTTGAGGTCAGCCTGGTCTACACAGTGAGTTCCAGGGCAGTCAGTGCTACACAGAGAAACCCTGTCTTGAAAAATCTAAAGAAAGGGAGGGAGGGAGGAAGGGTGAATGAATTCAGTATCAGGCAATGGTAATGACTCCAAATTTGGAATCTATAAAATGTTCCAGAATAAAGGTTTTACTTAAAAATTTTAGCTGGATGTAGTGGTGCATGTCTTTAATCCCAGTACTTGAGTTCCAGGCCAGCCTGGTCTACGTACTTAGTTCCAAGCTAGCCAAGGCTATATAGTTAAGATACTGTCTCCAAAATAAGAAAAAGAAAAAAAAGTTAAATTACAGTTGTTAAATGTGTATGGGGGAGGGAAGGGATGTGAAGTCAGAGGACAACTTCTCAGGGTTCTTTCCTTGCACCAGTGAGCCTCTGGGTCAAACTCAGACGGTCAGGTTTGACAGCAAGCACCTTTAACCACTGAGCCATCTCTCTGGCCCCTTATTTATGTTTTTAGAAAACTAAATCCAAGGGTTGAGATGTGGTTCAGCTGACAGAACAGCTGCCCAGCCAAAGCCCTGGGTCCACGCCCCATGACCACATAAACCATGTATGGCAGGCAGTGTGCACCCCAGGACCACGTAAACCGTGTGTGGCAGGCAGTGTGCACCCCAGGACCACATAAACCATGTGTGGCAGGCAGTGTGCACCCCAGGACCACATAAACCGTATGTGGCAGTGTGCACCCCAGGACCACATAAACCATGTATGGTAGTGTGCACCACAGGACCACATACACAGTGTAGTGTGTGTAGTGTGTACCTATAATCCTGGTTCTCAGGAGGCGAGGCAAAAGGATTAGAAGTTCAAGGTAAGCCAACACACAGTAAATTTCTGGCCACTTTGGGGATATATGAGATTCAATCTCAAACAAACAAACAATGCAGACTTGAGATCGAGGCCTATGTTGGTGTTTCAGGACCATACTGCCACTGGGGTAGTGGTGACATCCAGACCCAACATCAAGGACCATGTTGGGGTCCACAGTTCTACTCTGACTGGGGTCTGTGCAAAAGTCCAGGTCCTGCAGCACCAGCAAAGGTCATACAGAGGTCCAAGGTTAGGGCCAAAACTATTCCCACCTGAGCAGCCAGGTCCTCTACTCAGAGCCAGGATGTCGACCTGCCCCAAGCTGCTGCTGAAGGCCATGCCTAGGTCTGTGGTTAAGTCACAGCTGGGGTCTGTATGGATGTCTGTGGCCTGTGTCACCTCATGTGAGGTGACATAGGAACCATATGAGATGAAATCAGAGGGCCATGATGAGCTGACCATAGCCTTCACTGGCCCTGGGAAAGCTAGCCTTGACTCTGCCTGGACACTACAGCAAGAAAACTGGCCCCTGCTTGCTGAAGAGATGGTCCCCACGCCCCCACCATAGGCCAAGGTGAACCCAGCCTGAGGGCACGCATGGAAGAGAGCTGCCTACACCCCCTCGCCTGAGGTCAGTGGCCCCAGGGGCCCAGAATGACAAGCATGGCTACCAACTAAGCCCACAGCAGGGTCTTGGGTTGGCCCACTCTAGCATCTACCCCATCTAGGACCTGCTGGAGCGGGTAAAGGGACTGGTCCTGTGGAACAATACCCTCACGATCTCCAAGACTCATGGCAGCCACAGAATATCCCAGAGGGGTTCTGGTGAGGATCCAGTGATGATGGTGTACCAGAAATCAGAGGCCTTGAACCAGACCAGTGACTCATCACAATAAACATTTCAGTAAAACTGAAGGGACAAAGAGGTGTACTATATGCATGGCACACCGAAGCCTCCAGTGCTACCAGGACGAATGAAGACATGTCGGAGAAGCAGGAAAGAAGATGACGAAGAAACAAAGATTTTTCTGTTGTAGTTTGCTTTGGTGTTTGTTTTGTTTTTGTTCGCTTGCTTGTGTACTTTGATTTTGTTTCCTTATGTGGGGGTGTATGGCAGGGATGAGGGGAGGATATGGGGGGGACCAAGAGGTGAACAGAATGGGGTCCATGATGTGAAACTCCCAAGAGTCAATAAAGAAGTTAAACTTAAAAATCAAACAAACAGGGTCTGGAGAGATGGCTCAGAGGTTAAGAGCACTGTCTGCTCTTCCAGAGGTCCTGAGTTCAATTCCCAGCAACCACATGGTGGCTCACAACCATCTTTAGTGAAACGTGGTGCCCTCTTCTAGCCTGCAGGCAGATGTTGCATTCATAATAAATAAATAAATCTTCAAAAAAATATTAAAGAAAAAAAAAAAATGCCGGGCGGTGGTGGCACACGCCTTTAATCCCAGCACTCAGGAGGCAGAGGCAGGCGGATCTCTGTGAGTTCAAGGCTAGCCTGGTCTCCAAAGCGAGTTCCAGGAAAGGCGCAAAGCTACACAGAGAAACCCTGTCTTGAAAAACAAAAACAAAAACAAAAACAAAAAATCAAAAAACAAACAGCCGGGCAGTGGTGGTACAACGCTTTTAATCCCAGCACTCAGGAGGCAGAGGCAGGCAGATCTCTGTGAGTTCAAGGCCAGCCTGGTCTACAGAGTGAGATCCAGGAAAGGCGCAAAGCTACACAGAGAAACCCCGTCTCGAAACAAACAAACAAACAAACAAAAAACAAAACAAATCAAAAAACAATACACAGAGAAACCCTGTCTCGAAACAAACAAACAAACAAAAAACAAAACAAATCAAAAAACAAAACAAACAAAAAAAACAACAAACAAATTATACCTTGTCTCAATAACTGCAATTGCCTAATTCTAGATATGGCTCTTCTAGAACAATTTTATTGAACTAGGCATATTGGTGCAAGCTTTTAATCCCAGCACTCAGGAAGCATAGGTAGGCTTACCTTTGTGAGTCTGAGGCCAGCCTGGTCTACATAGTGAATTCTAGGATAGCCAGGGCCATATAAAGAAACATTGTCTCCAAAATGAATAAATGAATAAAAATTAATTAATTAAAGATTTTATTTACTGTTACTGTGTAGAGTGTATGTGTGAGCATGTATCCCAGTGCACACCCATTGTCTTAGTCACTGTTCTATTGCTGTGAAGAGACGCTATGACCACGCCAACTTTTACAAAAGAAAACATTTAACTGGAGACTTGCTTATAGTGTGAGAGGCTTAGTCTATTACCATCACGGCAGGGAGCATGGCGGTATGCTGGAGCAGGAGCTGAGAACTCCATCCTGATCCAGAGGCAGAGAGGCAGAGAGAGAGAGACAGAGAGAGAGAGAGAGACAGAGAGAGACAGAGAGAGAGACAGAGAGAGAGACAGAGAGAGAGACAGACAGACAGACTGATTGACTGACTCTGGGCTTGGCAAGGGCTTTTTGAAACCCCAAACCCCATCCCCAGTGACACACTTTCTCCAAAAGGTCACAACTCCTAATCCTTCCAAATAGTTCCACTCCCTGGCTAAGCATTCAAAAACCAGCCTATGGGGGCCATTTTTATTCAAATTACCTCATCCAATCAGTTCTCTTCTGTCACCTTAATGTGAATCTTGGGACTCAAGCTTGGGTTGCCAGGCTTGTACCCTGAGCCATCTTACTGGCCCACATGTGGTTAGTAAGAGACACCCGAGGGCTGGAGAGCTGTCTGGTAGTTCAAAGCACTTGCATAGTTTTACTAACTCACAGCTATGCTTAATTCTACTTCCAGGAGCTCCAACATCCTCCTCTGAAATCCACGGTGTGGGCACACATGTGGTGCAGCTACATAGTCTAGATCCCCTAGAACTGGAATCACAGACAATCGTGAGCTGCCATGTGGGGACTGTGATTGAACCCAGGTTCTCTGGAAGAGCAGCCAATGCTCCTAACCACTGGGCCATCTCTCCAGCCCCGGATATGCTGCTCTGTTGAAAAGTCCAGGCACTTGGGTAAAGAAAACTGTATGGAACAAGTGCACAGCATAAACACTTCATGTCAAATTCTGCACAGCTAAGCACTGAATGAGGAAGTCTAAGAGGTTCTTTGTACCTCTTTGAATTTTTAGTTTCACCTGTGCATCCCAGACACACATGGTCCTGAAAAGGAAGTGGGCATAATTGTTTTTTTTGGTTTTTTTTGGGGGGGGAGATTTTTTTTTTTTCAAGACAGAGTTTCTCTGTAGTTTTGGTGTCTTGCTCTGTAGACTAGGCTGGCCTCGAACTCACAGAGATCCTCCTGGCTCTGCCTCCCAAGTGCTGGGATTAAAGGTGTGTGTTACAATTAAAGGGCATAATTGTTTTACAGGACTGAAGAACTGAAGGGCAGGAGTTTTTCATCTCAGGTTCTGGATTTTTCTAGAACTTCAGTCTTCACACATGAGCCCTCACAATGTACGACTCCACTGCCATGAAATGCCCAGAACAGTAAACAAAGAGAAAAGGAAACCTCTCAGAGTGTAAGGGAAAACAGAGAGTGGCTTAGGGTTCCCCATGCTCAATGAACTAAATAGAGACTATAACTACACAACTGTGAATCATCGTCTACAGCCACTGAATGTTATCCTGGAAACAGGTGAAATGTGTGGTGTGTGGATTTTATCTCGATAAAGCCCTTTGTGCTTCAACTACAAAAAGAGAAAGCTTCCACTCAAGTAAGTCACTGTCTTAAAACAGAGGCCAGTTGTCAGCCAGTGGGTGTGTTGAGAAGGGTCATATAGGACAAAACATTTAAGCAATGGAAAGGTGAGTGACTGGCAGGCTCCCTGGGGAGCTGCTGTCCCTACCAACCACCAAAAATACATAGGTGGGGCCACCTCTGCAGCTGGAGAAGCTTATCTCCACCTGACAGTCCATCTTGCCAGTCCACTCACTTCGAATTCTGAAAAATTTGTTTACTTCATTAAACCAGATCTCCACATATAGCCCTCCCCTCACAGCAACCTACTGGCTATGTTGTCCATATAGAAACATCGAAGAAAACAATAAAACACACAAACAAAAACAAAACTAATACAGGGACTCTCTAGTCTAGTACCAACCACCTCACAAAGTACCTGAGGGAAGATTTGGTTTTTACTGACTGGCAAACTCAAACTGCTATTCTTCCTAAAGCAGAAGCCCAAGGGACGGATGAAAGTCCAGAACTGATCAGTGAGTGCCCGAAGATGGTCTCGAAGTCTGGAGGAAGCACTGTGCTCCATTCTGCAGTCTGCTGTCACCTAACACACTTCTCAACCTAGTACCATAAACTTTCAAAGCAGGAGACCTAGAGACTATAAATACTATCTGAAAATCTCACCAAAATACAGCAGGCAGCAGGGAGGGGGAAAAAGGCACATTTCATCATGTAGTTCCACATCAGGGCTTGGAAACTCTGAGTCATGAGCCCCTTTGAGTAGCTAAAGGAAGCTATGCATCAAGCACATATGTGTCCACTCCCACACAGTCCTGCATATTTTACAGACACAGAAACCTCCTAAACCTAAATGCAGGCTCCAGACTATGAACACCGAGCCTAGCTGAATGTGTGGGTGCATGCCTGTAATTCCAGTCTTCAGGAGTCTGGAGGCCAGCTTGGGTCATACAGAAAGTTCCATGACCACTCTGGGTTTGAATCCATCTTTAAAACAAAACAAAAAGCCATGAGGTCTGGAGTGATAGCTCAGTGGTTAAGAGTGATTTTTTTTTTCCCCCAGAGCTGAGGACCGAACCCA
This sequence comes from Peromyscus leucopus, assembly GCF_004664715.2. Classification (NCBI taxonomy): domain Eukaryota; kingdom Metazoa; phylum Chordata; class Mammalia; order Rodentia; family Cricetidae; genus Peromyscus; species Peromyscus leucopus. Next base: position 142,847,755 of record NC_051064.1, read on the forward strand.
GGGCCTTGCTCTTGCTAGGCAAGCGCTCTACCACTGAGCTAAATCCCCAACCCCAAGAGTGATTTCTGATGGCTACTAGCACACATGTAAGGTAGCTCATAACCACCTTTAATTCCAGTTCTAGGGGGCTCTGATACTGCTGATGTCTGTGGGCACCTGCACTCAGGTGTAAAAACCTCCACACAGACACACACATAATTAAAAATAATAAACTCCAGTTCCAGAAGATCTGACACCCTCTTCTGGCCTTCACAGCAACTGCATGCACACAGGACACATACGGAGGCAAAATAGCCATACATATAAAAATATAACATTTTAAACTCCCCCCCCCCACCTGAAACAAGGTTTCTCTGTGTAGCTTTGGCCCCTTTCCTGGAACTCACTCTGTAGCCCAGGCTAGTCTTGAACTCACAGAGATCCTCCTGGCTCTGCCTCCCGAGCGCTGGGATTAAAGGCATGCGCCACCACCGCTCGGCAAAATATGTCATTTAAAAAAGAGATCTTTACAAAGGGAAGAAAATTCCCCATTCTAAATGGTGCATCAAGACTAATAGCAGTGTCATGTAGGGACCCAAACCTGGTGCTCCAACCACTTAAATCTGCCAAGTTCGGAATAACAGAAAAAGTACCATTTCAATCACTTTTTACTTACTAGCTACACAACTCTGATAACATCACCTCTTGATGAGGTAGGTAAAGCTAGGTGAATTATGACACCTACCTTACTAAAGAGGAGACTGATTTAGAAATCCAATGACCTGCCAAGGTTATGCAGCAGGCAGGCAGTCTACACCCCGCTAGTCTGACATTTGTAATAGAAGGTGATGAGTATTGGTCTTACTTGAGAACTGCACTGGAGGACGAGGGTCTGCATTCTCCTTCTGTCGCAAAATTACAACATCTCCATCTTTCAAGCCGTAAGAAGCCAGGGATCTGTGGTTGTCCGTGAGAGGTCTTTCTGCGTAGACAATCTGCAAGGAAGATCCAGTGGTATAAAGTATGGAGAAGCAACATGATACCACTTTTCCTCTTCCTCATGTTCCCTGCTCAAACCTCTTCCATGGGTTCCCATCATGCCTAAAAGGAAACCCAAAATCCTGCCTGTCTCCTACTAGGCCCAAAGGATTTGGCTGATGGCCAGCTCTGACCTCATCCCACTGCTCATCTCATCGTTCCAATGAGACACACATTTTCTTCCTCTCAGGCTGTTTCTTCCTCTACCTGAGGACCATTCTTTCTCCTGTCACTTTGTTTAGGTCTCTGATCAAGTGTTATTTCAGTGTTCTTCCCTGAAGCCACATTTAAAGTGTACCCTGGACATGGGCCGTGGGTGTGTGTAGTTCAATGACATTGCATCTCCCTTACACCCACGAGGCCCTGGGTTCCATCCCTAACGACACAATGTATTTTGAAGTAAACTATACTTTCCTCACCTAATGTGCTATATTGATCTGCTCAACTAAAAGGTAGGCTATGTGGAACGCGATTTTGTTCAGCTGCCCATCACAGATGCTTAGGACAAAGCCTGTTATGTAACGAGTGCCCAGAAGTCTGCTCAAGTAAAGGATGCATTGATTCATATAGTAAGGAATTTAACTTTCATTCTGAGCAACCATGGAAATAGGGATGACATGTTCTGGGTATGTCTGCTACAAGGCAAATAATGTATACTATTAGCTAGGTATGGTGGCACACGCCTGTAATTTCAACACTAAGAGGCCAAGGCAGAAAACCACCTTGAGTATCAGGCCAGCCAGGGCTACAGTGAGATAGTGTCTCAAAAAAACCCACAAAACTAAAGCCCAGTATACATGTAACAATAATTATAAAAAGGTCATGAATGGGTGTGTGTGGAAATGATGCAAACACAGTACTCAATGATCAAATTCTCAAAATAAATAAATAAAATGTTTAAAAAACGTATTTTAAAAATCTGAGAAAGAAGGCCGGGCGGTGGTGGCGCACGCCTTTAATCCCAGCACTCGGGAGGCAGAGGCAGGCGGATCTCTGTGAGTTCGAGGCCAGCCTGGTCTCCAAAGCGAGTTCCAGGAAAGGCGCAAAGCTACACAGAGAAACCCTGTTTCAAAAAAAAAAAAATCTGAGAAAGAGATAATAAAGAAATTCAGAGCCAGGAATGGTGGCGCACGCCTTTAGTCCCAGCACTTGGGAAGCAGAAGCAGCAGGATCTCTGAGTTTGAGGCCAGCCTGGTCTACAAAGCAAATTTCAGGACAGAGAAGCCCTATCTTTAAAAACAAAACAAAAAACCAAGGAAGGAACTTCAGGAAAAAAGGCAAGTGTGTTTTTCAGCCGCGAAGCAAACCTACAGCCGTGGTTAACGGACTGGAATACAGTAGGTGCAGGGGAAGTGAGCCAGCACCAGCAGGACTCCCTCCCAGTTTTACTGCTCTCATGTTTATGAGAAAAACCAACAGAAAGACAAACACGTGGAGCTAAGTCCTGTTAACAGAAACACTTTCCATGGTTCCCACATAAAAGCAGAGTGTACTGTGAGGGAAGAACGGAGCACACAGGAGCACACTGAGACTTCACCACGCAAGGGTGGAAACTGTCCCTATGTCGTCCTGTACGCCACAGACACACTGGGGCTTGGCACAGCTTGCTCCCTAAGCGTTTGCTCTGCTCTGGGCCACAAACTGAGCAACCTGAGCTGGGTACTAACTCAGCCAGAACTCTGGGAGGGGCCTGTCACTAGGAGGCCAGGAGTCAAATTTCTTGTGTCAAGCAGGCCACCAGGACTGGTCACCGCAGATGTCCCCTCCACTTCTTTTTCCATGCTTGGGCTGAACTCAGGGCCTCGTACCTGCTAGGCAACTTGTCTAACACCAGCCTCCCTGTCTGTCCACATGCTCTCTTGGCAAAGCCCCTGGGAACAGAACAGGCAAACATCACTTACATCAGCCCTTCTCTGCATTTGCTGTCATTCTGCTCCCAAGTTCGAGGTGGTATGAGCAAAAAAAACCAATCCTCCAAAACTGAATCCTTCTGGAGACAAGAAAGCAGAACTTGTCTGTCCAATTTTACAAGTTTTATGCCTTACTAAAAATGCCTGCCACCATCCCTGCCACCTTGTCATGACAATTATCCAAGTGCGTATCTCAGACTTAATGGAGGTAGGAAACAACTGATTCTTTTTTCTTTTTGGTAATACAATGGAGCGCTGTACTACATGTAATTTGTGGGGGTGAGTCAAAACAACCATAACTAGGGTCTCAGGCTGAGGTGTATTGGGTGGCATCAATACAACTGAGCCACTGTGATGAGGTCACCAATAGCCCATGGCCTTTCCTAGCGTCTTGGGTTCAGTGAGTCAGCTGTAATGTACTTAAAGGCTCATGACTCGCCTCCCAAGGCAGATACACTTGCTAGAAAAAATGTATTCATTTATAAAGAACCAAACTCAGTAAGATGAGAACAATTTAAGGATGAGGCTTGGTTCAGTGGGAGAGCATTTGCCTGGCATGGAAGAGCTCAGCACAACACTACTGAATTCTCTTCCAATGGGACATAATATGGAAATCCAAACTTAAAGAGCATCCTACTACCACTGAGAGAAACTTAGCCCTCACACCGTCTCACTGAGTGTCACAGCCATTTTAACAGGGATCATCTGTCCAATTTTATGGACCAGAAGACAAAGAGACCACACAGCTATTAAGAGAACTGACACTGATGTTCTTCTATGTGCTTGACATTAAAAATGATATTCTTGCTGGGCAGTGGTGGCGCACACCTTTAATCCCAGCACTTAGGAGGCAGAGGCAGGCGGATCTCTGTGAGTTCGAGGCCAGCCTGGTCTATAAAGCCAGTTCCAGGAAAGGCTCCAAAGCTACACAAAGTAACCCTGTGTCAGGGGGAAAAAATAAAAATAAATGATATTCTTTTCCAGCACACCAAAGCAGCCTCAGGAACTGGCTTCTAAGCCAGCCTTCATCACTAAGGATCTATACCTCCACTGGCAATACCTGCCCTGCTATGTGAAGCCCCTGGGTTTCTGAGTATGGGGTATGGGATACACACACAGTTTTTATTCTAAATATCCAATAACACTGGGGCTGGCGGGGGATGTAGGTCATGGTGCAGGACTGCACAGGACAGGACAAAGGAGAGACGGAAAGAGACACTGCAGCGTCTAGTGTCTTCTTACTCGACCTACTTTTCATTTTTATTTACTTTCTGACTTTTTTATGTGTATGAACGTTTGCCCTTCACATACATAATGTATATCACTTGCATGCATGGTGTCTGTGGAAGCCAGAAGAACAGTGTCTGATTCTCTAAAACTAGAATTATAAATGTTTGTGAGCCACCATGTGGGAGCTAGGAACTGAATCCAACCCTCTGCAAGAGCAGCCAGTGCTCTTAACTGCTGAGCCATCTTTCCAGCCCGTTTCTCATTTTTAAAAGGATGGCAACAGAAGCCAAGAGTGGTAGCACTCACCTTTAATCCCAGACTGGGGAGGCAGAGAGAGGTGGATCTCTGTATCTCTCTGAGTTTGAGGCTAGCCTGTTCTACATAGAATTACAGGACAGCCCGAGCTACACAGAGAAACCTTGTCTCAAAAAAAAAAAAAAAAAAAAAAAAAAAAAAAAAAAACTAAGGGAGAGAGGGACAAGAAAGGGGATAGCAACATGATTAATGAAGTGGTAAGTTCTATCGCCATTGACATCAGACGTGTATAATGTGTACAAGCTATGGAATATCTGACCCAATTCCCTCAAAAATGGGTTGGTTAGTTACTTGGGCATTGATGTCTGTTTGGCCCTGGTTTCAGGATTTGGATCATGGTCAGGAGGACACAGCAAAGAACTGTTCACATCATGGCAGGCCAAAGCGAAAAGCAGACACAGGAAGACACGTCCCAAGGACATGCTTTCAATGACTCTTCCTCCTACCAGACCCCACTTCTTTTCACCATCTCCCAATAATGCCATCATATTATGAATTCATTAAAGGATTAGTTGTTTTTGTTTTCCCAGACAGGGTTTCTCCATGTCATTTTGGTGCCTGTCCTAGAACTCACTCTGTAGACCAGGCTGGCCTCAAACTCACAGAGATCCGCCTGCCTCTGCCTCCTGTACAACGAACTCTACACTTTCAGGTGTAGATCTGCAGAACTGTTGCAGCAGCTAATACTTACAACAGAGGAATATTAGAACCTCACTCTAACATGAGATTCCAGCCAGGCAGTGGTGGCGCACACCTTTAATCCCAGCGCTCGGGAGGCAGAGGCAGGTGGATCTCTGTGAGTTTGAAGCCAGCCTGGTCTACAGAGTGAGTTCCAGGACAGCCAGAGCCACACAGAGAACCCTGTCTCAAAAAAAAAAAAAAAAAAAAAAAAAAAAAGATGAGATTCCAACCTTAAACAATCAACACCTAGCGACAGACTCAACAATGCAATGCAATTGGAAAACCTTCAAGTATGACATCAAATGTTTTCTGGTCCCTGAAGAAGAGCCCCCACTTAATGGTTAATGGGGTGGGGTGGAATGTCACTTTTATTCTTTTGGACAGTGCTGGGAATCAAAGGTGTAGCAGGGAAGCTCTACCAGAGCTCCTACCCCCAACCCAGTAGACCTTATTTTTTTTTTAAAACAAGGTCTCTCTACTTCCTATTCGACCAGGTTAGACTAGAGACCCACCTGTGTCTGCCTCCCAAGTGCTGGGATTAAGGTGTGAACCACCATGCTCAGCACCCAAACAAGAACCGGTTTTTTGAGACAGGTTCTCACTATGTAGCCTTGGTTGGCCTGAAACCACAATGGAGACCAGGCTGGCCTTGAAATGTGAGTCTCAAATAACAACAAACAAAAACTATCCAAACAACAAACTAACACCCAAACTGCAGGTATCTCTGAGTTATGAGGAATGAGTGAGTGGTTGCATTCTTTATTCTTTTCAGTGTTACATAACCTTTCTATCATGACTATTCAGTATTTACCTGGGGGGGGGGCGGAATTACTTAAGGAAATAAACACACCAAAACTAGCCACAATAGAAACTTTGAGTTTCCATGGTTTAAAATAGCATTTTTGTAAACCACACACAGGCTGTGTGAAAAGTGGCATTTCCAGGGCCACAGTTACTGCTGTTAGTTGCCACTTAAACATGCCTTTCACTGATGATCCTTCCATTCTGTACAGGCTTTTACTCCATGCTACCTATAGAAGTGAATTATGTGTCAAAAATAACAAGACATTAATTTAACGTGAAGCTAAGTTCTGATAATTGCTTGAAGTTGGCCCAGCCAAGCCTGCATCAAAGCATCACCCTGAGCCTGTCTGGCTGCCAAGCCCACACTTGCAACGAGGGAGAACATGTCCTGCTTTAATCACAGTACAGAAGATGGTTTCTATTCTAAATTTATTGTCACTGCATTAGAACTACTATAATCAGACTAGAGCTGTTAGGAAAATTAACGTCTTTTCTAAGTGTCTTGTGCACAAATGATGCTCCCTGGGCAGGACAGGCATGTGACAACTAAAAAGCGTAGGAAAGAAAGCACGAGCATTTTCACTTCTATTTATTTAAAAAATTTGTTTAAATTTAGACTTATTTATGTGTACTATGCCTGCATGTATGTATGTGTACTATGTGCATGCCTAGTGCCCACAGAGGCCAGAAGAGGGTGTTGTGAGCCACTGTGTAGGTGCTGGGAATCAAACCTCTGTAAGAGCAACAAGTGCTCTTAATTGTTATCTGTCTCTTCAGTCCCATTTCCATTTATTCTAGTTTATTCTTTGGGGTGGGGTGGTTTGAGACAAGATTTCTCTGGGTAGCCCTGCCTGTCTTGGAACTCTCTCTGTAGACCAGGCTGGCCTCAAACTCAGAGATCCGCCTGCCTCTGCCTCACAAGTTTTGAGATTAAAGGTGTGGGCCAACCCTCATCCCACTTATTTTATCCTTCTTAAATTCTATTTTGCATGTTTATAATGTAATTATCACTTTATGTATGTATGTATGTATGTATGCACATAATATAACTGGGCTGGAGAGTTGGCTCAGAGGTTAAGAGCACTGCCTGTTCTTCCAGAGGTCCTGAGTTCAATTCCCAGCAACCACATGGTGGCTCACAACCATCTATGAGATTTGATGCCTTCCTCTGGCGTGCAGGCATGCTTGCAAATAGGACACTGTATACATAATAAGTAAATAAATCTTTTTTAAAAATGTAACTGATATAGTATATGCACATATATAATTTAGCTGTAACTGCTCTGTACCATACAACAGAATATGCACAACATGTATAGTAAATAAAACAGCCATTTATGTAATTTATGTATAAGGTACTGTGAGCATGATCTGAAACACTTTACTTATGGAGATACAGGTTATAGCATGAGGACAATCAATTTAGAACAGAAACCATTTCCACCGCACATGTGGTTCAAGCAGGGCATGCTCTATCTCAGTGCAAGTGCCACTCAATAGCCAAGGAGGGCTCTGTAAAGTTCATACATGTTTGGACACCAGTGGCATGGAGTCAGAAACAGGTGAGGGAATGGGGATGGGAAAAATTAAAGCCCAGTGAAGGAAACAGACTGGAAGAAATCTGAGGGGAAGGGATAAGTCAGAAAAGCTGGTTGGGGAGCTCAAATAAGAAATGACTGGGAAAAATAAAACAAAAACCAAATCAACCAACCAAACAGAAGATGGCGTTTACTTTTATGATCCAAGGAAAGGAAGTGACTCAAGTGTCTGGGGTGGATCCTGTTCCTGCCTGAGGGGGGCTAGGCAATGAACTAGACAGGCGACCCCCAACCCCCAGAGCGCTTTAAAAAAAAGCAGTTCTTAAAATAGACACTATGTTGTCAGGTTACATAGAGCCAACAGCACTAACTTGAAAAACAGGGTGTTGTTTACAGCTATCTAATACGGGCTTAACACTAGTTGGAACACACTAACTTGGGTCCGGAAGAAAGTAAATACCAAATGTTAATGCTAGCAGTGGAAGAATCTGGCGCTAGCCTAATTGTTCAAGTAGCACCCCTAAAGCCCCAAAGAGGCAGAAGACAGTGCCCTCTTTAGTCATACAATTAGCTTTCAATCTGATACCCTAACTTACTTAAAACTCTTTTTACAGACATCTGAGTGCCACCGCCTGAGGTTGGGGGAATTGGGGTAGGGATAGGGGATATAACCCAGTAGTAGACCGCTTGCCTGGCAGACGGAAACAATGTCCACCTCTGTTCACTGTCAAGTCATACTGACAAATTCAACTTAAAATTATTTCCAATCAGCTGGCAATTAGAACTTGGGTAATTAAACAGCCACACACAAAAGAACAACTGAAAAACAAAACAAAACAAACCTTCAAAAACTGAAAAGTGAGGCTGGGCATGGTAGTGTATACTTATAATCCCAACAGTAAGGAGCCTGAGGCAGGAAGATTGTTATTTGAGGCCAACCCTGGCCCCATAGTTGAGACCTTGTCTCAAAAACAAAAGAGCTGGTTGCCTCCAAAAACTTGGGAAGCGGAGTCAAGGGGGACTCTGAGTTTAGGTGAGAGCCAATCTGAACTATATGGTGAGACCTGCCTCAAAAAACAACCAATCAAGCCAGGTGGTGGTGGAACACACCTTTAATCCCAGCACTCAGGAGGCAGAGGCAGACAGATGTGTGTGAGTTCGAGGCCAGCCTAGTCTACAGAAGTTCTAGGGACAACCAGGCTACACAGAGAAACACTGTCTTGAACCTTGAATCCCCCCCAATCACTCAATCAATCAATCAATCTTCAAAAAGGCTGATATTCCCCCTCTCTAATCTCTCTAGTCCTAGTTTGCCACAGACACGAACATGGGGTTTACCAACAGGAACTGAGTACTAGGTTTTTGTGGGTTAATTTTTTCTATGGAAATTAGGGGAACTGTTTAATCTCTACCTTTTGCCAGACTGCGTGTGTGAGTGACACCTTGTTCCCTAAGACAGATCCTTCCAGAAAAAAAGTTGTATGCCAAGGTTCTAAAGTTCATATTGTGTAAAGGAATCATACTTCTGAACAAAATATTGACACGTTTATCATAAGTCAGGGCAGAACAAGCAGTAGTTGGGCAATAGTTTTTGGAACTATTTCATAACTGCAGAAGGAAATCCAGATTTACATTCTGGGGCCTTGGGAGTCGTCTATAATTTTCTAATGTTTAGACTACGCCCAGCAAGGCCCACTCTGGGTAGAATCTGTTTTAGTGCAAAGGTTACAGAATAGTCTACCTATTGTGTTTGATAAAGACTATTAAGAGCTGCAAAGCATTTTAAGAATATATTTTCTTGTTAGGACATAAGAGGGGCTGAACTCCTTGCCACCGAGTCCCGCGGAGATCTTCAGGCAGTAGGCCATTTTCAAGCTCGTATCCTTCGAAAGCACTGAGCTTTGTACTAACCCAAATGAACTGGGACCAGAAAGGAGGAGGGCTTTGGCCTGAGAGAAGCAAATAGACTGAGTTGGCCTAACCATCACTTAAAAAAATAATAATAGTAAATTAACCAGAAACACATGCCATGGGGAAAAACATTTCTAGAGACGTCAGAGGCAGAACGAGTCTCAAACTTTCCCCCTCACTTTGAACTACAAATCTGCAAGCTCCCAGGTAAACTGCACATACTGAAGCAGAAACTCGGTACAAACAAGCAAACCCCAGACCAGCGTCTATCTCCCAGGGATCCAAACTGGTATTTCTGGTCGGAGAAGCAGGAGGTACGTGATGAGGACCCAGGGCTCCCGACGGCCAGAAGGTGGAGAGGGCCGTCCACCCGTGCACGTGTCCCCCTCGCTGCAGTGGGTGCATCTACGGGCGGGCGGCTGCAGGGACTCGGCCCCTGCCGCCCCCTAACTCCCCGGCTGCAGAGTCTGGAGGCCCCGCTCGCTGCCCCAGCGTACCTGGCTCTCGGCGGCGGGGATGCCAGACTCGAGCTCGCACAGCGCGCGGAAGTTATGCAGCTCGAAGTCGGCGTCGACCTGGAGGGAAAAGGTCACCTCGGAGAGGTCCCTCCGCACACAGTACACGGTGAGCAGCATGGCCCGGGCCCGACCCGGCTCGGCTCGGCCCGGCCTGGACGCTGGGCGGAGGGCAGGCGGTGGCGGGGGGCCTGGCGGGAGCTGCGGGAGGGCGGCGGGCGCGGGCTGCTCGCTCCCTCGCTCCTTCCCTCCCTCACACGCGCGCAGTGACTCACTCGCTCCCGCCCTCAGCAGCCAGCACGGCCGCCACCACCCGCCTGCGAGGCCGTCTGCCTGCCGGCCTGCCTCCCACCGCTACCGTCAAGCGCGGGCCGCCCGGCGCCCCGCCCCGCCGCAACGCGGCTGCCGTAAAGCGCTCCTGGCTTGCAGCCGCCTTCGCGACGCGCGGGGTGTAGGGCGGGGCTGAGGGAGCCTGTCCGGGAGGAACGCGGGGGTGGGGGAAAGCCACTATTGGCTGACTTAATAACTGAATTCGTGAGCACTCCACAGTCTCAGTTATTCAGCCAACAGGCCCCTACTGTGCGCGGATATGAAAGTGGATGAGAGATCCGAGTCCTCACTCTTGACTCTCCATCTGCTTTGGGAGGACTTAAGCAGATCTGAAACAGATTTTTCAAAATGGAAACGAGCATTATAATAGTAACTCGTTTTCGTCTTGGTAATTAACGTAGGACGAAAACCTCACGCCTTCCTTTGTCTGATCCCTAGATCTCACTTTGCTGTGGAAGGACATAGGAAGCAGGATGGCTGTGGACGCCGCAAGAACTTCAGTTTGCAGAAAAGGGAGAATTTCTAGGTGCAGACTTTTTACAAAGACAGAAATGGAGAAGCTGGGCCCCCAGGGCAATGCTGGTACCAAGGACCGAGTGGCAGAAAGCCCAGCTACTGTACAAATAAATGGCAAATTGCAATGAAAACAACATCCAAAGAGCCTTTCAAAATGGAGTTGGGAAACGGGGTTTCTGAGGACGTCAGGTGCCCCACTGGTCACCTTCACATTTGTGTCATCTAAAAGAGATGATTAACTCGTGCCTAGACATTTAATGGGCATCAAGATGCTATTGTTGTATGAATCGTTTCTTGAAAAATTTTAAATTTTGCTGGGTAGTTGTGGCAAATGTCTTTAATCCAAATCCAGTTTTGATTTTTTCCAGGCAGGATTTCACTGTGTGGTTTTGGAGCCTGTCCTCATACTCTCTCTGTCGACCAGGCCTGCCTGGAACTCACAGAGAGCCGCCTGCCTCTGCTTCTGCCTCTGCTTCTGCCTCTGCTGAGCCAGGTCTCTAGCAGCCCCTACCCTGTTTTTGAGAGAGGGTCTCACTATGTAGCCCTGGAACTTACTATGTAGACCAGGCTGGTCTTGAACTTACAGAGATCCACCTGCCTCTGTCTTCCAAGTGCTAGGATTAAAGGAATGCACCACCACCGCTGGCTTAAAGGAATCAGTCATATACAGCCTTTTATACAACTCCAATTCTTTCCCAATTCCAATGGAGTTTCTCTACTCACCCATTTCAGATCAAATTTTCCCTGCTTGCTTTATTTGCAACACTGACTCTGCATTCTATGAACTTGTTACACTTGAATTGTGATTCCAACTCCAAAGGAAGTCCTTTAGTTTTCTAAGTTTGAGTTGATAGATGCTATCTGGGACTTTACCAAATAAGGGTTTGTTTTCTCACAGGCTAGGGGCCTGGACAGGCAGCTGCTCCAGTTCATTGGCTCAATGCACAAGGGCGAATGCCTTTCACCTACCTCTAAGGATGTAACAATTCTCTTGGCCTTTCCCCAAGGATTGCAAAGTGGCTGAAGTCTCCACACCATGAGTCATTTTCTTGTCCAAGGTTGGAACTTGCCTAGAAGTCTATCAGCTGACTTTTGGCTGGTATCTTACTGGACAGACCTGTGTCGAGTAGCTGTACGAGAGGCTAGGAAAGCAGGTGTTTAGTGTCTAGCATTTTCAACAAGCTTTAATGGACGCTGTCCATTAAAGCATGATGCTTTCTAAAGCAGAGGGAGTTTAAAACAGTTTGTTTGTTTGTTTGTTTTTTTGAGACAGGGTTTCTCTGTGTAGCTTTGCTCCTTTCCTGGAACTTGCTTTGGAGACCAGGCTGGCCTCCAACCCACAGAGATCTGCCTGTGAGACAGAGCCAGGCGGATCTCTCTGAGTTCAAGGCCAGCCTGGTCTACAGAACTAGTTCCAGGACAACTAGGGCTATTACATAGAGAAACCCTGTCTCAAAAAAACAAAAAGAGGCATGTGGGATGTGGCTGGAGAGATGGCTCAGGAGTTAAGAGCTCTTGTTTCTCTTTTAGAAAAGCTTGACTCAGCTCCTAGCACCCATGTTGGGTGGCTTGCAACAGCCAGAGGACCCAATACTCTCTTCTTGTATCCTTGGGTACTGCATTCACTTGGTGCATATATATACACATAGACACATACATACACGTATAAAATCAGTCTTAAAAGAAAAAAAGTGATATGTGGGCATGATGGAGCATGTCTGTAATCCCAACGCTTTGGAGGCAGAATTGAGAGGACTGACAGTTTTAGGCACCTGACCACATATTGACCCCATGTCTCAAGACAGGGTGGGAGATGGGGGTGTAACTCAGCTACTAGAGTGCTTACCTAGCATACACACACATGCCTGTGACCCTAGCACTCTGGAGCCAGAAGCAGGACAATCAGAAGATCAAGACCATTCTCAACTAAAAAGAGAAGTTGAGACCAATTTGGTTCAGAAAATAAAGAAGTCCCTACATTTGAATTATGGTGTAGAATAACTCTGTGTGACAGTTTGAATTATGGTGTAGACTGACTCTGTGTGACAGTTTGAATTGTGGTGTAGACTGAGTCTAGGCAAGTGACACTGTACGGCTTCTGACCTTAAGTCTGAATCGCATTTAACCTGGTTCTCTTAGACAATTAGCCATAAGGACGCCCAAATTATCTCTTGAAGTGAGACCACCACGGTGAAAACACCTAGCTATTTCAGGCAACAGCTTAACTGAGGTCAAAGCTGCTCAGCTGGAAAAACCCAGCAAGTCTCTGAGTTTAGAACCTTCCAGATGAACTTAGCCCCAGCCACTGAGTCACCGGCAGCCTTTGAGACTTTGCAGTTGAGGCTCCAGACTTCTCAGAGCCATCTCCTCGGTACGCTGTACTCTCTCTGAAGTTCTGGCTCCCAGAATCTGTTGAACAAAATGAAATGCAATTGTGAATTAAAACCACAAGGAGGTACCGCTCACCACGGTGGCTATGGTGCCAAATGCAGATGAGGGCAGGGGGAATTTCTTGTATTTTAGTTTTGGTGCCTGCTCTGGATCTCGCTCTGTAGACCAGGCTGGCCTCGAACTCACAGAGATCTGCCTGCCTCTGCCTCCCGAGTGCTGAGGTTAAAGGCGTGTGCCACCTCCACACGGCAGGAATTTATAAATTTATGAATCTGGCTTCCTCTGAAGGAATTCTTTGATCCCTTCAGGTAGTGACATTGACATAACCAGCTGAGTTCTTTTTTTTTTTTTTTTTTTTTTTTTTGGTTTTTTTTTTTAGAGACAGGGTTTTTCTGTAGCTTTGGAGCCTGTCCTGGATCTTCCTTTGGAGACCAGGGTGGCCTCAAACTCACAGAGATCCACCTGGCTCTGCCTCCCAAGTGCTGGGATTAAAGGTGTGTGCCACCACTGTCTGGCTTTGTTGTTGTTTTGTTGTAGCTGAGTTCTTGTAAAATATTCCTGTGGTCCGTAGCATGATGGGTACAGAGTTTCTTTGAGGGATGATAAAAATGTTCTAAGATTGATTGTGGTGATGATCACATAACCCTGTTAAGCTGAGCTGGCATGATGGTGCACACTGTAATCCCAGCACTCAAGAGGCTAACATGGGACGATGGGAAGTTCAAGGCCAGCCTGCATCCATTGTAAAACCCTGTCTCAGCTGGGCATAGTGGCACACACCTTTAATCCCAGCACTCCAGAGGTGGAGGCAAGTGATCTGTGGGAGTTCTAGGCCAGCTTGGTCTACCTAGCCAGTTCCAGGACAGCCAGAGCTGTATAACAGAGAGACCCTGTCTTGACAACAACCTGAATGAACTGCAATTGGTGCATGAAGTATGTGATACTTTAACAAAGCTGTGAAATGTGCCTTTAATTTCCAAATGGCTGCTAATTGGAGAATGGGATAGAGCTTCTGTGGTCATCTGCCTACAGCTCTGCTCACTGCTCAAATGGCCTTGAACCTGGTCCTGCCTCTTCAGAGCCAAATCCAGGAGCACAAAGTTCTCCCAGCTCCTTCCAGTCAGCTCAGTTCCTCTCATGCCTCACCCCGTTTGGACTCCAGTGAACTGCCTCTTGGGATCTGATTCAGTGTGGACTCTAGTCCACTCACACTACAAGGTAGACTTTGCACAGCTACCACCTGTCACCACAAACAACACACCAGTCCTCGTCCCAGCTTAGGCTGGAGTGAGGTGAAGGTTTAGAAGAGGGAGTCTCAGACCTGGAGTCCTGCTCCAGAATAACATGGCTTACCAAAAACCGGTTCCATTAATTGATCACTGCGGTCGAGCACCTTTCAAATGATCCCTAACATTTACCGAATGCACACTATGTGCCAAGAACTCTTCTGAGCTCTTTGTGGCGAGTCACTGAGCCCTCAGGAAAGCCCCATGAGGTATCCCCTCCATTTTATAGAAGAACTGGAGGGGTAGAGACTAACCATTAGCCTCTCGCCTAAGGATACAAAAACATTTAATAGCAGCTCCGGGAGTCAAAACAAGCAACCTGACGTGAGCCTACTGTCATGTCTAGTTTTTCCAACAGGTCCTATGTAGTCTAGGCCAACCTGGAACTCTCAATCCTCCTGCCTCAGCCTCCAGAGTGCTGGTATTAGAGGCATGAGCCTGAGGCCTGCCTGAGCCTACAGTCTGTTTCAGGAGCTTTTACACCACCAGACCCAGCAAGCCGATAGTCTTAACCACCATGTTAAGATGCCTCGGATAGGACTATTCTTCAAAATGTTCTCGAAAACCTCATTTTTACTTCCTGGATAAGGAAATTGAGGCCTGGGGACTTTAATTTACTTTCCTAAATACACACAGAGAGTGATTGGGAGGCCTTTTCAAATTGGAAGGAAGTAAGAATCTAAACTCTTGGGCCAGAGAGATGACTCAGAGGTTAGGATCCCATACTGCTCTTGCAGAGGACCAAGTTCCCAGCATCCATGTGGGGTAGTTCACAGCAGCCTGTAACTCCAGCTCTGGAGGATCTGACACCCTTCTCTGGACTTTGT
Organism: Peromyscus leucopus; assembly: GCF_004664715.2. Taxonomy (NCBI): domain Eukaryota; kingdom Metazoa; phylum Chordata; class Mammalia; order Rodentia; family Cricetidae; genus Peromyscus; species Peromyscus leucopus. Next base: position 142,863,026 of record NC_051064.1, read on the forward strand.
GGGCACCTATTCACACCCCCCCACACACATACACATAGTTATGTAATTAATAATAAAAATAATAATCTAAGCTATTTTCCCCCTGACTGGAGCACAGATGCTCTGCCCACACTTGTCACAATGCTGTGCTCCAAACCACCTTGGTTACTCCGTGGTCACTGCCAACAAGGTTCCCTTCTCCTCCTCGGTTCTTGCCTAATTCTCTACTTCAAACAGCCAACCAGGTAAAGACATCTACTCTGATTTTGTTGTTGTTTTCATTTGAAAAGTACATTTATTTCTGTGTGCTGTGTTAGATCTTGGTGGGTGTGCTCACAACAAGGAGTGCATGTGGAGATGAGAGAGCAGCTGACTGGAGTCCCATTGTGTGGGTGCAGGGTTGGCAAACTCAGGTCGTCAATGTTAGCAGGAGGCGCCCTTACCTGCTCAGCCATCTCTCCAGCCCTTGGGTTTGGTTTTTTAATTGCTCTTTGTATGGTTGTTTTCTTATTTTTTGATACAGTTTCACTATGTAGCCCAAGCTAGCCTCAACATTGACATCTCCTGTCAGACAGGCACCACCACGCCTAGTTTATCCTGATTTTTAAAAAGTATTTACTGGGGGGTGGTGTGTGGGTGGGTGGGTATCAGAGAACAACTATCAAAAGTTGATTCTCCGAACTACCTCAAGACCCAGCCATCCCACTCTTGGGCATATACCCAAGGAATGCTGATTCATACCATAAAGATACATGCTCAGCTATGTTCATTGCAGCACTATTTGTAATTGCCAGAACCTGGAAACAACCTAGATGCCCGTCAACGGAAGAATGGATGAAAAAAAATATGGTACATATACACAATGGAGTACTACTCAGCAGAGAAAAACAATGAAAGCATGAAATTTGCAGGCAAATGGATGGAACTAGAAAAAATCATCCTGAGTGAGGTAACCCAAACCCAGAAAGACAGTCATGGTATGTACTCACTCATAAATGGATTCTAGATATAAAATAAAGAACAATCAGACCACAACCCATAGAACCATGGAGGCTATATATATATAGCATGGAGGTCCCTAGGATGACTGTGGCTTATAATAAATTTCGGTTTTACTCAATTATTGAAAAAAATAGCCAAATGAATGGAAACACATGAACTATGAACCAAAGGCTGAGGGGCCCCCAGCTGGATCAGGCCCTCTGAATAGGTGAGACAGTTGATTGGCTTGATCAGTTTGGGAAGCAACTAGGCAGTGGGACCAAGTCCTGTGCTCATTGCATGAGTTGGCTGTTTGAAACCTGGAGCTTATGCAGGGACACTTGGCTCAGTCTGGGAGGAAGGGACTGGACCTGCCTGGACTGAGTCTACCAGGTTGATTGCAGTCCTCAGGGGAGGATTTGCCCTGGAGGAGGTGGGAATGGAGGGTGGGCTGGGGGTAAGGGGAGGGTGTGGGAGAGGGGAGAATAGGGGAACCTGTGGCTGATATGTAGAACTGAATGGTATTGTAAAATAAAATAAAAGAAAAGAAAAAAGAAAAAAAAAGTTGATTCTCACCCCCTTTTTTTCTCTCTCTCTTTGGTTTTTGGAGACAGTGTTTCTCTGTATACTCCTAGCTGTCCTAGAACTCACTCTGTAGACCAGGCTGGCCTCCAACTCAGAGATCCACCTGCCTCTGTCTCCCAGTGCTGGAATTAAAGGCCTGTGCCACCACGGCCTGGTGCATCCAGGTTTTAATATGGCTTTTGGACATCCAACTCCTCCATTAGGCTTGCACATCTAGGCCCTTTATCCACCGAGCCCTCACTCTGACACATATTGATTGATGTGTCTATATCATAAATATTTTTTTCATTTGAGGCAGGGTCTCACTATGTAGTCCTAGCTGGTCCGGAGTTCTCTATCTAGACCAGGCTGTCCTTGTACTCAAAAACATGTGCCTTCCTCTGCTTCTCCAGTGCTGGGATTGAAGTCCCTTACCACCATGTCCAGCTTTGTAAATACTTTTGAACTATTACTTCTTCTTTTTTTTTTTTTTTTTTTTTTTGGTTTTTCGAGACAGGGTTTCTCTGTGTAGCTTTGCGCCTTTCCTGGAGCTCACTTGGTAGCCCAGGCTGGCCTCGAACTCACAGAGATCCGCCTGGCTCTGCCTCCCGAGTGCTGGGATTAAAGGCGTGCGCCACCAACGCCCGGCCTATTACTTCTTTAGGGAATTGTATAGTGTTCTTTAAAATGCCTTCTTGAAGCTGCACTTATTTGCCACACCTCCTTATCATATCCTGGCTATGTTGCTCAAAGCAGACCCTAATTCTCTTCATTTCTAGCTCGTCAAATGAGAGTAAATAAACTTCATTTTATTCCTTTATTGGTTGTTGTTGATTTTTGTTGTTTTGGAGACAGGGTCTCACTGTGTAGCTCTGGTTGTCCTCAAACCCACTCTGTAGACCATGCTGGCCTTGAACTCACAGAGACCCACCTGCCTCAGCCTCCGGTGTTTTTACACGCACACCTCCTTTTTCTTTGGCCAGGATCACGTGCACCTGTGTAAGGCACACGCAGCTCCCTTGCCACATGTCCAGTCCCACCACACTCGGAGTGACCTCCTCTCCAGTGCACCTGTACTCTGGACTGTGGACACATTTCAGAGAAGTATGAACTTTGCTACCCTCTATAGCTGGAGCTATGATTTGCCTAATTCCTATGTTTGGAGCTAGAGATTGATATTTTGAATGCAAGAATCAGCCTTGGGCAAAACTACGAAATGGGTCAAAGTTGGTGTGTGGAAAACTCAACCTCAGTGCTCTTCCCTCTGCTCCTGGGCTCTCCATTTGCTCCTTTTTTTTGGGGGGGGGGTTCGAGACAAGGTTTCTCTGTGTAATAGCCCTAGCTGTCCTGGAACTTGCTGGAGACTCCTATACTCTCAAGGTCCTTGCTGGCGGTGGTAGCACAAGCCTTTAATCCCAGCACTTGGGAGGCAGAGGCAGGGAGATCTCTGTGAGTTCAAGGCCAGTTTGGTCTACAAAGCATGTTCCAGGACAGGTAGGGCTACTCAGAGACCCTGCCTCAAAAACCAAACAAAAAACAACCTGCTCTTTGGAAAGGATCTGAACTAATCCTAGTATCTTTATGGCTGCTGAAAATTTTGTTTTTCTTAGGTTGTTGGAATTTTGATAGGGAATAAAATTATCAGTTGTAGACTGCAGATCTCTAGGTAGGCCCTGAGGAGAGTTCTGTGATGAAAGGAATTACTGTTGACATCTGAGCAGGAATTTGTTGACCTATCCTTGACAGATCTACTTCAAGATCCCCACCTTGTTACAGAAAAAAAAAAATCCTATTTTTCTTTCTCTTCAAGAAAAACTTTCTGTGATGTGTGATGTGGCACATGCTGGTAATCCCAGCATTCAAGGGACAGAGAGAGGCAGGAGGATCACAAATTTGAAAGCAAGCTGGTTTGAGGCTTCAGAGTAAGTTCCAGGACAGCCAGAGCTCCAGTGAAACAGTCTCTCAGAAAACAAAGACAAGAGGTTGGCAACACCTGTACCTTCATGAAAACTGATTATAGGCTAAGGAGTCGCAAAGCTGAGAATACAAGGAAGCCCGATTGCGGTAGCTCAAGCCTATGATTTCAGCACTCTGGAGGCAGAGGCAGGCTGATGATTAATGAGTTCCAGCTTAGCCTGTGCTCCAAAATGCAAGCCATCCTGGACTACCAAGTGAGACCTTTGTCTTATAAAGCCAATACTCAAAACTGTTTAAAACAAGAGTCTAAAGACCCAACTTTAAAGATACAAAGTGGTTACAAAGTCTCCTGAGTGGGCACTACCAATATTTTGGGTACAATCAAAGGCTCGTGTCACTTTGGCAACTTAACAAATACAACTGAACTGTTGTTACTGTTTTGTTTTATTTTAAGACAGTCTCCTGTGAGCTCAGCAGGCTTCAAATTCAGCATGAAGCTCAGGTAGGCCTTGAACTCGTCATTTCCCCCTCCATTTCCCACATGCTGGGATTACAGGTGTGGCTTACCTGCTTCTGTATATATGGTCCTGGGAATTGAACCCAGGGCTTTTGTGCATGCTAAATAAGCACTCCACCAATCTATGTTTTTGAGACAGGGTCTTGCTATGTAGTCCTTCCTTCCTTCCTTCCTTCCTTCCTTCCTTCCTTCCTTCCTCCCTCCCTCCCTCCCTCCCTCCCTTCCTTTCCCGGAGCTGAGGACCGAATCCAGGGACTTGTGCTTGCTAGGCAAGCGCTCTACCACTGAGCTAAATCCTCAACCCCGATATGTAGTCTTGACTAGTTATGTAACCTGGGTTGGCTCTGAACTCATGGCACATTTCCTGCCTCGGCCTCCCGAGTTCTGGGATCACAGGTATGCCCCCTCCTCCCACTCTTGCCTAGAACCTGTTGAAAGTCGAACATTTATTCATTTCTTCAACAAGTATTAACTTACTGCCTGCCTGTGTGAGTGCATGCCTCCACTTGCTGGAGGAAGTGTATCAGAAAGGATGTTATTGGCCTGGTGTTGTGGAACAAGCCTATAATCCCAGAATTGGAAAGCTTGGAGGCATTTAGGAGTTCCAGGATAACCTGGGCTAAGCGATCCTTCCAGTGCGTGAGTTTTTAAGAGATTGTCCCATCCCAATCATCTCAAATCCCTTTCACATTGGTCACTATGTATGTTGGTCGGCAGAATATCGGACAGCCAGGTGGGGATAGTCATAAACCAGAGTCACTCTTAATATTAATGTCAAGGATGTTGTGTGACTGGGAAAGCCGAGGCAGGAGGATCGGAGGTTTGGGGGTCACCTGGGTTACATCCAAAGGCCCTGTCTCAAGTAAATAATAAAAACATGATCCAGAAGTAAACTTCTGAAATGCAGCAACCACCGCAGCAGGCTGTATGCCCGATACAGTCGCTCTTCCAGGCAAAAACAATTCTGTGTCTTTAAAGTTCACCCTTTGCCAAGAAATTCTTTTGGAGGCAAACCGGTTGCTGAGAACTTTGTTTTCCCGGGGGAGGCAGACTTTAAAATCTGCCATGTTTTCTCCTAACGAAACGCTTCCACCCGCAGATTCACAAAAAGCCTTTGAACTGCATGTGGGCCTCTCTGTGGTCACGTCTGCCCGCAGCGGTCCTCCCCCACACTGCGCGTGCGCAATAGCACCAGCCTGCAGTGCACGCGCAATGGGTGACTCAGTCTACTCACGTGACCCTCCGGCCAATGCCTAGTGTCTGGGAGTATGTGGCTGAGGTTGCTAGGTGACCGCGGCCAGGGCGGATGCTGAGAGGAAATGGTCCAGCCTCACCCCTGCGGGGCGCAGCTTTTCCTTGCTGCTGCTCAGGGCCCGGAATCCACGAGTCCCGCCCTCCGCGGTCTGGAAAGCTCTGGATCTTGAGGACACAGCCTGGGTGTGTCTGGGCTACACCCACTTAGGGACTTTCTCTCCTGCTTCAGAGAAAGAGTCAGATTGCACTTGGTGCAGGGATGTGGTGGAGCCCTGGGCGTAGCTCCCTGAAGCTTCCTTGCAGCTTTGGTGAGGGCTGGTGGCTGAGGCCCAAATGCAGTGTGCGGTAGGGACTCTGTGCGGCGGGCCGCTTGTCCAAATCGGGTTTTGTCATGAATGGTTGTTATGAAGGATAACTAATTCAAGAATAGTATTTGCATTTAAAAAGACAGAGCAAAGGTGCTGAGGGTGTAGCTCAATAATAGAACCCTTGCCTGGAATTCTCTGGGTTCCTAGGTTGGATCTCCAGCAACAGCAAAAGACTTCCAGAAGAAAAAAAAAAAACTTAAATATTTTTTTGCACGTTTGAGGCAAACGTGCTGGGATTACAGGCATGCTCTAACACGTTGAGTGCTACAGATGGAATCCAGGGCCTCAACTCTGGGATTCAAGTGCTCTTCCTCGAAGGCTGAGGAGGTAGCTCCATTACTAGAGTGCTTACCTAGCATGCAGAAGATCCTGGGTTCGATCCCTAGCACACCATAAACTGGGCTTTATGGCATATGCCTGTAAGTTTACTACTCTAGGGGCAGCTGTAGATGTTCAAGGCCACCCTCAGCTACATAGACAGTTTGGGGCTGCCCTGGGTTATATGAGGTCCTGTCTCAAAAAACAATCAGGTTGTAATGGTGCATGCCCTTAATCCGAGCACCCCAGAGACAGAGGCAGGAAGATTTCTGGGGATTCCAGGCCAGCCATAGTGAGTTCTAGGATAGCCAGAGCTACATAGATCCTGTTTTAAGAAAACAAAAGCACAATAACAAATAAAACCTCAAACTACTGGGAACTAGAGAGATGGCTCAGCGATTTCTTAATTGCTCAGAGGACCTAGGTTCAGTTAGTTCCCAGTACCTACATCAGGTGACCCTTCAAGGATGCCTTTGTGTATGTGGTACACATAAACTTACACAGGTATACACACACACATAAATACAAAATTTACAAACAATAATAAAGCAGCTGTGCAACATCTGCCTCCCAAGTATCTGCAACTGCTGATTTTCTCCCAGACGGGCTTAATACCAAAAAAGAATCCTTTCTAGATCTCTGGTATCTTCTATGCTTGGGTACAGTTCTCTCTTCCCTGGCATTTTGTCCTTTGAACTCTATCTGCCTTTATCTCCCAGGCCTCTCAGCTGTCAGTTCATCTAAGGCAGTGGTTCTCAACCTTCCAAATGCTATGACCCTTTACTATAGTTCCTCGTGTTATGGTGAGGCTCAACCATAAAATATTATTGTTGCTACTTCATAACTGTAATTGTGCTGTTATGAATTTTTGTTTGTTGCTGCTACTGTTTTGTTTAGCTTTTTGAGACAGGGTTTCTCTGTATAGTCCTGGCTATCCTAGAATTAGCTCTGTAGATCAGGCTGGCATTGAACTCACAGAGATCCACCTGCTTCTGCCTCTCGAGTACTAGGATTAAAGGAGAGCACCACCACTGATCAGCTACTGTTATGAATTGCAATGTCTGATAAGCAGATGGTCTTAGGTGACTCCTGTGAAAGGATCGTTCAACCTCCCAAAGGGGCTGCCACAGTTTGAACCACTGATCTAAGGAATTCCATTGAGTTTTGCCTCATTTTCTCTTCTCTGCATTCTAACCTGGAAAGCCTGAAGACAGTAAACTGGTGTAACAAAAAGGATCCCCCTCTTTGCCCATTTCCCAAATGTTACTGTCCTTTGTGGCCTGGCCAGTGTCTTGACCATATTTGGTTGTTCTAGACAAAAGGGAACAAAAAGCAAATCAACACACACTTTCTCTTCTCACAGGATCTCACCAGGTAACTCGGGCTGGGCTAGAGCAAAACTCACTGACCTCTGTCTCCCGAGTGCTGGGATCAAAGGCATGCACCACTAGGCTGATCCAAATCTTGTCGTCTAGATTACTGGAAGCAGAAGTCCAACTATTATACCAATTTAAGACCATTTTTATCACTCTGTATGACTGAGTATTAAAACTCTTCTGTTAAGAAAATGTGGTACAGAGGGTGGAGAGATGGCTCAGAGGTTAAGAGCATTGGCTGTTCTTCCAGAGGTTCTGAGTTCAATTCCCAGCAACCACATGGTGGCTCACAACCATCTGTGATGAGATCTGGTGCCCTCTTCTGGCCATGCAGACGCAGCACTGTATACATAATAAATAAATAAATCTTAAAAGAAAGGAAAAGGAAAGAAAATGTGGTACATAAACACAGTGGAGTACTACTCAGCAGAGAAAAACAATGACAGCATGAAATTTGCAGGAAAATGGATGGAACTAGAAAATATCATCCTGAGTGAGGTAACCCAAACCCAGAAGGACAAACATGGTAAGTGGATACTAGATAAAAAGCAAAGGACAATCAAACTGCAACCTACAGATCCAGGGAAGCTACCTAGCAGGGGGACCCTAGGATGACTGTGGCTTATAATAAGTTTTGGTTTTGCCCAATCACTGGGCAAGCTTTAGTGAAACATTCCATTATTAGGATAAGAATTTGTACCGTATCAAGCTGATGAGAGAATATGCGGGCTGTACAGGAGGGGAGGCTAAATTCTTTTCAGATTATTGATTAGCCTATAGAAAAATGTCTGCCGTAAATCAAACAGTGAAAGGGAAGATGAACAGGAACATCACTTACACAACTTAAGTAAAACATAGCTCTCTGAACAGATGAAGATAGTTTTTTTTTCCTGTATGCCAGAATCTAATCAATATTTATATGTGTAATTCAGCTATCATTTGACTTAAAAGGGCTTATTGGGAAATGTTATCATTTTTACTATTTTCCACAGAGAAAATATTTTACTGTTTAAAATAACCCTGGACTTTTGAATTATAACCTGTTTTTATGTTTAAAAAAAAAACAAAAACCCTTCTGGGGCTGGAGAGATGGCTCAGGAGTCAAGAGCACTGGCTGCTCTTCCAGAGGGCACCCAAGGTCAGTTCTCAGCACCCACATGGTGGCTCACAACTGTCTGTAACTCCAATGCCAGGAGATCCAAGGCCCTCTTCTGGCCTGCTCAGGTATCAGGGATAACGGTGTTCACAGATAAACATGCAGGCAAAATGTTTATACACATAAATAACCAAATAAATGTTAAAAAACCCCTTTCGAGTTAGACTATGTCTTGTTGAGCTTACAGCCAGTCACTTCTCAGGAGATGGCTATTACTCTGCTTCCTGTCCCCAGCAGACTTACCCGACACCTGGCACTTGGCTGGCATACCGTGAAAGCTGGGCTCCGTGGGTAAACTATTTTGAGCAAACAGCTGTTGGGCAGCTTGTGTTCTCATCCAGTGTTTGTTGACAGGCAACTTCTTGCATGCCAGCAGCAAATGTAAGCCAGGCAAAATGGCCACTTCTGAGCCTTGCAACTCATGACTATAATTATCTATGAAAATGCCTCCCTTTAAAGGGTGGGGGTACAGTTCAAGCTAGAGAGCTTGCCCTTCACGAACAAAGCCTGGGTTTGACCCCAGCACCACAAAGCATACAGAATAACTTCATGTCAGCCAGACGAGGGGCACCAGTTACACAGGAGGATTGCTTGAGCACCGTAGAGAGATTCCATGTCAAAGACCGTAATGCCAAAACTTGGGTGTTTGCGTGTTTGGGTGTCGGGATGAAATCAGATGACTCAGCTTTCTTTGGGTGGTTTGGGAGGCTTCCAGCTCCCAGCTGTAGGGGCTTTCCAGAAGTCGGCTCAGAAACAGGATCTGCTACCTCTGATAAGCTTTTTGTTCTGTTCTGTTTTGTTTTTTACTTTGCTGGAGATAGAAACTAGGGTGTGAGGTTGACTGGCAAATGTTCTCCCACTGAGTTGTGGCCCTGGCTCCCTCAGGTGCATACATAAACGGTCCTGAGAGTAACATGAGCCATGCCATGTGATTGAATGACTCAAGGAAAGCTCTCTCCACTGCCGAGGGCACCTTCTTCTCTCAGTGAGATGACCATGCAGAAAATCTTGTACCCCTTCCAAACTCTGGTGATCTTCCCCCATCACTGATCGGGTCTTTCCTGTATGTAAAGTCATGCTCTCTCACGTCCTCATGCCCTAGGACGCTCACTTTAGACTAGACAGTGAAGGTGTCTGGATAAAGTGGCTGCTTGGACTGGCTGGGCATAGTGGTGTACGCCTTTAATCTCAGCACTTGAAAAATGGAGGCTGGCGGATCTCTGTGAGTTTGAGGTAATCCTGGTCCCTGGTCTATATAGAAAATTCCAGGCAGGTTGGGACCATGTCTCAAAAAACAAACAAACAGCCAGGTGATTGATGGTGGCACATGCCTTTAATCCCAGCACTCAGGAGGCAGGGCCAGGAGGATCTCTGTGAGTTCGAGGCCAGCCTGGTCTACAGAACGAGATCCAGGACAGGCACCAAAACTACACTGAGAAACCCTGTCTCGAGAAACCAAAAACAAAACTCCAACCAAAGGAAGCCACCACTACCATCAAAACCAAGTCAAGAGCTCCCTCATCTCCCCCCCCACACACTTTCTTTTTTCTTTTTTTTTCCAAGACAGGGTTTCTCTGTGTAGTTTTGGTGACTGTCCTGGACCTCGCTCTGTAGACCAGGCTGGCCTCAAACTCAGAGATCTGCTTGGCTCTGCCTCTCGAGTGCTGGGATTAAAGGTGTGCGCCACCACCACCCGGCCACTTTCTTGTTTATACATGGTTCTTGAAAGTCCTGATCCTCCTGCCTGAGCCTGGGATTACAGGTATAAAAATCCAGTTGTAGCAAGAACTTCCCACCCTGAGTGTCTAGTCACCCTCAGTGTCTGCTTAGCTCCTCCTCCCCCTCCTCCTCCTCCTCCACCACCCTGCTATGATGTCATCATCACCCACCCTTCTTCAGCAAGAGTCTTGTTAGGTCAGTTTAGCCTGTGACCTGCTTAGCTTTTACTGTCAACTTGATACAACCTAGACTCACCTGAGGAGGTTGTCTCAGCTGGGAAATTCCTTGGATCAGATTGGCATGTGGGCAAGTCTGTGAGGAGTCACCTTTATTAATAACTGATGTGGGAGGGCCCAGCCCACTATGGGCGGCACCATTCCTAGGCTGATGGTCCTGGGCTCTCTAGGACATAGCTTGAGCATGAGCCTGAGTGAGCCAGTTCCGTGGCTGTGAGTTCTTCGATGAGAGGTAAGGTGTGGAATAGCGAGCAGGCTTGCTTTTGGGTTCCTGCTTGAAGTCTTGCCTTGACTTCCCTCCGTGATGGACTGTGACCTGTAAGCTGACATAAACCCTTCCTTCCCCTTAGTTGATTTTGGTCAGAGTGTTTTACCCCAGCAACAGCTGGAACAGCCCGGGACAGATCCTCCTGGTAACTCCCCACCCACTAACCGCCCCTACCACCACCCTTGGGTATCATTGCTACTTGCTCTGCTGTATTGATTCGAGCCAATCACTCTCTCCTACTGCCAGGCCAGCCGCCAAAGCAGCCCCTAGCCCTATCACAACTGTCTTCCTTTTCACGCTTTCTCAAATTTAATTGAATGTCCATTTTTTATCTAACAATATAAAGGTTCACGATGCTTTGGTTTGATGTGCTTTGTCCCCGAAAGGCTCGTGTGTCTCTGTGGCTTTATGAGAGGCACGGATCTAATAGGATTTGATTAAGTTATTTATTGGGGTATCATCCTTGAAGACATTAGACTACTCCTCAGGGCATGCCAGTTCGTTCCCAAGAGAATAAGATGTTAGAAGAAGAGCATCCTGCCCTTCCTCACCCTTTGGCTTCCTGGCTTCCCATCTGATCACTCCAATATGCTGTTTGAAGCCTTCTTCAAGAGACTGACCTGATAGTGTGGTCCAATTTGGACCTTCAGACTCCAAAACTGTATCAAATAAATAACTCCCTCCTCTTCTTCCTCTTCTTGTTTTCCTCCTTCTCCACCCTCCTGGGGTCTCTTGTATCCCAGGCTACCTCCAAACTCACTCTATAGTCCAGGATAACCTTGGATCTTCCCAATGCTACCTCTCAAATGCAGTTGTTATAGGTGCAGGCCACCAGACCTGGATTTGTGCTGTGCTATTTTGTTGTAGCATCAGAAAAAGGACTAATACATGAAACATAGTTTTAAAAATGTTATTGGGAACTAACCATTAATCCCAGCAGAGGCAGGCGGATCTCTTGAGTTCAAAGCCAGCCTGGTCTACAGAACTAGCTTATGGACAGCCAGGGCGACACAGGAAAACCTTGTCTTGATTCCCCAACTCCCTCAACGCACCCCCCCCCCAAAGGCTTTGGTGTGGCATGGTACTACATGCCTGTAATTGGAAAACTGAGGAAACGACGCAGGAGGATTGGGAGCTGGAAACCAGCCTGGGCTAAGTAGAAAAAAGTAGAATAAAAGGGCCGAAGTCAAGGAGACGTTGGTCACAGCTCAGTGACGCGAGCATTGTGTCCCGAGTTGCTCATCTTGCTGACATTGCCACACCAACATGTCTAAGCTGCCACAACCACAGACAAGTTCCCAGTGCTGACTCTCACGGGACCCTTGCCTCACTGGACTGGTAACCCGATCTGCACAGGCGGCTAAGCGCACCAGTGTGTTTCCTGACACTCCGGCTCTCCCGGATGTTCCTTTGTTTTTTTAAAGCAAGCACCGCCCCTAGAGCCCTTCTGCGCAGCTCCAGATCTGTCCAATCATTCACTCACTGACAAAAACAGTTCTTTTACATGTTCGGACAAGGTTCAAAGCAGCCCCTTGGAGGCAGGCGGAGAGCGTCAAGTCTGTGCTGGAGCCCAGAGTTTGCTGAGACAGTGCCTGCCCCACCTTTCTGTCCTGGTGCACAAAGAACAAGATAGAGGGTGCCGTGTGGAGTTCATTGGAGGAGGGCCGAGTTCTCTCCCCAGCACTGGAAGGGTGGGGGAAAGATTCGGTTTCTTCTATTGAAGGAAACTTGGGGACGGAGGAAGAAAGTCATAGATTCAAAGAAAAAGTTAATTCATATTCTATATTTTGGAGCTCTGATTTAAACACGTTTTCCTTCCAGGCTGATGTCCATTAGGTATGTGCTGGTGGCCACTGCCCCTGGCGAGTGTCTGTGCATCACAGACATTAAATATGTATGACATTAGCCTACCTTGTGTTACTGCCCCAGTTAGCTTGAACTCTGCCTCAAATGGCTCTCCATCTGGACATGGACAGACAGGGAACACCGATTAGGATCAGCTGCCCAGGCGTTCTGACCAGACCCCCTAGCCATAGGAAGGAGTGCCCACTACCCCCACCAACTGCTTTCTGACTACACACTCACCTTTCTTCTTCTTCTTCTTCTTCTTCTTCTTCTTCTTCTTCTTCTTCTTCTTCTTCTTCTTCTTCTTATTCTTCTTCTTCTTCTTTTTTTTTTTTAATATTGACAAGAAGCGCCTTGAAGTAGGCTTCTTTTTAAAGTTTACTTTAAATTTATTTTTATGCATGTGAAGGTTTTGCCTGCATGCATGCACGTGTACTTTGTACGTTCTTGGTGCTGGTGAAGGCCCAAAGGGGACATCAGATACCTGGAGATAAAGTTACAGATGGTTGTGAGCCACTGTGTGGGTGCCGGGGACTGAGCCTGTGTGCTCTGAAAGAGCAGCAAGTGCTTTTAACTGCTGAGCCATCTCCAGTCCCTTTAGTTTTAGTGTGTGTGTGTGTGTGTGTGTGTGTGTGTGTGTGTGTGTGTGTGTGTGTGTGTGTCTGAGCTTGAGGAGGCAGAAGAGGCACCTGATTCCCTGGAGCTGGAGTTACAGGCAGCTGAGAGACACTGCCGTGGGGCTGGGAACCAAATTCAGGATCTCTGCAAGAGCAGTAAGCACTCTGAACAGTTGAGCCAGGGCTGTAGCCAGACCAGGGCTCTTGTCCCGCGTGGGCTCTGGTCCACTTTCCACTTCACTTGGCCTCTCAGGTGACAGCAGCAGATGTTTCTGCTAAGCTGGTGCCTCCTTGTGGGGATGACAGGACAGGACATTGGACTGTAGAGACTTCCTCATGAGGAACTGTCATCCATCTGCAAAAGAAAACCATCACTTGTGAAAAGAGATTGTCCTGAGGGAAGCAGGGAGGTAGAGAAACTCCAGAACATTCACTCGGAAGGCCACCCTTTCAAGCATGAGGAGGGAGTGTTCCTCAGTCACGAGCACAGAGTGCCCGATGCAGAGAGGGCACCCATTAAACATGTGTGAGATGCATGGAAAGAAAACCAGCAGTGAGACGATCAGGTGCTCAAAGACAAGTGAGGAGAGGGAAACCATGGTAGAAATTGGGCGTCGAGAGGAAGAGACAGTTGCATTTCTGGAGGATAGACAGATCTGCCTTGAAGCCTCTGATATGGAACACTCATTACTGACCTCAGAGAACTTTGCCCTGTGCCCCGGAGTGCATCCTAGAATGTTGCATAGTGTCCTATGTGGCCTCTGCAGAGAGGCTGTGCACCAAGGCACACAACTTTTTCCATTCGGTCTCAATTGCTAGAGAAAACACCAAAACCACCAAGTGTCTCACATGTCACTTCTCTGTTTGTGCTTTTTTTTTTTTTTTTTTGCATTTATTTTTTTGTATGTGTGTGCATGTGTGTAGATGTAACCAACCGTCTTATTAAATAAGAAACACAGAACCAATGCAAAGAAGAAAGCACAGAGGTCAGAGCTAAGAGCTAAAACCTTACCCTTCCTCCTGCGGTGGTCCTACCTCTCTGAACCAGAGCTACTTCCTGTGTTAAAGTCTTTATATAGAGTTTCTGTTCTGCCTTCTCATTGCTTATAAACCCAACCACATGACCGCCTCGTCATGGCCTGTCTGTATAGACCTCCAGGTCTTCTATGGTTGGTATTGAGATTAAAGGCATGTGTATCCAATGCTGGCTGTATCCCTGAACACACAGAGACTTACCTAGCTCTGCCTACCAAGTGCTGGGATTACAAGCATACGCCACCACTGCCCTGCTTTCCTATGGCTTGCTAATAGCTCTGACCCCCAGGCAACTTTATTTATTAACATACAAATAACATTTTAATACAAATAAAATATCAGCATACATGTGTGCCTCGATGTTCCTGCGGGAGGTCAGAGGACAACTTTCAGGAGTCAGTTCTGTTCTGGGTGGCAGGGGTTGAACTCAGTTTATTAGGCTTGTCAGCTGATGCCTTTACCAGCTGAGCCATCCTGCTGGCCCCTAGTGATTTTTTCCCTTTCCTTAGAACCAAGAAGACAGCACACTCGCCGGCTTGCTGCTGCTGTGCCTTTCTCGATAGCTCACCACTAAAGTCTTTGTAATACACTAAAAGGTTTTGTGGGTTTTTGTTTGTAACAGGATGTCACCATGTAGCTTTAGCTAGCTTGGTACTCATCATGTAAATCAGACTGACTCCAAACTCACAGAGACTCTCCTGCCTCTGCCTCCTGAGTGCTGGGATTAAAGGCTAATACCATCATGCATAACTATAATGCATTTTTATTTTATATTCTCTTTACTCAGAGTGCAACTGAAGGTCTTTGCAGATACGATGCAAATGTTCTACCCCCAGCTATCCTTAAAAAAATATGTGTATGTATATTTTTAAGGATACACACACACACACACACACACACACACACACACACACATACACACACACATGACGAGCCTGTGGCAAACACCTTTCTTTTGTGCTGAGGTGATGGATCTCTGAGTTTGAGGTCAGCCTAGTCTACATGACAAGCTGGAGCCCAGCCTGTGCCAGCTACATGAGACCCTGTCTTAAAACAAGGACAACAGGGCTGGAGAGATGGCTCAGAGATTAAGAGCACCGATTGCTCTTCCAGAGGTCCTGAGTTCAATTCCCAGCAACTACATGGTGACTCACAACCATCTGTAATGAGATCTGGCACTCCCTCCTGTATACATAATAAATAAGTAAATCTTTAAAAAAAATCCACTATCTTTAAAAAAAAAAAAAAAAAACCAAGGACAACAAATAATAACAACAACACAATGTTGCTTAGGTTGAGCATTTTACCTTAGCACTGAAGGCCAAAGTAGATACACATGTTCCAGACCAGCAGGACTGTAGAGTGAGACCTTTTGTTAACAAAACCATACAACCATAGCAAACAAAGCAAAACAAAACAAAATTACTCTGAATAGGAGAGACAGACAAAGGCCAGATGTTGGAGGCTCCTTGCACTGATAACCCTGGGGGGGGGGGGCAGGTGGGCATGAATGGGAAGCCCCAGGTGTCTCACTGACCAATCCAGTGTCAATCCAGTGGGGAGCTGAAGTCCAGCGGGGCAGGTAGAGAAACGCTTGGGCTCTGGGGCCCTCCCATGGCCCGCCCCTTTGATCCCAGGGCGCCCCTGACCTTTGAGCCCTGCACCTAGCGGGCTGGCACGCTGGCGGGGTTGGGCTCCTCAATAGGCGGCATGCTGCGGCTGCTCATGTCCAGTTGTACCCGGGGCCCGGGGTCTGGGGTGGCCACGTGGCGTCCCTCTGTGGGGCTCCTCTCTCCTGGTCACCCCAGGATCCGCCAGGCTTCAGATGCCCCTCATCACCAGTCCCCCGGCTCTGAGTCATTGGTACAACTGGTGGGTGTCTGCTCCATGATGCGCCTGCCTCTGCAATCCTCCCCTGAGGGGCTGGATGCCGCCTTCATCGGTGTGCCTCTGGACACGGGGACTTCCAACCGGCCTGGGGCCAGGTAAGGCCAGAAGCTCCCGAATGCAGAAGGCACGTGGGTCTTGCACCTCTTCACCTAGGTCATTGGGATCAGGAGGGCGGCTCCCTCCTCTTTCAACACGCAACACCAAGAGCTTATCACAGGATTGGAAGGCCAATCCTGAAATCTCAGGGTCATCAGGGGTCAAGAAAGGGTTCTCTGTACTCCTGTAACCTCAAGAAGCCGAGGCAGCTCCGAAAGGCCAGCCTGGGCTGCATTAGCAAGCCAGGAGAGTTTCTAGAACCCCAGCCTTGCTGGGATGGTGGATATGCACACCCTAGTTCCATCCTAGGGGCCGCTGGTTTGAGAACAGACATTGGCTGGGCTGGAGAGATGGCTCAGCCGTTAAAGGCTAGGCTCACAACCAAAAATATAAGAGAACAAAATATAAGAGAACAGACATTGGTAGTCCCTTCCCCAAATCCCCAACTATCAAAATCCAAGAGACCGAAAGTCTGTTTCTTAATTAGCAAGCAACGGCAGTTTCTGCTTCAGTTCATTGTATTTGACTGTATCAGGCTGAATTTTTATTTTTTTTTTCAGAGCTGAGGACCAAACCCAGGGCCTTGCGCTTGCTAGGCAAGCGCTCTACCACTGAGCTAAATCCCCAACCCCCAGGCTGAATTTTAAAAGCTGTCATTTAGTAAATGTCAACGAACCCAGGACATTTTGCAAAGTTGACCTCGTTAAATTCATACCACCACACCAGGACATAAATAACAGCATCATTATTTTAAAGATCAGGAAACAGAAACCCAGGCTAAGGAATTGTCTAATGCTACGTAATAAATTGGTAGTGGGTGGGCTCTTGTGTAAGGAATGGGGGGGGTGTCTAAGTGACAAGCTCTCTCTCACTCAGCTTTTGAGGCCCCTGGTTTGATCTCCATCGATGAAAAAGACAAAACAGGCAAAGAACAAAGTGGAGCGTGTGTCCCATGCTGGTACTTAACTTTTTAAAATATTTACTTTTATTTCATGTGTACACATGTTTCTGTCTGCACGAATGTGTGTGCACCATATCTCTGCCTGGTGCTGAGTAGCCGGAAGAGGACAGTGTTGGGTCCCCCAAGAACTGGAATTAAGGATAGTTGCGAGTTGCCATGTGGGTGCTGGAATCTAAACCCAGATCTTCTGCAAGAGCAGCCAGTGCTCCTAACTCATGAGCCATCTCTCCAGCTCCTTAAATAAACGGTTAATTCCTATGTGTGCTCACGTGCATGCGTGCGGGTAGGGACTGGCGGTCAGCTGGTGAGTCATCTCGGTATCACAGTCTGCCTTGTTCGAGACAGGGTCTCTCACTGACCGAAAGTTCACTGAGTGAGCTAGACGGGTGGCCAGGGACCCCCTACTGACCCTCCTGATCTGAGTCTGCAGTGCTGGGAATTCCAAGTGGGTGCCACCACACCTGGTAGTTATATATGGGTTCTGGGGATCAAACCTGGACCCTTCCACTTAGATGGCAAGAGCTTTTGTGACTGAACTATCCTTGTACTAAGACAAACAAACAAAAACCTAACTCAGCCTCAGATACTGTGTTACAGTATGGAAAACTAATAAACTGAACACGATCAGAAATTCTGTTGGTCTGCTATCGTCATGCATAGAGGTAATCCAGCACTCAGGAGGCTGAGGCAGGAGGATTGAGAGTTTGAGGCGATCTTGGGGTACACGGTGAGTTTTGTGCCAGCAAGACCAATATAAAAACAATAAAATAAAAATAACAATACAATTAAAAAAGTAAAAAAACAAAACAAAACAGCCATCCCACCCCACCCCACCCCACCCCCGCAAATATACATAGATGAATGGTTCTCAGTGGGGTCTGTATTGTACCCAGTGGTCATGCCTGCTCACATCCAGACAGACTTTTACTTGGTGCAGGTTGGGGGGAGAGATGCTCCTGGTTGCTAGTGGTTACAGACTATCCCACAGCACAGGGTCGCCTGTCCCAAATGTTAGGAGACAGAGACGCTCCATTTAGGCACAGTGAGCCTCCAGAGCTCTGCAGCAGCTGACATGTAGATGATTCTTCTTCTCCAGATTTGGACCCCATCGAATCCGGGAGGAATCGGTGATGCTGGGGGCTGTCAACCCCAGCACAGGAGCCCTCCCCTTCCAGTCCCTCAGGGTGGCAGATCTAGGCAATGTGAACGTCAATCTTTACAACCTCCAGGACAGCTGCCGGGTAATTCGAGAGGTCTATCAGAACGTCCTAGAAGCTGGCTGCATTCCTCTGACCTTGGGTAATGGCTGTCGGCAAGGGCAAGTCTGGCTTTTTCATGGCCGTCTGGGGAGGGTGGTTGTTCAATATGGGCCCATGAGAAACTCTTCTCCAGGGGAAGCTGCTGGGAAGACAGACACAGAAGGAGAGTGAACACTCCAAGTCACTCATTTTAATCCCAGGAGAGAAGATAGTTAAGATTTTGGGAGACCTGGCATGAAGGCTAACAGAGTAAGGCCCTGTCTCAGTGGGAAAAAAATATGCTGGTTAACTAGGACAAGGCCAGTGAGGCATTTGCCCTCTGGCATAAAAAAAAATCAACAGTCAAGATCGATAAACTAGGATAAGTAACCTATCCCCTGCTTTTCCTTCAAATCCCTGTTGGACTAGAATTGGCATTACTGGCTTTGTTGTTGTCCAGCCAAGAATTTCTCTTCTTTCAAAGGTTCTACCCCTGCATGTATCTCACCCTCCTCCCTCCCCCTCCTCCCAGCCCTCCGCCTCAGACCTGGAGAAGGCTATCAATAGGGACTCAGTTGCAGTTTCCCAACTTCACAGACAAAAATATTTTTAGTGACTGTGAGAACTGCAAGAGGGCCTTTCTTTCATGCCTTCTTTCCTTTTTTCTTACATTTATGTGGTGTGTGTCCATGTACACACAAGTGTCACAGTATGCATATACAGGTAGGAATCCAACTTTTTTTTAATATTTATTTATTTATTATATATACAGCATATATGACTGCAAGCCAGAAGAGAGCACCAGATCTTATTACAGATGGTTGTGAGCCACCATGTGGTTGCTGGGAATTGAACTCAGGACCTCTGGAAGAGCAGTCAGTGCTCTTAACCTCTGAGCCATCTCTCCAGCCCCCAGAATCCAACTTTTGGGAGTCCGTTCTCTCCTTTTACCATGTGGGTCCCGGGGGTCAAATACAGGTCATCAGGCTTTACCCACTGAGCCATCTGCCTGCCCTCCAGAGGATATATCTGAACCGGTCAGGATTTGCATCAATCTACAGGGCAGTGGTCCACATTGAAACAATGTGAGAGGTGTTTTTGTTTTTGTTTTGTTTTTAAATATCCCTATTTATTTTTGCCAATTTGCATTATTACCGGATTTGGCAGTGGTCGGGAGGGTGGCTTCAGGATGCCGTTTTTGACATCTCAACCTAGCTCTCACAAGCTGCTTCATGTTGCTAGGTGCTTGGCTTCATCTGTCAACAGGCGGAGTGACAATGCCCATCTCACTGCACTGTGGGTGGGGTGTGGCGTTAGCCAGCAGCACTATTAATACTAATTCTCGCACTAGGCCTGTACTGCTCAGTAGGGTAGCCTGTAATCTTAGCTACTCCTGAGACTAAGGCAGGGGGACCACAAGTTCAAAGCCAGTCTAGACTGGAGAATGAGTTCAAGTCCAGCCTGGGCAACTTAGTGAGACCCTGTCACAAGATTCAAAAATAAAAAATAAAAAGACAGTGCTGTTAAATAACACCATACTTCCATACCTAGATATGTACAAGCAACACTGACTGTATAAACTGACGACAGTACTGCTCCGTGGTGTGGTTAAGGCGAGGGTTTCTGTTGTGGACAAGAGAGGACATCCAGAAACACCTGGAAGAGTCCAGAGCAGAGATAAAAAGAAGTAGACTGAACGTGACCTGCAGAGAGATGGGGAGGAGGGAAACGGGGCGGGGGTGGCGGTGGGTGGGGAGAGGGAGACCCAGAGAGGAAAACAGAGAGAGTGAGCCGAAGAGAAGGAGCTTAGCGAAAGCACTGGCAGGGTTCTAAGGAGAAGAAGTAGCCGTCAGGAGGGAAGCCCATGAACTGGAGTTTAGGGGATGAGCTGGGAAGTCCAGGGGCCAGCATGGACTCTGAAATGTGTGACAGGTATCTGTGACACTGAGGGACCTGGAGGCCAGCCTGTGCTAAAAGGCACCACCAATAGCCATTTGTCCCTTCTGCCAGCGAAAAGGGAATGACTCCTTTTGGTAGAGGAGAGCCAGCTTCACAAGTTCCTGAGGAAGGCTGGCTTTTGCCTAACCCTAGAATTTGGGGAAATGGAGTTTCCTTTGGACCTGACACTAAACTCAGTAAGATTAAAAAAAAAAAAAAAAAGAAAGAAAGAAAGAAAGAAGGAAAGAAAGAAAGAAAGAGAGAAAGAAAGAAGACACAAAGGTAGGAGGAGGATGTGTTGGAAAGGAGGGTTGCAGTTGCAGGGAGAGGGAGATAAATGTGATCGAAACACTTTCTGTGTGAGTCTGGAGAGATGGCTTCGTGGTTGAGGGCTAATGCGGTTCTTCTAGAGGACTTGAGTTCAGTTCCCAGGATCCACATCTGCCAGTCCTCAAAATTATTTCTTAAAAAACATGAGATTAAGTTAGGCAGTGGTGGCACATGCCTTTAATCTCAGCACTCCGGAGGCAGAGCCAGGTGGATCTCTGTGAGTTCGAGGCCAGCCTGGGCTACCAAGTGAGCTCCAGGAAAGGCGCAAAGCTACGCAGAGAAACCCTGTCTCGGGGGAAAAAAAAAAAAAAACCCAAACAAACAAACAAACAAACAAACAAAAAAAACTACACAGAGAAACGCTGCCTCAAAAAAAAAAAAAAAAAAAAAAACAAAAACAAAAAACAAAAAACCCATGAGATTAGTGTGGCAGAGCACCTGGCTGGCATGTGTGGAGCCCTGAGTTCAATTCCCAGTGTGAAAGTTAATAAGTAAGTAGTATGGGGCTGGAGAGATGGCTCAGTACTTAAGAGCACTGGCTGTTCTTTCGGGGACTCAGATTCAAGTCCCAGCACCCACAGGGCAGCTCACAGTCATCTATCCGTAACTCCAGTCCCAGGGGATCCGACGCTGTCTTCTGACTTCTGAGGGCACAAGGCATGAATGTGGTGCAGAGACACACGCAAGCAAAACACTCAAACACATAAAAATGAAAATAAATAAATCTTTATGAAAAATGAAAATAAAATATTTGAACCGTAGAGATCGCTCAGTGTGTAAAAGTGCTGGCCACGCTAGCCTGATGACCTGAATTTGACCCCTGGAACATTACTGTAGGAGGGAACTGACTCTTCCAAGTTGTCCTTGATGTCCACACATAGGCCATCGGCTCTACACATCATATACATAAAAACTAAGGCAAATGGAAAATAGGATCTTCAGCTCCTCAGCTTCCATATCGGGCAATGCAGGCGTACGCCGTTCACACCCTCCCGGGAAGGTGCGTAGGACAGAGTTGTGTTGCAGAACAACTCATAAGCTTTGATTTATGCAATTAGTTATGTGTCTGAGTGTGGGTATGTGCCAGTGAGTACAGGTGTCAGTGAAGACCAGAGGTGGGGTCCCCTGGAGTTGGAGTTACA
The DNA here is from genome assembly GCF_004664715.2 of Peromyscus leucopus. NCBI lineage: Eukaryota > Metazoa > Chordata > Mammalia > Rodentia > Cricetidae > Peromyscus > Peromyscus leucopus. Next base: position 142,884,771 of record NC_051064.1, read on the forward strand.
GGTGACTTGGGAGCTGCCTGACATGAGTGATGAGCAGTGTGCGCTCTTAACCACGGAGCCATCTCTCCAGTACAGTTCTGTAGGGGACCCGAAAGGGTGGCAGTACCAGGTGACTACGGCACTGTTGTGTTTATAGACTGTGAGCTGTTTTCTCTCTGCAGGTGGAGACCATACGATCACATACCCCATACTGCAAGCGGTGGCAAAGAAGTAAGTCCCAAGCTTTCAACACTTGGGAGCTGAGGTCCAGTGCCACTGGTGACATCAAGTGACCACTGTGGGCTGAGAGGCAGGGGTGATTGGAAATCCCCACTGAGTTGTTTCTAGGGTTCGAAACTAAGGCTGGGCTCCGGGTGCGTCTGTCAGTCATCAGTTCGGAGCCCTTTCGCTTGGCCTAGTTCTGCTGTGGGACACACACTCTGCGTTTTCAGTTGGCCTCTGGTTTGGAAAATGACACTCAAGTGAGATATACAACCCCAGCTACCTTCTGTGTGTTTTGCTTTGTGTGCCAATTACAAATATTGACCGGGGGTGGAGGGGTGGGGGCGGGGGTGGGGTGGGGACGACACGTGCCCCCCCCAAACTCCCTCCTTGCCTGGACAACAAATACTAGATTGTTCAGCAGATGCACGTCTGCACATTAGTCAGCTTTGGCTGACTTAGTCGGAGGAAGACAGAAGGGTGGAGATGGTAGGTGGGAGCTTCAGAATTTGTTTTGGGGAAGGCATGTGGATGGATAGCATCCTGACTGGAGTGGGAAGGTGTAATAAGTCTTTCTTTAGACTGCCAGCTCCCAAATAATGACATGGTGACTTCTTATTAAGTATGAAAGCTTGGCCTTAGCTTAGGCTTGTTCCCAACTTAAATTAAATTAAAACTTACATTAACCTCTTTATATTAATCTTCATTCTTCCACATGGCTCGTTACTTCTCCTCAGTATTATATGTCTGACCTCCTCTGCATCCGGCTGGTGAATCTCCTGCCTCATGTTCTTTACTTGAGTTCCTCTCTCTCCCCAGAAGTCCTGCCTATCCTCTCCTGCCTAGCTATTGGCTGTTCAGCTATCTATTAAACCAATAAGAAGGTGCCTTAGACAGGTGAGGAAGGACAGAGATACATCTTCACACAGTGTACAAAAAGATTATCCCATCAGGAAGGCATATGGGTAGCGTCCTGGCTGGGGTGGGAAGGCATGTGGGTAGCATCCTGATTTGGGGGTGGGTGGGGTCAGTCTTGTCTCAAGCTGTAATAGTCTCCTACTAGCATGGACCGTGTTCATTTGGGGTATCTGGCAGAGCTGATGGAGAGGAGCAGGGTCCGAACATCCTGTTGGTGCCTTATCGAGAGAAAAGGTGGTTCTGACTGGTTCAGCCTTTCCTGAGTTCTGTCCTGTGCCATTGTCCGTCTCTCTGAAATTCTGAGTGGCAGGCCAGTCATATCTGCTTCTACCTGACTTCTTCAAGGTGCTAAGTGAGCTGAACTCAGAAAAGAGATGGAAGGCGGGTAGCTGATGCCAGGACCCTTGACCTCTGAGCTGCTGTTTCGTTACCAGGCATGGTCCTGTGGGCCTAGTGCATGTGGGTGCCCACACCAACACAACTGACAAAACCCTGGGGGAGAAGGTCTATCATCGGACAGCTTTCCGTCGATGCGTGGAGGAGGGACTGCTGGACTGTAAGCAGGTGGTGCAGATCGGCATCCGGGGCTCTTCCAAGACTGTGGATCCCTACAGATACAGTCGGAGCCAGGTGATGGACTGGATGTCCTTCTCTCTCCCCCAAAGTATCTTCTTCATTGTCAAAGATGGACTCCACGGGGACTTAGTGTGGTTGGGGCTAGATGTGGCAGCATAGGCCCGTAATCCCAGTCTCCAAGGGTCGAGAATCTAGCATCATTCTCAGCTTCCTAGAGTTCCTGGCAAGCCTGGGCTACATGAGACCTCCATTGAGGACAAAGCCAAAAACAGGCTGGCGCGACGGTCATCAAGTAAAGGCGCTTGCCGCTAAGTCTGATGACCTGAGTTGGATCCCTGGGACCCACAACGTGGAAGGAGAGAAACAACTCCGGAAGCTTGTCCTCTGACCTCCAACCTTCACACATGCATCACGACCTGTGCATGCCTGGTGCTGCTCCCCGCCCCACCCCCAACCCCCACAAAGATAAGAGAAGGCAAGTGGAGATGAAAATCTGAGTTTGAATCAAGAGTCTTGTGGCAGCCAGGCAGTGGTGGCTCACGCCTTTAATCCCAGCACTTGGGAGGCAAAGCCAGGTGAGTTCGAGGCCAGCCTGGTCTACAAAGTGAGATCCAGGACAGGCTCCAAAGCTACACAGAGAAACCCTGTTTTGAAAAAAACAAAACAAAACCAAAAAAAAAAAAAAAAAAAAAAAAAAAGAGTCTTGTGGCAAGAGTAGATTTCTGCTTTTGTTTTGATACAGGGTCTTAAGACTGGCCTGCAACTCATGGTGATCCTCCTGCCTTAGTCTCCTGAGATATTGGAATTGCAGGTGTGAGCCACTGTGCCTGGCTCAGGGAGACATTAATGAGGCAGAAGCGGCCTGTTGCTGCACAGCAGAATGAAGCAGAAAGTAAAGCCCTTGGGAGGCTGCTGGCTTAGAAGATGTGGGCGTGTGAACCTGAGTCTAGGCCAGACACCCCTTCTTGGTGTTTACTGCAACACCCAGCAGGCAGAAGGCTCTGGTCTGAACACAGTGCAAGACTCCCACACGAACACCCCAGTCCCTTTCTTTTTTTGAGACAGGGTCTCAGGACATAGCTTTGGTTGTCTTGGAACTCGTTCTGTAGACCAGGGCTAGCTTTGAACACACAGAGATTCACCTGCCTCTGCCTCTGAGTGCTGGGATTAAAGGTGTGCATTACCACATCTGGTCCTCTTTCTTTTCTTTTCTCTATGTAGCCCTGGATGTCTTGGAACTCGTTCTGTAGACCAGGCTGGCCTTGAACTCACAAGATCCACCTACCTCTGCCTCCCAAGTGCTGGGATTAAAGGCGTGCGCCACCATGCCTAGCTATTTTATATTTCTTTTAATTACATTTATTTATTGTGTGTGTGCGTGCCACAGCATGAGTGTGGAGGTCAGAGGACAAGTTGTGGAGTCAGTTCTCTTCCGCTGAGTGGGTTTTGGGGATTGAGCTCAGGTCATTAGTCTTGGTAGCAAGTGCTTTTACCCTAGCTGAGCTGACTCATCTGTCCAGTCCCTCAATTTTGGGGTGTATCAAGGCCAATGTTCTGGACAGAAGCATCTAGAATAGTGCTTCTCAACTGTGGGTTGGTATTCCTTTCAAACCACCTTTTCAAAGGGGTCACATAGCAGAGAGCCTGCTTATCAGATCTTTACATTACAACTCATAACAGTAGCACAATTGCAGTTATGAAGTAGCAATGAAAATAATGTTATGGTTGGGGGTCACCACAGCATCAGGAACTGTATTAGGAAGGTTGAAAACCCCCGACCTAGAGTCTTAAATGACAAGTTTCTCACCCTTGGTTTCAGCTCAGTTCTTTTCTGATCCTGACACTCAGGTCGTCTTTGACTTTGATTCCTAACTTCATCAGTGGAGTGGGGACCATGGTTCCCCTCATGGAAGTTGAGGTCAGATGTGATAAGCGTGTGAGAAGCTGAGCATGGGGTCAGCTCTGATCAGCAGCTCTTTGGCTCTCCACTCTTCAGGGCTTCCGTGTGGTCCTGGCTGAAGACTGTTGGATGAAGTCATTGGTTCCCCTGATGGCAGAGATCAGGCAACAGATGGGGGGCAAGCCTCTTTATGTCAGCTTTGGCATAGACGCCTTGGATCCTGCCTATGCCCCAGGAACAGGGGCACCAGAAGTTGCTGGGCTCACCCCTAGTCAGGTAAGTGGGCTTGCTCAGTGGATTCCCAGGGTGGGTATTATTGTTATGTATGCCCCCCTTGTCCATGCCTCTGTGTGTGTGTGTGTGTGTGTGTGTGTGTGCAGGTTCCCATAGAGGCCAGAAAGAGCATTAGATCCTCCTGAAGCTGGATTCACAGGTGGTTGCATGCCACCTAATGTGGATGCTGGGAACCAAACTTGGATTGGTTTGGTTCAAAACCTCCGCGAAAGCAACAAGCACTCTTAACCACTGAGACATCTTCCTAGCCCTAGAGGGTGCATTTTATTTTTTAACTTGATATTGATTCTGTCAATTTCACATCATGTACGCCAACCCCACTCATCTCCCTGTTGTTGTAACTGCCCTTGTCCTCCCCACCCCCACCACCAAAATCTCATCGTGGAAGCTGTAGTGTGTTGCAGTGAGTCACACAGGATACACAGCATACTCTTCAGTCCATACATCTTTACTTGCAAATGTTCATTGCAAGGAGTCGTTGGTCCAGTTTGAGGCTCTGGCTTCTGCTACACCATCAATACTGGACCCTACTGGGACTCCTCTTGGATATCCTGGTGCTGCCCTGTATTGTGGAGATCCTACAGCTTTGGAACTGCAGGACTGGACCCTTCACATGCTCCTGCAGTTCATAGATAAGGTGGATGTTGTTGGGGTGGGCCAACTCATAGCCCTGGATTGGGACCTGGGTGGTAGCTGAGTTGGTCGGGCCAAAAGCTCTCCTGCATCCTTACCACCTGGGTGAGCTCTTCTGCAGGGCCCCTGGCTAGCTAACCCAATGCTGCAGGGTTCAGGCTTGCCTTGAATCATGCAGCCCATGCAGGCCTCTAACTCAGCTTCTGAGTGCTGGACTATGATGGGCTTGCATCACTAAGGCAGGATTTTAAAGACACAGCACCTGGATGTGTCTAACCTCTGGCCTGAGGGCTGCATGCCCTATTTGGCCAAGGATAGCTGTGGATAGCGCCCAACACAAAATTGTAAACTTACTTAAAACATTAAGAGATTAAAAAAAAAAAACAAAAACAAAACCAGGCAGGGTGGTGGTGGCACATGCCTTTAATCCCAGCGATTGGGAGGCAGAGGCAGTTGGATCTCTGTGAGTTCGAGGCCAGCCTGGGCTACAGAGTGAGTTCCAAGAAAGGCTCCAAAGCTACACAGAGAAATTCTGTCTCAAACAAACAAACAAACAAACAAGCAAGCAAGCAAACAAACAAACAAACCAAAACCAACCAACCAACCAAACAAAAACCAACCAACCAACCAACCAAAAACCGGACTGTGTGGTTCTTAAGCATGAAATTTGTAGACCATAATGTCATCTCATAATATCATGAGGTTGGGCAGGCCTGAATATGTCCTCAGGTCTGACTGTAGTTTTGGGTACTCAGTGAAGAGGCCCTGCTTTGAGCACGGGCTGCTTGCCGGTGGTTTTCTAATATCCTGTTTTGTAGCTAGGGATTAAACCCAGACCTCACACATGCTAAGCAAGCGCTCTCCCCCTGAACTTTGGGACCATCCTGAAAGATCTGAGAATTCTTTATTATTCTTTCTGCCTCTAGTTCATCTATAGTCAATCCATGGGCACCATTCTGTATTGTCCCCTCTTAAGAACACCGAACTTTGGGGCTGGTGGTGTAGCTCAGTAGTGGCACACATGCTTAGCACGAACAAAGGTCTATATTGCTATTCCCAGCTCCAAAACAAAACACAATTCACCAAGCTGCTTATGGTTAAATTAATCAAGTACACACATAGAGACTGACTCCCAGTGACTGGAGCATTTTGGAGTCAAGCCTGATGAGCTACACTGAGATCCACAAGGGAGTGAGCAGGGCCTTTCCATTGTCCATTAACCTGTCTTCATAGGCCAGGGTATGAGTGGCAGGTTGTCCAAGGTGTAAGTGAATTGCATACATTTTCTAAGAAAAGAGGATGCTCATACCTGCGTCTTACAGGCATTCCTGCCCATTCAGGAGCATTTCTGGAGCAATCCTAAGCCCTCTGCTTTTCTTTTTAAATTTATTTGTTATGTCAGTATTCTGCCTGCATGTATGCTTGCAGGCTAGAAGAGGGCGCCAGATGGTTGTGAGCCACCATGTGGTTGCTGGGAATTGAACTCAGGACCTCTGGAAGAGCAGCCAGTGCTCTTAGCCTCTGAGCCATCTCTCCAGCCCTGTCCTCTGCTTTTCACACTCAGGAGGGAAACTTCTTTGGAAAGGCAGCTGTCTTTATACCTCTTCCTAACCCACCTTAGCCATCTCCATCTACTTTGCCTTTCTTGTTACTATGTGTTAGCCTGTGTCTCTGCCCAGAATGCTGAGTCATCTCATCTGCCAGTCCCTTGAAGTGTTTGTACCTCAGGAAGCCTTCCCACACCTAGGCTGTCTCCTGTAGGTTGCCTGTCTCAGGCTCTTGACCGTGACATTGCCTGGCTTGACTCCGCCATCACACCATGAAGCCCCTAGGAGAGGGCCTGTGTGTTGGGAGCTGTGTCCCTGGGAGGCCCACCAGCGTGGCTGTAGCGAGCACATCTCAGTCAGGGGTGGGTACCTATGCCGCTGCCGGTTGCTCACTGGCAATGACCGTCACTTCCACCTTGGGCAGGCCCTGGAGATCATCCGAGGTTGTCAAGGCCTGAACGTGGTGGGCTGCGATCTTGTGGAAGTTTCCCCACCATATGACCTCACAGGTGAGTGAAGAGGAACAATGCTCCACAGGCAGCTCTTGTTTAAATTAGACTCATCTAGTGAGTTAGGCCTCCATGTTTACCTCAGGGACCCTGTGGGGAATGACCAGCAGCGAAGGGAGAAGCCTGTTACCACAAATGTGAGGAACATGAGCTAATGAAGCAAACCAACCCCTGGGAGGTGCCAGGTGTCATTAGTGAAGAGAAAGGCAACAGCCTGCCGTGTAGTGAGTGACAGGGTGCCTCAGTCCCACCTCCCTTTGATAGTTTGCTGAAAAGTGAATTTGCAAAGCACGTTTTGGTGGAGTAGGGAGTTGCTGCCGCTGACGCCTGGGCAAAACGGATGTCCTCCCAATTCTAACTGGAAGAAAAACAAACAAAACCACTTTCTAGTTAGGCCTATTGGCCTGAGGGTGGGCTAGGAGCAGCACCTGCCATCAGTATAGACTCCTCATACTGTCTCCAAATGACGCTTGGTGGGGGCTGAAGGCATGGTCACAGGCGGATAGCACCCAGAGTTCAGAAGTCAGGGCTCTGGGAAGGCCAGCGGCTAGGGTCCTAGAGCCTGGGCATCAGCGGGCATGCACCTCTTCACGGCATTCCTTCCTCCTTCCTAGGTAACACAGCCCTCCTAGCAGCTAACCTGCTGTTTGAGATGCTTTGTGCTCTCCCCAAAGTGACAACTGTCTGAGTCTACTCTTCAAGCCAAGACAGATAGTGTCATGATGGAGCCTCAAGGACTTGTGGACAAGCAGTGCAAGGACGAAAGCAAGCTTTGCACAAATGTCACCCCTGGTGCAAATAAGGACCTTTCAGAACACCGACCCAAGCAGAGCAGCTGGCGCTCTGTCATCCTGAACATGAAAACATTTATTTACTCTTATGTGTGCCTGAGTTCATGTATGTGTACCACATGTGTGCAGGAGCCTGTGGAGTTCAGAGGAGGGTGTAGGACCCCTGGAAACTGGAGTTCCAGGCAGCTGTGAGCCACCAGTGGGTGCTGGGAACTGAACCCAAGTCCTCTGCAACAGTGAGCGCCCAACGGAGGAGCCTTCCGCCCTTTTTGGTTTCTGAGCCACCTCCAGCCTGCTGTGCCTGGAAGCCAGTCGCCTGCAATTCTGACAGTGTATCCATGATGAAATCACCTTGCAATTCCAGAGGTGCCCCAGAGCCATCACACATTAAAATAGTTTATTTGTTTCCAGTCCATAATATTCTTAAAACAAAATAACATTAGCTTTAGTGCCTGTTCACAATACAAAAACAAAACAAAACAAAAAACAAACGAAACTGAAAAAAACATAAAACATAAAAAGACACAATTTGCCAAATAAATTATTTGTTCTTAATAGTATCAAAAGTGCAAAATATCCCCTTCCTCTCAGGTCTGTCTCCCAGGTACAGCCAACGTCCCTAGCAGACAAAACCGGTGGATTCAGCACTGCCATGCTGCCTTTGTTTCCAGATACGTGGACATGAACTACATTTCATCTCCATCCTCTATTTATTCAACTATTTACTTGTTTATTTTGTGGTGCTAAGATCAAAGAATACAGGGCTTCATATGTACTACATGAGTATTCGAACCACCGTGTAACACCCCAATCTGGTAGCATTTGTTTTTTGAGACAAGGTCTCATAGCCCAAGCTGCTTTCACCTGCTCATGCTAAAGATGACCCTGAGCTCCTGATCCTCTTGCCTCTGCTTCCTGAGTGCTGGGATTACAGGCATGTGTATCACATGTGGCTCCTTGCAACAATATTTAAGAGATTCTCCCTAATTTTCCTCCCTCATCACTGGAGATCAAATCAAGGGGCTCACACATGCTAGGCAAATGCTTTACCACTGAACTACAGCTCCAGTATGGAATTCTATTCTGACAACAAAACAGAGGCTGAGTGCTCGCTTCCAATCCTTCGCTCCAAGCAAAGCAAATGGGTCAGACCCATTTTATTATTTTTTCCACACCAGGGAGACACGACGGTGGCTGCAAATGATCAGCACTACGGAAAGGCTGGGAATGAGACTAACCCACCTGAAAACATGCAAACTCTGTGGGGTGGTGGCAGGTGACAGGGAGAGTAGCCTGCTTCTGCAATGTCGCGAGGTAGCCTATCAACTCTGGGTTAGACATAGGGCAGCCAGTCCCTGAGTGGCAGGAAGAGGTATTCCACACAGACTGACTAAAGAGGCTACTGCACCCCGTCTACTGAACATGATTCATAGGCTGTCTCGCACAGACACTCACCTCCTCAAACAGCAGTATCTCAACTGAAACTGGGTCCTGTGATATTACATTCATTAGGATGAGAAACCTTGGCATTTGGCTGAGCATAAAAATAGCTCATATTTGACACAAAAAATAAACAATTCATGGAAATAACATTCAGGAAGAAAGGCTTGTATCTGTCAAAGGTAGACTTGTGGTACATGCCTGTAACCCCAGGACTTGGGAGACTGAGGCAGGAAGGCCTTGAGCTGGAGGCCAGCCTGGGCTACATAGTGAGCAAGCAAGCCAACCGTGATGTCCACTGTGACACTACCCCCATCGGATCTGCAGGGATTCTGGACTCAGTTCCATCACCACTTCCCTCTGTCATCCATTGGAAGGGACTTCTATCTTCTTGGTACAGTTTTGAAGAAAGAACAAAAACCTGGGGAGTTTTTGGTTTTCAGAATTATATGTCAAGGAATTTTATCAATTCCAGAAATGTAAAGACAAAAATCTATCAATGAGTTGAAACATACTCACAAGAGGAGCCCCACCATTAAACAAAACCAAACAAAACACGAGAAAAAACCCAAACCAAACATGATTTGTATGTGATCCTGGGGATGGAACTCAGGCTTTACACCTGCAGGCACGTGTTCTACCCTAGCTCACCCTCAGCCTCCAAAAACGCATTCTGAGGACTGGGCACTGGGGAGCCCATGACTGCCTTCACCCTTTCTAGCTGGGCCAGCCGCATGAGAAGCAAGCATCGAGGGTCAGCATGTACTTCTAGAGGGCCAGATGGAAGAATGAAGCCTGGCAGTGATTTCTTCATGTTTTTTATTTTTTGGTTGTTTTTCGAGACAGGGTTTCTCTGTGTAGTTTTGGTGCCTGTCCTGGATCTCGCTCTGTAGACCAGGCTGGCCTCGAACTCACAGAGATCCACCTGCCTCTGCCTCCCGAGTGCTGGGATTAAAGGCGTGCGCCACCATCGCCCGGCTTCTTTATTTTTTAATAAAGCTAAAGACTCTTTGAGAACTACAGAGGGTCTTGGGCTCAGAGAGTTATCACTTACCACTGGAGCTCAGTGTTTAAAGTAGTCAGGATCCGAGCGAGGTGCTTGGTTCAAAGCAATTATGATTACAGAATACTAACTGAGTGAATGTCCTGTCCCTGATTTGTGCCCTTCACTTTATAAAAGGGCACTTGCTTGACAGTAGAACATACCATGTGTGACGGTTGTCCAAACTCCCCTTGTGGTTTGGCCCTAAAAACAAAGGGTATGTTGAGTGGACGAACATGATCCCGCCCTGAGCCTGAGGGTGCGTGGAGCCAGGCAAGCTGGATTCGATGGGTCTGATCTGGCAGCAGGAAGCAGCGGTAAGGGAGGGACGAAATGAGGAAGCTGAGAAGCCAAAATGCAGGCCAGAAGTAGGAAGCTAGCTGCCTGCCGGACAGGAGTCGGGAACAAGTCTCAGCTCAGTCGGAGAGACAACTTGAAGGTTCAGCACTTTGGGGATGACAATGTTCAAGATGCAATTGTCAGAGAGGTCAGGTTCCTTGGTACGAAGACACACCTGGCATTTTCCCGACCGAGAGTGCGGCAGGAAGGGCTCCTGCACCTGGCTCTCGGTGGACAGGAATAACTGCTGTCACTTAAATCTGCTGGCTCTATGGCAGCTTATCTACGCTCAGAGAACAAGCTCACAGGTTATGGCTCCTAGTATCCGAACTCTAAAATCCACAGAGGCAGAAAGGCATCTGGAGACAGGTCAGTGGCTCAGTCGTGACAGTGCTGGCTAGGCAGACTCTGCCCTGGCTAGGATGGGAGTGTAGTAAGGGACAGGGACGGGGACAAGGGACGCTCATGAAGGATCACAGGGCTGTGAGACTCCAGTCAGAGGTCAACCCTCCCTCCTCTGGGTGGGGAGAACCAAATGTAAATGTTACACCCTCACCCACTGTTCAGCCTTTTCCTTTCATGGCTGGCCAACTGTTGTGGGAGATACCCCCAAAATATACTTCTCAATGTTTGCTCCCAGAAGATGGCCACATGTAAAACTGCTTAGAACTAGGCCTCTCTCAAAGATGCAGGACCTAGGAGCTCTGGTGGGCTGTCTGTCCTGTGTTGAGAGCATGTGCCTTGGCAGAAGCACAGCAGGGGCCAGGCCAGGAGCCTACTGAAGGGGGAGGGGGGAGAGTGACCCACCCTGCAGGACAGGTTAGTGAGGATCCTGAGGTTCATCCAGCACGACTCGAGGTCAAACCACGGGCTTCTCCAACCTAAGGACAGGGTGGTGTGAGCATGTCACAGGGACAACAAAGAAGGGACACGTGTCTATCTGAAGTAGTGCGGCATTCATACAGGGACGAGAAAACCCTGGGAAAGGTTTTCATCTAGGGGTCAAACCTGCGACGTATTTTTACTCCTAGGTGACAAAGGAAAGGTCTTCTAGCCATTGCTCTAGAAGAGAAATCTAAAACCTAGACTCTCCTAAAAATCCCTGTTCCTGGGGCACATTAAAAACCTGAAGAGTCCATATCTCAGTCTAGCTCAGGCCATGATGGGATGTAAAACCTTTGCAAGGAACCTTCCAGCAGGCGCTCCATCCACAAGGACAACTTGCTCAGCTTGCCCTTGAGGGGCTTGGGCCCGAGGCCACAGGGAAGCTTCCCTCTGGAGGAGTCAGGGTCGCAGGAGGCCACAGCTTCCTCGTCCACTGTCTTTAGGGGCTTGAAAAGGCAGAAATACTTCTTGTGGCCGTTCAGGGCCAGCACATAGCCAGTGTAGTCCCGCTCCATAAAGTGCTTGTCATACTGGTTTGGGATCGGGGCTGCGTCCTGAGCAAACTCCAGCAAGTACTCCAGCCACTCTCGGTGTTTGTCCAGACTCAGGAAGGAGAAGTGGAGGCTGCTGCTCCTGTGTAAAGAGCAGACAGGGTCAGGAAGGGGCTCGGCTGCAGGCCACGGAGGGGAGCGCCAGCACTCTGCACAGGGCTGAACAGCCAGGAAAGGCTGGCTGAACTTAGGAGAGGATTTCTGCGGAGTTGGGGGTGAGTGAGGTGCTCATGCTCCTCTGTTCAGAACCAGCAAGACATGGAAGTCAGGGGAGAGTGGTGGGGAGTGGTGTCCCTGTAATCCTAGCACGTGGAAGGTAGAGGCAGGAGGATTGTTCTGAGTTTGAGAGCATCCGGGGCTACATAGAAAGAACTAGATCAAGTCAGGTATGGTGCTCACCTTTAATCCCGGCACTCAGGAGGCAGAGGCAGGCAGATCTCTGTGAGTTTGAGGCCAGCCTGGTCTATAGTTCCAGGGCAGCCAAGGCTATGCAGAGAGACCCTGTCTCAAAAAAACAAAATAAACAACTAAAAACCAACCAAATAAAAGTCAAGAGAAGGCCCCCAATGATGGCAGATGTCTGGCCTGAGAAAAATACAGAATCCTGCTCCTCAAGTGGGAAGTGTTCAAGTGTCTTCCAGTCTCTTATCCCAAGTGGAGTATCTTCTCTCTTCTTTCTTTAGGCACACATCCACATGCTAACACACACACTCGCACGCACACACCAACCACACAGCACATAATCAAGCATGTATACATACACATACATACACACACATCCCTGCTTACCCAGTGAATGTGTAGACCTCTAAAGCAAATTTCTGCAGCAGGCTTGTCTTGGTGGAATTGGAAAGGATGAGGACCACATTCATGTGGCCTGGTCTCAGGCGTACCAAGTTGCTGGTGTACGTCACGTCTGTAAGCTCAGTCACCTCCACAAAGCCTTTCTTGGGAATCTTGCTGTGGAGAAATACAGAGCAGTTTAGAGATGGTCAAGACAGGGGAGTGGAAGGCAGTGGAAGCCAGGCGTGGTAGCGAATGCTGCAACCCTAGCAGCTGGGCAGTCGAGGCAGGGGCATGAGAGGCAAGCCTCAACTATGTGATGAGTCTGAGGCCAGCCTGGACCATGAGAACAGTCAAACCAAACCACCAAACCAGTGGAGCACAGCGCCTCCTGGCGAGGGGGACCAGCTACACTGCACTGACTCGGCCCTGCCGGCTGCACAGGGCCCACTGCAGGGGTCCTGGCCTGCAGCAGCCTGCTCATGCCCCTTCTCATCTGGTGCAAGGGCAGCTGTGTGTCAGGTCAAAGGAGACCATGAATGCTCAGTCTGTTGTTAACTCGGGCTGGTCGGTCCTCTGCTGGGGACACCAGCAGTTCTGAGTCATGGGGACAGGCTACCCCCAGCTTCTGGCTCATTTGCCTCCCTTGTGAGTTCTCCTATCTCTTCCTGCTTCCATCATGGAGCTGGGATTGTGAATCTGCAATCATGGGGCACTTGGTCTGTCAGTCCTGTATCTACACATGTAGAGGATCTCAGTGAACCCCGGGCAGCAGTGACTTCTTCCCTTACTCAGGATGCCTGGGAAGGGGCTGGAGAGACTGACTGCTCATGTGTTATGAGTGTGCACTGTTCTTCCAGGAGCTTTACAACAGCCTGGAACTCCAGCTCTAGGGGTACACAGCCCCCATACTTAAAAAATTATAATTAAATTAAAAAAACCCAAAGCCTCAAAATGCCTGGGAATAGGAAGGTTTTGGATTTTTAGATTTTATAGTATGTGCAAATATGCAAGGCAATATGGCCGGCAGTCCCAACCTGACATCTATGTCTGTTCATTCACCCCAGCCTGCAGGTGACTTTACATACACTTTGTGTGTATGCATGTGCACTGTGACTGTGACTCATGGGATGAGGCACACAACTGTTTTCTTTTTTCTGGGATGAGCTCTCAATATGTAGTTCTGGCTGGCCTGGAACTCACTATATAAAACTCACAGAGAGCTGCCTGCCTCTGCCTCCCAAGGGCTGGGATTAAAGGCGTGCGCCACCATGACAGGCTGGCACAGAATATGTGTGGTCTTGGGCTGCTGGCCATTATGTCTCACACTCTGGGTTATTTTAGAGTTGGGGGCTAGGATGTTGCTCAGCGAGAATGCTTGTCCAGCACATCATGGTTTGATCCCCAGCACTTCAACTCCCTCCCCTGATCCAACAGCCAGGTTTTAGAGCACAGCAAGGTGGAGGCCCCTCCACACTATCCACCCTCCACGCTCTTCGAGGCCAAGGGCAGGCGTGTGGTGTCTGGGAAGAACCTGCTGCTTTCTTTGGTGAAGGCTGGCTCAGTCTTCCCGGTCTTCTCAGGGACCTCTTCCTTATCTGGAGGCTGTGACTCTCGTTCCTCATTTGAGTCGCTAAAGAATGAAAACAAGTTATTATTTTTTTTTAAGGGGTCTAAACGGCCCTGGCAGACAGGGTTCCCACTGATGTCCCTAGGCTCACCTGAAAGCCTGGACAATGACAGTGCCGAAGAGAATGAAGAGAGCGGAGAAGATGAGGGACAGCAGGGGCATCATCTCCCGCCTGAAAGCAAAGGCAGCTGGTTAGCTGCACATCCGTGGCCCAGGAGCGAAGCCCCAAACCAAAAGCCTTTCTCCAAGAAACACAACCCAGGACAGGCTGTTGCTGGGGTGGGGGAGACTGATACTGGAAGAGGGCTTTAGGCTGCGTCTAATACGCTCTGCAGAAGGAGGTGAATACTTTAAGTCGTACACAGGGAAGGACTTGCTGCCACTGAGGTATCTATTGGTGGTTAGAGTGTGAAATGATCTCAGTCTGATTCTTCTGTGGCCAGAATGACCAGATGTGGCTGAGATGGAACAGGGTGTGTCACAGTCAGCTTCAGCTGTCAACCTGACACAAACTAGAGTCATCTGGAAAGAGGGGACCTCGGCAGGAGAGTTGCCTCCATCAGACTGGCCCAAGGGTGTGTCCTGATTACTAACTGACACGGAAGGGTCCAGCCCACCGTGGGTGGTGCCACCCATGGGCAGGCAGACCTGGGTAGCCAGTAAGCAGTGCTCCTCTGCGGTCTCTGCTTTCGCTTGTAAGCCAAAATAAACTTTCCTCCCCAAGTTTGTTTTGGTCATGGATGGACATATTTACGCACTGGACTCCATGTGTCAGGCCCTGTGCTGAGAGGCGACACGCCATGAAGAAGGAACCAGTATCAGCTCTGGTGACAGGGAGACCAGCTGGAGTGATCCTTCCCTCCCAGCAGGAGGTGCCAGTCAGCAAATATTAAAAAGTAAAGCCAAGAGAAAGGAAGCCTGTCACTGGGAACATGTGAATGCATGAACTCTCCCACTTCTGGCAGCAAGTGCACACGGAAATCCAAGGACAGCTCTTTCCAGAGCTTCGAGGCTGGCTTTGACAGCCTACAGCAGGCACATACTGACATTCTGAATGATCGAGGCTAGCTTTGACAGGGAAAAAGAAACCCCACAGGGTCCTACCAGTTACTGTGAAGCAGGCTCTCCCACCAATCTGAGAGGGAGTCAGAAACAGAGTAGAGCCACCGGAGGAAAAACACCTATCAGAGAGGAAACAGGCAGTGTTCAGGACCGAGCCCAGAGGGAGGCCCCCACACTTCCCAACACAGCGCTTCTTCAATCCCTGCTCTGCCCCTGCCCCTCCCCCTCCTGACGGCCCATCTTCCCTGACCCATGCTCACAGGGGCAAGTTCATCCGTCAGGTCAGGGAGCACAGCCTCGGAGGACAGAAAGGCCGGATCTTTCCGAAGCTGGTCCAGATAACCCAGAAGGACGAACTTATCGCTCTCGCTGCCCGTCCAGGGGTCGTCCAGGGTTTTAAACACCACCCTGCCTGCTGTGTTTCTTCTTTCCAAGATGGACACCTGGGGGAAAAGGAGAAAAACCATTGTGAGTTTCAAAAGCAGCAGGACAGAATGACACCAGGAATCGCAGCCCCTGGGAGGCTGAGGCAGGATGGGGAGTTTGAGCCCAGCCTGGACTTACACAGCTAGACCTTATATATATAAGGCTGGCTTGAAGCTTTGTCACCCTGCCTCTACCTCCTGACAATCGTCAGAGTAACGGTTCTTATGGTGAGTTCCCAAAGCTTCAGCCAAAATTCTAAACCTTTTTTCTTCCCACAGATTTCGTGTGACAGACTCTGACTTAACGTTAGAGTTGAGGCGCCTTTGCTTTGCAGAGCATTTCCATGACAACTGAGTGAGAACAGAGAAGGCGGGTCATTCCCTTCCTTTCTGTGATGGGGATGAAAGCTAGGACCTTGCGCATTTCAGGCAAACACTCTATCACCAGACTACAATCCTCACTCCTAAAGAACCAGACTTCTGGGGCTGGAGAGATGGCTCAGAGGTTAAGAGCACTTGCTTGTTCTTCCAGAGGTCCTGAGTTCAATTCCCAGCAACCACATGGTGGCTCACAACCATCTGTAATGAGATCTGGCGCCCTCTTCTGGTATGTGGGTATACATGCACACAGAACACTGTATACATAATAAATAAAGAAATCTTTAAAAAAAAAAAAAAAAAACTATTAAAAAAAAAAAAGAACCAGACTTCTGGGAGGCGGGCGGCGAGAAAGGAGAAAGGAGGTTTCCAAGCACATTAACAGTGGCCTGAGATTTGGAGAATGGGGCCTCTACAGTTCTGCACCACTACAGCTGACCTAGGAAAAGCTGCTGGAAAAGGCTGACACACCTCAACCTTCCCTTATGGGAAGCGGCCAAGACGGCTCAGCTGGGATGGTGCCAGATTACAGAAGAATGCCTTCCGCCTTCCAGAGAGGACTGGAGCCACATGGGGGTGTAAAATGGCTAAGTGAAAGATGGAGGTCTGACTAGACTCCAACCAAGTCTTAGAGGTTTCCAGATGTTTGCACTCTGTACTCAGCACTCCCAAGACAGGAGGCGCGGGGCTGAGGGCTGGGGCTCGTGGCTTACCCCTGACTTCCCTTGGAACGCCTCACTGTCTGGTAGCAAGGTGCTGGCAAATTCCTGCTGCCGGCTGCTGTAGACGTGCACAAACCGTACGGTGTCCTGAGTGTTTGCCAATGCAAAGGACAGGAAGGCGTCGAAGGGTTTGCTTGGCTTGTTAGCCTCGGCCGTCAGCAAAACCACACAGTACCTGGACACGAACAAGAGAGGAGGTCCTAGAACCAACCGGGCCTGGGCCAGGGCCAGGCTTGGCAACTGCTGCTAAGGAAAGAGGAGACACATCTTGCATGATGAAAACCTGTCTCTGAGGAAACTTTGAGAAGCCATGTGTCCCAGTCTCCTCTCTCAGGGAGGAGTGGCTGCATCTATCTCAGGGCAGAGGTGACAAATCTCATTCTGAAGGGGCTGCCTCTGCAAGGTTCTAATGGAAGCCCAGCGTTCATTTCTTCATCCCCCTGAACATTTGCTGGGCTCTCCGGCAACGTTCCCACCCTTGTTCCAGTGGAGAAAACAGACATCTGACACACAGACACGAAAGTGGGTAATGACGGTGCTGGGAGAAAAAGAGGACGGGACAGAGAGGCTGGTACAGGCTGAAGTCACACTCCTGCAGACCAGGAAAATGCCACCTGATGCTTGAGCAGAGACTTGAATCAAGTGCTGGAGGAGAGGAAAAGAGGGCGGAGCAACTTGATGTGCCCTGGGTTTGGAGAGCTCAGTGACAGATGTGTGGAGAACAGATGGAAGAATAAGGGAATGGATGGGAGCAGAGACCCTATGGGACATGGTGGTGGCCTGCTCAAGCGTGGCAGTGGTAAAACAGTGAGACCCCAGACAGCTCTGAAAATGTGTGTGTGTCTGGGCGTGTGTGGATCAATCCTCTCCTTCCACCACATGGATCTCAGAGATCAAAGCCAGGAGGTCAGGCTGGACAGCAAGCGCCTTGACTTGCTGAGCCATCTTGCTGGGCTTCCAGATATCTGCTAGATATGGTGGCCCATGTCTACTATTTCAGCATATGGTGCAAAGGTACCCTGGACTAAGGCACCTCACCCCATCATAGTTTAACTGCCCCGCAGGAAGACAACACTGTTCCCTCCCACTTCAGTAAGAGGCAGAGCCTGGAGTTCATACTTCCTCTGTCGGTGAGACCGCTTCACAGGACAGAGTTCATGGAACAGCCGCTGGCTAGTCAGCCGGGCCGCCAGCAGGTACTTGTTCTGGGCGATGAAGTCCTCAATGACCTGCTTCTTCAAGCCTCGAGCCTGGAGAAACACCAACAAGCATTCAGTTTCCACACTGCAAACAGGCTTTACTCACAAGCTTACGGAGACTGTGGCTGACTCTGTCTACGGTAACATCACCAGGCAAGAAACGTGCGGAGATGTCCGATAACCCAGGTGAAGGTGATGATGCAGCCAGGTCGTGCTCAGGGGAAAATGAAGAGGTTTCTACTTTGTGACTGCATACCGTTTTACACTAACAGCTTGGAAAAGTTAATCATTTTGATTTTTACACAAATATATTCCATTTAGGATCTGTAGCAAACTGAACAATTCAAAATAAACCCCAGGGCTAGGGAGGTGACTCAGTGGTAGAATGCTGGTCTAATAAGCACGAAGCCCCAGGTTAAATCAATGGTACCTCAAAAAACGACAGAATGAAACAAAATACCCAAACACTTGGGTTTTTTTTTTTTTGAGACAGGATCTTACTGTGTACCTTGGTAGGCCTGGAATTTGCTATACAGACCTGGATGGCTTCAAAGTCACAGAGATCCATCTGTCTGCCTCCCAGGTGCTGGGATTAAATCATGTGCCACTATGCCCATTCCCCTTTAGAGACAGGCTCTCCTGTAGCCCAGGCTAGAACCCAACTTGTTATGTAGCTGAAGCTGACCCTGGACTTCTGATCCTCCTGCCTACCTTCCTAGTGCTGGGACTCCTGGTATGTGCCACTACACCCAGTTTGTGTGGTGCCTGGAGTGAATGCAGGGCTTTATACGCTCCAGGAGAGGGCTACCCCTCAGTGACATCCCAGCCCTCCCCACACAGTTACTAAGAATGAAGAGGCAGACCACAGAATTGCCGCTGTCAACAGAATTGTCATTGCTTGCATGCATTTTAAAGGACAGACATGACACAGGAGAAGCAATACTGCCACCAGCCTCAGATGATACTGTGTACTTAGCCAATCCTAAGGACGGAAGAGATGACTGACTATAGGCATATCTGCAAAGTTGCTGGATGATACAAAGTCAGTGTCTGAGAACCAACCGTATTCCATTCTCAGCAGATGCGGTCTCACAAGTATGGAGAAGGGAGAGCACATAGGGAAGATCCTGGGCCAGTGAGATGGCTCAGTGGGTAAGGGGGCTTGCCACCAAGCCTGATGTCCTGAGTTTGATTCCCCAAAACCCCCAGAGTGGAAGGAAGGAACTGACTTCCACAAGCGGTCCTCTGACCTCCACACAGATACATGAATGTGCAGAGGTACACACAAATGAATAAATGTAAGTTTTAAAAAGGTTATAATCTTCACTCACCGACACACTCACAACCTTTTGTGCTCTACCTGCTGCCCTTCCACCTCTTTAAAAATTTTTGAGATAAGGTGTCAAGTAGCCCAGGCTGGCCTGGACTCGCTATGTTAGTTGAGGATGTCCTCGTACTTCCTTCCTCTGGCTTCTCCCTCCAGAGTGCTGGGATCACAGGCCTGCACTGACGTGCCTGGCCTCCACAGTGCTGGGGATCCAACCTGGGGCTTGTGTCTGCCAGGCAAGCACCTGACAAATGAGCACCCGTGACAGCGCCCCCTACTGCCGCCCACGTTAGCTTCCTCAGCCTCCCAAGTGCTGAGATGATAGCACTGCCGTCAAGGCCAGCCTCCTCCTGCCTTCCTGAGCTGTCCCCGTCCGTCTGTCCATCCGTCCGTCGTCGGTCCGTCCACCTGTGTAAGGGTCATCTCCGCTAGTCTTTGCTATAGGCAGCTCGAATTCAGCACCCCTAAGACAAACTGGCTCTCTTCGTTCCCTCCCTATCAGCCATTTCCCTGTCTGGTTCTGCCCCACGGAATGACCTTCCTTATTTCCAGTTTCCCACACCCCTATTCTACACAACGGCAGACTGACTGCCTTTTGGTCTTTTCCCCCCTGACTGAACCACTGTAGGTACAGTCCACGGACGAGACCCCAGTCAGCACCGTACTCACTACACAGCAGTCAGGCACTGAAATGTTTAGTGACCAAAACGAAACATGTTCTTTTTATTTTTAATTATGTGCTTATGTGTGTGGGTCTGTGCACACGAGCGCAGGCAAACGAAAGGCTGTCCAGAAGGGATGGACAGGCCCCTTGGGACTGGACTTACAGGTGCTTGTGAGCCGCCCAACAGGGTGCAGGGACCTGAACTCTGGAACTCTGGGTCCTCTAGAAGAGCAGTACATGGTTTTTAACTGCTGAGCCATCTCTCCAGCACCCCAAATAAAGAATTTAGTAAAACTTATTATAGCCTCACTTAAGAGTCAAGGGCCAGTGGGCATGGTGGTACACTCAGGAGACAGAGGCAGGCAGAGCTCTGCAATTTCAAAGTCAGATTAGTCTCTACATTGAGTGAGACCTTGTTTAAAAAGCTAGCCCTCCCACCCCCGTAGTTGGTGGTGGCGCATGCCTTTAATGCCAGCACTCGGGAGGTAGAGGCAGGCACATCTCTGTGAGTTCGAGGCCAGCCTGGGCTACAGAGTGAGTTTCAGGAAAGGAGCAAAGCTACACAGAGAAACCCTGTCTCGAAAAGCCAAAAAACCCAAACCAAACCAAAAACTAACCCTCAAAACCAACAACAAACATCTCTTCTCTCAAACCAACAAGTCTCCTGCCTCAACCTTTATAGAGTACTGGAATTCCAGGCATGTGCCATTTGAGATAAAATTTTTTTAAAGCAAAACATCACTGTGTCATATAAAAAAACCAGCAAAATTTAGTGCATCAGTAGAAAGAAATGGCAAACCAGTTTCTCCTTTTTCTCCAGTTTGGCTCAATTTTGTCTTTCTCTGATTTATTCCTGAGTGTGCATGTCTGAGCACACCCGGGTTGGCTGTCTCTTTCCACCACACGGGTCCCAGGGAGAGAACTCAGGTGGTCAGGCTAGGCAGCTAACACTCTCATCCACTCAGCTCTCTTGATGACTCCCTCCTCTTTCATTGAGACAAAGTCTCCTTGTAGCTCAGGCTAGCCCCAGACTCCTTATGCAGTGGAGAATGACCTTGAACTCCTGCCCTTCCAGGGCTGGGACTACATAGCTCGCTTCAGCGGTTGCTTATTTGCTCGAGGCTGAGGTAAACTGAAGGACATCTTGACAGGAGGTGATTCTCACGTACCTGGATCACATCAGCAGGCTTGTTTATGTGCTCTTTAAAGATCAGCATGGTGGGGGCATAGATGTTGATGTTATACTCCCTGGTCATCTCCTCCACACCTCGCAAGCCGATGTACACATAACCGAAGGACACGTAATCTTTGTATGCAAAGGCCGTCAGCTGTGAGGGCAGAGGGAGGAAAGGAAATCGACAGCTTGGGATCCAGCTTACAAAGCAAGTTGGCCCTGTTAATGTCAGCAGCTGGGATGAGCCACCAGCTCATGGATCCCATGAGTCTTCCTCACCCTCACACATTCACTTCAGGAATTCTATGATATTCTATGCATAAAAACTGAGCAAAGGTAAACACAACTACTCTTCTTATGAGATAAAACAAAATAATGATTATGCTGAAATCTTGCCTGGGTACATGTGTGTCCTTGTGTGTGTATGTATGTGTGTGTGTGTCCAGCCCAGCAATAAACTACAACAAACAGCCTTATCTCAAACACTTGAGATCAGAAATGCTTCAGACTTTTCCAGTTTGGACTATTAGCATATTCATAACAAAGTATTCTTGGGAACAGCACCAAATTTAAACACAAAGAATCTGTATGTTCCACATACACCTTATCCACACAGCATGAAGGTAACTGTGTGTACATTTAGTGTGCCTACGTCTTGACTGTGACCTGTCACATGAGGTCAGGGGTGGAATTTCCTGCTTGTGGCATCGAGTCCATGTTCAAGAGTTTTCTGATTTGGGAATTTTCAATTAGAGATGCTCAATATGTAATTACACAAAAGACAAGCAGACAATGGGCTGCGGATCAGAGCTGGCTCCCCCGACAGGACCACGAGGCGCTGCCCCAGGGGTGGGTACCTTGTACAGCAGTGGCACCGCCGGCGTCTGGCCGAACAGGAGGGCATGAGGCTTGTTCTCTTGCTGCCAGCCAGAGAGGAATCGCACGTAATTTTTATTTGTAACCTTAAATTGGAGATAGAAGGTTAGTTGCAATATTTAATTTTTTTTTTTTGGTTTTTTTTGAGACAGGGTTTCTCTGTGTAGCTTTGCGCCTTTTCCTGGAGCTCACTTGGTAGCCCAGGCTGGCCTCGAACTAACAGAGATCCGCCTGGCTCTGCCTCCCGAGTGCTGGGATTAAAGGCGTGCGCCACCACGCCCGGCGCAATATTTAATTTTTAAGAAAGATTTTTTTTTTTTTTTAAGATTTATTTATTATATATACAGCATGTATGACTGCTGGCCAGAAGAAGGCACCAGATCTCATCAGGTGGTTGTGAGCCACCATGTGGTTGCTGGGAATTGAACTCAGGACCTCTGGAAGAACAGTCAGTGCTCTTAACCTCTGAGTCATCTCTCCAGCCCCTAAGAAAGATTTTTTTTATTTTTATTTTTATATATGCATGCTTTGCCTGAATGTATGTATGTGTACCACACACAGGTCTGGTGCTCACAAAGGTCAGAAGAGGGCATCAACTTCCCTGGAACCAGAGTTACGATGTTTGTGAGCTAACATGTGGGTGCTGGGAACTAAACCCAGGTCCTCTGGAAGGGTAGCCAGTGCTCCAAACCTCTAAGCCATCTCTTTGGCCCCAATATTTAATTCTTAACAACTGTATTATACTGCTGTCAGGAGATAAATAAACTAGGGATATTTATTATATCCCCCCCCCCATATATATTGTTTATTAAAAAAAATTAAAAAATACGGGTAAGTAATCTTTTTGTCTTTTTTTTTTTGACAGGGTCTATGTAGCCCTGGCTATCCTAGAACTTACTATGTAGACCAGGCTGGCCTCAAACTTACAGAGATTCAGCTGCCTTTGTCACTAATTGTTTTGTCTTAGACAAAAACCATCAGAAGAATGGAGGCATAGAGACCATGTATTTATAAACTCTTACTGAATGACAGAATGACTGACCATGTCATAAAGTCACTTCTGGAGTTGGTTCTTTTTCTGTTGTTTCGGTAGGAGTACTGGGGATTGAACCTACAGCCTCCGCATGCTAGCTAAGTGCTCTACCATTGGCTCCACCCTTGCGTAGCTTGTTCTTGTTTCATTTTGGGTGACTTGGGTCTCCTAGGCGTTGGGGATTGAACCCAGGGCATTACCAAGCACGAGTTCTACCATCAGCCTCTCAGAGTGCACTTCTGCAGACATGCAGCACTGGCCCTTTAAAAATGGCTGAAGTAGGTAGGGCTGGAGAGATGCTCAGTGGTTAGAGGTGCTTGCTGGTCTTGTAGAGGACCCAAGTCTCAAACAACAACAAAACAAAATCACACTTTTTTATTTTGTGTACATGTAGGTACATGAGCTATGCATGCATGTGTGGGACAGAGGACAACCTGCAGGAACGGGTTCTCTCCTTCCACCATGTGGGTCCTCGGGCATCAACTCAGGCTGTCAGGCCTGGCAGTGAGCACCTTCACCTGCTGAGCCAGCTCTCTGGCTCACACTGAGCTTACTGTGTGTGTGTGTGTGTGTGTGTGTGTGTGTGTGTGTGTGTGTGTGTGTGTGTGTTTTAAAGATTTATTTATTTATTTATTATACATACAGTGTCTGCCTATATGCCAGAAGAGGGCACCAGATCTCATTATAGATGGTTGTGAGCCACCATGTGGGTGCTGGGAATTGAACTCATGACTCTGGAAGAACAGCCAGTGCTCTTAACCTCTGAGCCATCTCTTCAGCCCCTTTGTTTTGTTTTTAAGACAAGTTTTCTCTGTGTAGCCCTGGCTGTCCTGGAACTCGCTCTGTAGACCCAGCTGGCCGCCAACTCCACCTGCCTCTGCCTCCCGAGTGCTGGGATTGAAGGTGTGAGACACCTCAACTGGCTCCTCACTAGCTTCTAAAGTTCCAGAAATAACACTTCGTTTAATGAGTCTGCTGGTTTTGGTAGATGTGATCCTTAAAAAACATAGAAACCAAATGTAAATTCACTTTTTTTCTCAATGAAATCTAGTTTGAGCATTTTTTTTCCCAGAGCTGAGGACCAAACCCAGGGCCTTTAGCAAGCGCTCTACCACTGAGCTAAATCCCCAACTCCGAGTATTTTTATAGAATAAATACATGCAGGTGAACAAACACATAGCCATAAATCCTATCACGTCATCTAACTTCGCTGTTGTTTAGGAAACACGACAGTGGCTTCAGATCAGGTTCCTGGGATGGGATAACACTTGTGAGCTGGTTATTAATAGAGTGACCTTTCTCCGGCTCTGTACTCCTGCTTCAGCCTTTGGTCACCCAGGCTTTATCAGGAAAATCAGGTGAAAGGAAACGGTATATGCCAGGCTGCTCAGAGTGAAGACTGGGAGGTTCTGGTTGGCAGCCCGTTCTCAGCGGACACTCACCTTCTCCACCAAGTTCCCTGGAAGAAGACTCTCCACGAACTGCCGTAGGTTCTCATGAACCACTGCATTGTGGAAGAAGGAGATTTTCCCATTGATGATTCCTAGGATGGAGGGGGTACTGTGTGCTCCCAGGTGATGAGCCAGGCGTCTTTCGTAGCCAGCGTGGACGACACCAATCCCCACACCTGAAAAGCACGGAAGAGTTCCATGAGGTCTTTCTGAGACTCTGGCAAGAAGGAATCCTGACAAGACCTTTACAGCGGGAAGTGAAACTCCACCGGGTTGGAGTAGATACTTTTCTAATAGCTTGTTTAGCATTTTTTTCACTGTTGCAACTCTAGATTGGTAAGTTTTTCTATTAGAACAATCTGGTAATATTTACAAATAATTGCAAACCTGAATATCTTCTAAGCCTGTTATTTCTAATTTTGGGAGCAGGTCATGAGGAAATGCTTTACAAGAAAAAAAGAGGGCTGGAGAGAAGATTCAATGGATAAAGGAGTTTGTTGCCAAGCCTGAGATCCATCCCTAGAACCTACAAGACATGAGGAGAACTGACTCTGGCAGGTTGCTCTCTGACCTTTGTACATTTTTGTACACACACACACACACACACACACACACACACACACACACACTCACTAAATAAATAAATGCAAAAGAGAGAAAGAACAATCTGTGCCCCTGTTCCTACCCATAAACAGACAAGGATAAACAAGTCACTGGTAATAGGCCAGTGACTCAGCAACGGTGCCCTCCCAGCACCACAACAGGGGTCACCTCTTCTCGCCCTCAGGAACACATTTCCCTTTTATACACATTACTTTATTGAGACTGAAAAATACACACTTTGGGCCTATGAGATGGCTCAGTGGGTAAAGGAGCTTGCTGTACAAGACTGACCACTTGGGTTTGACTCCTGGAACCCATGGAAAGGTGGAAGAAGAGAATCACCTCCACACAATTAGAAACAATGTAAAAAACATAAATTCTTTGGCTGGAGAGAGAGTGCAGAAGTTAAGGCACTAGCTGCACAGGGATCTAGGTTCAATTTCCAGCATCCACACGGTGACTCACAGCTGTCCATCACTCCAGTTCCAGAGAATCAACACCTCTCTGGCCTCCTCAGCCCCAGGCACACACTCGGTGCATAGTTGTACACACTGGGCTGGGTGTGATGACGCACACCTTTAATCTCATCACTGGGAGGCAGAGTCAGGGGGATCTCTGTGAGTTTGAGGGCAGCCTGGTCTACAGAGCGAGATCCATGCCAGCCAAGGCTACACAGAGATCCTGTGTCTTAGTCACTATTCTACTGCTGTGAAAAGACGCCATGACAGGGCAACTCTCACAAAGGGAAAGTATTTAATTAATTGTGACTTTCAGTTTCAGGGTTTGGTCCATTGTAGTCATGGCAAGGAGTGTGGCAGTGTGCAGGCAGACTCGGTGCTGGAGAAGTGGCCAAGAGTTTTACATTTGGCTCCACAGGCAGCAGGAAAAGAGCCACTGGGGCTGGCTTGGGCTTCTGAAATCTCCACCCCCAGTGACACACTTCCTCCAACAAAGCCGTTTCTCCTAACCCTTCTCAAGTATTGACCCTCCTTGATGACTAAATATTCAATATACAAGCCTAGGGGTGCCATTCTCCCCAACCCCCGATAGGGTTTATCTGTATAGCCTTGGCTGTCTTGGAGCTCACTCTGTAGACTAAGTTGGCCTTGAACTCACAGAGATCCAACTGCCTCTGGCTACCAAGTTCTGGGATTAAAGACGTGTGCCACCACTGCCCAACTAATGGGTGGCATTCTTATTCAAACCACCACACCTGTTTCAAATAAAACCCAGACATACATGCAGACAAAATGCCCATTCACACAAAATAACAATAATTTGAGAGAATCCGTACCCCCCTCTCTCCTCCCTCTCTTTCTCCATAGGGCTTCACTATGCAGCTTTCGCAGGCCTAAAATTTTATATGTAGGCCAGCCTCTGCCTCTGTCTCTTGGGTGCTGGGACTAAAGGTGTACAGCACCAACATGGCTACAAATCCCTTAAAAAAGGAAAGAAGGCACCAGGAGACGGCCCAGGGAGTAAACACCTTGCCACATAAGCCTAGTGACTTGAGTTCAGATCCTCAGAACCCACGTAAAGCACTGGATGTGGTAGTGTGCATGTGTAATCGCAGCCTTCCTATGGAGAAATGGGAGGCAGAGAAACACGGAAAAGCCTGGCGGCCAGCTATCCTGGAGTACACAGCAGGGTAGAACCAAGGTACAGGCCTTGCCTAAAAAAGGGCGTGAAGCCGGGCGGTGGTGGCGCACGCCTTTGATTTGAGCACTTGGGAGGCAGAGACAGGTGGATCTCAGTGAGTTCAAGGCCAGCCTGGTCTACAGAGCCAGTTCCAGGACAGCCAGGGCTACATACAGGAAAACTCTGTCTCAAAAAACAAAAACAAACAAACAAAACAAAAAAACAAGGTGTGAAGCAAGAACTGATTTCCCGAATTTGTTCTCTGACCTCCACAAACACGATATACACAAATACACCTACAAATTTAAAAAAACAAAACAAAAAACACAAAAAAAGCAACCAAATTTAAAAAAAGTAAACAACATTAAGTTAACACCATTCAAGAGTCCATGAGAGCCCTGTGAGGAGCTGGTGTTCAGCTGTTCATTTTTTTCTGTGTGTGTGTGTGTGTGTGTGTGTGTGTGTGTGTGTGTGTGTGTATATATGTGTATGTGTGCGCGTGCACACAAAGACACAGGCTGTAAGCGGGGTCCTCTTTTTCACCAGACACGAGCTTCAGTTAACACCTGTGTCTTCTCTTGTTTTTTTTTTTGGTTTTTTTCGAGACAGGGTTTTTCTGCATAGCTTTGTGCCTTTCCTGGAACTCACTTGGTAGCCCAGGCTGGCCTCAAACTCACAGAGATCCCCCTGGCTCTGCCTCCCGAGTGCTGGGATTAAAGGCGTGCGCCACCACCGCCCGGCTCTCTTGTTCTTTCATTTAACCGGATGTCTGGAGGGCCAGCCACTCTACTAAGTGCAAGATTAACACTCAATAAGGAGACACTGTTTTGGGGGTGTCTGGGAGACTTGAGTGTCACCTGAAACTGAACTCCTGGTCTCCTCCCCAGAGCTCCACCCGCCTCTGCCATTCCAAACATGGCAGCTCCATTCCTCCCAGCACACAGCCCAAACAACAGAGAGCCACCCTTCTCTCGTCCCTCACACCCACATCCAATCTGCCAGCCGGCCTCCTGGATCTCTCTTCAGAGGATGCCAATTCGGCAGCTTTTCACCACTCCCATAATCCTTTTCCTCTACCCCCTCTTCCCACCTCACTATGTAGCCAGCATGACCCTGAACACCCCCATCCTCTTGCCTCTGGCTCCCCAGGTGCTTGGATTACAGGTGTGCACCACAGCACACAGCTTCCTCTTGGCTGGCTGCTACAGTGGCCTCCTAAGTGGTCTTTCCTGTTGCAGTCTGTTCTTCACATAATCATCAGATTGTTCCTTCTAAATGAACCACACTATTCTTCTGTTCAAACCCAGCAAAGAAGTATTCACTCTACTTGGAATCAAACCACGGTCTTCAAAAAGGACAATGGGACCCTTCACGGTGTGGTCCCTGGTCCCATCTCCTCTTTTTCCTCCTCCTTATTCTTAGCTTGCTCTAGCCCAGATCAGACAAGGATGCTAAAGCTTTGGGGCCCTGGCCCCGGCCCGGCCCATTGGTGTCTCTCTAGCTAACATCCTCACTGACTTCAAGTCCTTCTCAGAAGGCTCTCATCAGCCCATATTAAAGCAGTGTCCCCCACAGGCAGCATTTCCAAACCCACTCACTTTCCGTCTTTCCATAGCTTAACATTTCCACAGGGGTTCAGGGAACTGCATTCGGGGTCCTGAGCACACTGAGTACATGCTGCCTCTGAACTGCACCCCAGCTGCTGCTCCCCATCCGCTAGCACAGTTTGCACACGTCCTTTTCTGCTCAATATTTATAAGCTGCCTTCCAGTTCTAGAATGAAGGCTCTAAGGAAGACGGGATCCTGGTTTACCACCAGCATCAGACCAGAGCTGGGCACAATCAAAGTGGGCTACTGGTCTGAGACAGGGTTTCTCTGTGTAGCCCTGGCTGTCTTGTAACTTGATCTATAGATCAGGCTAGCCTCGAACTCACAGAGATCCGCCTGCCTATGCCTCCCGAGTGCTGGGATTAAAGGTGTGGGACACTGCCTGGCTAACCAATTCATTTTTACCAACGGAGCTGTGCAGGAGATGGGAAGAAGCCAACTGCTTTCCTACTGTCACATTTGGCACTCAGCACCTTACTTCTGTGTGTGTGTGTGTGTGTGTGTGTGTGTGTGTGTGTGTGTGTGTATGTGTGTTTGCACT
The DNA here is from genome assembly GCF_004664715.2 of Peromyscus leucopus. Taxonomy (NCBI): domain Eukaryota; kingdom Metazoa; phylum Chordata; class Mammalia; order Rodentia; family Cricetidae; genus Peromyscus; species Peromyscus leucopus. The sequence goes on from NC_051064.1 coordinate 142,913,512, forward strand.
CACCAACACTTAGAGGCTGATGTTGGGTGTCTTCTTCTAGTTTTCACCCAATTATTTATTGTTATTGTTGCTTGGGTGTGTGCATACATGTGCACCTGCATGAATACCCTATGGTATGAATGTGGAGATGAAAGGACAGCTTTCACCAGGCATGGTGGCACAAACCTTTCATCCCAGTACTTGGGAGGCAGAGGCAGGCAGATCTCTGTGAGTTCAAGGCCAAATTAATCTACATGGCCAGTTTCGGAACAGTCAGGGCTATATAGAGAAATCCTGTCCCACAAAAACAAATAACCACAACCACAGAGACAGGAGACAATCAATGCCCAAGTGTGAATTCCTCTCACTTCCAACCACCAGTTTGTGGCCTCTCTCAACCAAGTTCTCCAAGAAAGCTATCAGCCAAGTGGTCCCAGGGAGTCTTTCATGACCCGCCTTTATCCCTGACTCCGACATTTTCCTTCTGTAGGAGGCGATGGTGCCTGGTGTTGCTTTGGCTACGGTAACAGTCACCACACACCACGGCAATTTCTCATTCTAAAGTTCTGGAGACAAGGAGTCCAGCTTATCCTGCAGGGCCGAGTCATGGTGTCAGCATGGTTGGCTTTCTTTGCAAGCTGCAGGGAGAGTCCATCTGGGCCCTTTCCAGCTCCTGGTAACTGCCTGCATCTCTTGCTTTGTGGTCCCTCCGTGTGACATCTAACCCCGCCTACCATGCCTGATGATCAGAGTTCCATGCCCAGAACCCACATAGTGGAAGGAGAGAACTAAGAGTCATCCTCTGGCTTCCGTGTGTGCTCAGATGTGTAAAATAAAATGTAATCTGTGAAATGTAATGTAGCCGTGGTCCTAAAGTGCTCAGAGGTTTAGCATCCACACTGTTCTCTCCACGTAAGACAGTTCCACTTCATGACCAATACGCTCTCAAGTTAGTGGCTCCTGCCCCATCTCCGCTCTCCTCATGCCGAACACAGCACGAGCGACCAACTCCCACTGCCTCTGCTCACGCCACGCTCAACTCACACCCGACCTCTTCCAGAGCAATTGGATCCAGGCTCAGAGACACAGTCTGCCAAAACCCAGTATCTGAGTATCCTGCACAGCACACTAAAGGTTTGTTTTGGAACAAAGATGACCCAACAATTTCCAGAAGTCCACTCTTTTCAGAGAACTCTGGTCCTGAGGGTTGAGTTTACTCCTTTTAAAATTACCAAACAGGTGTCTCTACAGGTGGCGCGCGCGCACACACACACACACACACACACACACACACACACACACACACACACACATACACACTCAGTAATATCAGCACTGAGGAATTACTAAAACAAATATTCTCTCTGTATCACTAAAATTTTCCTGGCCCCAAGTGCTGAAGAAGCCTGGATGTGGCAGCATACACCTTTAATTCTAACACACAGAGGCAGAGGAAGAGGAGTAGAGGGACAGAGGGACAGAGGCAGAGACGGGTAGATCTCTGCCTCTCCAGAACTTAATTGATTTTTCAGACAGGGGCTTTCTCTGTAGCCCAAGTAAATTGTCCTGGAGCTCAGTATGTAGCTCAGCCTGGCCTTGAGCTCAGAGAAATCTTCCTGTTTTTGCCACCACACAAGTGCTGGCTCAACCCTGTTTTTTAAGTCACCCAGACATTGGGATTTAGTTATGGCAGTCCTAGCAAATTACCACCTCGTGTGAGGCCATGGGTTCTCTCCATGTGTCTGTCGTTCCTACCACCCGAGGGCAACTTTAGTAGCCAAGGACTTCCTAGCTTCCCGACTGTACTCTCAGCTTTCTGATAAGGGACCTGGGTATCACACAGATAAGCTACAAATCAATCAGGCAGAAGGACAGTGGCGGGCCAGCGAGATGGCTGAGCCAGGAAGGTGTTTGCACATAACACTGACAACTGGGTTCACTCCTCAGGATCCACGTAAAGGTGAAGGAGAGAACGGAGTCCTCAGAGTTTCCTTTGATCTCCACAGAGTACCATGACACGAGCTTCTCCCCGCTACCCAATAACAATTAAAAAGCCTGGCATAGTGGTGCATGCCTTTAAGAAATTGAGAGGCTAGAGGGATAGCTCGGTGGGTAAGTGTACTTGTTGCTCTAACAGAGGACCTGGGTTCGATTCCCAGTTCACACAACCTTCTGTAACTGAAGTTCCAGGGATCTGACACCCTCTTCTGGTCTCTCAGGCACCAGTGGTAAACAGAACAAATTTATGAATGGCGAGCAGGAGAGGTGCTCTGTGGTTAAGGGCACTTGCTGCTCTTGCAGAGGACCCGGGTTCGGTTCCTAGCTCCTACATGGCAGCTTATAATCCTCTCTAACTCCAGCTCCATGGGATCTAATGCCCTCTTCGGGTCTCCATGTACACTCCATGCATGTAGTACACATACATACATGTGGGTGAACACTCATATACATAAAACACATGAACCTTCAAAAGAAAAAAAAAGGATGACCAGTGTCACCTCTTGTATAAATGTATCCTAACAAGGACATGACTTACCCAATCCTTCCAATTCCTGGACCACTTCTTTCCAGACAGGCTCGATATGGACACAGCTAAAGCACCAATCGGACGTGACTTTAATGAGGTAGGGCTTCCTGAAGCTGTCGGGAAGCACTTCGTTCACGTAGTGGGAAAAGTGCAGCAAGTACTTCTCGTCGATCGAGTCCCGCCGCTCCGAATTGAAGGGGAAGTGGAAGAAGGACTCATCAAAATAGAAGTTCTCATGGAAATGGCGGAAGCGGTACTCACGCTGCTGCTTCTGGTAACCCTGGTTCTCACCAGCGTCTCCATACTGGTCGTAGTTGGTCCTCTTTTCCTCATTGGACAGAATCTACAAGCAAGGAGACAAGGAGTCTGAAGGAGGAAGTGGTTTACCAAAGGTCTTTCCTCTCGCTTCTCTTCTTTCAGGACTGAGGACTGGAGCCAGGCCTTGTGTGCCCTGGCAAGGCCTCTACCACCGAGCCCCAGCCCAGCCCCACAGGGCTTTTCTGTAAGCAGCCGGAACGACACAAGTACATTTCTAATAAACGTAGAGTAGGGGTGCTGGGGGAGGGAGGAAAAGAGGGGGAGACCTTGACCTGACCATCCCTAGAATCCACACGGCAGGAGAGCCAACTCAGGCAAGTTTTCCTCTGATCTCTACATGAGTGGTGTGTAGCTTGGAAACCCACAAAATACACACATACACAAAATAAATAAGTTAATCTCAAGCCTCCAAACAGAAACATAAACCTCTCAAATTTCATTTGTTGAGGTATCCACACTCATGTTAACATTAAGGACATCTCAGTAAATACTAGCAAACAAGTAACAAAGAAGACCCGACATAATGACATCACCAGGATCCATCACAAGATCACCCTGGCTGTGTCTTTGGAGTTAAAATCATTTGGATTTGGTAGGATTGAACACCAAAAAGTAACCAAAGAGTAGAGTCCAGTGCCTTGTGCATGAGCTGACCTCAGTTTTTAAATTTACGTTTACTTAATGTCTGCCAGAACACAAGTGTGGCGGTCAGAGGACAACTTGCAGGTGTCAGTGTTCTCCTTCCGCCACTTGGGTCTGGGGGATGAAACGCAGGCCTTTGGCCTTGGCAGCAGGAGCCCTTACCCACTGAGCAATTTCCCCACCTACTTTGATTTACTGAACTGTAACTTTGAAGACTAAAATTTGATAATCTTTCTAGGTGATGAGTCACTGTACAGCCTAAGTACTATTTGCTGAAGCACATTACCCTGACAAGTCAGGCAGCCAAGACTCACCACTTACGTGTATTCTAGGTCATGCTATTTAAGGTGACATGTTGGAGACTTAACAAAAATCTTGTGTTTTAAAGTTATTTGCAACCTTGTGTAACCAGGCAAACTGGTGTGTGATTCTTTAACCTAAGTGTCTACAGTCATAACAGACATCTGCTCTGGGTAATTGCACAATTCTAATTAAAGCTTTCAAAGTGGGTCAGGTTTTCCAGGAGCTGAAACATTCAGGCACCTGCTTCAACATGTTGGAGGGGCAAAGCGATTTTCTCTAACATCATGAGGAAACTGGGTCAGGGGGTGGGGAATGTGCCCTGCTGAGGGGATGGTATGGTACTGATCACCTTTGGCCTGTGTTCCTTTTGTTTTGCTCTGTGTATGTGTCTGCATTTCTGTTTGCATGTATGTGAGCTCATGTGCTGTGGAAGCCCAAAGCTGCACCTTACTCACTGAGCCAGAGTCTCTCAACCAAACCCAGAGCTCTCACCAAGGCTAGCCTAACTAGCCGGCTGCCCTGGGGATCCTTTCTCAGCCTTCCGAGCGCTGCAATTGCAGGTGGCCCATCAGGCCTTTGGTGGACTCTGCAGATCTAAACTTTGGACCTCCTGTTTGTATAGCTGAGATGCTGAGCCATCCCCAGCCCCTCCACCCCATTTTCTAGATGCTAGCAGAGGCACTGGAGCATCTGACATGGTACCTCGTAGGCCTTGCTGATCTGAATGAACTTGTCCTCGGCTCCAGGGTCTTTGTTTTTGTCAGGATGCCTGAAACACAGACGGCACCAGTGAGAAGAGAATGTTTTATGCATGATCACTTTATAACTTTATACACAGCTCACAACATCAGAGGAGCAAGGGGAAGGTGGTTTGGTTAGGACTGTTTTCTAAAATAAATGGTAGAAACAATCAGTTGCTTCACATGACCATAAAAAATGCAACTTAAACACAGACAATTTCCTCTCAAGATGCTCTAGCTGAGCACATTTTCAGAGCACCGCAGCATGCTGCTGAGAGGCGACACAGATGTCCCCTCATCCTGTTCTCAAGCACGACTGAAGAGGGCTGGCTGGAGGCTAACCCAGTCATTCATGCTGTCCTCGGACAGGAGTGCTCCCTCACTGCATCATGTCGGTCTTGCAGGTGTTCTAGTTTTCCCCTGAACACAGGACGTTTTCTCTGGGGACGAAAACTGTTTTTTGAGACATGGTCTCAGGTAGCCAAGGCTGGCTATAAACTCCTGAGCCTCCTGCTTCTACCCTGAAGTGTGGGACTGCAGGTGTGCACCGCCTCACCTTGGCAGCTCGGGGTTTTTGGTCTTGGAGAGTGGTCACCTTTGCTTCCTTGCTGTCTTCTAAGACTGAAATCAGACTCTCATAAAGAATTTCAATGGTCATGACATGAAGAGACTCCGTGACTGTTTGACACAGGAGCTGGGTATATAGCTCAGGCTGGCCTCAAACTCTTCATCCACCTGCCTCAGCATCATGAGAGCTGGGATCACAGCCAGTTCTACCACACCCAGCGCCACTTATTCTTTGCTGTTGTTTTGAGACAGGGTCCCTCTATATAGCCCTGGTTGTCCTGGAACTCTTTGTGGACCAGGCTGACCTCAAACTCAGAGATCCACCTCCTTCTGCCCTTTAAGCATTGGAATTAAAGGTGTGCACCACCAAGCCTGGACCTATTTATTGCCCCCCCCACACAAGGTTTCTCACCAGGTTGGCCTCTAACTCACAGAGATCCACCTGCGTCTGCCTCCCAAGTGCTGGGATTAAAGGCATGCACCAGCACCGCCTACCCATTTATTCTTTATATAATCACATCCACTAACCTTACGAAATTTCTTCTAGCAAACATTCTTGGAAGGAAAACAATTCACAGGGAAGTAGGAAAGACTGACAACTCATCAAATGCATTGAAATAAAAAAAAATCTACAATTCAGTAAACTTATCTAAGCAGGAATGTCTGAGTGGTTTATATCCCACATTTCACTCTCTAAAAACAAGGAACTTCATGTGACTTGAACTTGGATTCCACCCTGCTCTTTCTTCCCCACTGAATCCTTGCATTAACTATCACTGAGGTTAAAAAGTAAGTGCCAGGTAGGCACAAGGAAAACAGCAGGACTTGAGGGGATGGGATGGCCACTCCAAAGCATGTTTCTGGTTCTTTTAATATTCAAATCAGTTTAGAGGAGGAGCAGATAAAACTGTGCAAGCTTGCAAATGGTGACTGACAGGAAGAGCTACACAGGGCAGGAAGAGCGGGAGAGACTTTGCAGGAGACTGAGGCAGGGTCTTTGGCAGCTGAGTATGAGAGGTCAGCTGAGAACCTTGGAAGACACTTGACAGTCTGAACTGATAAGAAATACTTCCCCAAAAGTGGAGACCTCTCAAAGTTGCAAGTACTTGGAAAAGGGAAGTTCAGCCCTAGGGGAGTATTGTCCAATGCTGTGTTCAGGGACTGAGACAGATTCATGAGCTGCCTCATGCCAGGCAAACTTTGAATTTCATAGTAAAGGAAACACTGTGCATGGGCTCGACTGTCAGCGTGACCTCTGAAGGAATAGAAATGGAGATGCAAAGAAATCATTTCAGTAAGAATGAGGCGGATTGATGCACCTTGGCTGGGCAAGGCATGTTATGACAATCTGCTTCTCTTCTGGGGGCCTTAGGTACTCTGCTAGCATGCATGGCAAATAAAAGTACCCGTGATGAGACAATTCTTGGGCAAGAAATACAGTTTTCCTGACAGAAAACACAGTCACTTCACATGGTTTCACCAAGCAAGTAACAGTTTTTGTGAGGTCTAAGAAACCCTTAGGAAAGCACTTGGCAAAAATGGTCCGACTGCTAACCATTTCCCTAGCCTCGGATCATTCTGGAAGTCAAGCAGGGCTGTAATGCCACTTCCAATGTTTCTATGAATCCTTCTAGAGGAGACACAGACTAACGGAAGTGAGAAAACACTGCCAAGGCCCAACGGGGAGAACACAGGAGGATGGTACAAACGTGCAAATAAAATACGATTTCAATGCACAAAGTCAACACTGTTCATTTGCATGGTCATGAATTACTCCAAGAGACTCCAATAGGAGGAAAAGGACACAGTTCATTTAGTCAACAGCAGAACACCTTTTAAAGCTCCAGATAGAAAAGTCACAGCTGTACACTGCAGTAGGTCCCACATCCTTAAGCTAGCATTCTGCCCAGCCAAGGCTATATCTCCTGTCCAAAGGCTGTTATTTCTGGAATAACTACAGATTGTCATTTTGCTTTAAGCACAGAGAGGCATGGCCCTGAAATATTACTGAAAGCCAATTTGGCAGAGAATTACTGGAAAGAGGCCATGCATTATTCGACAATGTGTTTCAGCATCCAATTGTAGATTCCTTATGATATGAATATAGCCCCAAATATGTATTCATAACATTATAAACGACCTTTGACCTTTACCACAACTAGTTTAGAATCAAGCTAAATCTGCTCAGTGAGGAAGAATGGTGCCAGCCAGAGCTAGGCAAGGTTACAGACTCATCTGCTTAGGGCAGCTATACAGCTGCCTGACTTGACACTCTTTCCCGCCAAGGCACTAACCTGCTCAACCTTATTCATGCACTAGTGGGCAAGAGATTGCGAAGCCAAAGGCGATACAGGGTTACCAGCTCTGAGCTCTGACCTTTCTGTTTGTATATCGTGTTCAAACATCTTTTGCATGGGCTAATCAATCAAATGGGTACAATGAGACGGTGAGCATGCAGTAGGTGCTCAATAACAGTACTCCTGTTCCTCTCTCTGGGGTACTTAACACTTGTGCCTCTCTGGCTTGGCTGAAGCTATCCTGAGAGAAATTTGCCTAAAATAGATTAACACTTATTGCTCCTCGCTAATTACAATCCTGAAAACACAGGTAGAATTGCAATAGTTCTCATGAGTACACACAACACTCCAGAGGCAGGGGAGCCCTATGAGTTCAGGGCCAGCTGGATCTACATAGCAAGTTCTAGGCCAGGTAGGGCTACATAGCAAGATGCCTGTCTCAAAAAAAAAAGAAAAAAAAAAATTCTGATAGCTCTCTTAAGATTTTTTTAAAAAGTAATATAATACACTTGGTTCTTGAATTTCCTTTTAAAATTGGAGGCCAAAGTACTTATTTTAAACTTTTTTAAAGCACAGAGAGTTAGAGAACAGAACTGTATAACATTCCTTATAGCATTTACACCCATAAAGAAATGCTCTATAGGGGCTGGAGAGATGGCTTAGTGGTTAAGAATACTTGCTGCTCTTACAGAGGATCTGGGTTCAGTTCTTGTACTCACATCAGGCCACTCACAACTGCCTGTAACTCCATTTCCTCTTCAGATATATATACATAATAAAAAATAATATCTTTAAAAAACAGAATTACTTTATAGGTCAGGCATGGTGGTGGCTCACACCTTTAATCCCAGCACTTGGGAGGCAAAGGCAGGCAGATCTCTGAGTTCAAGGCCAGCCTGGTCTACACAGAGAGTTCCAGGACAGCCAGGGCTACACAGAGAAAACCCTGTCTCCAAGAAAGGCATCAAAACAAAACCAATAAACAAAAACAAAAAAGAAAGGCATCTAATCACTGTTGACTGTTTCCCTTCTTTATTTGCTCTAGTGAACCTGGACCTTGCCAGGCAGCCCAGTTTGTCCTCAACTCAGGGTGGGTGAGCCTCTGCCTCTGCCTCCCAAGTGCTGGGATCATAAGTGTAGGGTACCATGTTCAGTTTGATTACTGTTTTTTTTTTTTTTTTAAATCAAAGTTACTTCTTTTTTCTTGTTTTTTTCAAGACAGGGTTTCTCTGTGTGGGTCTGACTGTCCTGGAACTCTCTCTGTAGACCAGGCTGGCCTCAAACTCAGAGATCTGCCTGCCTCTGCCTCCTGAGTGCTGGGATTAATGGCATGCGTCACCACACCTGGCTTCAAAGTTACTTCTTACTTTAACATTAAATATCCTAACTGTATCTAAGACAACGCTCTAAGCCATTCTTGAAGGGTGTGTGTGTGTGTGTGTGTGTGTGTGTGTGTGTGTGTGTGTGTGTTTGTCAAAGTAAACACAGGTTTTGTGATCACTAGAAATGACGGCATGGGCTGTTAGCTGAACACCAATACTTTAGACAGCTATATATACTGAACACAGAAACAGACAGACAAGCCATCGTAATTTAGGCTTCAGCCAGCTGCTGACTGCTTAGCGTATGTTAAACTTCCATTCTTGGTTTCACATACCATTCCCGGGCGAGCTTCTTATATGCCTTTTTAATGTCAGTCTGACTGGCTGTGCGGCTGACCCCCAGGACTCTGTATGGGTCAAAATCCAACGCAGACAGGCCTTGCAGGGTCAGAAAGAGAACTATCCAGAACCACCAGGAAACGCTCAGCTTTTTCACCTCCATCTCTCTTCCTTCCCAGAGCTGGAATATTAAAAGGTCACTTTAGGTTCCAGGGGCAGAAACCTGGACAGTCTTGCTTTTTTAGGTGAGGAGATAAAAGATATAAAGAATTTAAACAAAAGATTTAAAAAAAAAAATGGGAACGTGTCAGTCTAGTTGACTATCCTAGCAAAACAAAACAAAACCCAAGCTGGGCAGTGGCAGCTCACACCTTTAGTCCTAGCACTCTGGAGGCAGATACAGGGAGATCTCTGAGTTCAAGGCCAGCCTGGTCTACAGAGCAAATTCCAGGACAGCCAGGGCTACACAGAGAACCCTCTCTTGAAAAACAAAAATGAAAAAATACTGAGAATGGACGAGCTGAAATAAGTAGCAACCGCGAGAATATACTCAGGATGACCAGGAGACTGCATCGCAAATGCACAATTCCATCTGTCCTTACAATAAACTTAGAATTATCGGCTTCGGAAATAAAGTCATAAAATCATCATCCAACTTATCATGTACTAAATTACAGTCTGGGACCATTGTGGCATTTCTGGGCACTAAATAAATACTTAAGTAAAACGGTTTAAAAATAACTGTGCAGTGATGTTCAGTAAGCCTGCTGTTATTTTTTTCACAATGTTCATTCAAGGAAGAAAATAAGAAGCTGTTCTTTAATCCGGTTAGCAATTTGATTATTGACTATGGAAACTTCAGCTATGAAAAAGTGGTTAAAATTTTTTTTTTGTTTCCCATTTAAAGAAAACTAACAGGAAAGACTTGAATAGGCATGGCTTTAAAATGTTTAAACTCCAACTCTGCTGAAGGGTTGAACTCAATGTGGGTTTTGGAATAATCTTGGCTGGTTGATGAGATGGTGTGGTATTGGGGACACACACAGGGCCATGATCTTTTATACCACACGCTGTGTTCATGGATCACATTTATCTGGACCTCACAGTGTTAAGGTTCAGTGGCTGACACCTTAGGAGGGTGGATTTTGACAGGTGCAAGGCAAACGCTGTTTGGGAGTCTTCACAGACCAGCTGGCCACTGTTTAGAACTGTACACACGCTAAGTAAAATCCACAAGCAAGCCAGTTTCTCCCTTAAGACAACCTGTTTCGAGCTCACCTGGCTTTGGGATTAGATTTGGGGAGGGGAGGGTCTGTCCACCACCACTCTAGGGCCTAAACCTGTGTTCTTGCTGACAGGGTGGGACTGAACACTAGCACCTAGAAGGATATTCATGGGCGGGGGTAGGGAAGAGTGAAGTGGGTAAGGGGGTTTACTAAGCAGAATCCACCAGTCCGGCAGGGTGGGTGCGGTGGGGAAGTTCTTTGGCTGACACTCTCCGGCTCCAGGGGGCCGGCCTCAGTGCAGGGGACGCCCTGGCCAACAGGTAGCCCTCGGCGTCCCCAAAGGCGGGCGGCGGCGGCTCCCCGGAGGCTCTGCAGGACCAAGTTCCGCCTCGGGCGCTCGCCCGGGTCGCGACCTTCCGGGAGGCGGCCCCCTCCCCCGCCGCCCCGGTTCCTGTCGGCTCCCGGGTCCCCCAGGGCCCAGCGCGGGCTGAGGACGCGGAGGAACTGACGGGAGATCACCGAGCCTGTGGGGCCCCGCCGCGTCCGCGCGTCACGCCGGGAAGGAGTTACCGGGAAAGGGCACCGGCCCAACCGGCCGCAGCGTCCGTGCTCCAGTGAATCCGCCGGGGCCGGCGCTTCCAGTCCACACCGGAGCACCTGGGGAGGAGAAAGAGGCGGGGCCCAGGCTCGAGCCGTCACGTGACATTTAAAGACGCCGCGCTCCGAAAGCGCGCCCAGGCCAGGTTGGGCTAGTCGAACTTTTTGGCCCCTGCCAGTCACCGTAGGCACGTGGATCTGGCGTGGTTGCTATAGGAACGGAGCGCGCTCTTCTGCTAGGTCCGAAGGCTTGATCTTGACCAGCGAGGCCAGAACGTGCTTTCTAGCGAGGCGGAGTCGCTAAGCATCACGGGATGCCAGGAAGACCTCCCGGAACCGGGGAGGGGTTTCCACTGGTTGCCAGAAGATGGCCTACGTCTAGCAACAGTTGCTAGGACGGGGACGCAGTCGCTGGTCCCAGTTCACTTTAACCCTATTCATAGAATCCTAGAGCGTCAGAGTTTGAGCCGACCTTAGGGATTCTTTCTAGTCCACCTCTCCATGTACTGAGGCTCAGAGAGGGCCAAAGACTTGCCCAAAGCCTAGAATTCAAGACTCAAAATACTGTTTATCATCAAGAATGTTCTAGACTGGGTCTTAAGCAAGCACTGGGAAGGGGGTGTGGTGAATAAGGTTGACATTTTTCGCGTCTGTGATCCAGGTCTCGGGGGATGTATTTTCTATGCTACGTATGCCTCGTGTTGAGATCTTATGTAATCGTTTGCTTTTATCACTAAATCTAGCATGCTGTTTTGTTTGTTTCCGAGGGTCTCCCTGTGTCTCCTTGGCTGGCCTGGAACTCGCCAGGTGGACCAGGCAGGCCTCCAACTTACAGAGTTCCACCCGCTTCTGCCTCCCGAGTGCTGCCATACCCGGCTGTATCTTTTATTTATTTATTCCATATCGTCTGTCTCCTGGTTCTTCCAGGAATGTAAGTTCCCATAGGTAGGGTCTCTTACCTGTCTTGTCAGCACTGTAACACCGTCTCAACAGACCTTGGCATGTACAAGCTACCAATGAATATTTTCATATTTGCAAAATAACTGAAAAAATTAAACTAAAGCCTACAACACCCTCACACGCCCCGCCCGTGTAGGGAATGAAGTGAGTGCTCTACCATTGAGTTCTACTTCGTTCCAGTGCCTAAGGTTGTGCTGCTCAAGTGACCTATAAGTAACCAAGCTCCTCCAACAGGTCAACATGGAGTCATTCATGCTAGTTTTTATTATTTATTTATTTTGGTTGCCGTTGTTGTTTTCCTGTTAGGATGTGGCAGGGATAAATAACATAAGGAGTGTAAAGTGGCTAGCACAATGCTCATTTACTTTTGATTCGTGAAATGAGTGGTACAAAACCTAGAGAAGAGAGGACCAGATTCCTGGCAGTTTCTCCGAAGGAGGTGGCAGGGAGGGAGGGAAGGAGAGGAGAGGGAGATGGAAGTCTGTGTGGGCTTATTTGGATGACTCACGATAGTGCGAAGCAACACACGGAGTAGTGGACAAGGAGGGAGACGTGAGGTTTCATTAGCCGCAAGGATGGGGCTTTACAAAAAAGTCACAACCAGCAAGGGGCTTGAATGATGTGGGACAGACCTCTAGACATGGCTTCCTTTCCTCTTGCCAGTAAGTGTGACCTTTCGAGTGTCTGTAGAAGTAGGGTCGCTACGTCCGGGGAAAAGGTGCCACAACTGCTAAGAAGAAACGTGCAAGGAAGCAACAGAACCACACAGCCTAGAACCTAGAGAGTCATGGGGGCGTGATAGGAACGCGGCGGCGGGCGGGCGGGACGCAAAGTCAGGTGGGGGTGGCCTAAGGGGGCGGAGCAATGTTATGTGGGCGGTGTTAGAGGCGGGGCGAGGGAGCAGGAGCGGGACCTGAGAGCTAGGCCAGGTCCACGACGGAATAGCGCCGTAGGGAAAAAGATGTGGGGTGGGGCCTGAGTGCTCGACCAGGGGAGGGACTGAGCAGCAGGATGGGGGCGGGTCCTAGGGGCGGGGGGAAGAACCGAGGAGAGGGAGGGCGGAACTAGGGGCGGGGCGAAGGGACCTCGTAGGACCGGGTGTTGGTCTAGGAGGCTCGGAGGAACGTCGACGTAGGGGCGAGTCTTAGGGGCGGAGCAATATCACGTGGGGCGGGTCTTAGGGTGTTGAGGTGCAGTGCCAGGGCGGGGCTTGAAGGGGCTGGGGGCGTGGCTGGAACGTCTTAGGGCGTGGCGAAGTGCCGGGCGGGGCAGAGAGCGCGTTAGAGGGAGGGGGGAGAGTGGGAGGTGGAGGTGGGAGGAGGGTGGGGGTGCTGTGAGGTGTCGGGGAGGCGGGGCCGAGTGGGCGCAAGGGACGGGCCTTGGGGCCGGGCGGAGCCTCATAGATGAGTCTCAGTGACCGCTGGCCCTCAAGGCCTCCTCTGGCCAGGATCCCTTGCTAGAGCGATATGGGGCGGAGCGTGGGGGCGGGGCGGAGCGTGGGGGCGGGGGCGGGACCCAAGGGCCGGAAGCGGACGGAACTCGGGGTACCGTAATCGGCCCGCCATGGACGAAGCGGATCGGCAGCTCCTGCGGCGATGTCGGATGCGCCTAGTGGGCGAGCTGCAGGTCGCCGAGATCTGGGACGCTCTGCTGAGTCGAGAGCTCTTCACTCGGGACATGATTGAGGATATCCAGGTGCGCCCCGCCCCCTTGCGTCCCCAGTTTTTCCCGCGGCGCTGATGGAGACTGGGAAATTCGCTGAAGCTACCCCGGAGCTCCTGCCCTCCTCTCACTGCCTTGCACCGTGCGCCATGGGAAACCGTGGCGTGGGAACTCCATTTTCAAAACCTTCCAGAATTTAGCCCCGTTAATCCTCCAGATTCTTATGGAGTACGGAAGAATAAATAGAAAAACCCCAAGCACCTCTTTTGCGGAGTGTTTGCTAAAGCGACTGTAAACTGCACCATGTTAATACTCGGATTTCTCTCGGGAAAGTAGGCTGTTATTTTTCCTGCTCAAGTGTAAGAGCCCTAGGCACCCACCTTAGCCTTGCACTGGCGCATTGTACCAGTCACTTACCCTCTTTGAGCCTCAGTTTCCTGAGTGAGATAACAGTGGTGAAGCACTTCTGTGTGGGACACAACACCAGGACCACCCAGCATGCCCTGTCTTCTTTGGTCAGGCCTTTATGTATAAAGTGAATGCTTTATGAAGGATTTTGGGGAAAAAGGGATTTGATGTAGGTAACAGTTGACCCCTCAACACAGGCCTGAAAAGGGAATATTTCTTCCTGAGAGCCTATGTGTGGCAGGCCCTTAGGGACTGCCTAGAAGACTGTCTCCAGCATCTGATAATATGTATTATCATCTAGGATCCTGGTCTGGTCCAGTGAAGGAGAAATAGAAGAATGTACCAATTAATAATAAAATCAGCGGGATGGTGGCACAGGCCTTTAGTCCCAGCTCTCAGGAGGCAGAGGCAGGAAGATCTCAGAATTCTAGGGCAGTCAGGGTGGTAACTCCAGTTCCAGGGGTTCTGACACCCGCTTCTGGCTTCCTCAGGGACCCAGCACACAATACACACACACACACACACACACACACACACACACACACACACACAAAACCAAAACCAAAAGCAAGAGCAGGAGAGTCAGAAGTTCAAGGTCATCCTTAGCTATGTAGGAAGTTGAAAGCCAGTCTTGGCTACTTGAGAACTTTTTTCTTCCCCAGAACAAAAATGAAAGCCCTGCCCCCATACAAAGTAAAACAACCTCTTTCCTCCAAAAAGGAGAGGCTGGAAATCTTGATTTCTGTATTCAATTCCCTTACTTACTTACATGTTAGCAACAAATTTAGAAAAGTTAAGTAACTCATGTAAACCATTCGCCACCACTTTGCTACTTTTAGTCAGGCTGATTAGCACTTAGCACAGTGCTGGACTCACAGTAGGCGTCTTTGAAGGCACTGCTGTGGATAGACAAGCAAAGGCCACAGAGGGACGGACATGCACTCAGCACGCTGCTGAATTAGTTTCTGCCCACCTGCCCCAGGCTTATGCTACATGAGAAGTGGGAAGGAGACAGGGTGAGAGTCAACAAATGTCCCTGGGTAATGAGTGTCTGGTTTTTCTTTCCAAACAGCGGGCAGGCTCTGGGTCTCGGCGGGATCAGGCCAGGCAGCTGGTCACAGATCTTGAGACCCGAGGGAGGCAGGCCCTCCCTCTCTTCATCTCCTGCTTAGAGGACACAGGCCAAGACACCCTGGCTTCACTCTTGCGAACCAGTCGGAAAGCAGCCAAGCAGATTCCAGAGGCTGTTAAACCCCTAAACCAACTGGTACCTGTGGTCCTGGGACCCATGGGACTCAAGCCAAAGGAGCAGAGAGTAGTGAAGCCGGACCCATCGCCGCCTGCCCTGGGAAACCTCACCCCAGTAGTGCTGGGGCCGGAAGAGCTCTGGCCTGCTCGGCTCAGGCCAGAGGTTCTCAGACCAGAAACGCCCAGGCCAGTAGACAGTGGTTCTGGCAGAACTCATGATGTCTGTGAGTATTGAGAGAATGTGTTGTTGGTTAGGTGCAGTGAGGTTATTCGGGGGGTGACTGGGTACAAATTGGTGGGTCGAGATTCAGAATTTAATTCTAATATTTGTCTTAGTGAATGCTCATAGGAGATGCATGGAATATTCCAAGTATTCTCTAGAAGATGTCATTTTGACAGCCCATCTGAAAAGCAAGAGTTTGTTTTGGATGTTCCTTGTTTCTCTGAGTGTTTCCAGAAGGAGCTATTGTTCAGGGTTTGCCTTTGGGTTCTGGTGGATGATGGAAAGTACCCACGCCTGACAGAAGGTGTGGGGAAGCTATTAGGACTCTGCCCTGCACACGTATGTATTGCATGATGTATACTCCTACGTCCCTGCAGCCCTGCCTGGTAGATACCATTAGATTCAGCCCGGTAAGCCCAGGGCCAGGAAGATGACAACAGCATGCAGTGAAAAGCATACACCCCAGCTGGAAGGTTTTTACCCGAGTGCGTGTGCACACAGGTTGCCACATCCCACACGTCACGTTACAGGACATTTTAGTATCCTAGGAGACCTTGTCTCTTCAGTCAGTACCCACTCCTGCAACTGAGGTCATTGCTGTTGTGGGTTCGTCGACGTCTGTCATTTTTGCTTATCTTTGTACATCAGCGAGAATGAAATCCTCCCTTAGGAGCTCTGTAGAGTCGGCACCTTTCACCCATCATATCTGCATTCCAGTCCTGGTGTTGTGCAGACCTGCAGTCCACTCTTGTTCAGTGCTAGGTGGCAGTAGTTCCCACTCTGAATTACCTGAAGTTATTTACTCTCTGTGTGTGTGTGTGTGTGTGTGTGTGTGTGCAAATGCGTGTGTGCACGCGTGCACGCATGGGCATGGGCATGCGTGCCCATATGTGCCATTTGTGCAGGAGCGCATGTGTCAGTAGGTCAGAGGACAACTTTGGGTATCACTCTTCAGAAGACATCCTATATTTGTTTTATGTGAATGTGTGTGTGTGCCTGAGTGTTTTGTGTGTACTACATGAGTGCAGAAACCCACAGAAGTCAGAAGACCGTGGCGGGTATCCTGAACTAGTTACAGGTGGTTGTAAACTACTATATAGGTACTGAGAACTGGATCCAGGGCCCCTATAAGAGTAGTGAGTACTTTTGTTTTTGTTTTTGTTTTCTTGTGGTTGTTGTTGTTTTTTGAAACAGGGTTTCTCTGTGTGGCCCTGGCTTTCCTAGAACTCACTCTGTAGACTAGGCTGGCCTCATACCCACAGAGATCCACCTGCCTCTGCCTCCCGAGTGCTGGGATTAAAGGTGTGTGCCACCACTACTGCCCAGCTGCAGTAAGTACTCTTAACCACTGAGCCTTCTCTCTGGTTCCCTCCCCACTTTGATTTTGGAGATAGGGACTCTCACTGGCCTGGAACTGATAGAAGAGTCTAGGCTACCAGTGAGCCCCAGGGATCTGCTTGCATGTCTTTGCCTTTACAGTGCTGGAGTTACGTGCCACTGTGCCTGGGTTTTTTATGTGGGCTCTGGGGATGGAACTCAGGTCTTCATTATGTATGACAAGCACTTCACACACTTTTGTTGATAGACACATGGGTTATTCTTTCTTTAAGATTATATTTTTATTCTATTGTAAAAATTACGTGTATTTATGTGTGGGTATGTCCACATGAGTGCAGTGCCATTGGAGTCCAGAAGAGGGCGTCAGATTCCCTGAAGTTACAGACTAGTCAGGGCAGGAATACAAGGCATAAACTTGGAGCAGAAACTTGTACAGGTTTATTTGTTTTTTTTATTAATATCTATGAGTGTTTTCCCTGCATGTATGTGTACTGCATGCATGCCTGGTGCCCACAGAGGCCATACTAGGGTGCCTTGGAAATGGAGTTAAGGATGAATGGGAACTGCTGTGTGTGTGTGTTTGCTGGGACCCGAACCTGGATCCTCCACGGGAGCAGCCATTGCTCTTATGCACAGAACTGTCTCTCTGTCCCTTACCTCTACCTCCCTTACTCCTTTCTGCTATGGAGTTCATAGAAATGGAGTCATGTGGTCTGTATTTCAGTGGCTGGCTTGTTTGTTTCTAACATAGCCTTGTGCTCTCTGGGTTACCCAGGACATTGTGTGGATAACTAGTTGGCTTCTCTTTAGGATGTCCCCCTGAGTGGCCGAATCACACTTCGAGGTTTTTGAGTAAGACCCTAGTGAACGCTCTTGGCCAGCTCTTTTCAGGGGTGGAAGTGTGTGTTTAATGTTGGCAACTTTTAGTCACTTCTCCATGGTGGCTCGGTCGCTTGGCTCTCCTCTCCGAAGTCCTGCTGTGGGGACTGTCTTCACAGCTCCGTGGCCTTTCCCAGCTGAACCCCAGCACCCATGTTCTTCTTCTCTCTTGTTCTGCAGGTGCTCCAGAGCAGATCAAGGGTCATAGAGCTATGGTGAGTCCTCGTATAATTAAAGTTGGCTTTGTCCCCAAGCCCTTCCCTTCCGGTGAGCTAGGAGCTGAGGAACCCTGCCTGGCTGGGGAACTTTGGTTCCAGTCACCACTCTCCATGACTTCTGACCCCAGCTGGAGTGCTCTGTCCCAGCCCATCCGCCCTTCTGCCCCCGTAGAGTCAGATTTGAAACCTAAAGAAGAGCTGTATCGGCGAGGATGTCCACTCCAGGGCAAGCCTCTCAGGCTGTCCTTCCCATCTATATACCCTCTGGCTCCCATGTGCTGCTGGACTTCTCCTTATTGGGGACAAGGACCACTTAACCTGCAGAGCCCTCTGCTGGGGAGGGAAAAGTCAGGCAGAGGAATATTCACTTAGAGTGATCAGACCCATGGACAGGCCGTGGAAGAGGAAGTTCCTGGGTCTGAGCCTGGGGTGAAAGCTGTGTCAGGAGATCAGAGTGTGGCCCTGGCCTGAGACTGCCGTGACAGAACCTTTCATGTACCCCTCAGGTGAGCCCTGGGCCAGTGCCATTAAGTTGCATGGTGTTTAAAGTCCCTTTGGGGTGAATGTGTCTGGGTTGGTTGGTTTTTTTTGTTTTGTTTTGTTTTGGGTTTTTTTTTTTTTTTTTGGTTTTTCGAGACAGCGTTTCTCTGCGTAGCTTTGTGCCTTTCCTGGGACTCACTTGGTAGTCCAGGCTGGCCTCAAACTCACAGAGATCCGCCTGGCTCTGCCTCCCGAGTGCTGGGATTAAAGGCATGCGCCACCACCGCCCGGCTTTGTTTTGGTATTTTTAAGGAGTTATTTTATGTGTATGGGTGTTCTGCCTACATGCATGTCTGTGCACCACATGTCTGCAGTGCACACAGAAGCCAGAAGAAGGTGTCATAGCCCCTGGAACTGGAGTTACAGACAGCTGTGAGCTACCATGTAGCTCTGGGAATTGAACCCAAGTCCTCTACAACAGCAGCCAGTGCTCTTAACTGCCTCTCCTGAGGAGTGCACTGAGCCCCCCTGGTGACACTGGACATCTGTCGTTGTGCAGGCATACACCATGGATGCGGACCCCTGTGGCCACTGCCTCATCATCAACAATGTGAACTTCTGCCCTTCCTCGGGGCTCAGAATGCGCACCGGCTCCAGTGTGGACTGTGAGAGGCTTCAGCGCCGCTTCCGCTGGCTGCATTTCATGGTGGAGGTGAAGAACGACCTGACTGCCAAGGTCAGTCACTGTCCCACAAGGGACACGTCCCACGCAAGCCTCCATGTCCATAGGACTGTGGGAAGTGATATGGGCAGCTGGCTATGGTTCAAGCATCAGACTTAGAGAAAGAGAGTCTGAGGATTGGCTTTCTCAGTGCCTACCCCCAACCTCTTATGCCTCAGTTTCCCTGTTTAGAAGCAAGAGTAATCATTGTTGTAGAACTATCACGGAGATTAAATGGCTGGTGACCACGCATAGCGTCTTTTCCTCCAAATGGCGCCAGTATGTTGACTGTGCCCCTCATGACTTCAGTGTTGGGAGCAGCGTGCAGTGTCATGGCCTCTGGCTGGACCCTGTAGGCCAGCTCTCCATTGGTGCCTCTGTCTTACCTGCTGCCTTCCCTTGTAGAAAATGGTCGCGGCTTTGGTGGAGATGGCACAGCGGGATCACCATGCCCTGGACTGCTTTGTGGTGGTCATCCTCTCTCATGGCTGCCAGGTAGGAAGCCTCCCCTCTTGAGCCTTGACAGGCCCTGCAGTAGCAATGTCCCGTCTGTGTCCACGGCACCCTTAGCTTTGGAGAGAAGGAAGTGAGGCCCTGTCTCTCTCTGCTGTCTTCCTCTGAGGAGTTGCCTTCGTGGGTGGGACAGGGGAAGCTCTGTCCAGTACGGGAAGGAAGAATTGAGAAAGACCTGTCCACAAAGCTGTCTTCTCCAGTTCAGAAACCAAATGCAACAATCCTTCCGCTGCATCCTGTATTTCCATTGCATCCTTCACTTCCGCTGCATCCTGTATTTCCACTGCATCCTTCACTTCCGCTGCATCCTTCTCCTCCACTGCATCCTTCACCTTCACTGCATCCTTCACTTCCACTGCATCCTTTGCCTCCGCTGCATCCTTCACCTCCGCTGCATCCTTCACTTCCGCTGCATCCTTCACCTCCGCTGCATCCTTCACTTCCGCTGCACCCTTCACTTCCTCTGCATCCTTCACTTCTGCTGCATCCTTCACCTCCGCTGCATCCTTCACCTCCGCTGCATCCTGCACTTCCTCTATGCTCCATGTTGTATATTCCAGGCCCTTTACTGTTGGGTGGAACACAGGATGTTGGGATCCGTCAGCTGCTTGGTGCATTAGTGGCTAAGTCCCTACCCCTGCCCAGGTCTCAGATCCTTCATCTTTTAAGTTGAGGGACTGGGGGCCAGCGAGATGGCCCAGCAGATAGAAGTGCTTGCTGCCAAACCTGGCAACCCGGAACCCATATGGTGTAAGAGAGCCGACTCCTGCAAGTTGTTTTCTGACCCCCACATGCATGTGGGCATCCATGTGCACATACACACAACAACAAAATAAATGCTGCTCTGTGTTTAGCTGCTTCAGAGGGGCTGGAGGACTAGAAGTCTGACTTGGGAGGTCTAGGCGAGGCCTGGAAACCAGTATTTTATGCAATCTTTGGGTGATGCTGACAGGTGGTGTGGGAACACTTGGTCTGGACACAGCTGGCCTGCACTCTCAGAATCCTTGGCTCCCATGGTTAAACAAGTCAGGCCCCTTGGACTTGATGCTGAACAGCCCGCTCTGTCTCTGTCAATGGGTGTCCCTGCCTAGGGCCTTCTGAATATTGACCTCCCCACACAAAGGCTTGGGACAGACCTCTGGATTTCTACCCAGAGTCTTATTTTTATAACCAAAGTGCCATGTCCTCCAGGCCAGCCACCTGCAGTTCCCAGGTGCCGTCTATGGCACAGATGGATGCTCCGTGTCCATAGAGAAAATTGTGAACATCTTCAATGGGACTGGCTGCCCTAGCCTGGGCGGGAAACCAAAGTTGTTCTTCATCCAGGCCTGTGGTGGCGGTAAGTGGCACTCAGCCCCCTGTGAGCACAGCTGGCAGGTAAGGAGCCACTGCCTGCTCCCTTTCCCACCTAGCCCCTCACTGAGTCCAGGGGGTTCTCCACACACAGTGGTGTATAGCAGGACTTCCGCCTAGCCGCCACAGGCCTAACATCATCTGAGGAGTTTGGTACAGTGATGTCACAGGCCCATGTGACTTCGATGACTTCAGCCCCAGAATTTCTGTAAAAACAAAGTAGGTCAGGGGAGATAGCTCCATCTGTAAATGCCTGCCATGAAGACAAGGAGCTCTTTGAGTCAGAGTCCCAGCACCCACAGAAAAGCCAGGCACAGTGGTGCCTACCTGTGATCCCAGTGCGGGGAGGTGGAGACAGGAAGGAGGTCTCTTGGGCTTGCTGGGTAGCCAGTCCAGCAAGAGACCTTGTCTCTAAAAACAAGGTGGGAATGATTAAGAAAGATACTCGATATTGTCCTCTGGTCCCCACGTGCATGTGCTCACGTGTGCACTCACAAACACATGTTCACATTCATACACGTACACACACACACACCTAAGAACAAAACAAATAGATACTGGTCTTTTAGTGTGGTAGGCTAGATAATGACAAGGAACTCTGGCCATTCTGTCCCAGGGGATCCCTTCCTGCACTCCCCCGCCCTGCCGAAGGGCCCAGGGTCACCTCATGCCCCTCCTGTTGCCAGTGCTCTTCCAGCAGAATGTTGACAGCACGGTGGGAGAAGCTGCCCTGTGCCCTTAGACCACGGAGATGCCCCTTGTTCACCACGGAGATGCCCCTTGTTCACCACGGAGATGCCCCTTGTTCACCACGGAGATGCCCCTTGTTCACCCTGTTCCTGATCTAGGGTGTCTGCGATGGCGCGCCGGCTCTGACCCCTGAAAGACAGGGAACTAGGAACAGAGCTGAGTGGGATGCCAGCTTCCAGGACAGCGACAGTTTGCCTGTCTGCTTCTCCCAATCTCACCCACTTTCAGTAGCAAGTAGGATTTTGGTCCCACACATATTAATGGTCTTATTTTCAGACCTCTTTTTATTTTTATTTTTTTGAGTTTTCGAGACAGGGTTTCTTGTGTAGCCCTGGCCTTCCTGGAACTTGCTCTGTAGACCAGGCTGGCCTTGAACTTGGAGATCCACCTGGCTCTGCCTCCCATGTGCTGGGATTAATGGCACATATCATCAAACCCAGCTAATTAGGCTTGGCAGCAAGTGCCTGTACCTACTGAGCCATCTTGTTGGCCCCCTGTTTGGTATAGTTTGGATTTCCTCTTTGGGATACCATAAAATGATTAGGGTAGTTCAAAAAATACAAATGGTTGGGCCTGTTAGCACAGACCTGTAATCTCAGCTATTTAGGAAGCCAAAGCAGGGTGATCAAAATTCAAGGCCAGGCCCTGGAGAGATGGGTCAGTAAAGAGTGCATACTGTGTAGAGGACCCAGTTCGATGACGCAGTGGTTAAGAGTGCATACATACTGTTGGAGAAGACTCAGTTCAGTTCCCAGCAACCACATTGGGCAGCTTCCAGTAACTGCAGCTCCAGGGGATCCATCACCCCCTTGTGGCCGCTGTGTGCAACTGCATGCATGTTCACAAACCTCACCTCCACACACAATTAAAAATTAATACTCTGCCAGGCCTGATGGCTTATGTGTCTAATCTCAGCACTGGGGAGGCAAAGGCAGATGCATTTCTGTGAGTCCAAGGCCAGCCAGGGCTGCTTAGTGAGACCCTGTCTCAAGACAAAACAGGTGTGCTTCACCACATCCAGCTCGTTTCCTTCCAACATTGGCAGTGCTCACAAGTGACGCCTTCAGGTCCAGGTGCTACAGTGTTCTACAGTGTGGTGACATTGGGTGTCTGTTTTTGCCCCTGCAGAGCAGAAAGACCATGGCTTTCAGGTGGCCTGCCCTTCCTCCCAAGGTGGGGCCTTTGACAGCGACTCTGAGCCAGACGCTGTCCCGTACCAGGAAGGCCCAAGGACCTCTGACCAGCTGGACGCCGTGTCAAGTTTGCCCACCCCCAGTGACATCCTCGTATCCTATTCCACCTTTCCAGGTGAGCTCACCTGTGCCGGAGGTCCTTGGCAATCACTTCACCTCTCCTAAGCCGCTGCTCACGGGGAAGCAGGCGCGGCTTCAGACTGGCATGCAGATTAAGAACAGTAACCTTTTGGGGTTGTCCTGCAGAGTAAACGAGGGAGGGGCCGGCACGTCCCTCAGCGCAGTGTTGGGCGTGTGGTGGTAAGGGAGCCGTGAGGTACATCCTTCAACCTTCTTGAGGCCCCTGACTTCCCAGAACCTTGGTTTCCAGACTGAGGAGATGGGAGCCTCCGCCAGTCAAGTGGGGTTGAGGGTGAAGAGTAGCGGGAGCCACAGGGATGGGGCCGCCCTTGCCACCTGTCTGTGAGCCACAGTCTGGATCTGGCCGTAGCCCGCATACTCTGCCAAGGAGTGTGCCACGCTGCTCCGGCAGAGTTCAGTCCTCTCCTCCCGCAGGGTTTGTCTCCTGGAGAGACAAGAAGAGTGGCTCCTGGTACATTGAGACCTTGGACGGCGTCCTGGAGCAGTGGGCCCGCTCTGAAGACCTGCAGTCCCTCCTCCTCAGGGTAAGTACTTCTTCCTGAGGGGCGGGGAGGCCTGGAGGGCAGGGCAGCAGGCCCTAGCCAGCTGCCAGGGCTGGTGGGCTCTGGCTGAGAATCAGGGAGCGAGCGCCTTGCCTCTCAATGAGGAACGTGACCATGGCGATGACATTTGTCCTCTTCGCAAGGTGCTGTCTTCCCCTGCCTCCTTAGAGACAGATGCCCAGGCAGACACCCGGTACCCAGACGACAGAGTGGTCTTAAGTGCCAGGTGGGGTGGCTCAGTGGCAAGAACACGGTACCCTGAAACCTGGCCATGTGCCTCTCCCTTAACCCCGTGGGATCCCCCACATGCCCTCTTTTTAGATAGAGTCACATGTAGTCCAGGCTGGCCTACAACTTCCTGTATAGTGAACAATGAACTTGAACTTAAGTGCTGGGATTATGGGTGTTAAGCACCACACCCAATTTGTGCAGTGCTGGGGTGAAATCCAGGGTGTCGTTCATGCTAGACAAGTAACCTCCCAACTGAGCTACATCTAGAGCCCCATGGCATTGACTCTTGACCATCATGCATTGTGCTTCTGTCTAGAGTGTCCCCTTCCTGGAGGCCTCAATGAGAATGAACAGGGAAAGGGCATGGTGGTGCCTTGCTTCATAGCAGCCAGCCACCAACTCAGGCACTTGCTCCCCACGAGGTGTACCAGGCTTTTTCTTTTGGGCCACCAACCAGCTCCCAAATCATGACATGGAGATTTACTAGTTATGAATGCTCGGCCTAACTGAGGCTTGTTTCTGGCTAGGTCTTTAAACTTAAATTCACCTGTTTCTCTTTATCTACCTTTTGCCTTGGGGCTTTTTACTTTTCTTTCCTTCTGTACATCTTACTTTAACTGCTTCTTGTGCCTGGCTGGTGGCTGCCCAGCTTCTTGCCCCTGGCATGGCCGTCTCCTGCCCCTATTTATTCTCTCTGCCTGCCAGCCCCACTCATCTCTCTCCTGCCTAGCTATTGGCCATTCAGCTCTTTATTAGACCAATCAGGGGCCTTAGGCAGGCAAGGTGAAACAAATGCAACACATCTTTACATGAGTAAACAAATGCAGCACAAACAAATGTATCACACCTTCACACAGTTAAAGTGATATTCCGCAGCATAAACAACTGAAACACATCTTTGCCTAGTTAAATAATACTCCACAACAACGAGGGCCCTGTGGGTTTCCACTGCTCTGCTGAGGTGCACACCTCAGGGCTATAGGAGTCTCTTCTGGTCCTGAGGGGCACCTACAGGACGGGGACAGCCAAGCAGCACGTGTGGTCTCCGGGTCCCCCCACTCCCCATCTTCCTTACCCCAGCCTTTCAGTCTGATTGGAATTGTGAATTTTTGTATTAGAAAACTTGAGTTTTCCGTTCTTTTACAGTAGCTGAGGTGTTTGTTCCCCAACCCACCTGAGGAGGGTGTAGGTGGAGTGGCCTTCCTTCAGATGCCCCTTCGTGACCCTCGCCCTCAGGTATGGCCTCCGACAAGGACACTGAACTCATAAATACCACCTCTGGTTCTGTTTTGCAGGTCGCTAATGCTGTTTCTGAGAAGGGGATTTATAAGCAGATTCCTGGCTGTTTTAACTTCCTCCGGAAAAAACTGTTTTTTAAAATTTAATGAGACTGGGGCGGCTTATTGCCTCAATGTCCTCCCCTAAACCTTCGTGGCCTGGACGTGGCTGAGGCCAGGACTGTCCTGCAAAGCCAGGTTTTTGGAACTGGGGCAGGCTGCTCTTTCCCCTTCCGTGGCAGACGGGCTCCTAGCAGCTTCCGGGTTGGTGAGAGATACAGAGCAGTGGAGAGAGAGGAACAGAGCGCTGTGGCTGCCACCTGGCCTCTTCATCTGTGGTTAGGGACTGTGGCCTGGGACCCCCAGGTCCTCTCTAGAGCAGGGCTTCTCTGCTGCTGCACTGTTGACATGTGGGGTGGCGTAATCCTGTCATGGGACTGTCCTGTGTATTGCAGGGTATTTTGAGCCATCTCTGGTCTCTACCTGCAAGCTGCCAGGAGCACCCCGCCTGAGTTCTGCCAACCAGAAATGTCTGCAGACATTGTCACACGTGCCCTAGGGGACATAACAGCCTCCACTGGAGGACCACTGTCCGCAGCGGTCTGTGGCTCAGACACACCAGCATCTCTCCTTCCCAGACCCACAGTCCAGCTGGCCCAGTGTGAACACCTGGATCTGTGAGTTCGGTGAAGTTTCCAGAAGGATTCATTCTAACTTTAACGCATTATTTATTCTTAAAAAATAAACCTTGGGCCAAAGGAAGGGCCCGTGTCACCCCCCACTCCTGTTCTGTTCTTCCCTACAAAGCAGACCTTTGTATTTTCTGAGCATTTCTCCACGTCTTCTAAGATCCCTGTCGCAGCCCAGGAGGTGACTTGCGGGAGTCCCCAGGAGCGCCCACAGATCATCTCCTGTCTTGAAGGACCATGGTTACCCTGCCGGAGACAGCTGGACAGAGCTCGGCTATCCTGAGTCCCACCTCTGTCTCCCAGCGTCTTCCGCCCAGTGAACCTGTCCCCTGACGGCAGTGACTGCAGTGGTGGGATGCTGGGCTTCCCTGGAGAAGGTGCTGCCCCTGGGGGTTTTAAAGCTGTCCCGACTTTTACTTAGCTTTCTTTTTTTTCTGGTTTCGGTATCTTTGCTTTATGAACATCCATTTGAGCTCAGACGGTAGAGGTGCCAAGCCTTGTTTATTTTTGAGCTGGGTTCTGACTTTGTAGCCTAGGCTGGCCTCAAAATCTCCATCCTGACTCCTCCTGAGCACTGGGATTACAGCGTGCACCACCACACCAGGCTCCTCCACAGGCTTTGTTTCCAGGGCCCTGAGGTTCGGGTGTCTGGTTAATAATAAGACAGACTCGTACCAGGGTGTGAGTCATATAGTCACTTTATTACTGCTTTCCTTGTGTGACATTTCCAAGGTGGCAGTCCCAGGGCCATCTTTGCTTAGTACTTTTGAATCACCTGCAGGACACACAGGAGAAGGTGAGGTTAGCCTGATGGCTGAGCAGTGATTGAGTTCAGTGACTCTCAGGGAGAAAGGGCATGCTCACGGCTTTCCCTTCCTGTAAAGAGGGGTCTTAGCCTGGAGCTCTGCTGGGGCTTCAGAACCAGAGTATGAATCTCTAGTGAGCACATGACAAGTGCACAGGTGGGCGTGGCTTTGGATGTCATTTGTTTCTTTGTTTTTTCCAAGACAGGGTCTCACTACGTAGCTCTGGCTGTGCTGGAACTCATTCTGTAGACCAGGCTGGCCTCGAACTCACAGAGCTGCCTGCCTCTGCCTCCCAAGTGCTGGGATTGAAGATGTGTGCCACCACACTGGGCTAATTTGTTCCTTAAGATTACTCTTTGAGGCACTAACATAGTGTATGGGTTGGGGGGATGTCACTTGCTTTCCAAGACCATTAGCAGGATCAAATACGTTTTTTGGGTGTATCTTTTTTTTGAGATGGGAGTTTCTTATAGCCCAGGATGGCCTCAACGTTGCTATGTAGCCAGGGATGACCTTGAATTCCTGACCCTCTCACCTCCACCTGTGCTGGGATTCCCCGTGCATTCTAACATACAGGCTCCCTCGCCCAGGGGAGCTGTTGCTTTCTATAGCTCGGGCATTCAGAGTTGCGTACAGGGATCCTCGTCTAAGGTCGCTCACTGCAGCAGTGTGAGCATTAAAAACAGAACACAGATGAACCATCCCTCCTGACATTTGTGCTGTGGATACCTCACAGCGGTTCAGAGTGACAGGTGACAGCTGAGTGCACTGAACAAGCAGACTGTGATTGTGGATTTTGGTTAGAAGACAATACACACACCTAGTTGTGGCGTTTTAATTTGTAATCCTTTTGCCTCAGCCTGTATTTTTTTTTTTTTCTGGGGCGAGGGGGCAGTTTTGAGATAGGGTTTCTCTGTGTAACAGCCCAGGTTGTCCTGGAACTTGTTTTTGTAGACCAGGCTGAACTTGAACTCACAGAGATCCACCTGCCTCTGCCTTTCAAGTGCTGGCATTAAAGGCATGCACCACCATTCCAGGCTAAGTGTTTTGATTATAGGTGGTGTACCACCATGCTTGGCTACATTAGGCTGGTTTTGTCTCATGTAGCCCAGGTTAGCCTTAAAACAATCCTCCTGCCTCTGCCTTCCAAGTACTGGGCATCACAAACCTGCACCACCACGTCTGGCAGTACAGGGTTTTGTTTTGTTCTGTATGTTGGTCTCATCTACACAAAGCCCGAAGAGCACATAGCATGTAATTCACAGTGACTCCCTCTGTAGAATGGGAACAAAGGTTAAAGCGAGAGGATCATCACTGCTTACTTAATACACTCCTATATTCTTTTTATAAACAGTATTTTCAATACAGAAATTATTCCTTTCTGAACAGAACAATAAAGCTGTGATTGCTGAAGCATCCCATGTTGACATTTTTCAGTGGACATTTGCTGAAAGGATGAAATGCCTCGGGCTTCCTGATCGCCTCATTTGTGCCTTTTCTTGGCAGCTTGCTGGCCTTGGCTCATCACCTACTACTGTCTAGACAGGTGCTCCCAGGGCTGCAGCTGTTGGAGACTCGAGGCTGCAGCACACACAGTGTGGCCTTGGGCGGGGACCATGTGAGGCTCCCATTGCTCCTCTGCAGCTGCCTGGGCAGCCTTCTCCAGGGACAGCTGGCTGCTCAGCCCTCTGCTCCTGCTGCTGCCTGCGTCACCGCCGCCCGCGCCGCCCCAACCCCCACCCCTGCCCCGCCCAGCACTCTGCTGCACTGACTGCTCTCCTGAGAATGCAAGGACTGCCCAGGTGCCCAGGAAGGTTTTTTTTTATTTTCCTGACCCCCCCCCCCCCAGCCATCTGCCTTGCTGTGTCTGCCTGTGTCTGTGGCTGGGAACAGCAGGTGTTGGGACAACAAGTCACACTTTGGGTCCCAAAGGTGCTGCCAGGCTCAGCTGCATAGTGACTAATGCAGCAGCTGGGACCACAAAAGATCCTAGGATTTGCCCGAGACAAAGCCCACAAGCATCTTTCCTTCCAGTTACCGAGGCTCTTTTGAAATGGCTAAACTGGCTTTATTTCCCTCTGCCAAAATGTAGACATGGCTGTCTTACCCAGTTCACAATCTAAACAAACCAAAATGGAAAAAAACTCTTGATTTTCTGCTTTTCCCTACTTTTTTTTTTTAAAAAAAGCATTTATTCTCTCTCTCTCTCTCTCTCTCTCTCTCTCTCTCTCTCTCTCTCTCTCTCTCTCTCTCTCTCTCTCTCTCTCGTGCATCACAGCACAAGTGTGGAAGTGTGGAGTCTGTTCTCTCCTACTATGTGGGTCCCAGGCATTGAACTCGGGTCATCAATCAGGCTTCTCACCAAGCGCCTTTATCTCACTGATCCATTTCTGAGCTCTAACAATCTTGGAAGCTCTGGGGCTGAGTCCAGCGGGGGCCGAACAGAACCAGCACACAGACACATGACTGAGAAGCTGGCAAGTGTGAGTGGGCAAACGTGGAAGCAGCCTCAGGCTGGCTTTGACAGCGGCCTCTCCCTCTGGCACATGCTCCCAGCTGCCAGCTCATATTTGGTTTTCTAGCCATCTAACTCAATTTAAGGTTCCCTGCAAGTTGAGCTGGAGATGATGAGACAATGGCAGCTTCCCTGCTTTATGGGCCCCGTCACAAGTGCCACCTTCCTCGCTGAGGAGTCCATTCAGTTCAAGTCCATTTTACAGCAAAACAAACCAAGGGGGTGGCTACACGGAAGTGGATTAAAATACACCATGTGGTGTGGCCGGGTAGTGGTGGTGCATGCCTTTAATCCCAGCATGCCAGTAGAGCCAGGCAAACTGAGTTCGAGGCTAGTCTGGTTTACTACTAGAGTGAGATCCAGGACAGGCTCCAAAACTACACAGAGAAACCTTGTCTCGAAAAACCAAACCAAACCAAAACACTGTGTGGGCAGAACCCCCTCCCTTCCTAGCATCCCTCTTCAGACTTGGTGTTCCTTCTATTCTTTGATTATGCCAGTTTCCTGCTGTTCTGTCTGTCTGTATCCTCAGCTGCTCTGGCTGGCCAGCTTGTCTCAGGGATCCTGTCTCAGCCTCCCCAGCACTGGGATTCCAAGCACGGGCTTCCATGCTTGGCTTTTTACATGGATTCTGGGGATTGAACTCAGGTCCCTGTACTTGAAAGGCGTGTACTTTACTGCCTACATTCCCCCTATTACTCTTAATAATTTGTGGTTATTATATAGTAAAAAGGAAATTGGGTTTCCTGGAGAAGACTCTCTGGGGATACATAGGCACAGGAAGATAAACTCAGTCCTATTTGCTTGGGAGTGGCACAACATAGAACTGAATAGTCCTTTGTCCTGGGGCAAATGGAAACAGTTGGTCATCTTGTGAGGGGTAGGGGAGCATTCTTTAGGGGAATTAAGTGCTAATAACTAAGGCTGTAGGGGTCTCAAACCATTGGGTGTGGGCTTTGTAAATACATATGATCACTGACTGCATTGGAGGGTGGGGGCTGGGCCTATATGGCCAGAAAAAGAAGTGAGATACACTTGCTGATTCTGGGAACCCCTGCAGGCCTCATGGCAGACGGTGGGCTTGGGGCTGGTGCCTCTTACCGAGTTGATCCAGTCGATGTAGTTGGAGACCCTGGTGAAGACAGATGGCTTGCGGGGGTAGTTGCAGCCCAGAGTAGAGCCAAAGCTCACGATGCCATGCACCTGCCACTGGCCGTTAGATGCCTGGCAATTCAGTGGTCCACCGGAGTCCCCCTGAGGTAGCCAGAGTCGGGTGTGGAGGGAGGAAGAGATGCCCAATGGGGCCTAGTTCTTAGTATATTATTATTATTCTTCTATGAGGTCACTGTCCTCTGAGGCCAGCCTTACGGTCACAGGCTGTGTGTGGCACCTTATTTACAGGAGCTGGCATGTCTTTATTTGGGGACTGGCCTCACAATGTGGCTCTCCTGCTTCAGCCTCATAAATGCTGGCATTACAGGTGTGGATTATTCCGGCTTTGCTCACATCCCCCCACTCCCACCCCAGACAGGGTCTTTCCATGTAGCCAAGGCTGAGCTAAAACATGCAACCATCCCCCTGCCTCACCCTCCCTAGTGCTGCCATGTGTCCCAAATTGCAGCTAAGCACTTTTTATGCCTCTTCTCTTTTTAAGCCAATGAGGCCAATGTGAGTTTCTTGAGTTCAT
This sequence comes from Peromyscus leucopus, assembly GCF_004664715.2. NCBI lineage: Eukaryota > Metazoa > Chordata > Mammalia > Rodentia > Cricetidae > Peromyscus > Peromyscus leucopus. The sequence continues at coordinate 142,944,203 of NC_051064.1, forward strand.
TGGAAAAGGCAACTGAGTGTTCAGAGGCTAGGACTTGCCTGTAGAGGACCATGGAGTGAGGGGTCTATGCAGTCAAGGCACTGACTGTATTTGAGGTGTGGGGACCCTCTCCCCCTCTGTCCTCCTCTGAAGAATCTGCCTGTAGCAAGTCCTTTGATTCATGACAGTCTTTAAGAAGACTTCTCTAGTGGCTACCCGAGGGGCCACTACAGGGGGATGACAGTAATGAGAGACCTGGATGAGCTCCAAGGAAAAACTAAAGACTCCCTAGCAGTTAGGCCAAGAGGATGCTACAGGGTGATGGAGATTAAAGCATCGTTCCTGGGGACTGTGAGAACAGAGGTCAGGCTCTGAAATGGTCCAGAACCGTTTCCAAGGCTCCTGCCTAGGAAGGAGGGAGAGATGGATCCTAGGATACCCCCCCAACACTTCACCCATCCCCACCCCCGCCACCATCCCAGCCACGTTTGGTTGTAGACTGGGACACCTGGTGGTGGATACTCACATTGCAGCTGGAGGTCACACCATCGCCACCAGCGCACACCATGGTTGTCTTCACAGAGCTTCCCCACCAGCTGGCGCTGGAGCAGGTGGCATAGTCCACAACCAGCAGGCGGCCCTGCTGCAGGACGTCGGGAGAGGCCCCGTTGGCTGGAGGAGACCAGAGAGAAGGTGCGAGTGGGCAAAGAGACTCCGAGTAAGAAGGAGGCTGTCGACTGTCGGTGAAGTCCTTGCCCGAAAGCTTGAGGACCTGAGTTCAGATCCCCGGTGCTTGTGGAAAGAGCCAAGTGTGGCCGTGGGGGTGGGGACAGAGACAGGAGGATGCCTGGAGCTTGCCAGCTGTGCATACAGCACAGGGGTGGGGTGGGTAAGCATCACTGCTTAGATTTCTGTCCGTCTGGTCTGGTCTATATCACTTTCTCCCACTCTCGAGTTGCAGGGAGGGCGGCCATGTTAGTTTACACCGTGCCCTCAATTGATTGGTTGGTTGCTGGTTACTGGTGATTGGTTCAGGGGTGAACCTGACTCAGGCTAAAGCCAACGAGCTCCTTCCTCTGAGATTTTTTGGCAAGTGCATAAAGAGAGAAAGAGAAATGAAAGCCAGAGAGCTGTGGGCTGTGGATGCCTTTTTATGTAGAGAAAGGTGAAGCCAGAAAGACTCTTTGAAGGAAAGCTTATGATTTCTTACAGGTTTAGACTCCTTTTTCTGGAATATTCCTGACACCTAGCCGTGTGTCTGCACTTGAGTTAGGATTCCTCTTTTGCTAGGCTAGTTCTGCAGATTTCTCTTAACTATGACAGAGAGTCTTCTAGCTGGGAGGAAAAATCTGTGATGAAGGTAGTTTTCCTCATGGCCCCAAAAACACTGCCGACATCACTGCCATAGTTGGCCAGGATAAAGTTCATTTTCATATTCTCTCTCTCTCTCTCTCTCTCTCTCTCTCTCTCTCTCTCTCTCTCTCTCTCCATGTAGAGGTCCGGGGCAACCTCTTGTGCAGTGGTTCTCAGCCTTCCTAATGATTTGAACCTTTAATACAGTTCTGTATGTTGTGGTGACCCCCAACCATAAAATTATTTTCCTTGCTAATTCATAAAAGTAATTTTGCGACTGTTATGAATCGTAATGTAAATATCTGATCTGCAGGATATCTACTATGTGACCCTGAAAGGGGTTGCGACCCACAGGTTGAGAACCGCTGCTGTCGTGCCGTCACTCTTTTTGGGTCAGGGCTCACCCAATTAGGCTCGGCTGGATGGCCGTTGAACCCCAGGGATCTGCCTCTTTCCACATTCCCAGAGCTGGGATTAGAAGTACACACCGCTAAACCTGGCTTCTTTACACGGCTTCTGAGGCTGGAACTCGGGTCCCATGCTTACAAGGCAGACACTTTCCCAGCTGAGCTATCACCCCGGCCCTCATCGTCACCCCTCAATTGCAGTTGACCAGGCTCTCCAAACAGGCCAGTCCTCACAGCGATATTTACTCCTGTGTGACAGACAGATGGGGCCCAGAAGCCACGGGATTTAAGGATCTTGCCCAAGACTGCTCTCATTAGCACACACTCGACACTTGGCTGGCACTGTCCGGGGTCCAGAGCACTCCACACGCATCTTTGATCTTCATCGACTTTCCACTTTACAAATGAGGAACTAGGCTTTAAGTGGTTTTTCCAAAGGGCCCGTGCTGAGCAATGCGTGTCTGTCTGTCCAAGAAGCCTGAGCTACCTCCCTTCCTCTCCCTCCAGCTTCCTTGCTGGAAGACAGGGTTCCTTCCTCTCGGTAGAGAAGAAAACGGCTACCACCAATGTCTGAGATAGCGTCTTCTCTATCCCCAATTCCTATTGGCTTATCTTGAGTCAGGTGCTCATTCCTGAACCAATCACCAGTGACCAGAACACTAACCAATCAAAGCTGGCCCGGCTTTAGACCGTGAGACGGGGTTCTGGTGAGAGCTCTGGGGACTTCACAGGGCTCCAGAAGCCCGAGGTCACAGAGTACATGTTCTTCTGAGCTCTGGCCCTGGGCCACATAAAATGCACGGTGTGGCCTGTATACTTCTCCCTTACCGTACAGTTACTAGTCATAAGTGCTGCTCTGGACTGACTTCCTTCACCTTCCCTGCACCTTGTTAACTGATGCTACCTCACCCTTCCTCCCTCCGCCGTTCTTCACCCCATTTCACAGATGAGGAAGCCACCAGAGAGGCTCAGCAATGTGCCCGAATCACATCGCTAATAGGGGGAGAGTTGAGATTTGAACCAGGTGTGCTTAGCAATCTCTGCTAGCCTGTCCCTCCAAGGCAGCCAAACACCCCAGGGACGGAGGTGACACCACCTCCCTGCCCTGCCAGGCTTTGGGGTTCCCTGCTTGCTCTCACTTACTCTGCAGCCGGCCCCAGCCTGTGACGTAACAGGGGTAGTTGTTGGGAAGAATGGTGCCCGCAGATGGGAGGCAAGCTGTCTGGATCTTGCTGGTCAGGGTCACTGGGCTGGCCAGTTTGATCAGGGCAATGTCATTCCTGGATCAGGAGAAAGGTAGAACACCAAGGGTGTTGACTATTCCTGCCTACCGGTTTCCAGCTTTTGTCGTTTTCCCACGTACAATCCCAGGCTGACCCAGCAGGCAGGGTAGCAGAACCTCCCACAGCCTTGGCGTCTCCCTCCTCTGGTAACTCCACCACTCCCACATGGGCCCCAGCAGCTATGGGGGTGGCTCCATCTCTACAAGAGAGCTCCTTCTCTTCCACACAGAAGGGGCAGAGGAGGGGTGGGTTGACCCTTCTCTGTGTGGCTGCCAACCCCACCCCTGAAAGCACCGGACAAGACAGAATGTACCCGTTGGCGATCTTGTCGGCATTCCAATTCTCATGGACCACAAGCTTGGAGACCTGAACAGTCAGTGAGCCAGATTCCGAGGTGGAGAGGCTGTGCCGGCCGAGCACCACACGGTAGGTCCTGGAACTACTGTGAGGGCAGAGTGACAGGTCAGTGACCTCTTTTTTCCAGCCTCAGTGAACAAGGGCGCTCCAATGCAGAGTGTCATGAAGGAAACAGCTCCCTGTCCAGAACCGTCACTGGTATTCCCAAGGAGGGAGGTGCTTTCTCCCTCCTCTGCATCCTCCCTGGCACAAGGCACTCGGTGTGTGCCATGTATGGACCGGGGAACTCAACAACACTAAACCAGAGATAGATCTGTGCCTGTGCCTCAGCCAGGCAAGTAGCGGCTCTCCAGGCTCCTTTACAGTACACGGATCAGGCCCCTTGGGGATCCTTGCTCTAGGGCTGAGTGTCACCCGATGATAGGGTGAACAGTGGGGTAAGCAGGGAAAGGTGATTGGTTACCTGATGCAATGGGCAGCTGTCAGAACCCAGTTGTTGGCCACCAGGGAGCCTCCGCAGGTGTGGTACCACTTCCCCGCGGACTGGTACTGCAGGGAGACCTGAGGGGAAGCACAGGTGCATGGGTGGGAGAGCCGTGGAGGACGGCAAGGTGGGCAGGGCACTTGCCTCAGGTCCTGTACTTAGGGGATATCCTCAACCACCGAGTTCAAAACCTTTTCCTCCCCACCAGACAGGGTCTATTGGTACAAAGCCAAGGATGACCTAGAGCCCCCGACCCCTGCTGTCACCTCCTGAGCTGGGGCTACAGATGTGTGTCACCAAACCTAGTTACTGTAAAAAGCATTTTAATGCTGTATAGAAAAAAGTTAACACAAAACTGGCTGTGGTTGTACATGCCTATAATCCCAGCACTTGGGATGTGTAGGCCGGGGGATCAAGGACAAACTTGGCTATGTACCAAGTTCCAGGACAGCCTGGGTTATATGAAATCTTGTCTTAAAACAACAAAAATGAACACAAATCCATGATTTATATATATATATATGTATATATATATACATATATGTATATAAAACATTAAATAGGGCGTGGTAATGTATGTGTAATCTCAGCACAAAGGATCCTGAGACAGGAGGATAATTCTGGGCCAGCCTGGGCTACCTAGTGGGCCTGCACTGTAGCACTTATCCCACCCCTCATCCTACGTTTTCTTTCCTTTCATTTCTGACAGAGTCTTGCTATACAGCCCAGGCTGACCTTTAACCCCCCAAACTGCCTGCATCTACTTCCCAAGTGCTGAGACTGCAGTGTGAGTCACATGCCCAGTCACCCATATTTTCTCAGTGTGCAGCAGCCAGAGCAGTCCTTTATTAATGGAAGTCTGACGAGGACTGCCCTGCCCAGACCATCCAGACACTGCTCTCACATAACGTAATGTGATGAGGCCCTACATCACTTCTCTGACCCTGCAGACGCTCACCTCCCCCTGCGCCAGCCACACAGACCTCTGTCAAGTTGTTATCCAGGTAGGCGGAACCACTTCTGTCTCGGGGTGTTTGCAGTGGCGGTCTGCTAGCATAACTTCCTCCCTGTCCTGTTGGTCTCTACTTGATGCCACCCTCTCCATCAAGTTTCTATGACAACACCATCCAGAACAGTGCACACATGCACATGCATGCTGTCCTGGCAAGTACCATGTCAACTTGACACAAGCTAGAGTCATTTGGGAAGAGGGAACATCCACGAGAAAATGCTGCCTCCCCCAGACTGGCTTGTAAGCAAGCTTGGGGTACATTTTCTTAATCGCTGATGACGGATGTGAGAGGGCCCAGGTCACTTGTAAGCAGCGCAGCCCTTGGGTTGGTGGTCCTGGGTGCTATAAGAAAGCAAGCTGTATGAGCAAGCCATGAGGAGCAAGACAGTAAGCAGCACCCCTCCATGGCTTCTGCATCAGCTCCCGCCACCAGGTTCGTGCCCTTCTTCAGTTCCTGTCCTGACTTCCGTCAATGATGGACTGTTACATGGAAGTATAAGCTGAAATAAACCCTTTCCTCTCTGGGTTGCTTTTGACCACCATGTATTATCACAGCGACAAAACCCCTAACTAAGACACATGCTCATTCAAGTATACACACACCTGCACACCTGCACACACCTCCCCTACTGCATTGCTTTTTACACACTGGCTTCTTTGTTGCCCGGCTCCTTGACTTTAACGTAAGTTCTGTGAATCCCACCCCCCCTGTGTACTGTGGTCTAGGGGTCTATGGGCGGTATATAGTAGGTCCTTGATAAACACCACCAGCCTTCCAGCTCTCCACCTCAGACTCAACAGCCACAGATGAGAACTACTCAAGGAAAAAAACTTGCATCTGTACAAAAACACACACACTTTTCCCTTGTCATCATTCACTAAACGGTATCACAGGATGATGATCTAGATAGCAACGACACTGTGATTCGGGATCGTAAGTAATCTAGAGATGACGAAATAGATAGGAGGAGCTGTGGATGATGTAGCTTGTCTAGCATGTGTGCCCTAATCTTGAGTCCTAGACCTGAAGAGAAGATGGAGGAGGGAGAGGGATGGTGATAATAGTGATGAGGGTGGCAATGCAGGGACACACTGGTTAGTTTTTTTTTCTTTAATGTCAACTTGATATAAACTAGAGTCATCTGGGAAGAGGGAACCTCCATTGAGAAAATGCCTCCAAAAAAAGAAAAAGAAAAGAAAATGCCTCCATTATATTTCCTGTAGAGAAGTTGATGGGGGCATTTTCCTGATTCACAATTGATGCTTAGGGCCCAGCTCAGCATGGCAGGTACCACCCCTGAGCAGCTGGTCCACTGTACTGTCCCAAACCTGCAAATGTTTAAGACAGACCCATGAGGGCTAGTGAGAGGGCTCAGTGAGTAACTCTGACAACTTGAGTTCCATCCCCAGGACCCTGTGGAGCCACATGGAAGGAGAGGAACGACTTCTGCAAGTTATCCTCTGACATCCACGAGATGTCTGTTCCCAGCCTCCACGTGGCGGCTCACAGCTGTCTATAACTCCAGTTTCAGGACCTCACCCAGACATACATGGAGGCAAAACTCAAATGCACATAAAATATAAATAAGTATAATTAAAAATAAACAAAATGAAGAAAGATACTCAAAAGGATTCTGTACCAATCTAAAATTAAAAAAAAAAAAACCAAAAACACAAAAACCTCCCTAAAGATAGAAACCTTTTTCCCATGGGCAGAAAAGCCAGGACTGAACCATTGATTTTGGTTTTGAAGGGTAACCAGGCAAGTTTTTTGAGAAGTAAAGAAGTAGCTTCCCTACAGCATGGAGGGGACCAAAAAATAAGTTGCTTAAAAATTTTTTTTGCTATGATCTTATGTATTCCAAGGTGGTCTCAAATCCTTTATATAACTAAAGATGACTCTGAACTCCTGATCTTCCTGCCTTCAGCTCCTGAATGCTAGGGTTACATTCATGCACCACTAACATGTCCACAGTTTTATGTGGTGCTGCAGATCAAACCCAGGGCTTCCTGCAAACACCAACTAAGCAACATACTCAAGCCCTGAATCAAATATGAATCTTGATTCTTCCCATACTCAACAGGGTGGCTTTGGGCTCTGAGGCGATCATTCAGAGTCCCCACTTCCTTTATCAAGAAAATAGGGACCACTTGGACAGGGCTCTCAGCATCGTTAATAATTCCCGTAGAACAGTATTAAATGCTATGGCCATTGCCATGGACACACATCTTTCTGAACTGAACACATGAGTCATTTCTCATCACTTGGGATCCTACAGGGCACCATTTACTATTTGTCATGTCCATTTTGCACATGAGCAAAGAAAGGCAGCTGTGTGCACCAATACCAGCAGGAATGTAACTATTTCTAATGTGACCCATGGAAAGAGCTTAACTAGTCCACACTGTACTTAGGTGGCACATGCCTTTAATCCTCAGTGGGTCTCTGAGTTTGAAGCCAGTTTCCTCTACATTGTGAGTTCCAAGGTAGCCAGAGCTACATAGAGAGAACCCAACAAAACAAAGAAGCAAACAACTAACTAACTAACTAACTAACTAACTAGCTAACTAAAAGAATACTCACTGGTTTTTATTTTATGTGTATGAGCGTTTGCCTGCATGTATGTACCATGTGCTTTGTCTAGCGCCTGTGGAGGCTGGAAGAGGGCACTGGATGGCCTGGAACTGGAGTTCCAGATTGTTGTGAGCTGCCATGTGGGTGCTGGGAACTGAATCTGGGTCCTCTGAAAGAACAGCAAGTGCTTTTCAGTGCTGACCCTTCTCTCCAGCTCCCCAGGAAAGCTATTTTAAACAGACATGCTTCTGACATTTAAAAATTGTAGAAAAAACTGGGCGATGGTGCCACACACCTTTAGTCCCAGCACTTGGGAGGCAGAGGCAGGTGGATATCTGCTGAAGGCTAGCCTGGTCTACAGAGCGAGTTCCAGGACAGGCAGAGCCACACAGAGAAACCCTGTCCCCAAAATAAAAACAAAAAACAAAACAAAACAAAATAGAATGTATTTGGTGTTGGGTATGGTTTTCTAAGTCTGGATCTTACAGGCCTATGATCCTGTCTCGAAACAATCAACAGCAACAAAAATTCTTTTCTTTTCTTTTTCTTTTTTTGGTTTTTCGAGACAGGGTTTCTCTGGGTAGCTTTGTGCCTTTCCTGGAACTCGCTTTGTAGACCAGGCTGGCCTCAAACTCACAGAGATCCTCCTGCCTCTGCCTCCTGAGTGCTGGGATTAAAGGCGTGCGCCACCACTGCCCGGCCACAAATTCTTTTCTAAAGCCAACTTTTCAACTGCTAAGTGCAAATTATGCCAGGTAAGAGAGATTTTTAAAAACATACCCATTATAAAGGTCACACACTTCCCATGAAAGATCTAGTAATTTGTGCCTGCGCCAAATTTCAGTTTTGACAGGGCTATGATTATATCAGTGTAAGGAAACAGTTATTTTCATTGGTAACAGTGTAATTAAGAATTAATTTGCATAAACAGCCCTGACTGGTCCCTTCAAGCAAAGGATATTTGCATAGGAGGGGTGACTGACTCACAGGGTGACCGTATGTGCCAGCGAGCATCTAACTTTAGGTCAGCAGGCGTTACAAGTGTGTGTCTCAGAGCAGCCCCCCCCCCCCCGGCAGCTCCTTTTGGAAGTCTCCTGGAGGAGTTACCTTTCTCTCAGCCCCCAAATTGGCCAAGGATGCAAGAATGTGCTGTATGGGTGAAGTTGCCCAGGCTGCCTGCTGTGTGCCCGCCAAGTGCCCATCTCTGCCCAAGTAACAGACCCAGCAGTGTGGTTGACTCACCTGCCAGGGCCAGGCATTGGGGGTGGCTTCTTGGCCCCCAACTACCCTGCTCACATCGTGCTGGGCCTCGTAAGTGGGGAACCCGCAGCTGAGAGCTGTGAAAAGAGAGTGGGATTGTATGTGTGGACATACGTAACTCCTAGCAGGAAAGCCTTGCTTTGGAGTCGTCTAATAGGTCCGCGAGTCCTGTCCTTCACTCTGCTTCCTAGCTTGTCCTTGAATTTGTCAGGGAACTGAAGCTGGCATTCAATTTATGACCCTCGCCCGGGTGGTGGTGGCACACACCTTTAATTCCAGCACTTGGAAGGCAGAGCCAGGAGGATCTCTGTGAGTTCAAGGCCAGCCTGGTCTACAGAGTGAGTTCCAGGACAGGCACCAAAACTACACAGAGAAACCCTGTCTCGAAAAAAACAAAAAACAAAACATAACAAAAATGATGACCCTCTTGTCTCAGGCTCCCGAAGGCCGGGGTTACAGGGGTGTGTCATCATGCCCTGCTCCAAGCTTCCTGTAAGGCAAGGGCAAGAGCATCTGGTTCCCAGCTTCACCAGATAAAAGTTACCTCCAGCCACCAATGCGGATAACAGCAGGATCCTGATCATGGTGTGTCCGTGGATGTCTATAGGTCTGGCCCTAGCTAAGCTTCCTTTTTATGAGTGGGCTTATCAGCCAGAGAAACAGAAGGAGTGTGCAAGGTGGAGATTTTCCCAAAGCCCAGTGGAATAAAAGGCTGGAGTCCAAATACTTTTTTTCCATTTCCTTCCACCTGTTATGATGGAAGTACACTGAGAAGCCTATCAGAGATAGGTACCGAAGGCTGACTTCTGCTGAGTGTGCCAGCACGCACCTGGAATCCCAGCAGTGGGGAGGTGGAGGCAGGTTGGTGAGTTGAGATCATCCGTGACTACATAGAGTATTTGAGGCCAGCCTGGGCTACACAAGACTGTTTCACCAACCCCCCTCCCCAAACAACAACAGCAGCAGCAACACCACCACCAACAGAAATGTAGATTCTGTTTGCTTTCAAGAGACAGCCGTATGTTATGGGAGGGAGAATAATGCTGCTTGTTCTTGGAGTTGCATTTTCAAAAGAAAATATTAAACCAGCCTATGGAGCACACAGCATTCCAGGCCGACAGCTCTCCACTGGGCTGGTTTAGCCCCCAGGGATACTTGATGTCTGCAGATGTTTTTGGTAGTCATGGTTTGGGTTCACATGCTACTGACATCTGAGGATAGAGAACAGAGAGGCTGCTGGGCATCCTGTAGGCACAGGACAACGAAGGACTTCTCATACTCCAATCACCAAGTGTGCCAAGACTGAGAATGCCTTAGACCAGGCTCTGGCTGGCTATATGGCCTTGGGTGAGCAGTGTGGGTCTCTAGGCCCAAAGCTGACTCTTGGAGGGACAAGATGAGACATGCACACCCAGTGTGCTCCACAGTGTCCTGGGGGAGATTTTCAAAACAGAGAACATGCTTGCTTAGGAGAAGGGCCAGATGTGAACTGAATGAATGCAGTGCTGAGCAAAGGAGAGTGTGCCAGAGGGAGGCTTTGTTGGGATGGGTTGGAGGTATGTTCGTTCATTAATTATTTAGCATGTGCAGTATATGTGTGTGTGTGTGTGTGTGTGTGTGTGTGTGTGTGTATGTGTGTGTGTGTGTGTGTGTGTGTGTGTGTGCGCGTGCGCGCGCGCGCCCTGCCCACACATGCGTGTTGCAGAGGCCTGAGCAGGACTTTGGGTGTCCTCTTTTGGTTCTCTCTCTCTCTCTCTCTCTCTCTCTCTCTCTCTCTCTCTCTCTCTCTTTAATGCTTGTTTTGTTTCATTTGAGACAGGGTCTTACTATGGAGCCCTGGACGGCCTGAAACTCACTGTCATAGACTAGATTGGTCTTGAACTCACAGAGACCCATCTGCCTCTGCTTCCTGAGTGCCAGGATTAAAGGTATGAGCCATGATGCCAAGAACCTTATTTATTTATTTATTTTTTGAAGCAGATTCTCTCACTGAACGTGAAGTTCTCCATTTAGGTGAGGCTGGCTGACCAGCAAACTCTTAGCACCCGCCTGTCTCCACCCTCCAGTGCTGGGGTCGCAGGCATGGGTGCCTGTGACCGGCTTTTCACATGGATGCTATGCTGGGGATCTGAACTCAAGTCCTCTTGCTTGTACAGCAAGTGTTCTCACCCTCTGAGGCATCCATCTCTCCCCCCCCCACTTTATCTCCATTGTCCTGTTAGGGTAGAGGTTTGAGACAGAACCTCTCTGAGGCTGAAGTTGTCATAGCGCTAACTCATCGCAATCCTTCTGCCTCAGCCTTCTGTGTGCTGGGATAACAGGCCTATGTGTGCCACCATGGCTGACACTCAGGTGTATTTTTATCGTCTACTCCCAAGACACCGGTGGTTTGAATTTTCTCCGTCTTAGGAAGGGTGCAAACAGAGACAGGCAAGGTAACTTTAGGAGCCTTCCTGCTTCTTGTTTAATCCAAAGCCTAGAAAACCTGCCTCATTATTTCAGATGAGGAGACTGAGGTTCCGAGAGGGAAAGTGGCTTGCCTCAAGACACACAGCAACAGGGTGTCAGAATGAAGCCCCCCATGATCTGATTCCAGGCTGTCTCTGGAACTTCACTCTGCCCCCTGCTGGTGAGGGATGGAATAGCAGCGATGGCATTGCTGTTGCAGATCAGGTGCTAGTGGGACATCTTTAAATGATGTGTAGCTGTGTATGAATATGTTCATGTGAGGGCAGGTTCCCACAGAGGCAGAAGGCGGCGGCAGATTCCCTGGACCTGGAACTGTGGTGTGGGTGCTGGGAACCAAACTCAGGTCCTCTTCAAAAGCAGTATGTGCTTTGAACCACTGAATCCCTTCTCCAGCCTCTGGGCTTCAACTCCTAAGACCTGGACTCAGTCCTTGTCAGTGACTTCAGAGAGCCACAGTTCAGACAGGTTGCCAGTCTTCTGAGCCTCAGTTTCCTCGTTAAGGAGTCAGGCCCCAGCTGGGTGTGGTGGCACAGGCATTTAATCCCAGTACTCAGGAGGCAGAGGCAGGCAGATCTCTGTGAGTTCAAGGCCAACTTGGTCTACAGAGTGAGTTCCAGGACAGCCAGGGCTACACAGAGAAACCCTGTCTCAACAAAACAAAACAAAACAAAAACAATCAAACAAACAAGAAAAAACAAAAATAAACGAAAGAAAGATAGACAGGCAGACAGTTAGTAACTTCCTAAATCTAACACAAAGGTTGAGAGGATTCATTTATGGATACCGGTTGATAAACAATGACGTTTATTGTCTGGGTCAGTTGGGATCCAATGGAGCCAGATACGCAATCCCTTGTAAAACTGCTAAAGATTTCAGTGATGTATCCCATTCCTTCCCCCATATGATGCTTTCTATGCTGTTCAATAAAGGGAGTGAAGCCCTTTGTGAGGAACAGACAGACACAGTCACCCAACAACAGACACACTGACAGAAGACACAGTCTCACACACAGGGACAGACAGACACTGGGATAGACAGATTCACAAGACAGCCTCCAGGCAGGCACATATTCAGACGGATACAGGAGACGGACAAAGGATGGAAGTGTCCGGGAGCATGAAGTTAAGAATTTAAATCTGGACCCACTTTTGGTTAAATGACTCCAAGGGGAAGTCCTGTCATTTCTTTGCTTAATGCATAGTTACTGGGACTCAGAGCTGATCACTAATGCGTGTAATCCATGCAAACAACAATCAGAACCGCAGATGTAGTTCAGGAGTGCTTCCCTAGTGAAACCCTTGGGTTGGAATCACAACACTGCAGAAAATTAGGTCCTGGTGGCTCAGGCCTGTGATCCCAGGGCTCTTGGGGATGGCAGCAGGGGCATCAGGTGTTCCTCTTCAATTATGCAGCAACTTCAGCCTGGGGACATGAGACCCTAACTCAAAAAAGAAAGGAAGGAGGAAGGAAAGAAGAAAGGATGGAAGGAAGGAAGATAGGAAGGAAGGAAGATAAGGAAGGAAGGAAGGAAAGAAGAAAGGAAGGAAGGAAGGAAGGAAAGAAGAAAGGAAGGAAGGAAAGAAAGAAGCAAGCAAGCCAGCCAGGCACAGTTCTGGGACTGCCATGTGGATGGCAAACTCGGCAAGAGCCTTGCAAAGATGAAGGGTGTTGGGGTGCAGAATCCTGTCAGACTGGAATTCAGACAACATGTGTTCTGGTGAGTTCTACCCCTAACGCCCTGTAATGGTTAGGACCTTGTGGTTTATGGTCATAGGGTCATGACAGCTGCCATTTTGGAAGTGTCGATTTTCCCTTAATGTTCAAAGTGCAGGTGGCACTCTCTTCTGGGGGTTGGCTTTGATATCAAAATAGTTTTCTCTAGTTGAAGTCATTGAACAAACAGCAGCTTGGCACGAGCCATGGGCTTGCTCTTGTGACCTTGGGCAAAGAAGGCAGGCTCTCTGCCTGAGGGCAGTCTATCCACAAAGTGGAAGAAAGCACGCTCAAAGTCTCTCTCTGTCTCTCAAATTGAACCTGGGAACTTGAACATGCTAGGCAGGCACCCCATTCCTGAACTCTGTCTCCAGCCCCTATCCATAACCGCTGTCTGAGCCATCTCTCCAGCCCCAAATCATCAATTCATGCATGACGGGCAAGTCCTCCCCACCAGCTGCGTTTTGCTCTGGTGATGCTCGGCCTCTTACTGTAGGAGCCTTCCAAGTGTCGTCGGTCCCACCCCTTAGACACCATCCCCAGTTTCGGCAACCAAAAACGTCTCTACCCATTGCCGGTTGTACCCTGGGGAACAAGTCACCCCTCGGTCATTCCCTTTCCGTTTTGTGGTTGTAGCCTCAGATCATTTCATGAGAACTTAAGGTAGTTCTTCCCAACAAGCTGACTGGGCTTGCCCCTGGTCACATGACCTCCCTGGGACCCTGCTGGGGAAGGGGATGTCGTGCAGGAACTGGTGGGGTCTGTGGCACATGCTCCATCCTCGGTCTTGGCAGGGAGGCTTCACTCAGACCATTTTCCCAGGACTAAGGCTGGGCTGCACATGCATCCAACCCTGGTTTCTGTGCTGAGAGGGAGCAGCAAGGAGCCACGGTAGCCCCTCCCCCTGAACTCCCACACAGCTGGAGAGCCTGCTTCTAGCAAGCTCTGAACTGGGCTGTGTGACCTTGGCTGGGTGACAGGTGGAGCAGTACTGCAGATGTGACCTTCTCACCGGCTCGTGACTCACAACAACTCCTCTGAGAAGCCAGGTGGCTGGCTCCCTGGCTCTGGGCCTGGGCTCAGCGTGGGCATTTTCGTGTGGGCATCCTGGGTCGGGGTTCTGGCCTGGCCTTGTGGCTGGGGCCAGATGGGAAACGCGGAACTCCCACCCGGACCTCTGGTCTCCGGATTCGGCAACTGCAGCCAAACGTCATCTGGGGTGAGATACTGGCTTGGCCCTAGAGCGCATGTCAACTGGCTGTTCCTTAGCAAACGGTCTCAGAGCCAGTGTTGTCGATCCCTGACTCTGGCGGTCTGTCTAGATTCTCAGAGGGGAACTGTGCAAGCAGTGTGTGTGTGTGTGTGTGTGTGTGTGTGTGTGTGCATGTATGTCTTTAAGTGTGTGTGCATGTGTGTATATATGTATGAATGTCTATATACGTGTCTCTGTGTATACATGTTTTAAGCGGTCTTAGTGTGTATACATGTGTAAATGTATTAGTATATATGTGTATGAATGAATGTATATATGTATATGGATGTTCTTCTATATATATGTATGTGTATAAATGTGTATGTATGTGTGCATTGATATGTGTGTAAGTGTGTTTAAGTATGTGTTTTTTTGTGTATACATGTATGTGTGTGTTCATGGGCATATTGATATATATGTTTGTCTCTCTGTGTGAGTGGGTATATGTGTATTTGCTTATGTATGTATATATGTGTGTGTGCATGCATATGTTAGGTATGTATACATGTGTATGTGTTTATGTATGTATTAGTGTATATTTGCAAGTGTGAGTATACCTAAGTATAAATGTGTTTGAATGTATATGTATCTGTATGTACATTTGTGCATATCTGTGAGTGTGTACATGTGAGTGTTTATGTGTCTGTGTATCTGGGTGTTAAGCGTGTGTGTGTGTGTGTGTGTGTGTGTGTGTATTTGTATGTGTCTCTGTGCATGCACATCTGTGTTTAGTTGGGTGTATGCCTGTGTTTATGTGGGTATGTGTATATGTATGTGCGTGTGTGTGAGGCAGGGTCTCATGTGGCCCAGGCTGGCCTCAAACTCACTATGTAGGCTGGCTAAGATGGCTTCGTGGGGGAACACTTGCTGTGTGAAGGTGGAAGGAGAGAATCAGCTCCCGGAAGTGTCCTCTTCCTGTGTGGCACGTGTGCACTGCCCCCTCTGTGTTGTACACACACAACACCGGTTTTTAAAAATCGCCATGTGACCAAGGATCCAGCGGATACATAGAACACACGCCTGTATCCCAGATCCCGGGAGGTGTTCTTTTTCTTTTTTTAGACAAGTATCTCATCCTGTAGCCTAGAACCCGCCTACGCCTTCCCAGTGCTGGCATTATAGGCCTGTGTGACTTTATCTATGTCTGTCTGTCTGTCCGTCTGTGTGTCTGTCTGTCTGTCTGTCTGTCTACCTGTCTACCTACCTATCTGTCTTTGCAGATGGGGGCTCAGGTAGTCCAGGCTGGTCTATAACTTGCTATGTAGTCGAGGGCGACCTTGAACTCCTCCACTGCTCCACTGGGAGCAGCAATTCTTCTCCTCTGTCTCTCTAGATTCCTCGCTGCTTCCTGCCACCTACACCCCTTCCCCTGTTACTAGAGCACGTCTGTACCTGAAGGGGTCCGTGTGACTCCAGGCTCCTGTTGGAGTAGTGTGGCTATCCAGGGCACAGCTGTGTAGGTGGACTTTAAATCTTGGCGCCCCATTCCTGGAGATGCGGTCTGAGGGTGGGGATTTAAGCCTCTTTGAGCCCGAGGTTCTCAAGTAGAAGGGATAGTGGCCAGGGTTCTCTGTGGCTGAAATAAGCTGGTATTAATGCTTCTCAGCATGTGTGAGTCAGAGCAATTGCTACTCTTTCCCATGGCAGCATCATGGGTGAGCACAGGGCTCTCCAGTCAGAGCCAGCCACCCCTCGACCCAGTGCGAGTTCTTAGAAAGACGCTGTGTCTGGCTGACTGATCAGAACTGCAGTGATGTGGAGACTTTGGAATGTTGCAGACATAATTAAGTTTATCTTGCGTGGTCTTTAGTCTACTAAATATCCATTCCTGGCCCCAGCTCTGTGTCTTAACAAATATCCAGCTGACACCCAGACCTGACAGACACCCTGACAAATAGATAAAAATTAACTGTTTGGAATGTATTAAGTTAACAAAACCCTACTTTCCCACCAAAAATGAAGGGTTGTTGATTAGCAGTGAGGCCTGTGGCAGAGTCCTCCCATCTTCCTATAACCCGGCTACCTGAAGTTACCATGAACATATTTGAACAGTCTCTCAATGTGTGGCTTTCTTTGTTCTGTTGCTATAAAAAGGTCATGAAATCGCAACCTCATTGGAACATCATAATTGAGGAGAATTGAATCTACATTCCTCGGTCATGGTCACTCATATTTGGCTGCAGAATAAACCATGCATTTTATTCCTTTGTGGTGAGAGCTGTTTCTTTTATCAACACTGTGAGGAAAATGGGGGATAAAGCTGGGCGTGGTAGCGCACACTTTTAATCCCAACACTGGGAGGCAGAGGCAGGCAGATCTCTGTGAGTTCAAGGCCAGCCTGGTTCAGAGTGAGTTCCAGCACAGCTGGGGTTACATAATAGAGACCCTGTCTCAAAGAGGAGGGGCAGTTAAAACTCGAGTTTGAATTCCTCTCACTTCCAACCACCAGTTTGTGGCCTCTCTCAACCACGTCCTCCAATAAATGGTCCCAGGGAGTCTTTCATGACCCGCCTTTATCCCTGACTCCGACATTTTCCTTCTGTAGGAGGCGATGGTGCCTGGTGTTGCTTTGGCTATGGTAACAGTCACCACACACCATGTCAATTTCTCATCTTAAAGTTCTGGAGACAAGGGAGTCCAGTTTATCCCACAGGGCCGAGTCATGGTGTCAGCATGGCTGGCTTTCTTTGCAAGCTTCAGGAAGAGTTCATCTGGAGCAGTGGTCCTCAACCTTCCTAATGCCGAGACCCTTTAATATAGTTCCTCATGTTGTGGTGACCGCCCCTCAACCATAAAATTATTATCGTTACTACTTCATAACAGTGATTTTGCTACTGTTATGAATAGAAATGTAAATATCTGATAGGCAGGATATCTGATACTGGATCCCCCAAGGGGGTCATGACCCACAGGTTGAGAACAATTGATGTGGACCCTTTCCAGCTTCTGATAACTGCCTGCATCTCTTGTCTTGTGGACCCTCCTCTGTGTTCATGTCTCGCTGACCCTGACCCCCTGGGGGAGGGTCATCGTTCATCCTTAAGTCTCCAATGTGACTGTCTTATCTCCTTTTTATAGGACCCCACTGATCACACTGGGCCCGGTCCTCAGGCTGTGATGGTCAGTCCTGACTGTCATCTTGACTGGCGTGAGAGTCACCTAGGAGATTATGGAAGGGCACCTCTGGGTTTTTGGAAAGGGTTTGGCCAGGTGGGCTCTGGCCTCATCCATAGTTTCATTCATCTGTGGATTTCAATAAGCAATTAGAAGGAGGGGGACTGGGGAAGGTGGGGCCTGGCTGGGGGAAGTAGGTACTTGGAGGACATGTCCACAGGGGGTGTGTCTTTCCCTACTCAATTCTGTTTTGTTCCTTTCTGCTTCATGTTCCCCATGATATTGGCTACCCAGCCATGCCCTTCTGCCACAACGCTCTGAAACTGTAAGCAAAGTAAATCCCCACCCCCAAGCTGTTTCTACCAGGTCACGGTGATGGAAAAACTTACACACAGACGGATCACCCCATCTCAAGATTCTAAATCAAATGTGAAAATTCCCCTTTGCCCTGGGAGCTTCCATGTTCATAGATTCTGGAGTTCACGATGTGAACTTTTCAGGGAACATGATTTGATTTATTTAACCCAGGCCTTGATTCTTGGGTACTATAAGTGGATTGTGTCACCAAACTGGAAAATGTTACATTTTTTTTCTATTTTTAAAAGAGATGTATTTGTTATGTATACAGCATTCTGCCTGCATGTATGCCTGCACTGCAGGCCAGAAGAGGGCACCAGAACTCACTACAGACAGTTGTGAGTCACCATGTGGTTGCTGGGAATTGAACCTCTGGACCTCTGGAAGAGCAGCCAGTGCTCTTAACCTCTGAACCATCTCTCCAGACTCTCCCCGTATTTGGAGATAGCTCTCACTTTGTAGCTGAGGCTGCCTTAGAACTCAATGCTCCCCAGGCCTGTGGCTCCTGTTCAACTTGGTGCTAACGAATAGAGTGTATTTTTTCATGACAGTCACCCTGGCTGTCCTGGAACTCACAGAGATTTGCCTGCTTCTGCCTCCTGAGCCTGGGGACCCAGAATGCAATTTAGAAATGCATCACTGCGCCCTGCCAAACAGAGTACTTTTAAACTGCATTCTAGAGGGTTAGAGTGACTTGAGAGAGTCTCCTCTACTCAACCTGTGACAGCTTTTGAGGTGGCTTTAGGGCTTGAACTCAGGGCCCCACGCTTGCTAGGCCAGCACTCTACCTCTGAGCTACATTTTCGGCTGGTGACAGCTAATATTTTCCTTTCTCCTTTCCACAGCCACACCAGGCAGACCACATTACCTTTTGCCGAGACCATTGCAGCAGCCTCCTAGCTTGGCCTCTGTTGTGAGGACTTTCACCCCAGCGGAGGGGCTAGGCAATGTAACTTTTCCCCCAAGACAAACCACAGTTTGAGTCTACCACGTTCACACTGCAGAACCGATGAGGTTTGGGGGCTGTCAGGAAGGGTCTCTGACAGGAGCATGGGTGACCGAAAAGCAGCCACACTGAAGAGTCTGCACCCAGCATGCACCCCAAAGCTCTGCAGATGGAGTCCCTTTCCTTCGGTCCTATCCAGCCTGCCTCTGTCCCTCTCTCTGAGATGCCAAAGCTACCCACAAGCAATTAGGGCAGAATCACAGTCAAATGGCTTGGAGGAGAGGTTGGCTACTCAGTGAGGGTCTGATCACCCCCTCACCTCCTCCTTCTAAGAGGGACTCTCTACAGTCATCAGG
This sequence comes from Peromyscus leucopus, assembly GCF_004664715.2. Lineage (NCBI taxonomy): Eukaryota > Metazoa > Chordata > Mammalia > Rodentia > Cricetidae > Peromyscus > Peromyscus leucopus. The sequence goes on from NC_051064.1 coordinate 142,963,120, forward strand.
CCTAGCTGTGATGAGCTTTGGCATGCAGGCACAGATGAACTCATGAAAATGGCGTCTGTTTGGTTCCACAGATAGTGCTGAACAGCAGCCTCCCTGCATCCACCGTGCCCCACCCCCACCCCAGTGCTTTAGTGTGTACTCGTGAGCACTTCTCTGTCTAAAACCTTGTGGGCTCCCCAGCTGCCCTCTGAGACCCAGCCACCCTCAGCCCAGCATGAAGGCTTTAGGAAGGGCCTTGGTTGGTTCCCCAGGTAGCCCTTATTCTGGCTTTCCTTGCTGGGGTGACCAAGTTCTAGGGTTAGCACTAGAACTCTGGCACCTTGGAAACCTCCTCAGTCCAGGGCAACCCAGGGTGGCTAGTCACCTGCCTGCCCACCCTCCCACCCGACCATGCTCTAACAACAGCAGCTGCCAGAGTTCCCTTGCAGGCTCTCACTGTGTTCCACTCAGGAAGCGGAAGTCCCTCCCCTTTCCCTGCTCTGCTGCCCGTTAGGAGTGTGCCGAGCTGCAAGAACTGAGAGCTAGCCAGGCTTTGCAGGCTAGCCTTAAATCCAGCACTTGGAAGGCAGAGGCAGGTGGATCTCTGTGAGTACCATGCCCCATCCTGGTTTACATAGGAAGTTCCAGGTCGGCCAGGGCTATACAGTAAGACCCCGTCTAAAAAGAAGAAATAAAGAAATGAAGAGTTGATGACTGTGGCTCAAACAGATGCAGGTTTATTTTTATTTTTAAGAGAAATTCAGAGGGGAATGGTTGCTGGCCTCAGATCTGCAGCCTTAGCTCAAAAAGGTCAGAGCTAGTGTTGCTGCAGTCCGCAGGGCCACACGATGGCTGCCTCAGCTCCAGCCATCATACCTGTGTTCAAGGTGTAACATCAATATGTGCCAGTTCCCCTTACAGGAAAGATTTTCCTTCTCCTTACATTTGTGCTCCAATCCATGAGCTCTAGAGCCAGATTAGCAATGTCTGAATCTGAGCTCTCCCACTTTCTAATTAAGCTGTCCTGGGAGGTCACCAGATCTTTCTGGCCTTAGTTTTCTCATCTGTCAAATGGGGTGTGTGTGCTGACGGCCAACCTCACAGGCCTCTGCTGGGGAGTTGAGATGAATGTAAAATGGACAGAGCTCACGGAACATTAGCTTATTTCATTATTATGTTCTCTTGGCCAGAACGGATTCCCCTGGTTCCCACCTGCAAGGGACCTGGGGCCAACAAGAGTTGAGCACATGTCACCGCCACGTAGAGACAGGCAGGAAAGAAGGTGTCTGGGGATGCAGCTTGAGTCAAACAACCAGCAATACTCTTAGGAAACTTCTATTCCGATTTTAGGAACCAGCTTGACATCACCACCTCCAGGAAGTCCTCCTGGATTTCTGCTAACAACAGACACTGATTAAGGTAGATCATTTCTGTTCCCCTGGTCTGTGTTTCTGAACACACACACACACACACACACACACACACACACACGCACACGCACACGCACACGCACACAAACATGCACACACACGCATGCACACACATGCGCTCATGATGCATACACACTGTTTGGTCTACTACAGAGCAAGGATCTTCTCTGAAACTGGGGACCATTACACCCCCTCTCTTTCTGAGTAAAAAGGACACTCCTGAGAAAGGCACCCTGGGGCAGGGGAGGCCCGTCACGGTCCTTGCCTCCAGCAGCTGATGTTTGATGGAAGAAGCAGGGCAGGTGATGGACCAATCAGTAGCTGTAGCTAGGGGCTCCTGGGAGGAGGTAGAGGTTGTGGTGACCCCCAACCATAAAATCATTTCGTTTCTACTTCATAACTGTAATTGCTACTGTTATGAGTCATAATGTAATATCTGATATGCAGGAGAGCTGATAAGCCACCCCCAAAGGGGTCACAGCTTTTGGGTGGATTGTGGAAGGAGCAGAAGTTGGGCTACAAAAGCCATTGAGTGCTGAGATCTCGGTGGGCTGTTCCGTGGGAGTGTGGATGAGAGCAGCGTAAACGATGGAGGCCTGGCTTGTGAAGTTTCAGAGGGAAGTTTAAAGACTCTGTCAAGGCCATTTATTATTTTGAATTAAAATTCTGTAGGTCCTGAGGCAGGTAGATCTCTAAGTTCAAGGCCAGCCTGATCTACAGAGTGAGTTCTAGGACAGCCAGGGCTACACAGAGAAACTCTGTAAAAACAAACAAACAAACAAACAAAAAGCCCGAAAGTGTGTGTGTGTGTGTGTGTGTGTGTGTGTGTGTGTGTGTGTGTGAGATTCTGTGGTTCTGGTTAGCTGGGACTGAAGAATCAGCTGTGATTTGACAAGATACAGAACTACTAAAGTGAAATCTTTGCTGGGCTACTCCATGCTGGTTGGCTGGAGCTGAGAAATTAGTGGTGATCAGGAAGAGGCCAGCAATGTTGAGGAGAAATCTCGGGAAAGTGTTTCCTGAGAGCCAGCACACAGAAGCTGTGTTCCAGACATCGCCGAGGTTGTAACATGTCACATTGGCAGCTAAACTTGGCAGGGTAACAATCACCCCCGTGGTGCTGCTTTGTGAAGGGGTCATGGAGAGCAGCTGAGGCTTGGCCCTGTGTGGCAGGGGTAGAGTCCCTGAAGAGAGCCCAGGAGAGGCCATTGGTGAGAGTGCAGGCCAGTCACAGCAGACCCCAGCATTTTGGAGGTGCCTGTCCCATGGGATGACCACCAGGAACAGCAGCAGCAGTGGAGTGGAGCCAGCAGAGCCTAGAGGACGAGCTGTGGGTGCAGAGGGCGGAGCCAGAGAGTGACCCCAAACCCTTTGGCAGAGTCCGGGAGATGGTGAGTGGGTCCCAAACATTGTGTACTGAGTTATTTACAGTTGAGGCTTGGCTTTGCTTTGATTTAATTGTGACTGTGCCCTGGCTCTTCCCTCTTGAAGGAAGAAGGTATTGAATTGATTTTTGATTTTATAGGAGCCCACAGCTGAGAGACTGATTTTTGAAGAGATTCTAGGTTTTAAAATAGACTTTGGATTATTTAAATAGACTGGGTTTTAAAGTGTTTGAATTTGTGTAGACTGTGGGACTTGTAAGGCTTGGAATATTCTACATTGTGATGTTCTTATTAATGTGTGCCTTTGGGGATGAACAAGAAAGGAAAGGTTGTGGCCTAACAGTGATGTGTTTGTGTGTCAGGTTGACAAGTTGTGCTGGCTGGTTTATGTCAACTTGACACAAGTTATAGTCATCAGAGAGAAGGGGGACTCAATTTAGAAAATGCCTCCAGGGGCTGGAGAGATGGCTCAGAGGTTAAGAGCATCAGCAGCTCTTCCAGAGGTCCTGAGTTCAATTCCCAGCAACTACATGGTGGCTCACAACCACCTAAAATGAGATCTGGTGCCCTCTTCTGACCTGCAGGCATACATGCAGGCAGAACACTGTATACATAAATAAATATTCTTTCTTTAAGAAAGAAAGAAAGAAAGAGAGAGAGAGGAAGAAAGAAAGAGAGAAAGAAAGAAAGAGAGAAAGAAAGAAAATGCCTCCATAAGATAATAGCTGTTGTTGAGACTTCTGGGAAGGAGGGAACCTGCTGGGCACTCATCCCTAGGAATTAATGGTTGTCTCTGAGATCGGTGCATCTTCTTGTGACCTGGTCTTTGAGGAGTCCCCTGGCTCCACCTGCAGCTGGAGGCCCTAAACTTTAATTCTGATCCCTTCAGCTACCTGTTTGCCTCCTGTTAACATGGTGACACCTGTCTTTAACATCTCTATGACCTGGCCTAAGATGTACATTTCCAGTGCATGGAGAACCAGGAACTCCCGGAAGGCATAAACGAATGTACCCAGGTGCTCTTGAAAGGCGCTTTATTGCTGTCGGGAGATGGGCTGCAAGGCTTCTGGAACAGACTCTTCACAGCTGTATTTTCTGGTGGAACGGAAGCCAGTATGAGTGACTCTGGAACATGGTACCCTCTGGGGCAGAACAAGCCCTGCAGGGTAGTAGGTTCCCAGCAGGGCCATGGCCAGGCCTGGTCTCTGCTCAAAAGGCTCTGGGTCTCCCAGCTTTTCAGAGCACAATGCATGTGGGCTTAGAACACACCCTATACCCATTGGGGGCTATCTGCCCAGGGTGCCTCTGTCCCCACACCCTTAAGCCTTTATATGACCACCCATGTGCCCCCTCTGCGATTCCCCCTCCCACTCCTGACTCAAGGCTTACTCCAAGAAGGATTCAGCCAGGGTATCTCAGTGGGAGAATGGAACTTGAACATGAGCTTAAGGGACCCGGGAATACATCCAGGAGGAGCCAGTGAAGACGAGGCCACGTGAGGAAGTGGGCTCAGGGGCACAGGGAGGGGTGCAGGGGACACCTACCTCATTGATCCAGTCGTTATAGGCAGACACACGGGTAAAGACCACTGGCTTCTTGTATGTGTTGCAGCCTTGGCCGGAGCCAAAGCTCACGATGCCATGCACCTGCCAGGAGCCGTCCTCTGCCTGGCAGTTGAGTGGACCACCAGAGTCTCCCTAGGGGCATCCAAGCAGCCAGCCTCAGCCCCAGCCCTCCCCCAGAGGCTGGCTCTGGCTGCTGTGGGGGATGTGAGCTGGGCCCTTGGCCTCCATACCTGTTATTTAGGCCTCAAGCTAGCTGTGGGGATAGTGACAGAGAAAAGTGTGGGGACTAGGCTGGCCTCATTCTGTGAGGCCCTGAGGTGTCAGCTGGCTCTTAGTTTGCTGTGATCTGGGATGATGCCAAGGGACTCTGCCTCGGTTTCCCTGACTGTTCAGGTCACTGTGTGTAAGCTTCTGAGAGCTTCCCAGAGAGTTGGAGACTGGGGACCCTGAAGAGGCCTGGGAAAGTAGGGAGGCTGGTGTGGGGAGAGGGTCATGTGTTTCAGAATGGACTGTCCCCCGTTGTCCCGGATGTTTTGTGGTCATACTCCGAGTCCCTGTCTCCCTGGACCGGTGCACCAGAGCCTCCAGGAATGGAACATGAAGGAAGTCACTTCATGCTGCTAAGACCCATTTAGTCTCACAGTGTGAAGTGGTTCCTGTGGCCTCGTTTTTTTTGATGTGCGTTTGTGCATGCATGCATGTATTTATGTGTGTGTGCTTGTGAGGATGCAGGTATTCATGCCAGTGTGCATGCAGGTGTATGTGGAGCCAGAAGACACCCTGGCATGTCATCTTCAAGTGTACTTCTCTCTGGCCTGGAGCTGGCCGGCTGGGCTGAACTCATTGACCAGTGAGACCCAGGAGTTCTCTTGTCTCCACCTCCCTAGCACTGGGATTCAGAGGCACCACCATGCTTGGCATTTTTATAACGTGAGTTCTGGGGACCGAATTTAGGTCTTTGTGCTTGCAAGGCAAACACTACCAACTGAATTATCTCCCCAGCCCTAGCCACATTTTTTTTTCTCGTGTGTGTGTGTGTGTGTGTGTGTGTGTGTGTGTGTGTGTATTTTTTTTTGGTGGGCATGCATACCTGTCACGATAGAGATCAGAGGACACTGTAGGAGCTGGCCCTCTCCTTCTCCCATGGTTTCTGAGGCTCAAACTCAGGTCACCTTGGGTCACCTTTACTCTTTGAGCCACCCCTCCCCGCCTCCCCGCCCCCCTTTATAGCGCACTTCAGCAGCCCATGTGATTGCTGGCTCCATTGGGACTTGAACTGCTCACGTCCAGCCCCCTGCCTCTCCCCATGCACTGGGGCTGAGCAGCGAGGGATGGGCTGAGTAACTGCTTTCTCCTAGGCCTGCAGGGTCCATCAGGGCTTGGCTTCTTAGTGGGGGCGCGGGGGGCGGGGGGGGGGCGGGCGTTGATTGGCTCCATCTACCCTGCTCTGCCCGCCTCCCTGCTGGCCCCTGCTGTGGGGTCAGGACACTCACATTGCAGGCAGAGATGACTCCATCACCGCCGGCGCACACCATTGTCTTCCTGACCTTGATGAACCACCAGTCCAACCGGGAGCACGTGGCGTGGCTCACTATGGGCTGCAGGCCCTGCTGGAGCACGTCGGCAATGGGACCACCAGCTGGGGAGAGAGAGCAGCCATGCCAGGGGGTCAGCCGGTGCCCTCAGGCCCGCCATAGCGCTGGTCTCCCGCCCGCAGGAGACTGGGAACTGGCAAAGGCAAGTTCTGGTGCCCGGAAGGCTCTGGGAACTGTGTGCGCCCTTCATCGGGACGGCCCAAACCTTTGGGTCACGGTCCCTTGGAGACTAAATATCTTTAGTGTGGAGCCTTCCTCTTCTTTCTGTTTCGCTGTGCTAGGGGTCAAACCCAGGGCTCTGAGTATGCTAGGCAAGCCGTCTGCCGCTGAGCTGGATCCCTTCTATTTTGCGACAGGGTCTCCCTGAATCGCCTAGGCTGGTCTCGAACTCACTCTGAACTGAGCCAGGTTGACCCACAATCCCTCTTCCTCGGCTGGGATCTCGAGGGTTCAACTGTCTGCCACTTCCTTCCAGAACTTCATCTTAGCTGCACACATCTGAAGGCTTTCTTCTCCCGGGATGTCCTTAAGAGCCAGCCTGTGCTTTCTCTAAGTCTTGCCTCGTTTTAATGTTCATTTAACCGTCTAGTTCAGCTGGCATTGGCTTGGGCACCCGTTTGCGGTGAGATCTAGACTCCTACCCCTAAGTAGATGGTTTTGGTTAGTTGGTTAGTGTATCTCTTATTTTGATACAGGTTCTCATGTAGCCTAGGCTGGTCTCAAACTCCCTATGTAGTGCCCTTGAACTCCTGACCCTCCAGCCTCCACCTTCCAAGTTCTGGATCACAGGAGTGCATGACCAGGCCTGCCTCTTGTTTTTGGTTTATTTATGTGACTGGGGCAATGAGCCAATTCCTGTTCTAAATACCTGATGAGTTGTAGCCTATAGAACCCTTACGTCACCCACCACATTGACTTGTGACATGCTTGTCACATGGTCTGGGCTGAGTAAATCAATAGTCGCTGTTATTATAACAGAGGTTTAAAATCTATGACGCTATCAGGCAGGAGGGAGAATGTGGGAGACGTTCTAATCTCGAGTGGCACCTCCTCCAGGAAGCCTCGGGGGTGTCCCGCTGCAGGCTGTACTCACTCCAGAGGCGACCCCAACCGGTGACGTAGCAGGGGTAGTCCTGAGGCAGCAGGGCACCCTCCTCTGGGATGCAGCCCACCTTGATGGTGTCACTCAGTTCCACGGGCTCAGCCAGCTTGATGATGGCGATGTCGTTCCTGAAATGCAAAGTGGAGGTTTGGCAAATGTGTAGAGGTGGTGCTGGGTGTCCAGCCTTGGTGGCCAGGGACTCCCCCGTAAACACCTACCAGCAGCTTATTAGGTAGTGGACACTCTGGAGGACAAATGACTGTGTGTGTGTGTGTGTGTGTGTGTGTGTGTGTGTGTGTGTGTGTGTATGCTCCCATGCATGTGTGTGGGATGTCAGGTGGCTTGCTCTCTCGCTCTCCACCTTATTCCCCAGTTGGTTTCTCACCAGTGAGGGCAGCAACCAGGAAGCCCTGGACAGCTCCATGTCCCCACCTCCCACAGCCCCGAGGTTAGAGGTTCTCCCAGCCACACGCAGCTTCTCATGTGGGTGCTGGGGATCTGAACTCAGGTCCTTAGGCTCGCACATGGTGCTAACTTTACGTTTGACACAAGTTAGGGTCATTTGGGAAGGGATCTTGATCGAGAAAAAAACCCTTTTCATAGGATTAGCCTGTAGGCAAGTCCGTAGGGCATTTCTAGAGTGATGATTGATGTGGGAGGGTCCAGCTCACCGTGGGTGGTGTCATCCCTAGGCTGGTGGCCCTGGATGATGAGAGCAGGCTAAAAGGCGGGCATGTGGTGGTGCACGCCTTTAATCCCAGCTCTCAGGAGGCAGAGGCAGCGGATCTCTGTGAGTTTGAGGCCAGCCTGGTCTACAGAGAGAGATCCAGAACAGCCGGGGCTGCACAGAGAGACCCTGTCTCGATTCCTACCCTGCTCGAGTTCTTGCCCCAACTCCCTTCAGAGATGGACGGTTACCTGGAAGTATGAAACAAGCCCTTCCCTTCCCAGTTTGCTTTTCTGTCGCGGTGTTTATCAGAGCAACAGGAACCGGACTAAGACACACAGCAAGCGCTCTTAGCCATGCAGCCACCTCCCCGGCCCTAAGTGACCCTTCTAATGGGTGGACCTGTCCTTCTTGATGTGGCTTCTTCCTCATATGCCGGTTCATGACAGCTTAACAGAGTGGAAATGTTCAGAACCGCTGTAGGTCATGACCCCCGGAAAGTGAGCCGTCGCTGCCGCAGGTCTGGCACTCACCACACGAAGAGCGAGTTCCACTTCTCGTGGACGTAGATGGTGTCCACCTCCGAGTACAGGGAGCCTTCCTCATCCTCCACCGTCAAATTGTACTTCCCCAGGGCCACGCGGTAGGTTAAGTCTTTGCTGTAAGGGGGAAAGAGATGTCAGGTGGCTTCTGGCAGGACCAACCGGAAACTGAGGGCATTGGTGACCCGGTCCTCTCGCTACCGAAGGGCTCTGTGGGGAAGGGAGTGTCTGTTCCCATCGACCCTGTGCATGATGGGAGAAAGGGCCTGTGGCTCAGAGCCAGGGACTCGGGTCAGGTATGACCTTGCCGCCCTAGACTGGCAGGCTAGGAGAAGTCAAGCTGCTATTGCCTCTGGCTTCCACATGGCAGTAGCCACCTGAGGGACTCCTGCTTGGCTCTGTCCTCCCTACCACAAGATCCTCCTGCCCTAGGATGGCAGGCAAGCGCCGCCACACCTGGCTTCCCCTGACTGCTCAGCGTCTCCTCAAACAGGTGCTAACTGCACCCCGAAGTCCTTCCCACAGCTCTCCAGTCCAACTGTAGTCCTTGTGTATACACCCCAACCCTTACACTCTGCTCCCAGGAGGAGGCTGGCCCAGTGTTTCCCAAGCATCCAAGAGCTGCCTCCTTCGCGCTGGCTGTTCCTGGAATTCCACACATCAGCCATGTCCTCTCTCCCTACTCCCTTCTTTGGGGGTTTTGCCCTTTGCAGAGCGATCTCCCAGGCCCGTCTTTCTTTCTTTCCTTTTCCCTCTTTCTTTCCTCCCTCCTTCCCTCTTTCCCTCCCTCCCCATCCCCTACCCTTCCTTCTTCTTTTTAGTCCAGGCTGTCCTCAAATGCAAGGCTATCCCAGCCTTCAGCCTTAGCTCTTCCTGCCTCAACCTACAGCTTTGTGCTAAGACGGAACTCTGCCAACTAAGCTATAGCCCCAGATCCCTTATTTTACTAGTTTAACTTCCTCCCTCCCTCCCTCCCTCCCTCCCTCCCAGTTCTGGGCTATCTTCTTTTAAATTCAGCCAGACCCACCTTTGCCTCTCCCTTCTTCCAGCCTCATTTTTGTTTGATAAGTTACATATTTACTTGTTTATCTATTGCTCTACCTTCCACTAGAATAGTGGAATAGAACGTTCCACCAAAATAGCCCCAGAGGCTGGCCTTGGTCTTCTCTGTTGTTTCTTGGCACATAGTAGGTGCACAAAGAAATGTTTTCAACTGATTAAACAAACTGGGTTGGAAGGAGAACAGCTGGGTTGGAAGGAGAACAGCTGGGTTGGAAGGAGAACAGCTGGGTTGGAAGGAGAACAGCTGGGTTGGAAGGAGAATCGCTAACAGAGAGAGCCCAGTGCCTGGAGCATTAGATACTCAGGTTTCCCGTGCCAGCCCCGCTCACTTGATGCAGTGGGCAGCGGTCAGGACGTGGCTCTTGGTGATCAGAGTACCGCCACAGGTGTGCCTCCACGTGTCATCCTTGAGGTACTGAAGAGAGATCTGCAAAAGGGCCACATGTCAGCCCCCCAGGGATCCCCAGCCTTGTCCCTCCACCCTCTGCACCTGCCTCATAAAGTGCTTACCTGCCAGGGCCAGCTGTGGGGGATGGCATCCTCTCCCCCTACCACTCTGGTTGACAGGTTGGGTGGGAAGGTGGGATCCCCACAGCTGGAGGCTGGGGAGAGAGGAGAATACAGGTGGGTAGGTTGTCCCCCGAAAGGGCAGGTGAGAAGCTCAGGCTAGCTCTCTGGGCCTCAGCTCCACCCCCCCACCCCCGCTGTGTGTGTGTGTGTGTGTGTGTGTGTGTGTGATATGAGAGGAAGAGCACTAATCTAAGAGTCTCCTGAGAACTAAGCCACATGGCGCATTAAAAAGCCACACAGGAGGAGAAGGAGGGACACTTCATATAGTGAAAGGAACAGGCAGGTGACTGGCACTCACGAAGGACGAAGGATGCCTTTTTTGGGTCACAGTACAGTGTGTGTATGGGGGAGTATTCAGTGTGGACTACACAGAGTCCCACACCGCCATGTCTAGGAAGTCGTGTGGCATGGTTGAGAGTGTGTGCGCTGAGGTGAGGCAGAGGGGGCTGGCATTCCGGCTGTGAGCCAACATGTGACCCTGAGGCAGGGTACTGAGCATCCCTGGACCCACTCCGTGTTCCCACCATTGAATGGAGATGTGGGCAAACCTAATACTTGTATATGGTCCACTTTGCTCCTGCATCTAGAGAACCCAGCTCCACTCCCGATCAAGTGCTCTCCTTTACCCAAACCAACCCAAATCCTATTGAACCCTTCAGTTTGAAATCTGGGAGAATGCCACCAAAACGGGAGAGCAAAAGAACCCTCGAGAGGGAGACACAGATGGAAAGACCGGCCCAGTGGCTCCCCGGAGTGAACGCCGCGCGAGGCACCTACCGTGGGCCTTGCTCAGGGCCCCCCGTCTCAGCCTCACACCTTACAGGGTGCTCTTCACCCCTTCTCCAGGACCTGCTAGTTTGGAAGTGGCTTAGCTGACACAACAGAACCCACGCAGGCCCCCAAAGTGCCTTTCTTGGGGAGCAGAGGACACCCCAAGGCCAGCTTGATCTTAGAGCCTGCTGGATGCAGCTTGTCCCCGTTCTCAAGCTTACCGCAGGCCACGATGGCAGCGAGGACTGTAATTCCCAACATGGTCAGGTGCTCAGGACTGGCCGGGGTAGAGGCAGGCTGGGCATTTATAGGGACGAGGGGGGCGGTGTGAGGTCACAGGGGTCAAAGCTGAGCTCACTCTGGGGACAAACCTGTTCTGACAAGGCCTTTTCCTGACCTTGGTAATTACTGTTTAATTTGGGCAGAAGATGTGGTTGGCCAGAAGTATGGGGTTTCCAAGACGGAGTGAATTCACAGGGCCTCTATCTTCCGTCAGAATACTGATCTAAACTCCAGGGCTGCTTGCCTTTGTAGATGACTGGAACTCAATTTGGATGTTTTTCTGCAGATTTTATATTATTATTATTATTATTTTAAATGTAAAGATGATTTTATGTGTATGAATGTTTGTCTACATGTATATCTGTACATCAGCGTGTGTGCCTGGTGCCAGAGGAGGCCAGAAGAGGACATCAAATCTCCTGGAACTGGAGTTACAGATGGCTGTGAGCTGCTCTGTAGGTGCTGGGAACCAAACTTGGGTCCTCTGCAAAGCAGCAAATGCTTTTAGCCACTGAGGTATCTCTCCAGCTCCATTTCCTGTTGATTTTAAAGAAATAGAAAGCGTTCTCTTGGGCCTCTCAAGGGCTTTGGCACCGCCCTGGGATGTCTTTAGCATGCCTATGAGCAACCATTTCTCAAGAGCAGCTGGCGGGGTGGGCAGGAATCACTTTGGCACTCTGGTCCCTGGCTCTGGTGCAGGGAACGGCTGGGCAGAGGATGCTATTAGCCCTGGTCCACACTCTGACACTGGGTGGGCTGACGTATTTTCTAGTCATGATAATAAAGACTGCAAAAGCTGTCATGGGGGCTGATGGTTTCCTGTGTCTGTGGGGTAGGGCTCGACACCGTACTGACTTGCCTGTTTATTGATGTGTGCTTTATTTGGCATGATTATATATATAATTTATAAAATGGATCCATTCATTACTCCTCCAAAATTCATTAAGCCCTGCTATGTGTATGCCCTGTGTACAGGAGGGAGCTTCCTGTCCAGCAGGGTGATATGCTCCCTGGAGAAGAGAACCCTGGCTGGAGCTCTGTAGGAGATGAGATCCATCCTAGGTGGGGGCTTGATGGGATGCAGGTAAGGTTTCTCCTCTGCTCATCCCACGTCCAGAATGCACTGGAGACCTGGAGGTACTGAGAGTGTCACAACCCTCCACTGTTTCCACCATTTCCCCGATTTCCACGGCCCGCAGTGTGGCTCTCAGGACCTAGCAGCTCAGGGCCAGAGGCTGGAATGGAAAAGTAACCACTCAAGACGTGTGGGCGTGCTGGGATGTGGCCAGATGATGCCCACTGGCCTCTAGAGAAGGCTGTGGGGGAGGAGGCGGAGTGAGAGCCTGAGAAAGGGGCAGGTGCAGGTGACAGGGGCCTAGATTGTCTGCTTCCTTCAAGATCTGGTGGCAGCTGGTGCCTCTTGAACGAGGTTCACTAAGTGGGGGAGGCTGAAAGGCTGGTGAGGCTTTGCCTCAAGTACCACAGGGAAGGGAGGGAGTTTGGGGGTTCACTGAACAGCTTCAGGTCAGCAAGGCAGAGTGGTAAATTCAATGGGGGGCTTGGGTGTGGGGTGCACACTTTTAATCCCAGCACTCAGGAGACCGAAGCAGGGAGATCGCAGAGTCTGAGGCCAGCCTGGTCTACACAGAGATTTTCCAGGCCATCTGGTGCTGCATAGTGAGACCCTGTGAATAATAATAAATAATAATAATAATAATAATAATAATTCCGAGTCCAGTGGAGGATCTGGGAAAGCAATGGAGATCTGAATGGCTTGGATCTGGTGAAGAGGTTTAGTGAGAAGATGGGGTTTGGGGAAGTTTTTCTTTTTTTTTTTTTTTTTTTTGAGACAGGGTTTCTCTGTGTAGCTTTGCGCCTCTGCTCTCCTGGAACTCACTTGGTAGCCCAGGCTGCCTCGAACTCACAGAGATCCGCCTGGCTCTGCCTCCCGAGTGCTAGGATTAAAGGCGTGTGCCACCACTGCCTGGCGAAGTTTTTCATTTGTTTGGATTAAAAACAAACTTTAAATTACATGTAATTATTTACATGTGCACACACACATGCCATGGTGTACATGTGGAGGTCAGAGGACCACTGGGTGGAGTTGGTTCTCTCCTTCCGCCATGTGGGGCCATGGTGCCTGGGCTGGCTTTACACTCCTGATCCCCCTGCCCCCGTCTACACCTCCCCAGGGCTGGCATCACAGGCAGGGGTCAATGCACCACGCTCTAGGGATGGCTTCTGGTGCAGTTTCTTGTGGGAACTGGGTCACTCGAGGCTCCTCGTTTCTCAGCTGGCTTTCTCTACAGGGCTCTGCAGTGGGCGGGTGGGGTCTTGGCAGGCTAAGGCTCAGGTCCCCAGAGCTGAGGCTCTGGCACCCGAGAGTCAGCCCACACTCATCGCCAGGCCAGTTGCAGCCTGAATGGAAGCTGCTCCCTTTCGATCTCCTTGCCCCGCCCCTGGGTCTGTTCCACTAGCACAATGGTTCGCAACCTGTGGGGTCGCGACCTTTGGGGGTCATATGACCCTTTCATAAGGGATCACCTATCAGATACCCGGCATATCAGATATTTACATTATGATTCATAACGGTAGCAAAATTACAGTTATGAGGTAGCAACAAAAATAATTTAATGGTTGGGGGTCAGCACAACGTGAGGAACTGTATTAAAGGGTTGCAGCATTAGGAAGGTTGAGAACCACCGCTCTAGCAAGTTAGGGAATCCCTAGTACGAGGAGTGTCGAGGACCAGAGCTCACAGATAAGCACTAGAAAAGCCAGAATTGTTGAACAATTATGGAAACAAGGCTTTCTTCTTCAAGGGAAGAACTGACACCAGTTTTCGGTCAGGAGGCTGTGAGCGGTTGTGTTCACACCTGGCAACCTTTGTTGTTCTGTAAAGCCACCCCTTATCAAATCGAATCCCTCAGACTGACTCCTGAACACCGCTTCTCAGGCCGTAGACCCATCCTCATGCTTATTACAAACCCCTCCTCCCCAGGCCCTTTTATCCTGAACACTGTTTCTCAGTCCGCAGAAAAGGTCACAGGAACTTTGCTAGAGATGTACTTCGCAAAGGAGTTTGTTTCAATATAGCCGTGCCTAAAGCTTCGTTGTGGTAACTGTCACATGGGAACTTTCCCTCAAAGTTTTACAGTGTTTAAATATGTGAAAAACAGATCCCTTGGCATCAGACTCCAGAAGTTTTGACCTAGAACTGCCTCAGTTGCACTGACCCAAGTTTCATTCTTAACCTCACTGGGACTGTTTCCCGACAGGCCGTGACGCTCGCAGGGATGGTATGTCAGGCAATGGCTAGCATGTGAGTGGTGTACCCCAGAATATATATACACCCCAGATCCTTGCCCTGCCCAGACAGGACTGTGAGAAAGGAGCAAGGGGCCACCTGATGTTGCAGTTCCACTCATGGCCACATGGGGGCAGAAGCACCCAGACAAATCAGAAACTTCCCCCACTGCTTAGGTTGTGTCTGTAACCACAAATCTGGAAGGATCTGGAGACCCCCAGTCCACCCACAGTTGGACAGATGGAGACCGGAATATCATGGGCTCCGCACAGACAGCTGTTTGTGCCAACACTGCAGCCCCACCCCCACCCCTGCTCCAGGGACACTGAGGATGGTGGGTATCTGGACCATGGGAGCTCATTGATTCTGAACCTCTGTAGCATTTTGTTATAGTTTCTTTAGACAGGATCTTGCAGTGTAGCCCAGGCCAACCAGCTTGAACACTCCCTCCTCTCTGGAAGGCTGGGGTGACTGACAGGTATGTATTACATCTGCTCTGGCCATCATTTTGGGGTCAGGTAGCACAGCCCTACCTCTGTGAAGTCTCAAGGCTGGTGGCCCTATGACAAAGCACAGGCCATGGGCTACCCACCCTGGGCAGAATCCTACCGCCCCCATTGGTCTGTGTGCCTGGCAACCTTCAGGCTGCCCTGTTCGGTTTTTTTTTTTTTTAAGATTTATTTATTTGTCTGGCGGTGGTGGCGCACGCCTTTAATCCCAGCACTCGGGAGGCAGAGGCAGGCAGATCTTTGTGAGTTTGAGGCCAGCCTGGGCTACCAAGTGAGTTCCAGGAAAGGCGCAAAGCTACACAGAGAAACCCTGTCTCGAAAAACCAAAAAAAAAAAAAAAAAAAAAAAAAAAAGATTTATTTATTTATTTTATGTCTATGAGTGTTCTATCTGCATGTATACCTTTATGCCAGAAGAGGGCACCAGATCTCATTATAGATGGTTTTGAGCCACCATGTGGTTGCTGGGAATTGAACTCAGGACCTCTGGAAGAGCAGCCAGGACTTTAACGGCTGAGCCATCCTCTTCCTATTTTTAAAAAGGGGATTAAAAGACAGCGCCCCTTCAGTGAGTTCCTTAAAGGAGGAAACGAGTTTAATATACAAAGTGCTTAGACCGTTAGTGTTGTAAAGGTGCTAAGGGACCAACCTCTCCGTCAGGAGTGTTCTCCTCCCCAGGCTCCTGAGGTGACTGCCCAATCCAGTGACTTTATCCTGGTCCCATTCCCCGTCCTCTTCAGTTAGCCATCAAAAACCACACACACATAAGAATATAGAATTTTATCTCATTTTAGTTAAAAAAAATAATCGTACCACTGAATGAAGAAGTAGCTGTTTTCTTTTTTTCGAGGGGAGAGGAGGTGGTGAGAGGGGGGACCAAAAATAAAATGCAGAAAGCTCAAAGTAAAGGGAATTTATATTCATCTGTATAAACACATCCACTAAGGCAAATGCAAGCCAGGGCCACAGCTGCTGGGCTGGGCTGGGCTGGGTCCCTCCGGTTCTCACGGGTTCTAAGACCGAAAAAATAAAACCTTTGCAAGTCCCCCTGGGGACTCCTGGGGCGTTGTAGTAAAATAAAGAGATATCGAGGTTTGAAAGCAGTGACACACTGAACGTTGCATAACAGTGGCCTGCATGGCCGTTCACTTGGACTGGGTGACGTCACAGTTTCACAACACAGCAACAGATACACATACACACACACACACACACACACACATGTGAGCAAGCAAGCACATGGGAGGATGGAGGAACAGCAAGGGTTTCGCCATGGCCTGCCTGGTGATGGTTGGGCTCGGGGAATGCCCATGCGTTCTAGGTGTGGGCAGGACAGGCAGGCGCTCTCAGGGGTGACAGACCCAGGGAAGGATAGTGTGAAGGGGTGCCAGCCCCATGTCCGCCTGCCAGTACACACAAACACGTCAGGCACTCCCCGGGGAACCAAGGCAGAGTGAGCGCTCAGGTCCTCCCTAGGAAGGCCAATCCCTTGGCACCCCACCCTCCTCTCCACAGCCCCTTGGGACCCTCAGCTTGTTCTAGCGGTCCGGTGTCAGAAGGTGACATACCCGGCCCTCCCCACGGAGCCCTATCACTCACATCCCCATGGCATGCCTAGCAGAGTGTAGCCTGTGAGGTAGATTCAGTGGCCTTCACCCTGCCTGGCTGGGCCCCATTTATAGCAAGCTAGAGTGCTAGGGCCTGGGTCTCCTCACCAAAATAGAAGTCCCCCTCCACTTCTAGCCCCTTGTCTATCAGCCTAGAGTGCGAGGGCCCGGATCTCTTCTCCAAAATAGGAGTCCCTCCACACCCAGTGGAGAAGGGGCTGGAGGGGACTCTTCTCTCTCTGCTGGTCCCTATCTAGGAAGGGGGCCATCAGGCCCAGGGCAGGGCGGCCTAAGGTTAAGGGCAGGTGGGTGGGCAAAGCAGCTGGTACACAAGGCAGGGGCGTGAATGGGCTGGAGCAGGCAGCAGGGTGGTCAGAGAGGATGCTGGTGGCTGGTGTCGCAGCCTCAGGAAGAGCGGGAGGGGGCAGGGAGGGCCCGACCACTGGGGAGACTCCTGAATGAGATCCGCTCACAAACAGTTTAGAGTTTAGTAGTGGTCCTGGCCCCCACAGACCAGGACTCAGGCTTGTCTCCCACAGGTCTCCTGTACCCACCCGTGCCCCTAGACTGCTCGCCGGGCAGGGCCGGGTCTGGGCCTTAGCCCTGGCTACTTGAAGGTGGACTGTAGCTCCTTAAAGGCCGCCTTCCGCTGCTTCACCTCCTCAGCCTGCTTCTTCCTTTCCTCTTGCTCGGCTTTGATCTCCTCCTCAAAGCGGCTGGACACGTTGATGGCCTGGACCTGGGGGGAGACGGGACAGGTCAGAGATGCGGCCTCCCTAGTTACTACCCCTGGGAGCTGCTCACCTTCTGGCCCAGGCTCACCAACAGTGGCCCTTGTGAGCCACAGTCACCCCTCTGTGCCTCTGTCTCTCTCCATAGAGAACCCGGCACACAGTAGCCGACCACAGGGGCTTCGTCGGGAAAGATTGAAATAAGGCGCTGGATAGAGCCCAGCTGATAAAGTGCTCGCCTAGCATGTATGACGTCCTGGGCTTAAGCTGTCCTTCAAAAGACGGGGTATGGCACTCAGCACCTGTGGTCCTAGCACAGGGGAGACAAAGACAGGGAGACCAGACGTTTAAGGCCAGCCTGGGCTACATGAGACCATATCTCTCCGAAACAGAGAAAGAGAGAGGGAGCGTGAGAGACAGAGAGACAGAGACACACAGAGAATAGTCACTGGTAGAAGCAGCACAGGGCGCTGCAGGCAGGAATGATACCCTTGGTGTCCTGTCCTGAGGCAAGGCGCACAGGTCCGCTAAAGAACGCTGATACCGCTGTCAAAGGTTGAAACAGCGAGAGAGAGAGAGAGAGAGAGAGAGAGAGAGAGAGAGAGAGAGAGAGAGAGAGAGAGAGAGGAGGCAGGGCAGCCTTGGGAAGGAAAGGCCTTAGTTTGGAAAAGGGGAATAAGGAAAGGTGAGGGCCTGGGTGGGCAAGACTCGGGAGCCATTGGACCAACTGTGCCCCCTCCATCTACGCATGTGCCGAAAGGGAGGAGGCTGCACACACGGATGTCCGAGGTCTGAGGACCCCTCAGCTTCCTCCAGGGCAGGGTCTCTAGGGAGCAGTGCTGGCTGTCTCCCTCTTTAAGACTCCCACAGCCCTGCACACCCCACAGAGTCAGCTCCTCCTCTGCAGCCTCAACAGGGCCAGGGAGGGACTGTGCAGTCCTCAGCCTAACCGGTGCCCCATACAGCTGGGCCACAGTCCTTGGCTCCTCACCTTGGCCTCGAAGAAGTTCTTGGCACCCTTCACGCCCTCTGTGGAGACGTCGATCTCGGAGAGGCGGGCCAGGACGTGTAAGCCACTGTCTTCCTGCAACTCCCCTGCCGCCGCCTTGCGGAAGATCAGAAGGAACTGTGGAGGGAAGACACGAGGGTCAGCAGGGCACACCTGGGACAAAGTCCCCGGACACACCCAAGGCTGTGTGCTCACCCCTGCAGGACCTGGAGCTGGAGCTGGCCTTTGGCCCCTATCTTCCTGGTGAGCCCTGCCAGGGCCTTGGGCTAAGGACCACACCCAGCTCCCACCCACAGCTTCAGCCTGCCTCTCCTCTTTGCCACCCACTGTTCCCCGCCATGCATCTACGCTGCATCGCATTCACAAAGCCCCGGAGGGACCTCGCTCACATTCTCCAGTATGAAGATGGTTTGGAGACATAGGTTCTGGAAGGATGGATGCTCTCCGACCCCAAGCCATTCCCGTGGACCACTTTGAATTCTTCCCTGGCCTCTTGTCACCTCCCATATTCCAAGAAGCTCTTGAGAGCACCTCCCCACCCCACCCCACCCCGTCTCTGTTAGGGCCAAGGACTCCCTGAGCACCTACCTCTCCACACAGGCGACCCCATGCTGCTGAGGGCCTAGAGCCACAGCCACCATGCTCTGAGTCTCCACCCCTCCTGCCAGTCCCTAAACAGGCTGGTCCACAGCTTCTGCCTCCGAGTACGTGAAGCTACCTCGAAGCGTGCCTGGTCCTGCAGCGCGCCTGGTCCCCTCGGCAGTACACATCACTCCCTTTCTTCTCAACCAAACACTGTATAAATCCTCTTCTAGGTGCCTCCCGGACCCTCGGAGCACACAGCCTTTCCCACAGCTCAGCCGGGCACACAGAAGTCATTAAAAACAGCCGGCTGTGGTGGCTTACACCCAGATCCCCAGAACTTGGGAGGCTGAGACAGGAGGACACCTGCCGAGAATGCCTTGCCAGCCTCACAAAAAACAAACGTCAGCCAGTGCTCAGGTGTGGCGGGCTGGGAAGCAGCCTGGGGATAGACTCACCTCCCGGAAGCTGAGTTTGCTGTCAAAATCCTCATCCACCTCATTGATCATGCTCTTCAGGCCCAGGTGAGTCTGGGGGGCCCCGAGTTTCTCCATCATGAGTTTCAGTTCCATCAGGTCGATGAAGCCATCCCTGCCGGCATCATACCTGTGGATGCAGAGAGGCTGAAGGATACCCTGATGTGCTTCAGGTCTGACTCTACAGCGAGGCCTCAAGCCTGGGATACAGGAAGTGGTCAATGTCTTCCTCTCGGAGCTGCAAGGGACCCCACCACATGGTCGGGCAGCATCCTGTATTCTTAGCAATGCTAATTCTCACACAAACCCACGGCTTGAGGGAGGAAGCCACAGCCTCCTGTCCCGAGTGTGGTGTGAACAAGAACTCATACCATGCCTGTGGATTCAGCTATTTGGTCTAGGCACCTCTGCTGGCACTTGAGGGGGTGTCTCGGTCTCACCCTGGCTCCAGTTAGGTGGTAGGCCCTTGTGAGCCGGGCTGAGACACTCTTCACAGTGGGGGCTGCCCTGTGCACTGGGGGATGTTCACAGAAGTAGCCCTCCTGGGCTGTGACAGTCAAATGTCTCCCAAACACTGCCAACTGTCTCCTGTGCAAGTGTGTGTGTGTGTGTGTGTGTGTGTGTGTGTGTGTGTGGCGGGGGTGGTGAGGAGGCAAAATCATTCCCAGTGGCCAGAGGACAGCATCGGTGTGGAAGGTAGTCTCTTATTTAATTGTTTTAGACAGTCTCACTATGCAGCCCTGGTTGTCCTGGAAGTCACCATGTAGCCCAGGCTAATCCTTGCACTTGTAGAGATCTTTCTTCCTCAAGTCGGGACTACAGATGTGCATGGTCATGCTCCATTATTTATTTTTTTGTGGTGCATTCCACTCCACCACTAAGCCACACCCCTTCACATGGGATCAGTGGTTCCTTTCTAACACGGCACCCTCCACACGGGGATCTGACTTCCTGCTCCAACTCATGCTAGGTTCCAGGAGAGAGAGTATGAGGGAGACCAGCTCCCTCTTATTCCGCCAGGGTACTCGAGCGGGGAGAAATGAGGAATTGGTAGATAGAAGTGTATATATAGAGAGAGACGGTTAAAAAACACAGGATAGCTCAGGAGGGCCTGGGTCCTTATCCACCAGCCCCTTCTGTCTCTACTAAAGTGCTTTTAAAGGAATGCCAAGGGGTGGAGCAAAAGACCTCCCTGCAGCACAGCCAAGTGCAGACCCTTCCAGACACCCGGTGACCATGCACGTGGTCCAGCCATCCCCTAATGCAGCCCTGCTGTGTAAAGCAAGCTCAGGTCGCAGTAGGAAGCCCATGTGGGCTCCCACAAGAGTAAAAAGCACCTAGTAGGCGCTTAGACTGTTGAATACGTGACTCAGGAGTGAATTCGGAGCCAAGAGTCTCAGCCGCCTTTGTGGATGACTGTATCCGGGAGGGAGGGTCATGGTCACGTGGGGCAGCGGACCCGGGGTGTGTTCAGGACCAGGCTGTTCTGGGAGGCTGCAGGGAGTGGTGGGGAGTGCTGGGCAGCCTGGCATGGAGCCAGCTGATAACGAGGCCTGTCTCTGCCCTCCTTCTTTCCTCTGCCGCCTGGTGGAGACAGGCATGGTGAGAACGTGTCTCAGTGTCCCTTTGCTGTGGTCGCACTCCTTGTGTTGTGAGTGGCCAGAGGTGGCCTCCAGCCCGTTTCCCAGCTGGTAAGGGCTTTGCCTGCAGGTCCATCAGGCCTTCCTGTCAGGGTGACTGTCTCTTGGGACAGAAGCCTGGGGAGAGCGGCCTCAGGGTGACATGCGGGGCTTTTCTGGTACCCGGGGCCTCCAGACAGGTGACGACAGTTTGACACAAAGGTGCTCAATTACAGACACTGGGTGCCTTCCCTGTTTATCTGTGGGTTCCCCTTTGCCCCTCTCCAGTTACATACAGCCGCACTTGACTTTAGACATCTAACAGCCCCCAGGAACTAAAAACTGTTTTTGGATGGAAGCTTAATTGCTTACTTTGATTTAACGCTCTTCATAAGCAGAAGCTCAGAGAGGCTAATTGACCTGCCCAAGGTCACACAGCAGTAAGGAAGGAGCTGGGCTAATATCCCAGGGCTGGTAGGCTGATGCACTTATCAATCTGTCTGCCTATGCCCAGCCTCCTCCTGCGTCCTGTGGCCACCTGCAGAACAATGTCTGCCGGGAACACCAAGACGAGCATCCGAGCATCTGTGTGAGGGGTATAAATAGTTCACGCCTGGATGAGTCAGGCTCGGAAGCACATCGAACACTGGCTTTGGGACCACGGGTTCTCTACAGAGTGAGAGGGCTGGGCGGGGACAGGCAGGCTAGTGGGCCCTGAGGACAGAGGACCTGCTGGAGTGGGGCTAAGTATGAGAGGATGTGGTGGGATGTCAGTGAGGCAGGCGAGGGCTGTCTGTCATGGCCCAGCCTCCATCCGCTGCAGGAAGGGCCCTCGAGGTGACTGGCCACCCCTCCGTCACTGCAGGTGGTGGGGGCTGGGCACCTGCTGCATGCTTTTGACAGACAACACGAGTGCCTGATGAGGGGCCTGCCTTTCCCCAGGCGAGACACAAGGATGCCTCTCCTTTGCGCCTCTGAGCACCACCAAGTCCCCCAAGTCTCTGGACTCGGATTCCGGTGAAAGTCAGAGATGGCGCGTCATGGTTCTGACATCAGGCGGACTGGGCTCCCCCTCGGCACAACGCAGAATGTGTGTCCTTTAAAGGACATCTGGTAACATCTGGACCCATTTTTGGGTTGTCTTAACTGGGAGTCATGGGTGCTGTTGAACAAACACCAAGGAAGACGCCTACAACATCCAGGACAGAACCCTACAAAGAGAATGGTCCAACCCTCTCTTAGTCTCTTTCCCGAGGCTGTGCTAAAATACCCCGACAAAAAGCAGCTTGGAGAGAAAGGGTTCTATTAGCTCCCAATTCCAGGTGACGGCCATGATGGCTGGGGAAGTCAAGGCAGGGGCGGAGATAATGGACGCAAGCTCGCTGTTCTCGCTTTCCCTACCTGTCCTAGTTAGCTCCAACTGTCAACTTGACACAGCCTAGAGTCATCTGAGAAGGGAATCGCAATTAAGGGTTTGCCCAGATCAGATGGGGCTGCAAGTCTATCTGCAGAGGGTTACCTTGACGGTTAACTGACTAGGAGGGCCCAGCCCACTGTGGGCGGCACCATTCCCTGGGCTGGCGGTCCTGGGCTGTATAGGGAAGCTACTGAGCACGAGCCAGAGGAAGCAGCATTTTTCTACAGTTTCTGCTTCAAGTTCCTACTTGAGTTGCTGTCCTGACTCCTCCCAATTGATGGTCTATGATATCGAAGTGTAAGACAAATAAATCCTTTTCTCCCCAGATTGCTTTTGGTTCAAGTGCTTTATCATAATACAGGAAGGAAAGTAGAATAATGATGTTATATAATTAAAACCCAAAATGGGTGCTGGTGGCTGGTATACTTGGTCTTCCCAGATCAATTAGCAAAATACAATCCCCTACGGACACGCCCACAGGCCAACCTGATCAAGACAATCCCTCTCAGAGGACTCGAAACTGTGTCAAGTTGACAATCAAAATTAACCATCAGGGGTCTTAAATGTCATTGGATCAAAGTTGAGAAACCCAGATGTCATGGTGCCTCTTGGTTACTGGGAGACCTGCCTGGGCTCCTAGATGCCAAGCCCATGGCAAAGAGTGCTCACCAGGAACAGCCAGCTCTGCATGGTGGCTATCACCGTGAGATTTAGTTATCTTGCCAAGTAACCACTACGTGCCAGGCACTTGGTTTTTATATGCTCAGCTATCATAGCAGGTCAGGACTGGGGAGGGAGATCATTGAGGAGGGGACAGCTTGGGATTCAGACCCCATGTCCCTTGTTTTTCTGGGTCCCCAGTGGGACCTACATTCAAGGGTCCAGGCTTCTTTCAAAGCCAGAACAACTCAGTCTCAAGGAAGCTCACACCGTACCTAAACTTGGATGTCAAGTCGGGCTGTGGATTCCCTGGTTTCTGGCAGCTTCAGGCTGGGCCAGGCCAGGCCCCAAACCACAGACTACATCAATCAAAGGTCAATCAATTACTAGGGCTGGGCTCCAACCCAGGCCGACTCCAGCCCCTGGGGGACAATGGAGGGGTTGGTACAGTTCCAAAAAAAAAAAAAAAATCAATCCTCGAGCCAGGTAACAGAGTCAGAAGCCTGGTGCCAGGGTGAGAGGTGGCCCTGGAGGAGGTGACCATTCCCGAAAGGTCCTAAAAATGTACATCTCCGATGTGTCTGAGGCTCTGATGTCGTCTCAGGCTGGGGTGGCAGGGCTCACCTGACCGAAGACTTGATTACATGCTCACATCGAATCCAAACCCCAACTCTGCCTCTGCTGGCCGGGTGGCCTAGCTGGTCCTCTGTCCCCGTGAACCTCACCTTCACCATTTCCACCAAGCAGGTTACAGAACTCACTTTGGGACTGAGGCAAGGATTGGGAGATGGTTCAAGCTGACCCTTAGCCCAGGGCCAGGCCCACAGCAGGTACTTAATACATGCTAATTAACAATAATAACTAAATGTTATTGTCTGCCTTTAGGAATTTTTTTTGTTTTTGTTTTTTTTTTCGAGACAGGTTTTCTCTCTTTGGAGCCTGTCCTTGAACTCACAGAGATCCGCCTGCCTCTGTCTCCTGAGTGCTGGGATTAAAGGCGTGTGCCACCACCGCCCGGCTCCTTTAGGAATCTTAAGGGGCAGATATAAAATGGCCAGCACACAGTAGGTGCCTAGAGCCTGTTGATGTCATCGAGATCACGGATATTGCACTGAGTGTTTCACACCCTTACTATGAAGATGGCAGCGACGGGGGGACTGGGACGGACACGGACGGACGGACAACAAAAGCCACCCAAGAGCCCCAAAGCACCGCTGCTCAGTGAGGGCCAAGATCTGGTTCTCAGCACCCCGGTCAGGCAGCTCACCATGATCCGACTCCCTCTCTCGGCCTTCTGGGGTACTGCATCCTAAAATACACACACACACACACCACTAAATCAAAACAAGAAAGAAAAGAGAAAAACCTTAAAAACAACAAAACCAAACCCCACTAGGCTGGAGCTGAGTGGGATGGCCCTTGCCTATAACCTCAGCACTTGGAAGATAGAGGCAAGAGGATTGCAGTGAGTTTGGGGTCAGCTTGGTTTACATAAGAGAGTTCAAGGTCAGCTAGGGCTGTCTTAAAAACAAAGAAACAAGGCCGGGCCGTGGCGGCACACGCCTTTGATCCCAGCACTCGGGGAGGCAGAGGCAGGCGGATCTCTGTGAGTTCGAGGCCAGCCTGGGCTACCAAGTGAGTTCCAGGAAAGGCACAAAGCTACACAGAGAAACCCTGTCTCGAAAAACCAAAAAACAAAACAAAGAAACAAAAAAACCCATGCTGGCTTCTCCAAGGCCTTGATGGTGCAGGGCTGGGAGGAGGGGCTTAGGTGGAAGTGATGAGGAGGTGTGTGTGTGTGTGTGTGTGTGTGTGTGTGTGTGTGTGTGTAGGGGGGCATAACTTACTTATCCTCTACTGGGCCTGACTTAGGGGTCTGGCTAAGCTGAAGGAGAAAGGATCCCCAAGCTGCGCCGCTCTGGGTCTCCCCGCTCTCCTTTCTCTAAGTGTGGGAGGTGACAGTGGGGACTGTCCCCATGCCTCCAGGCTGGTGAACAGCGGTTCTCAGGAGGCTGGACATGGTGCCTTGGCTGGGGAGGCCCTCGACCCTACTGCCCTTCTGAGCAGGAATGGAGGCTCCAGGAGGCTCAGAGGATCCAGGAGAAGGAAGGTTAGCCTTCGGGGCTCATCCACATAGCCTGGCCCACCAGAGAGGGCAGTGATAAACCCAGGGTCACACAGCAAGAGGGATTCTACTAGCTGTGGCTCTTCCCATCTTCTGCCTCCCTCTTCCTCCTGGACCACTGGGGCTGGGGTTTTCTCACGTTTTCAAGCATCTAGGCGAGGTGGGGGAGGGTGGGCCCAATCCTCCACTTGGGGTTGGCCCAGAAAGGCCAATGTCACCCAGCTTTGTCAACAAAACTCCCAGGCTTTGGAGCTCAGCACCTTTCCCTAGCAGTGGAGGGAGGCTGCGGGCCTGGCACCCGGCCCACATTCCTGCCTGCCTCCCCCTGCATAGTTCTCACCAGGGGCGGGCTCAGCAGCTGCTGCCCCGGATGCGACAAAAACCCCTCCCTTCAGCTGCCGCCCAGGCAGGCAGACCCTGTCTTTAGGTCTGAACACAGTCCTGTGAAGAAGCTGGCTTCCTCCTGGCTTCGTCTCTCCCCTCCCCAAGTTCTGATAATCCAGAGTCACAAGGGTGGGCAGTGCCTGGCTCCAAGGACACGCAGTATGGATGCCCGGCCCGGTGTACCCGGGCAGGCTCCTTTCACAAGGTTATCCTTAGTGGCTACTGGGCAAACTGTGCTGTGTCTAATTCTCAGTACAGACATCCCTTTTCAACAGATAAGGAGCCCGAGACACAGAAAGAGAGTACGTGGGCCAAGGTCAGCGGGAACATGGGTACGGCTGGGCTCCAAAAGGGATAAAAACCACCCTAGCTCCTGATGCCTCTAGACCCGGTGGGAGAGCTCCAGAACGGGAAAGGGTAGTTCAGTGAGGTCACTTCACCCAGCCTTCCGTAAGGGCCAAATGCCCGATGCAGGAGGCTCCCCGTTTCCTAAGGTGGGTCCCACCCCTGCTGAGATGCAAAGCCATGATCACAGCTGTTGCCCCAGCAGAGGGAAGGGCACAGGGAACCACAGCTGTCCCTTCTGGCACCCAGTCCCGGCCTGTGCTGCTGGCTCCAAGGGGCCACAAGATAGACTGCTGAAGAAGTGCTTTTTAACAGGTTCGGGGCCCCCAGTCTGTGCGCTACATTATTATCCCAAATATCTATTTTCAGGATTATTAAGGAGTAAGTGTAATCAAGAATACAAAATGGCAACCACAGAGTAGGTGCTTCAAACCTATTAATTCCATTATAATCATTAATTAAGTAGCTGTATTTTGGGGCCTCCTCCATCCTGTGTAGGAGGGGTCTCAGCGGATTCCGAGCCTCTATAGCCTCAGAGACCGGAAGGCCTCCCTGAGGGTAGGTGACACTTTGCTAGCTGTTCTGGCCAGCCTGGGCCTGCTTGTCTCTCTCTATGGGATGTGCAGGTGGGTCCCAGTAACGACAACTCAGCTTGGCGTGCCCCCACTGCCTGACTCATGGGGAAAGCCGGACGCGTATCACTTCTCCTTAGGGCAGAATCTGACTTTGCTCGCCTGTCCAAAGTCAGGGGTTTAAAGGAGGGGCCACTGTGCGATGCTCACAGTTTCCCTGCTCCAGGTTTCCAGAGAGCCCTCAAGCGGACAATTACTAGCTTGGGGGCTGTCATGGCTCAGTGTTGTCTTAACCTCAAGGCTGACACCACCCACAGGCTGAGCCAAGGTGGCAATGTGGGAGCATCCCGCATCCCGTCACCTGCTCTATTTCCCGCCCACCCTTAATCGTCACTTATGACAGGGATTACGGAGACTGTTACTTAATGTCTAATATAACCCGGCGAGTGTTAGTTACATACTCTTGACTCCATTCATCTTATTGCTCAATAGCTCAGACAGACAAAGTCACCTGCCTACAGTCACTCTTAAGGAACACAGCAGGAGCCTGGTACTTTCTCTCTCTCTCTCTCTCTCTCTCTCTCTCTCGTCTCTAAAGACTCTTTTTAAACATTTATTTATGTACAGTGGTGTTCTGCCTGCATGTCTGTGTGAGAGTGTTGAATCCCCAGGAACAGGAGTTACAGACAGTTATGAGCTGCCATGTGGGTGCTGGGAATTGAACCCGGGTCCTCTGGAAGAGCAGCCAGTGCTCCTAACCGCTGAGCCATCTCTCCAGCCTCTTTTGTCCCTCTCTTTCAGTGGTACTTGGGATTAACCCCAGGGCCTCATGCATGGTACCAAGTTGGACTCGAACCCACTTTGCAACACAACCCAGCCTTGAATTTTCTATCCTCCTGCCTCAGCCTCCTGAGCAGCTGGGATGACAGGCCTGCACCACCAGGCTTGGGGGGCACACAACACAGGGAGACTTGTGGAGATGCATATTCTGACCTGACCCTAGGGCACAAGTGATGCTGAAGGTCTATGGACCACGTGAAGGAGAAATCAGGGTCCGCCGTCAGACCCAGGATGAAGTGATGCCCCTGCTTCTCACTAGCTACGGGACCTGAATCTTCTGAAACTCAGTTTCCCTACCTGTGAAGAGGGTGCTGAGAATCTTGCAGGATGTTAAGAAAGTATTAAGAAGGGAGCCAGTGGGGCTAGAGATGGCTGGGCAGTTAAGAGAACTTGCTACTCTTGCAGAGGACATGAGTTCTATTCCCATTACCCATATGGCGGCTACAACTGTCTATTACTCCAGTTCCAGGGCATCCAATGCCCTGCACAGACCTACATGCAGGCAAAACACCCATATACATAAAATACTAATACTAAAATAAGTAATAGAAGAAGAGAGCCAGGGTCCTGGCACCCAGTGGGTCAATAGCGGCCCCCTTCATCAGCCAAATGGCTGAGTCTAGGAAGGACTTCCCGCTCAGCATTGTCGGGCCTGGTCCCAGCTAGCCACACCTGCCTGGCCCTGCAGCCTCTGTTCTTGCAAAGCAGAAGTCCATCAAAAAGGCTGTGGGCAGCCAGAAGGAA
The DNA here is from genome assembly GCF_004664715.2 of Peromyscus leucopus. Lineage (NCBI taxonomy): Eukaryota > Metazoa > Chordata > Mammalia > Rodentia > Cricetidae > Peromyscus > Peromyscus leucopus. The sequence goes on from NC_051064.1 coordinate 142,990,996, forward strand.
CTCAGTGGCTGCGGGCTGTGGGGGCTGTCCTTTCAAGAGGCTGCAAAGTAACTAACTCCTCCGCAGGGCTGGCCTTGTAGAAACTCTCTCTGGCAGCACTGATGACCCTGGGGCCTGGGCCTCAGGTGACAGAGAGACAGACAAGTGTGAAGAAGGGAAGGGGCAGATGTGTAAACCAGAAAGTCCCCAGAAAGGGGCGGGGGAGAGGTGACTCAGATGCAGAGGGGAAGTGGGAGGAAAGGAGAAGGGGCCCATTGTTGGGAATCCTCCCTCCCTGGGGCGTGAGGCACCCCAGTCCCCACCAAGCTCGGCTCTGGCTTCTGCAAATGAGGATCTGACAAGGTGCAAACACCCCTCTAGCCTCCTGGATCTGGTCATGCAACTAGCACTCAGGACCTTGGTCAAGTGACTCAACCTTTGAGGCTAAACTGACCCCTAAGTAATACAGGTGAGTTCCCTTGGGACTCTCTCTAGTAAGGACGGGCCCTGGGACATCTTAGGCTCGACACCACCCACAGGAGGCTGTAGTCTTTCCAGATGGTAGAAATACAGAAGCTTTCCATTACAGACCCTTTGGGCCCACCGCAGACCTCCCGCCGCCGACTCCCTAGGTTCTGAGGCCTTCGGCTGGAATTTGCATATGCAAAAACTTAGGAAGCTAGCTCTTGGGTGACAGGCTGCACCCTGGTCTTCTAAGACCACCCATGACCTTCACAGTCCCCAGACCGTATCTGCCGGTTCTGGTTTAAGTCACTCAATTCTTAGCGGGGCCCCAGAAGAAACTGAGGCTCAGAAGCCCAGTACCCTGCCCAGAGTGACCCAGCTGGGTGGCAAAGGGCTGTGTCCCAGCTCTGTGTCACCCCGAGGGCTGCTGTTTGCTCTTCCCTCTTCCTCTGCCACCTGCCTTCACGTAATTAAGTGATAATGAATTCATCTCTCTATTTTTGTTATTTATCAAAGCAATATGTAGCTGTCAATCAGAGCGTCTGTTGGGCAAGAGGAAAGAGGCGTGCAGGCTGAATCCCTGTCATTCTGGCCCCAAAGCAAAGGACGGCTGCCAGCCTAACAGCCTGGTAGCTCTGTTGGGGGGAAGTGGAGGCAGCCAGAGGCTCATTTCGAGCTACCTCAATGTCAGCGCTGATGACCGCCACCAGGGCCGGGGCATATGCTGACCGTGGGATTGTGACGGCAGTAACTTAGTAAGTACCGATTCTGTGCCAAGTACTTGGTTGAGCACTTGAAAGTGCCATCAGGGTGAGGAAAGAGGCTCAGAAAGGGTTAAGTAAAGTGCTCCAGGTCCACGTGTGGCTAGACCCACAGCCACCCAGGGCTGCAGGCTGCAGGAAGGAAAGAGAGAGAAGGGCAGGTGGACCCAGGTGCTTGTGACGAAAAGCTCCGGGCCAGAAGGAAAAGGAAGCTAGCCCGCCTGATGCAAGAGGTCGTGTGATGAAGTGGCGGGGTGGGGGGTGGGGGAGGCTGGGCGGAGGGACAGGGCCAGTGCCAGCCAGCAGGACAAGGAACTAGGGCACCTTCCTCAGATTCCACAGCAGATTCACAGTTCCGTGGCTGCCTGTCTTTCGGGCAGGCGTCAGCTTACAGAGAGCCCTCCAGAGCTCTCCCTGGGCTGTTGTCAGCTGCGGGGTGGGCATCCCTGAAATTCTGTGGGTCTGTCCCAAACCTTTTGGCCATGGAAGCTTCTAGAAACAACACTGAATGAATGGGCGGCGGGGGTGGGGTGGGGGAGAATGAGAGCGAGCGAGTGGAGCGAGAGATGAGAGAGAGAGGGAGAGGAGGAAGAGAGAGAGAGGCTGAATATAGCCCGAGGCCATGGGGTGGGGGAGCTCAGGCTCTAAGATGCAAGGCCTCTCTCTGTGCTTGGCATCAGGCAGAACTCAGCACATGTCATCTCTAAGTCCTACCTTCAGAAAAACCTATGATCCTGAGCAGGTCACTTCTCCCTTCTGAGCCTCAGTTTTCCCGGCTGTAAAATGGGGAGAGGGGCTGGCAGCGTGGGGGATGGCAGCGCCTGCTGTGTCCCCCCAGTTTCCCTCCACCACTGACCTAGGGCCGCATCTGCTCACCCACACTGAATGGCTGGACCAGAAGACTGCACAGTGGCTCTGAGGAGCATCAAGGCTCGAGACCTTGTAGGGAGGAGGCCAGGACATAGGTGCCCGTGAGAATCACCACACACAGCCTACCCCTCTTGCCCTCGGGTAGACTGAGGCCCAGGGATGACACCTCCTAGCTGTGGCAGCCGAAGGAAAGCCAGCTCTACTTCCCAGGGGCGCTGGCTCCCCTCCTCCCTGCCCCTCTGCTCTCCACAGAGTTCTGGCTGCCTCCTGGGACCTGCTGGGCCCCAGGAGGCAGCAGCCACTTGCACAGTGGAAGCAGAACAAGCATTTTGTGCTCTGAGAGGCCGTCTGCGGTGGTTCCCAGCCGGGACTCGGCTGGGCTGGGCTCCACGGGCACAGTGAGGCCTTGTTTCCCTGAATACAGCCTCAGCAGCTTTGTGCCCCGGCCAGGGACTCTGGCGAGGGGCACTTCCTTCCCCTGAGGTCCAGCTTTCCTTCCTGCCCTGTCACCCCTCCCAACACCCCGGCCAGCAGTGCCACTGCCAAGAGGCAGCTCTGAGGAGCCCACGGAGGCGCGTCTCCACTGAACGTGGTTCCCCAAAACAGCCTGTGTAAACCGAGTGCTCTCGGCAGGCACAGCTTCCAGATCGTTCTCTCCACTGGTTCCCCACCGAAGTTATCTCTCTCAAGCTTGCTCTTTAGGGGTATCTGTGTTCCCCCAAACACTGCCGTGGTCTGGGGGATAAGACTGCTACAGAAACACAAGAGAAGGGTGACTGGAGAAGAAAGGTAAATGGGCTGGTGGTGGCTGCCCGGAGGAAAAGCCAGGCACACACAGAAAGGGATGTTGGGATGTGTTTCAAGACACTGATGCAGGTATCTGTGATAGAAAACTCTGAAGGGAAGATCATGGCTTTCGGAGCTCCTGGTCCAAGTTCCAATCCTGATCCTACCATTTTGTAACCGTGAAGTCTTGGTAAGTAACTTTAGTAGTCTGTGGCCGGACTCCATCTGTGCAAGGGTGAAGAAACTATCTTGGGCCACGGGGCTGGTGGGAGGCATGCACAAGCTCCTTCTCAGCCCTATGGCTTCACGGATCTATGACACATGTGAATACCTTCAGGACTACCCCACAGGGCAGCTCTACCTGGAAGTCACGGCTGCCCTAGAGTTCAAAAGGAAGGAATGTGGATTCCTGCTCTCCAGGCCTAGTCAGTGGAGACTGACGCAGGGTCCTCTAGTCCTTGAACCTCCACATAGCGGTCGGGGGTGGCTTCTAGTCACCCAAGGCTGGGACCCAACTCTCTTCCCCTGTGTGAGGGCTAGCTGTGGGTGTGGAGAAGTGAGAAGTGGGAAGAGCCTTCCGAGCCCTGGATGTCCGGAACGCCCCCTTCCTGGCTTCCTGGTTGGTGCCTGGGCACGGTCAGCTGGGTGTGGCTGGGGCTGCCAACCCTTTACCTGCCCACCGCTTTCCGCTATGGGACTCCCTGCAGACCCCCTCCAGATCTCAGCTTCCGTGGTCTTTACCCCGTCCGGGCTGCACTCCAGCCCAGTACCTATAGGACCGACTGTTCCCTTTCTAGGAACCCTAGGTGGCGTGACAGGAAGTAGGGATGACTGTCATATGGAGGGGCATTGGCACCATCCCTAGCCCTGTGGACACTCGCGTTCTCCCCCTCCATAGTTTGATTTTTGTGGGGTGTGGAATGACTGAGCACACAGGTCTAGAGGATATCCTTCCAACCCGGTGAGGGTACAGCTTGGAATCATAGGAACTGGAGGGAGGGTAGGGGTGGGAGTCCCTGGGCAGGGCACATAACAAGGGGCCTCCTTTCTGCCCGGAGGCAGTATGGGCACCAGGGATTGTATGGGGGGGGCTGCTGCTGGGGAGAGGCCATCCTTCTGATAGAAAGCAAGGGAGTCACCACTGCACACAGACACGGAGTGAAGGGGTTGGGGGAGCAGGGATGTGGATCCATAGTGTATGGAGGAGATCTCTGTCCTGAAGGGATGATAGGGGAGTTACAAATGTTTGCAGATTGGGGGACAGGGACAGAGGAGCCCTTTCCTGGCAAGACCACTTGAGCATTAAGGAAATGGGACCTGGCCAACAGAGTGGGTGGGAGGGGGTGGGAAGGCCTGAAGGGCTTTCACCACAGTAAGTAAACACAGAAAAACTGGTGTGTGTGTGTGTGTGTGTGTGTGTGTGTGTGTGTGTGTGTGTGTGTCCCAACCTAGAACAAGAGGGGCCAGAGCTCAGCAGAAGAAATTAAAGGGCCCTAGGAAAAGGCAGATGTCTGTCACGGGTGCCGGGAATGACCCCCTTGAGAGGCACTAGGGTGCCTGAACCGCGGTGGGGATAGGGGAGTCTAGTAGTTGGGAGAGGAGGGGAGGCCACCGGCCCTTTCTCGGTGTGTGTGGGTGTAGGGTGGTGGTAGGCGCAGTAATTAACAGTGAGAGGGCAGTCGGCACCCTGTGTGGTGGTGGGGACTCGCGGGGGGCCTGTGATTATCTGGAAGGAACCTCGGGTGCCCCCAACCCGTGTGGGGTGTCCTGGGGGCAGCACCAGACGGGGAGGGGGTCACGTGCCAGGGCCAGGAGGGAGGGTCCCCAAACCCACTCGCGCGCTGGACTGGTGGGTCTGGAAGCCTCGTGGCCCTCTGGAAGGGGCAGCAGAGTTCTCCGCCCTGGTGAGTCAGGGTCCTGGGGGAGCCTGACTGGGGGATACTGGGGGTTCGGGCCCGAGGCCGGGTCTAGGGTGGCGGGGAACGGGGCGCGAGGGCACTCACTGCTTGAACATCTTCTCCATGTCTTTGATCTGCTTCCTGGAGAACTCCTTGAACTCGGTGTAGGGGTTGAAGACGCGGCGGCTGGGAGACTGCGGCTCGCCGATGCCCTGGTTGAGGTCCGCGCGCCGCAGCAGCTTGGCGCTCAGCTCGTCGTCCGCGCTGCCCAACGCCTGGGCAGCTTCGTCGGGAGCCCCGGCCGCCGCCGCCGCCGCCCCGTTGAGCCCCGGCTGCTCGGTCGCCTCGCCGCCTTCGCCCTCCATCTGCAGCCTCCGGCTCAGCTTGCTGGCCAGCTCGTCCGTGGCCATGGTGGCCCGCGCGCAGCTGCCTCGGCCGGGCCCCTGCTCCGCACCGCACACTCGGCCGCGCTCTTCCTCTTCCTGACACTCCCCGCCGATAGGCGCCGCCCCGAAGGTGGGACTTAGGGGACCGCCCACCCCCGGGCCGGCTCCCGCCGCCCGCGCTACGAGCCGAGTCCCTCTGGGTCCCCGGGGAGGGGGTCAAGTGCAGCCTGCTCTTCAGCTCTTCATCATTGCCCTCCTTCCCCCCGTGTGAAAAACCGTCAACATCCCTCCGGTGACCTCTGGGGGACCGCGAGCCCCGGGAGAATCTCTAAAAGGAATCTGGTTTGGGTGGGTGTCCCAACCCTGCGAGAGGGAAGAGGGTCCGCTCGCAGGAGGTGGGTGTGTGTTCAGGGACTGGAGAGGGGCGCTCCCCGCATCCCCTTCTCTGGAATCCCCACCGTTTGTGTCTCTGACACCCTGTCGGTTGCCATGGAGACCACTGGTCGTGAAATACTGGGTGTTCTTGGTAAGGTTGCCGGAGTCTGAAGAAGGTGGACCCTGGCGCTGGAGTCCAGTTGAGATTGTCCCCAGAGCCGAGTGGCTGGCATCTTTCAAGGGTGGGCAGCGGTTGTGAGGGAGATGGCACCCTACCCGAGTCCTCAAGGGCCCCCCCAGAGAACTGGGAAAGGGGAAGGGGCTCGTCCTGTTAACACGATGATTCAGCACAATAGCTGCTTGATCTGGTTGATGTTTGGGACTCCACCTTAGTGGGATTTCAGAGAGATTTTGATGTTGCCTCCTTGATGGGGATCCCAGAGGAGTGACCTCCTCCCCAAAGGCTCAGGAATGGGGGCTGGAAAGGGAGAGTTCAGAGGATTTGGCTCAGTCATTTAGTCTGTCACTTCAAAACCCCAAATCTGGGCTGGAGAGAAGGCTCAGCTATTGAGTGTGGTGGCTGCATTTGCAGAGACTGAGTGAAGATCGGTTCCTAGCACCCATACAGGGGTGTGGAGGTTGGGGATGGCAAGCCACGAAGGCCTATACCTCAAGGTTCAGGGGACCCAAGACCCTCATCTGGCCTCCTTATGCACCTACACTGGTGCGCACACCCCCTCCCCCACATACACATAATTAAAAATAAAATCTCTGAGCAGGGCGTGGTGGTGCAGCCTTCAGTTCTAACACTCAGGAGGCAGAGGCTGTGAGTTCAGAGTCAGCCTGGTCTCCATCAGGAGTTTCAGGACAGCCAGGGCTGCATAGTGAGACCCTGTCTCAATAAACAACCAACCAACCAACCAACCAACGAATGAATGAATGAATAAGTAAACCTTAAAACTGCAAAGCTACGGAGATCCACTGCCAACTGCAGGGGCACTAGCCATAATGCTGATTCCCAGGCCCCACCTAGACAGACATGTGGGCCCTTTGGCATCGGGGGTCCAAAAGGTTGCTTTCCGTGAGCATCTGGGGGAGGCGTTATTCTCTGGCACAGATGGGGTGTATATTCTCTCAGATGTGAGGGCGTTGCTGGAGACCCAGATGCTGCCCCCTCCTCCAGGCGAGGCTCAGAGAAAACCTGGGGAGGGCAGGCTAAAAAGCAGTGTCATGGAGACAGAGGGCACCCATGAAGGTGGGTGATGCGGGCTGCCACAGGATGACTTGCAGAGGAAGACATTCGATCAATATTTGTTGACATGTTCAAAAACATTGTTGGATTAAAAGATATTTGAAAGAATAAAATGGGCACCAAAAGAAGTCTGTAGTTTAGAAAATGCGAAGTTTTGATTCACTGTTTGTGAGGTTGTTAAGGCTAATAACTGTGCTAAGCCTAAGAGATTTTGTTTTCTTAAAGACCAAGAGTTATGTGTTGCTGGGTGTTCTGGTCCAGTTACTTGTGAAAGAAACAAAGGGAAGGACGTATTTTACTCACTTAATAGAAACAAAGGATGGGGAAGGAGGGAGGAAAGATTTGAATATTTAAATTACATCTGCACATACCTAGGTTTGTCCAGATGGCCTTTGCAAAGTGGGTAGGTGCCTTTCAAGGCTCTAGTGAGCCGCAGTTTACCCAAACTTATGACTTTATTTTAAGTGGAGTTCATGTAGCCCAGGCTAGCCTCGACCTCACTGTAACTGAGGATTACGTGCTTCTGATCTTTCAGCTTTCTAAATGCTGCAAGTTTAAGATGTGTGCCCTTGGACCCTGTTTATACGATGCTAGAGACTGAACTCGGGACGCCGAGCATGCTGGGCCACAGCTTTACCCTTTGATCCACGTCCCCAGCCCCATTTTTTGTTTTGTTTTGTTTTTGAGAAAGAGTCCCACTTTGCAGTCGGAGGACTTGAACTTGCTATGTGGTCTAGGCAGACCTCAGACTGGAGATTCTCCTGCCTCGTGTCTGCTGTGCTGCGATCACAGGTGTCTGGGATCCTCGCAGGACATTGTGACATCTAAGAGTTCTGTGCGACACAGAAGCATCTTCACTGTGGATAGTTTTGCATCTGTTTGCCTTCACTGTGGTGAGATTACGTGAAGGGTCTGCTGTCTCGAAAAACAATGCCTGTGAGAGAAGTCTGGGGTTTGAATTTGAACTCTTTGAAGGATATCTGTGTGCGTTAAACCCTAGTTCACATCCCACTTAGCTTGCATAGGTAGGATCCTTGGGAAGGAGGCTGGACACCCTTATTAATTATTATTCTTTGGTGTGTGTGTGTGTGTGTGTGTGTGTGTGTGTGTGTGTGTGTGTGTGTAGCTGAACTTGTAGAGACCAGAGGACAATTCTTAAGGGTTTTTTCTCCCCTTTCATGGTGGTGGCACTCAGTTAAGCACCTTTGGGATGACACTCAGTTAAGCACTGTGCCTGCTGAACCATCTCAACAGATGTTTGCTTTTGAGACCTGGGTCTCACTCTGTCACCCAGGCTGGTTCAGAACTCACTAGATAGTTCACCCAGGCTGGTTCAGAACTCACTAGATAGTTCACCCAGGCTGGTTCAGAACTCACTAGATAGTTCAGGCTGGCTTGTAGCTCCCAGAAATCCTCCATTTCAGCCCCCTGAGTACTGAGATTACCCAGCTTAGAAAGCTCTATAAACAACTCTTGGGATTCCTATCTCTGTGTGCGTGCGTCTGTATGCATTTGAAGGACAGAGGCCAACTTTGGTTGTCCTCTCTCAGGCACCCTTCACCCTGTGTTTTGAGATAGAGTTTCTCGCTGGCAAGGAAATTGCAGAGTATATTCTTTACAAGAGTGTTGGGGATTGAACTCAGGTCCTTACACTTACATGACGAGCGAGTACTTCACTGCCTGACCTGTCTCCCAGTCCTAGGTGAACTTCCTCATATTTCTCAGGGTTTACAGAACCCTGAGGCTCTGGGACACGTGAGGCAGGTGCACATTGCCTGCTGTCCTAGAGGCAGGCTGTGGTCTGCCCTAGAGGGCAGGCTGCCAAGACCAGAGGTGCAAGTAGGAGGCTGCATTTCATCTAATTTTTTCTTTCTTCTTGGGGTCATTGGATTTCAGGGAGACTTTTTTTTTTTTTCTTTTAGAAACTAAAGCAATAGCGAGGGAGAGAAAAGCAAAGGCAATTGATGGGCTCTGACTGGAGACAGAACATCCAGGAAATGCCAGTTGGCTCTTTATTAGGGGAAGTCCCTTTAACAATGACCATGAGTTCTGTGAGGTGAGCATGGATTCTGGCAGCAGGAAAGATCTATTCTGGTGGCACATTCCAGCATTTGGTCACGAAGAAAGAATGATCTTCAGGAAAAATCACCCCCTCAGCAAAGGATTTCTACCGAGGTTGGGGCGAGTGAGAGCCAATTCTGACGCTCTTGCAAGTGGGAGCCAGGGAGACTTAGTCATCGTTGACATGCCTTTTCTGCCTCCCACATTTACTTGTATAACTGTCTTCTGGGGAGGGATGAAGTCACATTAAGAAAAACAACAGCAGTTTGAACAAGAGAAGGGATGGGCTGGGAGACGGCTCAGTGGGTAAAAACAGTTGCTACAGAGGCATGAGGACCTGAGTTCGAATCCCAAGCATCCACACTTTAAAAAAAAAAAAAGCTAGCCAGGCAGTGGTGGTGCACACCCTTAACCCCAGCACTCGGAAGGCAGAGGCAGGCAGATCTCTGTGAGTTTGAGACCAGCCTGGTCTACAAAGCAAGTTCCAGGACAGCCAGGACTGTTACACAGAGAAACCCTGTCTCAAAAAAAAAAAAAAAAAAGAGGCGACTGTGGCTGTGTACACTGTAGTCCCAGCACTAGCCCTGTTGTGGCAGGAGAATCACTGGGGTTTGCTTCCAGCCGAACTCAAAGATCAGTTAGAGACCATTTATCAAGGGAATAACACATGCGCGCGCGCCACACACACACTTGCACTCAGGCATGCCTGCATACCCAGAGAAGACAGAAGACAGAAGGGAGGAACAAGACAGGGTTGGGAGGAGCTCTGGGTTGACCGGAGAGGGTATGACCATTGGGGCACATTCCAGAGTCTGACAGAACTGGGTGGTCCCTTCAGCCCTGGGATTCTGGGGACTCAAGAAAGGGATTAGTGAGGCCTTCAGAGATAACAGTGGGTCAGAGCATGCCGTACACAGCATTTGCCTAGCACTCGGGAATGCTAGCACACTAATTAATCACTATAAACATCCACAGTCTCCGGGAAGCCCCAGATAGACCAAGAAAGATTCGTGGAAGTTAAGGGATCCATCAATACTACTCGAGGCAACGTGGTGATGGCCGGGCGAGGGGTCACAGTCTCTCTTCCGTCTCTTGCAGCATCTGGAGGCCACTCAGTGGGTACAGTGGGGGTAGCAGCTGGTGTCAGCTGGGGACCTAAGGCCCCCTTGTGTGGAGAAAAGGGACCATTTGAACTGTTTATAACTCATGTATAGGGCTTTCTTTTGGAGTTATCTTGGAGATTATGAATTGACTTGAGAACCTTGATGGCATTTCAGATTACTTGCGTATGGGCTGGGGGATGTAGCTCAGTGATAGAATGCTTACTTAGCATGCATGGATCCCTGTGTCAGATCCTCAACATTGCTAAGAAGAATTAGTTGCATAGGCCCAAATAGGTTGTGGTTGTTCTAAATTGCATGTATGTATGTATGTATGCATGTATGTGTATGTATATATGCATACATGTGTATGCATGTATGTACCTGTATTCATACATGTATGTATACATGCACACATGCAATGTACACACACACATTTGTACATGCATGTATGCCTGCCTGCAAGCCTGTGTGTATGTATATATGCATGTATATTTGCATGTGTGTGTGTATGCATGTGTATATGCATGTCTGTATGTATACATGGGTGTTGGTGGTTGTGCCGGGTTGGTGTTTTGTCAACTTACACAAATCTGGACATATCTGGGAGGAAGGAGCATCAACTGAGGGATTGCTCTATGAACCAACCTGGAAAGATAATGTGTCTGCAGAGACTGATTAAAACTTCAGTTCTGCGGAGAGGTTGGAATGTTGCAGGTCCAAAGGCTAGTTACTTTATCTTGGGCTAATTCCAGCCCTCCGGAATGCCATTCCTTAAGCCTTCCCTGACCCCCACACTAACATCCTGTGACTAATAGATAAAAACCTTTTGGAATCTAGAAACTCAGCAGACCACCAGCTTCCGCCACTCTGAAAGCTAAGGTGTCATCAGATAGCATCTTGAGCCTACAGAAAAGCTTCCCCCATCTCTCCAAACTGGCCTCTCTGATGACACACCCACCAATGTATTCTCTGTTCTGTAAATCTCTAAAGACTTCATGATACTGCTTCTACATTGGAATATAGAATTTGGGATAACCTGGATGTGGCCTGGGAACTCAGGAGACAGAGGCAGGCAGATCTCTGAGTTTGAGGCCAGCCTGATCTAGAGTGAGTTCCAGGACAGCCAGGGCTACACAGAGAAATCCTGTCTTAAAAAACCAAAATCAAACCGAGCAAACAAACAAAAACCACACACACACACACACACACACACACACACACACACACACACACACACACACACACACACACACTATTGATGTGGGAGGGTCCAGCCCACGGCCTTAGTTCATGCCTTGAGTTTCTGCCTTGACTTCCCTTCAAGATGGCGTGGCCATGATGAGCAAGCCAAATAAGCCCCAGCAACAGAAAGCAAACCGGAACAGCGGTGGTGCTGCGGTGCTGGGTGGGTGGGAGCCAGGGGACAAGGTGCAGGAGTCCGTCCTCACCTTCCGCTGTGTCGGGCCTGGGGATAGAACTGAAGTTGTCGGGCTTTGCCAGCTGAACCACCTTACCAGTCCCCAAATGGGTTTTAAGTCACAGGCAGGTTAATGTCTAAGGTTAAGCCGAGACCTATGTCTGTGTGTTTGAACCTTCCGGGCTGGAGGGGGCGGGGCTCAGGAGACCCGGAAGTAAACAGACCTCAAGAGTCCTGGAAAGAAAGCTCCCGAGCTCAGAAGGCTCCTCCCCTAGGGTTTGGGGACGGTAAACCGTTGTTGGGGAAGGGGACTCTGGCCCGCAGAGCTGCCTCCAGGTGCCCTCCAGGGTTGCAGCTTTCCCGAATTCTCACCTGTGTAGGGTGGCCTTTCCAGCCAAGCAGGCCTTTAGTAAATACCCCCCCACCCCCGTACTTCCCTAACTTCAATAAAATCACTGGATCCTCAAGTAGCGCGGACTTTTAGTGGAATGGCTGCTTCAGGTTGTCATCGCTCCTGTCTGGGTGAATAGATGTTTGTGCACACAACACTCAGCTACTTTAAATTCCTTAAGACAATGCGCGTGTTTCTAGGGAAAAGGTCCCTGAAAGTCCAGCTCTTTCGGCACTCCAGCGCCTTTCTGGACTCCTTCCAGACATGGTACTAATACAGGCATAAGATTGTGATTTTTATTCTGGCACTAGATACTCCGGAAAGCAGTACACTTCCGCTTGCAACTAATCAAGACATATTTGTGAAGCGTGCTGGCCACTGGGCGTGGCCCGGGATCCTCTCCGGTTCTAGACGGATGTAGGGTAGGAGTTGAAGTGTGAGATCCACTGGACCCCACCGAGCAAAGGAGAAAGGTTACAGCTCTCCCAGCTACACTTTCTCTGGGCCCAGCACTTACCCATCGGGATGGTTGATGCCCTGCCCCCAACCAGCTTTCGGGGTTACCTTTGTGTCCCTCCCCTCAGCTCCAGCCTAGTACCTAGTCTACCCTGAAGTCAATGCAGGGGAAACAGTTGTGGAGTGAAAACATGACGACGGTCTGGAATGTCCTGAGAAGCTGGGGACACGCTGGGTGTTTCTCTCAACGTCCCCCTCAGAGCATCCGGTGGCCCACTTTTAGGTCTGAAGGTCACTGCCAAGAAAGAGAAGCCGCTAAAGTGACACCTCTGAACCCACATGACTTGACACAAAAGCTAAGAGGAATGCAGAACACAAGCCTCTCAGGTGTCTGTCCCTTGTTGTCTCCGAGGAAGTGACGGTGTCATCAGATAGGGTTTGGAGCAGGGTGACCTGCTGGCCTCTGGGCATCACTGTGACCCACAGGTTATTTAAGTCGCTCTCTGCTCAGCAGACAGGAGGAATAAGAATAGATAGAAGGTTCTGGTAAACACCGCATGTGGTCACTGCAGGGGCACCTGGAATTGAGGACACTGTAGAATTAACGCATAGTGGACCAAAGCAGAAAGAGGTGAAGCTAGATGAAAGGCCTCATCTGGTGCCTGGGACAAGCAAAATACCCCAAGGAGATGAATGGAGGAAGCAGTGAGTCAGCAGATACCAGGAAGCGCAGGGGCCTTGAGTCTGAGGGCAGCATCCTTGCAGGCTCGGTGGGGAAGCAGCCCTCCCAGGACCTCAGGCAGCCCTTCTGTGCAGACGACTCACTAAGGGCAAGAGCAGTGTGGAAGGAAGGTTAGGGCCTGTGCTTGCAGGTCACACTGGGATGAGCTTGGAGGAATATTGTCCATGGTGGTCTTCCGGGAGTTCCAGGGTTTCTCTATGCACCCCACGTGGGTCTTGAACTCATTATAGAGCTTAGGTTGGCCTTGAACTTTGAATGAGCTTCTTGTCTCAGCCTCTCCTATCCTGGAATTACAACCATGTGTCATCTGGTTGTCCCGGAGTTCTAGCGAGGACTAGGCACGAAGACTGTGATGTGTTTAGTGCCACACGTGACTCTCAAACTGCTCTCCGTGGGAGCTGGAGAGATGGTTCAGGTAAAGGGCTTGCCACGGGGGTGGGAGGACCCGAATTCAGTACTCTTAGAACTCACATATAAAAGGCCAAGCAGGGAAGCTCATGCCTGTAATCCTAGTGCTGTGGAGGTGGAGACAGGAGGATGCCTGAATTCACTGGCCAGCAAGTCCAGCTAAACTGGTGGCTCCAAGTTAAGTGAGAGATCCTGTCAAAAGTAAGGTGGAGAGAGTGACTGAGGAAGATACATAACACATAACTGACCTCTGGTCTTTACCCATCTCATGGTGAAGACAGTAATCATGTAGCTACCTGGTAGCCACATGGCAGGCAGCAGCCATGCACATGCTGTTCATCTGGTCTTGAGGATAGTTTAACACAAGGATGGGTAATTCTGACCATTTTTATAGATAAAGTTTTATTGAAACACAGCCATGATCATCCATTTACTTAATTGCCCCAGAGAGAGAGTTAAATAATGTTCACAGAGATACTATGGCTGATGATGCATAATAATGACTTTTTACAGAAAAGGGCTTTTGTTCCCTGGCTAACTTTATCCTCACCAATCAGTGAGCAAACAGTGGGGGCCTGGACTTCCTTAAGTAAAATGGCATGCTGAAGAAGTCCAGCCTCCAACACCTGCTGCGCCACCTGGGGCAAGTTACTTATCGACCAACCATGGACTCCTCATTTCACAGGCAAACAGGAGCTGTGCACAGAGGGAGAAGTGGAGTCATGCCTAGACTGTGTCCAGCATGGTGTCTCCTGTCACAAGGAGATGACAAAAACTAGTTACCGTTAGTTGTCAGATTCTGACTGCCGGGAGAGGGTCATGGCCGCACGCAGCTCTCGAAAGAATGCCCAGTAGCAGACCACGACAAAGCCAAAAGAACAAGTGGCCACCACAGTGAATTCTTATTGGAACACACTCCCAAACCAACGACTCAACTTCTTTCAGTTAAAGTGGCGGTCAGAGGGCTGGAGAGATGGCTCAGAGTTCAGCTCCCAGCACCCACAGCCACATGGGTGACTCACAACTCCAGTTCCAGGGGAGCTGATGCTGTCTTCTGGTCTGCATGGGCTCCTGCACAGACAGGCACACATTTACGCCTAAGTGATAAATGAAAAAATATTGTAAGAAACCATGGATCAGGAGCTGGGGAGAAGGATGGATGGCTCGGCAGTTGAGAACATTGGCTGCTCTTCCAGAGGACCCAGGTTCAATTCTCAGCACCCACATGGTGGCTCACAACCACCTGTAACTCCAGTGCTAGGGAATCTGACTCCCTCTTCTGGCCTCCACAGGCATTGCATGCACATGGTGCACATACATTCAAGCAGGCAAACACTCACACACATAACATTTAAAAGCCGTAGATTTGTGATATGAGGTGAGCAAAAGTCAAAGCGAGGAGGGCTAACACAAGAACATCCCTGGCCCATAGCAGGATCTGTTGCTGGACTGAAGGCTAATTGTTTCCCTGAAAAGGTGACTGACCAGTCCAAGGAAACGCGCTTCTCTGACAATAAGACTCCACTTAGACAGAACATACGGTTTCTGCTTCCCAATCTTGGGGTCTCAGGGAGGGAAGCTGTTTATGCTAAAAGCGAGATGAAACTCAAAACAAGCAACCTGCTAATGTGTCCGTCACAGAATGGAGGCATGGCTATGGATTCCTGGGAACAGATGGGCAAAGAAAAACATTAAAAAAAAAAAAAAAAAAAAAAAGCCAGCCACATAAGGTCATGAGTTGTCCCAAAATAACCAGAGACACTGAGAGGACGGATGTAAGCAGCAGATCTTGATGGAAACCAGGCCAGCTGATAAGCTGAAACAGTCCACCCTGCCCTCCTGCTCAGGAGGCCCCTTGCAGGAGAAAGAGGGTGACAATCAGCATTTGCAGGTTTTGGTTTCCTTGGATCCTGACCGGATTGTCTTCCCCTCTAACCCCCCTCTCCCCCCAAATCAGAAACCACAGTTCTTACTAGGAGCAAGCTTTGGAATGAAGATCTGGAAGCTGTTTTTTTCCCACCCAGACATCCTCTGACTCTGGCTTCTGCATCGGCAGGCACTGGTGATGCTGCCAAGCTGTGAGAGAAGGCACCTTAGCTGCAGAGTCACGATTCCGGGCTTCCACACGGGCTGCCGTCAGCAGGGCAGAAGGGGATGTGTGCCATAGCTTCTTGGGGGAGCCGGGGAAGAGAGGCAGGAGGAACTGAAGGTGACTTGTCCTAGTCGGGCATAGCCCACCCACTCATGCATCCAAGGTCACGTTGCTGGTGTGCCTCAGAGCCACCAGTGTGTGTACGGGGGAGAAAAGCCACTTTGGGGCTGTCCCAGGCTCTGCTTTTGTGTGGCTAACTTTCTATTGTATTCTCTAGCTCATCTCAACTCCTTTAAATAACTACCTTCCTGGGTTTCTCCTGTGTGCAGCCAAGGAATCTGGTGTGTGTGTGAGTGTGAGTGTGTGTGTGTGTGTGTGTGTGTGTGTGTGTAGCTACTGGTGTGTGCACATGTGTGTGGAGGTCAATATTCAACCTCAGGTGTGAGACCTCAGGTGTCTCTGTCTCTCTTGTGCCTTGAGACAAGGTCTCTGACTGGGTCCTGGAAGCCAATGATTAGGCTGTCCTGGCTGGCTAGGGAGCAGGAGGGATCTGCCTGTCTGCCACCCCCACAGTACTGGGATTGGAAGTACATAGCCCGCTTTTTTACGTGGGTTCTGGGGATGGACCTCAGGTCTTCATGCTCACACAGAAAGCTCTCTACTGACTGAACCATTGACCCAACAGAACCCAGGTATCTGGCTCCAGCGGAAGGCAGAGGCGGGCCCTAGGGCCAGCTGCCCTTTAGAAGGGACTGAGATTTAGGACTGAGACTGACCAGAAAGCAAGGTAGCATTCTCCTTGCTTCATTGGCTTCAATGTGTGGGGACAAGCAAAGTTCAGAGATAGGCAGCCCCATCACGGCTTAGAGCTCATGGATGCCACCAGACTCCTCAGGATCCTCTTCCTTTCTATTCTATTGTCACTGAAAGGCAGCTTTTCCCTTTTGTTTCAGAAGCAAAGCCCTCCCAGGACGCTGACGTCTGTGTCGATGTCCGGCTCTGTACAGTAATTCTAGCTGCAAGGGAGGAGGAAAGACCAAGACGTGTAGCTTTTAGCCTGTGTTGCACAGGACTCGATGACCACACAGTGACTAAACAGCGATAGGGGCTGCTCCCAGTGGCTTCTATCTGCACAGTCCCCATGCTAGCTCTCTGGGCTTCTGGGCCTCTATATACACATACTCTGACTTCCCTTCCGGAGGACCCGCTCTTTCTGTCTCTCTCTGAATGTAAGTGGGAACTTGGCTGACCAGGCCCTGGGACTGCTTCACCATTCATCCCCAACTCACTAATGACCTGAATGGCATCTCAGTGTCCACTTGTAGATGCCAAGGACGGAGGTGCTGATGGGCTCGGCTTGAACTGGGAGTCAGGTCAGTGATAACCGGTCTGCTATGGTTGATGATGCAGCAAATCGGATGCGGGTTGCTGCTCCAGGGAAGGCAGGTGTGAGGAAGTGAGGTCAGTTGTAAAGGTGAAAAAATATTACCGTGTCTCTCCCTTCCCTCTCCTCCCTCCCTCCCCCCCCCTCTCTCTCTCTCTCTCTCTCTCTCTCTCTCTCTCCTTCCTCCCTCTCTTCCTCTTTCTTTCTTTCTTTCTTTCTTTCTTTCTTTCTTTCTTTCTTTCTTTCTTTCTTTCTTTCTTTCTTTCTTTCCTTTCTTTCTTTCTTTCTTTCTTTCCTTTCTTCCTTCCTTCCTTCCTCCTTCCTTCCTTCCTTCCTTCCTTCCTTCCTTCCTTCCTTCCTTCCTCTCTCTCTCTCTCTCTCTCTCTCTCTCTCTCTTTCTTTCTTTCTCTTTGTGGTGCTGGGGAAGGAACCGAGAGTCTTGTCCATGCTAGACAAATCTCTCCACTACAGAGCCAATCTCAGTGACCACACAATTTATTTTCTTTTCTTTTTCCTTCCTTCCTTCCTTCCTTCCTTCCTTCCTTCCTTCCTCCCTCCCTCCCTCCCTCCCTTCCTCTCTCTCTCTCTCTTTCTCTCTCTCTCTCTTTCTTACTGTCGTTCTTACTTTTTTTTTTGAAACAAGGTCTTCTTACATAGCTCAGGCTAGCCTTGAACTTACTATATAACCTAAGCTTGACTTTATTCTTGCAATCCTCCTGCCCCCACCTCCTGAGCACCGGGATCACACACACGTGCCACCATCCTGACTAATATGACCCTTGAATAATCTAAAATCCAACAGATTCCTACAGGCATACTTTCAACACATGTGAATCCTATGCACATGTACAACAGACAAACAGTATGTGTCTGTCCACATGCCTTGGTTCTCAAGCATGCCCCAGCTTCTCTGACTGTGGCTTAACTTAGTGATCTGTATTGGTTTTTGGATGAAAAGTTGCTATTTGGGAGTTTGAGGACAAGGGCCAATAAAATTATTCAGTTCCGGTGTGTGTGTGTGTGTGTGTGTGTGTGTGTTGATGTGTGCATATGTATGTGGATATGAGCACTCATATCCCAGCCTTCTGGGCTTCTGCATGAGTGTATACATGAGTGCTCACTCTATCACTTTTTCACCTTGTCCCACTAAGTTGGGGTATCTCATTGACCCGGGACCTAAGCTGGTGGCCCACAAGCCCCAGCAATCCTCCTGTCTATCTGCTTACATCACTGCAGTTGCAGGTGAGTGTCCAGACACACCTGGCTTTTCAAAAGGTACTGGGGATTTGAACTCAGGACCTCATGCTTGAGCACTGAACCATCTCATCAGCATGCCCCTTTTGAGACAGCGTCTCAAGTTTGGCTGTCCCCAAACTTGCTATGTACTTGAGGCTGACCTTGAACTCCTGCCCCCCACTTCCCTTAACTCTGGAGTGCTGGGATCACAGGTATGGCTCAGTTCAGGTTCTTCATGAAAAATATTATTGAGATTTTTCAAGAGCTTTAAAAAAAGCCTTTCTTTAATATTTAAAATTATTTGTTATGTGTGTGCTCATGTGCACCATGTGTATGCGGTTCCCTGTGGAGGCCAGAAGAGGGCGTCAGATCTCTTGGAGCTGGAGTTACAGATGGCTGTGAGCTGCCTTGCCAGTGCTGGGAACTAAACCCGGGTCCTCTAAAAAGCAGCCAGTGCTCTTAACCACTGGGCAGTCTCTCTAGCCCTTCAGAAGCATTTTTAAGGTCAAGTACAGTTCACCTCTCTGATTTTGGATACACCTGTCATGGAATACTACAAAGAGTTTATCCTCTACTCTCCAAGTTTTAACAAGTATAAAGAATACATTTGGTTTTAGAATACCTGATGGTCAGCTTTACTTGTCTGTTTGACACAGCCCCGAATCACCCGAGAAGAGAGTCTCAAGGAGGGATGGCCTACTCCATTTGGTCTGTGGGCATAGTGATGGGGTATCGCCTTAATGAAATTCATTGATGTGGGAAGACCCAGCCCACCATAGGTGGCATCATTCCCTAGGCAGGGGTACTTGAACTGCAGTAGAGTAGAGAAATTGAGCTGAGCACAGCGAGTGAGCATGCATAGGCACATTTCTCTCTGCCCTTGGCTGTGGGTGTGACGTGACTGGCTGTTTGAAGTTCCTGCCTTGACACTGGCAAAATAACTTGAAACAAACCCTTTATCCCCTAGGCTGCTTTTTGGTCCGGGTATTTTTATCATAGCAACAGAAATGAAACTAGAACAGAATATGAAAATATTTTTATTGTGACTTTTAAAAATAAACAACAACAATCTATTTTGTGTCCTTTGGCTCCTTCTCCACCTAGGTGTGGCTGGCTGCAAGGCCAAGAAAGAATGTCAGTGAGGAGGTGGACAGAAGGCAGTACACTAGAGAAGAAAGAGAGTCTCTGTGAACACCATGGAAACAGAGAACGTGTTCTTTGGTGACTGAGTCCTTGGTCTGTCCTGTAGCCAGAGACAGGGAAGACAAGGGTCACTCGGTCCAGCAGAATGGACAATGTGACAGAATTAGACAGCCAGCCTCTGAGCCCAGCTCCTGAGTTTACCGGCTGAGAGACTGTAGGCAGGCCAGTCAACCTCTCTGGGGTTTGACACCCAGCTCTGTGAAATGGAGGAATGAAGGGCTTGGGGAAAGGATTCTTTGAGAAGTGATTGAGAACTGCAAAGTGCTGTAGACATGTCAGTCAGGATTACAGAAGCGATGGAATTTATTGGCATTCTAAATTTATTATATTAAACTCAGATATAAATTCAGCTTCCCCTTTGCCTTGTGGCTCCAGTTGGGTCTCCTGGAGCTCCTTAGAGGAGCCGATGCTTGGGTACACTGTAACCCAAAAGTGAACCACACAACTGTGTCCACAAAACTAGGAGTCTGGGTTATAGACATATTCTTTATATACCTGCATGTATATACATTTATAGATATTTAAAAAAAATCTTCTCTCCACATAATCCAAAATACATTCTGTGCAAAATATCAAACCATCTTTAAAGTGCTATAAAAATCCCTCAGTTACTGGAGAGTCAAACCGACTCACTCAGGACCATCTGAGGCCCTCGGACAGTGTGTTTTCTATTTCTTTCCACCCTGCTTAGCAAACGAAAGACTCTGGCTAGACCTGCATGCCTCCTTCTTTGTCTCTCTTTCTTGGCCCGTCTTCAGGGTGGCTTTCTTGGCTCCAACCTTCAATGAACAAAGAAGAACAGATACACAAAATTTGTCAGTACAGTCAGGGACCCAAATGACCTATGCATTTTTTGTAAAGATTTACCTTTTTTTTTTTTTTTAAAAAAAAAAAAATTCAAGACAGGGTTTTTCTGTGTAGCCTTGGCTGTTCTGGAACTCACTCTGTAGACCAGGCTGGCCTCCAACTCACAGAGATCCGCCTGCCTCTGCCTCCCGAGTGCTGGGATTAAAGGCGTGCGCCACCACCGCCCGGTCTTTATTTTTAAATTATGTGTATGTGTCTGTATGTGTCTGAGTACATGCATGCTTGTTCAGGTGCCTGAGGAGTCCAGAGGCAGCAGATTGCTCCTGGAGCTGGAGTTACATGCGTGTGTGAGATGCCTGACGTGGGTGCTGGGAGTCAAACGCCACTCCTCTGCCAGAGCAGTACAAGCTCTCAGCCGGTGAGCCGGCAATGCCAGACCCTGTGCAGGTTTTGTTCATGAAATAAAGTAGAATGCATACACACACAGCTCTGAACAGGGGGTGCAATGATCGGTCAGGGCCATGCTCCCCGAAGATAAGCCTCATGCTTGGATGCATCCTTGCCGCATGAGGACGGCTTTCCTCCTGCCTCAGTTTACATGGTATGTCTGAAAATGGGAGCTGTGTGATTGGAGCTGCTCCTCGGGGTGGGGTTTCCTGCTCCTGGGGCGGGGTTTCCTACACCTCGGGGCGGGTTTCCTACTCCTCAGGGGCGGGTTTCTCCCCCTGAGCTGTCACAGGTCTGAAGGTGTCCTGTGGCTCTGATGGCTTGGTAAGAGAACAGGCTGACTCTTCAGGAGACCCTCGCTCCTTTCTGCCTCCTCACTCCCTCTGCAGAGGACACCATGGTAGCCACAGGCCTGGTGCTGCTCCCAGGCCACAGCTAGGCTTTTTGGATGATGATCTCCAAGGACTGGGGTTTATGGACCCTGAGGCATCATTCACTTGCTTCCTGTCACATGACTAGGAAGAGGTCTGCAGAGGAATGGGGCAGTGAAGTGGAGTGTGTGTGTGTGTGTGTGTGTGTGTGTGTGTTGGTTTTTACAGGACACCCATCTCTGCTTCTATCTACACATCTCCCCTTTGTGGGTTGATGACCACAGTTCCAGAAACCCTCTCACACATGGTCCTCTGTGTTCTGTAGATACCTTGGCCTTTTGAACTCCTATCTAACAGGATTCATGCTTCCCGCTGTCTCCTACACATATGTGACTCCAGACATTAGTATACACATACATCCAAGGCAAAGGGGAGCTGGTTGATATGGTGAGTTTCAGCTGTCCCTCTACAACACCCCCCCCCAACCTCTGTCAGATGAAGACCAGGCTATGGGGCCTGTCTTCTTCAGAGACTTGTGGAGTCATTATGGAAAGGTTTATTGTTTTTTAATTTAATTTATTAAATTAATTAATTTAATTTTTAAATTAATTTAATAAATCATTTTATTTATTTGGGTGTGTATGCGTGTGTGTACATGCGTGTGCATGTCTGTGCATGCCATGCATACAGTCAGAGTACAATTTGCAGGAGTCTGTTGTCGCTACCTTGTGAGTATTGGGGACTAAACTCTGGTCATGAGGCTTGGTATCAAGTGCTATAACATGCGAGGTGTCTCTCCAGTCTCTGGAAATGTCTTAACAGGAATGCTATATCTTGATCTCTTTGTGCATGGGACAGCTTTGAAATTAGCCGTGGGAGGCCCAGACCAGTGGCAGATGGGAGCCTTAAATGTTTGTTTTAAATGATTTTATTATTTTATGTGTGTGAGTGGTTTGCTTGCAAGGATGTATGTGACCACATGCATGCCTGGTGCCTGCTATGGTCAGAAGAGGGTGTTGATTGCCCTGGAACTGGAGTTACAGATGGTTGTGAGCCACCGTGTGGGTGCTGGGAATTGAACCCAGGTCCTCTGCAAGAGCAACAAGTGCTCTTAACTGCTGAACCGACTCTCCAGCCCCTTGTTTTTTGTTTTCTTTTTTTAAGACAGTATCTTATGTAGTCCAGGCTGGCCTTGAAATGGTGAGATAGCCCAGGCTAGCCTTGAATTCCTGATCCTCCTGCTTGTACCTCTCAAGTGCCAGGATTACAGACATGTGGTACCTACCATACCTGGCCCTTGAATATGTTCTGAGAGCCTGTGTTCAGAATCCGTTTAGGGGAGGAAAGCCTGTACAGTAGGCCACTCAGCCACCACTGACTTGACACCAGGGAGGTGCAGTGGTCCACTCAGCCACAACTAACCTGACACCAGGGAGGTGCAGTGGTCCACTCAGCCACAACTAACCTGACACCAAGGAGGTGCAGTAGGCCACTCAGCCACCACTGACTTGACACCAGGGAGGTGCAGTAGGCCATTCAGCCACTATTGACCTGACACCAGGGAGGTGCAGTAGGTCACTCAGCCACCATTGACCTGACACCAGGGAGGAAGAAACCAGACAGCAACCGAGATCCTCTTCCCTAGGCGAGGTCTTCCCTTCATGCTTCTTTCACCAGATTTTTCAATAAAACTGCCACCTGCAGATGGTTCCCAAATGTCACTGCCCCAACCTGTTGTGGCACCAGAGCCAGAAAGATGCTTATCAAAAATAAACTCCCAGGTCCAGGTGGTGCCACCCCGGTGTCTGCCAAGAGTAGGTGGAGAAAGGACTGTCTGGTGTCTATTTGACCTGACAAGAAAAGGCCCTGCAGAAGGCAGATGTGTCCATTGACCTGGGTAGAGGAGGCAGCTGCCAACTTTGGACCAGCCAATGCAAACAGGAAGGGGTGGAGCCCTGGCAGAGGCCAGTCTGAGTCGGCCTCCAGACAGACAGACCAAGTGTTCAGTTTGACATCTTTGGGATCACAGACCACATCCTAAGGGACAGATCCCAGTCTGCAACAGTGCCGCCAGGTGGAAATTATACTCTGGGTTGGCTTTTTCTGGCAAACCGCAAGGCCCAAGCTGTTCCCAAGCAGCCACAGGTGCCTTAGCCATCTCCCCACAGACCTCTGTGGCCTCAGACTGGGTGGGACCGCTTGAAGGAGGCTTTAGAGCTCTGCCCACCAACCTTTGCCTTCCCAGCATTTTGACCAGAGTAATTATTAGCACTTGCATTTACTTAACAAAAAAAAAAATAGTTCCAAGGCTAAGCCAGGAAGGCAAGGACTTTTATGAGTGTTCTGGTTTAGTTCCCTTGTGAACCCTTCATTCATTATCACCTCTTGCTGACACTGTGGATGTCTTTCCCTAACCCCTCTCAAGTATATGAAAATGTATGATATTAATGTATATATATGTATTATGCATGTGCACACATGTATACATACATGTCAGTGCTAAGGAAGTTTGTATTTTAGATCTTTAGATCAGGGATGCCCAGCCTGTGCAGGCGCATGTGTGCATGCATGTGTGTGTGTTTGGTGTATGTGATTTATACATGAAGAACTCATGTTTGCCCCCCTGGAGGTGGCATTGCCCCTTTGGGGATGTACAATTAACCTCCACACTTGTCCTCACCTGCCACGTCCCAGGTTCTCAGCTCATGTCTGTCACAGGGTAGAACCTGGTGGCTCACGCTTCCGACCCCATGCAAAGCAGGATGGTAGCCCAGCCTAAGCAATCAGCAAGTGGCTAGGAGATGTTTTAGACCACAGAAAACTAGAAACATGTCCACTTTGGCATAAGGCCCACAAACAATGACAAAAGACTGTTGGCTGCAAGGGAACAAGAATCAGTCTATGACATTTTGGAGGGCAGAAGACAAAGCCGTGGGGCCTTGACAAGTGGAGCTTCTGAAGCTATTGGGGGACCTATGAGTGGGCAAGCCTGGAAGAGACTTCGCAGGCCCCGTGTCTTTCCCAGAGACCATGCTGACTCTGTCTCCCTCAGAACTCCAGGCATGTTGGGGGGGAACCCAGCAAAAATTTGCAAGAAGCCTGGAGCAAAGCTTTCTGAGCCATTGAGTCCTAGACCCCAAAGCTTGAAGCGATGCCTTTATGGCTGGGAAATGAGATTGCTGCACTCCTAACAGAAGTACACTTTGTCCCAAACTCTGCAGCCCAGAGGATGCCTGACATTCCTGGATCTCCATATCAGAGAAGCACGACGTTCCTGTGACATCTGGGCCCCCTAGATATCTTTGTCTGCTTACATCCTCAGGCAGTTCTCAGACAAAAACTAGCGGCGTCTCTCCCAGGTTTGTGGATGAAAAGCAAGTCTGCTCTTCACAGCAGGCAAAGGTCTCAGATCTAAGGGACCCCAGGACGCTCTCTGTCCTCCCAACATCTACCTTGTCTAGTGTTGGGATAAAGATATTGAAGAAGAGATTTTTTTTTTTTTTTTTTTTTTTTTTTTGGTTTTTCGAGACAGGGTTTCCCTGCGTAGCTTTGCGCCTTTCCTGGAGCTCACTTGGTAGCCCAGGCTGGCCTCAAACTCACAGAGATCCGCCTGGCTCTGCCTCCCGAGTGCTGGGATTAAAGGCGTGCGCCACCACCGCCCGGCGAAGAAGAGATTTTTGATCTTTAATAATGTTCCTTTTGGTCAGGCAGTGGTGGCATACAGCTTTAATCCCAGCACTCGGGAGGCAGAGGCAGGTGGATCTCAGTGACTTTGAGGACAGCCTGGTCTACAGAGCAAGTTCCAAGACAGTTAAACTCTGCCTTAAAAAACAACAACAACAACAAAACAACAACAACAACAACAAAAAAAAAAGAACAAAAGGCCTTTATGACCAAGCATGGCAGTATATGCATGCCTCTACACTAGGAGGCAGAGGCAGGACAGATCTCTGTAAATTCAAGGCTAGCCAGGTATACATAGTGAGTTCTAGGCCAGCCAAGGTTACATAGTGAGAGCCTGGCTAAAAAAAAAAAAGTTCCTTACATAGACTATATGCTTTTTCCAATGTTAATGTTGTTGTTTTAATGTAGCCTTTCAGGGACCCAGGGCACAACAAGAGACAGAAATTATGGGGACATGAGAGGGATAGGAGCATCTGATCCAAGGGTGTGAAGCCGCTCACCAGCAGAGATGCAAGAAGCTAGCACAATTAACCGTTCTATAAAGGCTGCTGACCCGGAGTCCACAGTCCTCTCATGCATAGACGTTTAATGTTAAAGCAGCTAAAAGCCTGAGTGTGTCTGACCCTGGCTGGGTCTCATGCTTTCCCCAGACATTGCCTGCGACAGCAAGGCAGCCTACCTTCCTGCACCCCTGTAGGCTGGACTTCAGCCTTATCAACTGTAATCCTGTCTTTTGCCTCTCAGGGAACACCCACTGATAAGATCGTCAATTCAAACACCACCCCAAATCCTATATATGACTATCATAAAACATGGGGAGAGCCTTGACTCTCCCCCGAGGAGCCCACACCCACACTTGGGCATGTCTGACATAACCCTTGTGCTTAAGCCTATATGAAACTATGTAGAATAAAATCTAAAATCTCCAATTCTGCTTTATAAACTGGCCTGCCCTGAAATGCTTTTCGTCACTGATGCTCTGAATCCCAGTTTAGCCTGAGTCGAGGTCCCTGAAGCTCTCAAGGGTGACAGTGTGAGTGTGAGTGTGAGTGTGTGTGTGTGTGTGTGTGTGTGTGTGTGTGTGTGTGTGAGTGTGTGTGTGTGTGTGAGCTCTGGGGAGGCCGGGCTATATTGGGGAGTGCTATGCTTCCTTCATCTGTACCCCTGAAATGCTGACAAACTTATCTCCCTGTTCATGTACAGAGGAAGCAAGTCTACCCCCAGGCCTCCACAAGCTCGCCTCTGCTTTCGGCAAGGCAGAGTGCGGATTGGGGCATTTCCAGGAAGGGCTGGATCACAACTGTGATAGTTCAGTATATTTAAAATGTCAGCCTTGTTTTCCAGCTCTTACAAAAGAACATTTTAGGTGGCGTTCTCTCGGAATTTAAGAGAAATGCTTACCCAAACCGTGGTACACTCAAAATCTCCCACCTGTGCTGGGCTCCGCGGAACTCTCCTCATTAACTGCGTGTGGGGACACCTCAGTCTCTGAGCCTGATTCCCCCTCTGTGGGCTAGGTTAACTCCTCCTGCCCCAGAGGTGAATGAGATGTCATGGTGGTAGCAAACGCAGAAGTGAGGTAACTGCTAACTGCTTGCTCTCTTTCTGACTCACCTGGAGACTTGACTTCTGCATCTTGTTCTTGACCATGTCTACAAATATGCGTCTCTTTAATACAGAAAGGACAGTGACAATGTTTAGTTTAGACTCATACTGCCTTTTGCCTCAAAGAGGAATGGGTTCTTCTCTATTTTAAAATGCTGCTCATTTGGAAGGTTGGGCCCTTTTTGGGGGGCCAGGAAGTGACACATAGGCTTCCAAGAGGGGGTCCTACATAGCCATTTAGGGAGAGGGAGTTCCCAGAGAGCTCTGAACACCCAGGATCACAAAGACTGATGCCTTCAGAGCTGTGGATGGAAGAAAAGGAAGGGAGATTGGGTAAGCCATGAACCAGGAGCCTGGTTCTTCCTAAGGAGCTGGGGGGGGGGGTGGCGGATGGACTGTGGGTCTTGTGTTCTTGTCTCACAAGTTTCTCAGAGAAGCTGGAAATCCAGCCTATCAAGATATTACTTTAAAAATATAAAAAACAACAACAAAACCCCCAAAGCCCCAAAACACCACCACCAAAACCTCAAAGCCAAACGCATCCCATGAGCCAGCTATTTGTGACGCTGCTCCTGAGCCTCCCACCTCGGCAGTGAGCTGGTGTCAATACTCAGTGGTAGACTGCCAGAGAAAACGGTGCCCAAGTCCGTTCAAACTTCGTAATGAAATCACATCTCTATGAAAATATCTCTCCATCCAGTGTTTGGGACATACTTAGACTAAATTACTAGTTGTTGTTCCCCTGAATTCGAAAGGCAGAGGGTGTAGCTCTGTAGTAGGGCGTGTTCCCAGCAAGCAAGGGGCCCCAGGTTCTGTCCCCAACACTGAAGGAAGAACAAACAGGAAGTTGAGCTATATAACAGGGTGTCCTGTTTTACCTTCCCCTCCTACTCTGGCAGCCCCACGGGTCCTCCCCAACACCCACGGGGGGTGGGGTGGGGAGTGGCACTGTCTCTCGGGACAGGGAGAGTGAATGCTTGTCAGTCTCTGCCGTCCTCTCAAAACAGCTGTCCCCAGAACTCTTTGAGGCCTGAATTTAGCTGACAGTTGCCCTCTGGGCACTTTGTATTTAGAAGGCCTTGAGCGTGCAGCTGTTCCATATTTATCACGTTGGGGCTGGAGAGATGGCTGTTAGTGCCAGCTGCTCTTCAGGGGACTTGAGTGTGGTTCCCAGGGTCCATATCGGAGGTTTAGGACCAACTGCCTGTAACTCCAACTCCAAGATACATCCCATGCCTTCGGGCCTCCAAGGGCAATTGCACATGTTCTCATGCCACATACACACGTGTGTGCGCTTGAAAAAATGCACGTGCAGACATGCAGGTCACAAACCTGGCTTAGAGGGCCTACGCTTGGACAATGACCACCATCCAGAGTCTGCGGTATTATAAAGTGGCGACTCAAAACCTTCCTTTCCTTCCTTCCTTCCATCCTTCCTTCCTTCCTTCCTTCCCTCCCTCCCTCCCTCCTTCCCTCCCTCCCTCCCTCCCTTCCTTTCTTTTTTCTTTCTCTTTCTTCTCTCTCTCCCTCCCTCCCTTCCTTTGGGGATGGAACCCAGGGCTTTTTCATGCTAGGCAAGGACTCTACTACTGACCTGCAGGCCCAGGCCTTGTCTGGGTACCTTCTTCTTTCCCGTTTTCTCCTCTTTCTACAGCAGAACCCTTTACCCAATCCAAGTCCCACGAGTATGCTGGCATATAAAATATATGTAGTAAAGCTACGCTGGTTAATGTGGGGTTGGGGGTGCCAAGAGTCATCCCTTCCACAGGACCCAAGGACTCTGAGGAACCCTAGCTCACTGCTCCCAAAGCCATTTGTGAATTAAGGCCAACTGGCAGATAGCTGAGCCCTGAAGGGCAGAGCACAGGAGTTGGGCTCATGGAGTGTGAGGACATCAAGAGATGCTCTCAGGTGTGACTCAGTGGACACTGTGTGCTGCTTTTTCACCAAGGCTGCTCTTAGGGATATGGCACGTCGTGTCACATGAGGCTCCCCTAGGGGAATACGCTGCATGATCCTTGTTCTGAGGACACCAGGAACAGCTCATGTACTGTATTTGGGGATCAGCGTGAACTGGAGACCAAGTTGGATGGATCTCCGTTTCCTGGCTGCCAGGAAGCCTGGAGTAAGGCGAGAGCTGATGCCAGTGTCATGGCTGCTATAGTCAGGGACTTTCATCTCCATTCCGGGTCCCACCTTGTACCTACCCCCTTATCCTTTATCCTCAGGACAGAGGTCCCGGGATACCTCACTTTCTCCCTTTCTTCTTTTCTCATGTCTCCAAATCCCCAAGCCATTTAGTGTCCGAGATGTTTTGTGCCATCAGCCAAAAGTGCACTGAAATTTCCTACACCTGAGACCCTAGTTAGACACTTGCCTGTCTCCTAGGTCCTTTGCCAAAGTGCCAGTAGGCAGTGGGCAGGGTGAGGCTGGGAGGGAGGATGGGGAGGGGTGCCTGTGTCCCTGGGCAGTGTGGGCTGCTGTTCATAGCTGCAGGGCTATCATCCTTGCAAGGATGGGCTACTTTGCATGTGGCTGCCTGCTCTTGCCTCTCCATACCTGCTTCTCACTGTCTCTGAAGGGACAGCTGCAGGATGCGTTTCTTTCTTGATCTTCCACTCGGTCCTGAGTGAAAATACCAGGGGAGGGAGAGAACGTTTAGTCTGTCCTGTTCCAGTCTGGAGCATACCTAGGAGGGCTTCTGGGAGATTCTATGGTTCACTGCCCAACACTCTCTGAAGAGGCATGTGGGAGGGCGGGACCCTTCAGCATTTTGCATCCACACTCTGCACCACTTACCTATGCTTCATTTTTTGGCCTTCCATCTCTGTGGCTCTCAATCCATCCCCATCCAATGTATCTACTGACTTCTTCATACATTTGTTTATTTATTTAGTTTTTGTCTGTGGGAGCCATGAGCTCACGTGGAGGTTAGAGAATAACTCCAGAGAGTCTGTTCTCTCTTTCCACTTTATAGGTCCTGGGAATCGAACTTATGTAGTTAAACTGGGCAGCAGGTGCCTTTATCTGACAAGCCAACCTCACCTGCCCAACGTCTCTTGGTTTCTACTCCTTGGCCACAGTGGGACAGAGGCAAAGAGGATGTAGACAATATTTGGGCCCAAGCCAATCTTAGGAAGCAGTGAGTTAGACAGATAAGGGTGACGGTGGTGACCAAAAGCGTCATTGGACATCCTGCTCGCTCAGGCTTTGTACCCACGCTCTTGTTGAACTCTGTGGGCCATGGCCTGATTATATTCTCACCGTGAGACAAGAAATCTAAGGTAATTACCTGGGAGGGGCTTGGGGCTCCAGCTAGCTGAGACCACTCCTGAAAGCAGCCACCAAGCCCCCTGGGCTGGGATTTGACAGGCTGGAGCCTGGAAAGGAGTGAAGTTTTCTCCCCCGGCCAAGCAGCCAGTGATAGCAGCTGTTCTCACACTTCCAGCCCCTATGAAGGCCGGGAAAGGGCTCACAGGCTTCTCAGAGGGCAGCTCCCGAGCGTTTAAAAGCTTTCTATTGAAAATTCCCATCTGAGCCATTCACGGAAAGTATCTGCTCTTTCTTGGCCCGGGCCCCAGCTGCATTCACCAGCTAGAAAAGAATGCTTCACAAAGGAGCTGCCAGCTTTGTGGGAGCAGGAAAAGCCTCAGGGTTTGCTGGGCTCTCAGCTGTGGAGGGGGCAGGACCAGCCCCCACCGTCTGGAGTTGCCTGTCTCTCCCCTCTAGTACTGAGTTTTCTGGGGTGCTGCTGGCCTTCTGCCATGTACCCCTCCTCACTATCCTGCAAAGTGGGTTCTGTGTGCCACCGCCGTTGTTGAGATGCGGGAGACATGGGATGGTCACCTGCTTGTCACTAGGTCTCAGAGGTGGGCACAAAGCTCTATCATTTGACTCCAAAGTTGACCTCTTAATTCTGAGACAGGTGCCTTATCTGGGAATTCGGAAACTGGACAGGACTGAGCACGGCCAGGGGTGTTGTCGTGGTCCTGTTGTCCACAGAGAGAGCTCTGAGGTCCCAGGCTCTGTGTGTGTCACACCACGGTTTTCTTAGCATCTCACCACACAGTCAAAGGTGTTAGTGTACAGACAGTTAAGCCCCTCTCAGAAAGACAGATAGTGAATGTTCCCCCTCACGCGCACTTCCTAGGTTTTCCGTAGACACAGATTATAAAATTGTGTATGTACATAAGACAGGAGAGTAGGAGCAGAAATGTCGTAGGGTTGAGAAAAGGGAGAATAGGAGAAAGTGAGTGTGTGTGTATAATGTATAGTATATATGTGCGTGAGAGTGTCCTCACATAACCCAGTGCCGTGTGCAAGGCCTATACATCAATGAAAAGCCAAGAAAAGAAAAAAAGAGTTAGTTTGGGGGCATGGCTTTTGATTCCGCAAAGTTCTGTATTGTGAGGAGGTGCTCAAACATTAAAATACATTGGTGTATGCATGTGCATGGGTATGTAGTGTGTGTGTGTGTGTGTGTCTGTCTGTCTGTCTCTTGTGGAGGAACATGGTTTTGAAGCTCCAGACGAGAAATTTCCCTCCCCAGGGCCCCAACCAGTCTATCTTTATGATATTACACAGGAGACTTTGAAAAATGTTAAGCCTCCTTGAGAAAAAAATTAAACACAAAATTTAAAGAACAATTGATTTTTCTTTAAGACTCTCTCCCTTAAAAACAGGGTTTCACCAGGCTGGCCTCAGACTCTTAGGGATCAACCTGCCCTGCCTCCTGAGCGCTGGGATGAAAGGGGTGCACCTCTACACCCCACCAACTATCCCTTCCTTCCTTCCTTCCTTCCTCCCTCCCTCCCTCCCTCCCTCCCTCCCTCCCTCCCTCCCTCCCTTTCTTCCTTCAATGAAAATACCCTCCTAGGATGGACAGATGATTTAGAATTTCTTTTCCCCCAGCAAACAGGAGTTTCTGACAATATGTAGCATCACAGGCCTTATATGAGAACCAGAGCCCTAGAATGACACCCCCACCACCCTGGCAATCAGCGGGGTGAAGAGGTTACAGGGACTGTGAGGCAGAGGGCTTGATGGGAGTTCTGTGTCTGTTGCTGGGCTGCCAAGCATTGTGACCCTTTGTCAGGCTCAGGTCCCCTCTGAGCCTGCTGGCCCGGGATGAGCCCCTTGCAAGCTGTGGAACGCAGCAGGTGCAGGATGGAGTAGGCGCGCCCAGCCAGCAGGCACACGTGAGCCTGAGTGGAGCGTGACATTTATCGGCACAATGTGGCCATGCTGCAGCTCCATCTATTCCGTACTGTAAAACCTGAGAATTTGCAAGGCCCCAGCCCTAGCTCTGCTGGGACCCCTGATGCAGGTTCAGCTGGGCCGTTTCAGGTCGTCCATGCAGGATGTCTAGTGCCAACGGGCCTGGGTGGCTGCATTGCGTATGAATGAGGCAGCTCATGAATAATGCATGAGACACTGATTATGCAAATCCTCAGGTTCTTAGATTCTCAGCCAGCACACCACAATGGGCTGCTGGGGGCCCTCTGAGGTCCTGTTCTATGGTTTTGAGTCTGTTCTCGAGGACCCAGGCTGCCAAATTCCAGGGGGCACCTTGGGAAGAAGTGGGCACCCTGGCAAGTCCAAACTCCTATCACTGCTTCAGCTGCCCTGATGTGGCTCAGTGCGGAAGGCCCCGGCTTTCTGCCTGAGGTAGCCCATGGCACACACATGTGGAGGCTTGTGATGTTTAATTCAGAGGGTGAGTGTGAACAGCAGTGTTCGGGGCTGCTTTCAATCCTGGGCTGGGACTTGGCTTCTACAATGACCCCTGCCCCAGTAGGAGCTTCCTGGATGGGGAGGGACATCCTTTTCTCATGGCCTGGCCTCATCAGAGCACACACACACACACACACACACACACACACACACAGAGTCACATCCATGTTGATGGACACGGAAGAGTCATGTGTATGTCTATGCCAACACAGACACAAACACTGTTACAGTCACACATTTACACACATATGCAAGCATGTCCATTGTCATGCATATTTGAGCACTTATGCACACAATCATATACATACAAACACTCATGCACATATATGTGCATATACATCCATGCATGCACACATAAACATGTAGCTCCAAAGTCGAAAAAGATAACAATTACCACGGAGGTCCTGGGGGCCAGCCCAGCACAGGAATCAGGGGAGATGCTTGGGGCCATGGTGTAGCCCTATTTACCAGGCACTGTGTGAACCTAGGCAAACCTCCCAACCCTCTGTTTTCGCTTTTTTTTTTCTTCTTTTTGACAAGAGCTCATCTCATGTGGCTCGGGTGGCCCCAAACTATGCACTCTGAACCCTCCTGAGTACTAGGCTCAGAGGCAGGCACCACAACACCCAGTTTATGCAGTGCTGGGGATCCGAACCAGGGCCTTGTGAGTGCTAGGCAAGTTCTCAGCCAGCTGAGCTTCATTCCATCCCCAGCCCTGGTCTCTCCACCCACCGAGGCTCCATTTCCTGATCTGTAAAAAAACCTTCCCCAGGAGGGTCCCTTAATGGCATTACTAACTGGCCATGTCTGCAAAGCACAGACCGAGCCCTGGGCCTATGGAAAGTCACAAAGAGATAGATGGTGGCAGGGATTAATTTCCTAGTCAGTCTGCTCTGAGACTGAGGTCTGTTCTGTCTCCCCAAGAGTTGAGGGGGCTGCCGAGATGGTTCAGTGGGTGAAGGCATCTATGGCCAAGGCTGACACCCTGAGTTTGATTCCCAGGACCCACATGCGGAAGGAGAGAACTGACTCCTGAGAACTGTCCTCGGACATCCACATGCATGTTGTAGCACACGCACACTCATGCACGTGTGGGCAATGAAATAAACAGCTGTGATAAAAAACAATACAGATGGACACTGGGGGTCAGTGAGGTTAAGAGCCTGCTTAAGATCTCAAAGCAGGTGGTAGAGTGTAGAGTGCAGATCCCAAACAGGTCTGTCTACCATAAAGGCTATTCTGCTACCATCTGCATTGTGGGTCTCCCTGGGATTATTATATCATTCTTTTTTTTTTTTTTTTTTTTTTTTTTTTGAGACAGAGTTTCCTGTGTAGCCCTGATTTCCTGGAACTCACTCTGTAGACCAGGCTGGCCTTGAACTCACAGAGACCCACCTGTCTCTGCCTCCCAAACTCTGGGATCAAAGACGTGCGCCTCCATTCCCAGTTGTCCTATCTTTCTAAGGGACCGAGTGGCTCACCTTCTGCTGCTTCAGGGCCCTGTTGAGTCTCTTTTCCTGGTACAGCTGCTGCTCTGTGCGTTCCAGGGCCTCCTTCAGCAGCGCCTTCTCCTCAGCTTCTTTGTAGACATCATCCTCCAGCTTCGCCACCTGCGTCTGGTACATCTGAATGGACACTTTGCTATGCCTGGGTGCATGGAGAGACAGAGTCCCTTTCCCCCTCACCGTCCCCATTGAAGGCCCCGGCCTCTCCAGATCCTTCCATATGGGGTTGACTTATGAGACCATGACAAAGCCTTGGGGACTAGAGGGTGCAGGACACATTGGACGTGGACAGCATCGGATGGCTCAGGATGTGCTGCTGGCCTTTCCAAGGGCCTAGGGTGTGAGTGGGGACCTGCAAGTCTTCGGAAAATGATGGACCTTCAAAGCCGCACAAGTGCTAAGTCAAGGTTTGTGTGTGTGTGTGTGTGTGTGTGTGTGTGTGTGTGTACACCCATTTATTTGTGTGAATGTGGAAATGCATGTGTGGGGGCTGGAGGACAAGTTCAGGTGTGGGTCCTTGCCTTTAACCTTAAGGCAGGATCTCTTTGTTGCTTTTCTGTTTTGTATACCAGAACAGTGAATCCCATTTCTGCCTCCCATCTTCCCATAGCAACACCGGAATTATAGATATTCCTATTACTGCTTTTATGCGGAGCCTGGGGATTCAAACTCAGCTTCTTACAGCTGTGGGACACATGCTTTTACCTACAAAATCACCTCCAGGCTTTTGTTATTTTGAGACAGGGGCATATGTTGCCCAGGTAAGCTTTGAACTTGCTGTGTAGTAGAGGACGGCCTTGAACTCCTGTTCCTCCTGCCTCTACCTCCCGAGTGCTGGGGTTATAGATGTGAACAAGTTTTATGTACTGCTGGGGATGGAACCCAGGGCTTCATGCATGCTGGGCTCCAGGAGATCATGTCCCCCAACTGGTGTTTGTACTTAATCTGAGTCCCGGCCTCTGCCTTGTCCCGGCCCAGCAGCGTGTTGCTGTCCATGCTTAGGCGGGGAACCCGTGCAGTACCTGAGCTGCTCCAGTTCCCACTGGCACCCTCTCAGGAGTTCTTCTTTCCTCTGAAGCTGGTTCTTGAGCTGAGTGATCTTATCAAACACCAGGTCCAGGTCCTTCTGTCGGAGGTGGTTGACCGCCTCCCGCTCTTTGGGCGAGAGGTGCTTCAAGTTCACATGGCCCAACATGTCCTTGATATTCATCAGGCTGCCAAGCGTCCTGCTCATGTCCATGTACTGCAAGGAGATGGGTTGCCGGTAAGAGCAGCGCCCGAGGCTACATGGAGGCCATCAGGAGACTGATGTCTGATTCTAGCTCATTCTTTGCAGCCGCAGGAATCAAACGAGCATGTTGGAAGCGACTGCAGTTAGGTTTCATTTCCCCACAGCCATGAACAATAAGTCTTTTCCGGAACGGGTGGGAAACGACAAAAGAAATTAACATTCAGAAATTCTAACGATGGAGCTTTCAAGGAATTGGGCTATGTGCTGGTTCCTGGCCCATGCTGGGTAGCAGCAGGTCTTGCCGAGTTATTAGAACAACTCAGTATGGCTCAGAGATTGAGACTTAGTAAAAGACCCTGTGGTTAACGGTGATGACATGTGGGGACCAATGCTGGGCAGAAAGGAAGGGGAAAGGAGGGGACGGCGCGCACACACCAGCTTCTCACTGAGTTCTAAGGCTTCTGTAGCATCTGTTCGCATCGACTTCTCGATGGCCAAGTTGGAGCCCGAGTTTAAAAGGCCATTCTGGGGCTGAAATAAAAGAGAAACGGATACTCTCTTGGTGTTCTGGTGTCGGTGTCAGGCACGGGGAAGCTAGGACCCTGCGTGACTTTGGAAGAGGGGCTCCACAGGCTTCTTATCTCTCTTCCTGACCATCTAATCTGAATTCTTGGTCATCGGCTTTGTTATACACCTGCTGGTTCCTCCTCTGATGCCTTCCCTCTAGAACAGGGTCTCAGCTGAGCCAAGTTTGCCCCCCACTCTAGAACAGCGTCTCTCACTGGGTGAAGTTTGCACCCCACTCTAGAATAGCGTCTCTCACTGGGTGAAGCTTGCACCCCACTTTCCCAGGTTGTTAGTGACGTCTAGGCTCTCCTGAAGAGGACATGCTACCGGCATCCAACAGGAGGATGATGAGGCTGCCACTGAGTGAGACAGTCCCCAGTCAAACTAGACGGGAGTCATCTGACCGCAAATATGCTGTGTGAGTGGAGAGAGAGGCCAGTGGTCAACCTCGGGCGCCATTTCTCAGGAGCTGTCTGTTTCCCATCTTGTTCTTTGATACAGTGTCTCTCACCAGGTCCTGAGCCTTGTTAACCCCCAGAAATCCTTCTGTCTTTACTTCTCCAGCATTGGGTTTGTAAGTGCATGCTACAGTGCTCTTTTTTTTTTTTTTTTTTTTTTTTTTTTGGAGACAGGATTTCACTGTGTACCTCTGGCTGGTCTGGACTTACTATGAGGACCAGGCTGGGCTAAAAATCACAGAGGTCCACCTGCCTCTGCCTTGCAAGTGCTGGAATTAAAGGAGTGTGCCAGCATGTTTCCCTCTTTTTAATGTGTGTTCTGGGGATCAGACTCAAGTCATGTGTGTGTGTGACAATTACTTTATCAATTAAGGTATCCCAGCCCTTGACCCCAAATATTGTGCCAACGTTGAGAAGCCCTGGTCAAAGTGACAAACTCCGTAGAGATGGGGACCATGCTGCTGTCTCTGTATACTCCATTCCTGTGCCCAGTGAGGTACTTACTGGGCACACAGGGGCACAAGATGTGTCTGAGGAATGAATGAATGAATGAATGAATGCTACATGGGAACAATGTGAACAATGTGTTCTTTTTTTTTTTTTTTTTTTGGAGGAAATTCATTTTCACACAGCAGAAATGAGTCCTTCAGAAGATGTGGCTCAAATGTTCTCTGGGTGGGTGAGGTTCCCTTGGACCATTTCTGAGATGATGTAGGCTGGGCCATCCAGCTGTGCACTTACTATGTCCTGCATCAGTCAGCTGATCTCTGAAAGCTCTGGCTGGAAGCCTGGGACAGCATCCAGGCCAGGCAGAGAATGTGGAGAGCAATGAGTAACTGTAAAAGACCTCATGAGGACCCAAGTGGACTTCAGTACCCAGCAGGTACATCATGGGCATCTCGGTGGCCCTCAGCATCTGCAGGTGCTGTCAAGTGACCCCTGAAGACCAAAATAGCACCAAAAAACCCCAACCATAAACCAGAAAGGTTTTACAGTGCTAAGTGTGGCTTGGCACAGTTATATATTGAGATAAGAAAAGATGTGTGTGTGTGTGTATGTGTGTTGTGTATATGCGTATGGTGTGGTGTGTGTGTATGTGTGTGCACATGAATGATGTACGTATGTACAGATATGTGTAACCCGTGTGTGTGTGTGTGTGTGTGTTGTGTGTGTGTGTGTGTGTGTGTGTGTGTGTGTGTGTGTAGGCCAGAGGAAATTGGTTGTCCTGTTCTGTCACTCTTTACCAGTGAGACCTAAGGGTCTCTCACTGAACCTGGAGCTAGGCTGGCAGCCAGCAAAGCCCTTGTGAGCCTCCTGCCTCCATCTCCCATAATGCTGAAGTTAGAGGTGGGTGTGCGCCATACCTGGCTTTTTCCTTGGGCACTGGGGATTTGAACTCAGATCCTCATGTTTGAAGAGCAAACCCATTGAGCTGTCTCCCCAGTCCTGACAAGGGGAGGGTCTTTGAGGATGACAGTAAATTAAGCAGAGTCCTCTGCACCCCTCTCCAGGACTCCCCCTTTTCATCCTTCTTTGTAGCCTGGCAGGGTGCCAGAAGAAGACAGCCAGGGACAGAGTACAGGCTCCCTCCTTCTGTATCGCTGTGACCTTGGATGAGGCACTTGGCTTCTGAAACCCTAATTCATAAACTGTCAAATAGGGACAGTGGACATGCTAAGGCCCAGCTGCTGCAAGAATTCACCGAGCAGGTGAAGGGTTCAGCTCAAGCCCAGCACAATCCAGGGGGGCTTTTCTTCCTCCCTACTCTTATAATTCAAATGGCTTGGAGGATCCTCCAACCTTGGAGGATCAAGGCTTTTAAAAACTGAGTCGGGAGGTCCCCTGCTGTGTAGAGGCAGTGGTGGGTCATGAGCAAGGGGAAGGCCTGTCTGGGAAGCACAGTCAGGCCATGAGATCTAGCTGACCTCCCATCTGGAGACTGTCCCTCCACACCCAACCCTGGAGACTGGGTGTGTGATTTTTATTAAGAAAACCAGCTCACTTCAAAGACCTTCAGCTCCAATGCTAGTAAAAGCTCAGAAAGAGAATTAGATAGGTTACTGGTTCACATAAGGTAACCTTGTTGTTCATTCTAGAACCTTCCATGTGCTTCATTCCCAGTTGTGTCAGCTGGTATGTGGTCAGTGGGTCCTGTGATTGGCACCGACCTGAGCTGTCCATTGTCATGTGTCCATTAACTACTCAGTCTAACATCCTTTGGGTTATAAGGTCACTTCCAAAGTCACAATTACTCACTCCTGAGAATCTTGACATCTAAGGTCCCACTTCTTCCTTGGATTATATTATTTAGGAATAACAGCTACCTATTATTTAGTATAAATTCTGAGTCAGGCACTGGGGGGAAGCATTCATAAGGTTATCTTGATTTTTGTTGTTGTTGAGAGGGTCATAAGTAGCCCCGGTAGGCCTAAAATTTAGCATGTCCTCAAGCATGACCTGCACCCCTGCTCTTCCTGCCGATCCTCCTGAGTAGTCCTGGGATTACAGGTGTGTGTCGCCACACCTGGCAGCCTCGCTGGAGGACACACAGCATTCAGGCTGGGCTCCGTCACAGGACCCTCTGGCCTCTCTCATCTCCACTTCCTTCCACTTGTACGTGTTCATGTCTTTCAGTTTAGTGGGAACAGCAGCCTTTGGCAAACTCATGGCATGGCCTCCTCCACCAGCCTGTTGGACATTTTCTGCAGGATGGGACATCTCATAGGAAGGGGACCAGCCCTCTGTGCTTCAATGACCAATTTGGCCCAGAGTCAAAGCAATGACAAATATACTGTGCAGATGGAGGCCACTGTCTGTGCCAATATCCAATGACTCACTGGCGAGTGGATGGAGACAGACACCTGCTCATCGGGGAGGCCCTGGCCCTAAACCTCCAACACACTGACTTGCAGCTCAGCTCACATCAACCCTAATGCCCACCCTCTCATGCCAGTCACTGCAGAGGTAAATGACTTTTGGTTACCGATCGGATCTCTATTCTTGAGATTGGCGTCAGGTCAGGCTTTGCATCTAATAATATTTTCTGTACATTTTTTTCCATTCTGAGGGTCTTTAGTTCTACGAACGATTCATTCACGTGGTCCTTATGATCTACAAAAGAAATAATTTAGACTCAGGAAGACATCATTTCACATCATCACTGCAGCTACGACTTACAGGACACTTACCACAGGACCGTTTTAATCCTCACGACCTCCCTGGCAGAAGAGGAAACCCAGGCCTAGAGAGATTAAATGATTTGCCGAAGTTCACACAGTCAGTGTGAGGCTTTGGCCACAAAGCTGTCACTGCAGAGGTGAACTTCACTTAAGGCCTTTCAGGCACAGAGATGAAGATGTGACTTGTACTGGGACACTTGGTGCCCAGTGCCTTGCTCAGCCCCCAGCTGCCCGTTCTGAGCCAATTCCAGCCTTTCTGAATGGGGTGCTTTAAGAGGCACCACCAGGGCTCATCTTCAGGTCTCGTTAGACCATGACAAAGTTCCCACCAGGTCACATCGAAATAAGGAGGAGGACAGTAGTGAGTTTTTCATGTCCTATTTATTTAACATCAGGGCCTGCGGTTGACTCTGAGGTGGGGGAGGGGACTGGCCCATCATTGTTAGTGTTATAATGTCCTTCCGATTACGAGATGATGGGGACATCCTGGCCAAGCAGCCAGTCCCCAGGGTGTCCACCAGGCTCTGGGGCCCCCAAGCTGGGACTAAGGAGCAGAGGACTTACTGGGAGAGCGGCCCTTCTCCAGCTCTTTGATTCGTATCCGGAGTTCCGACAAGGCCTTTTTCTGCTGCTGAATGATTTCCTCGTGTCGAGACCCTTTGCACCTGGCCCCCAGGTCACTGAAGGACTGCTCCTGGAGACAGGGTGGTACAGACAGCAGCTCCATAAGGGTCCAGATATTTCCCTCAGATTCCCAGGGACATGAACAATTCCTGTTCAGCAGAAACCCTGTCATTCAGCACTTCTGGAAAATATCATAAGAGCTTCAGTAGAGAAGGGATTTAAACTTTTCATCGCAAAAATCAAGTCCCATGTAGGAGGATCTCCTTCCTACTTAGTGTCCTATAAATAAAGCATTCCCTTCTCTGCATCCTTTTATGTTTTTTTCTAGTATTCTTTCATGCTTGCATCTCCATTTCTTTTCTTTTCTTTCTTTCCTTTTGAGACAGGGTCTCTCTGTGTAGCCCTGGCTCTCCTGGAACTTACTATGTAGATCAGGCTGGCCTTGAACCCAGAGATCCATCAGAGTCTCGAGTGCTGGGATTAAAGGTGTGTGTGTCACCACGTCCAGCTTTGGGTCTCCATGTGTTAAAAGTCTGATCTTGTTCTGAATAGTAACTTTTTAAAAAGAATTATTTATTATTATTATTATTATTATTATTATTATTATTATTATTAATTTCCAGATAGGGTTTCTCTGCATAGTTTTTGGTGCCTGTCCTGGATCTCACTCTATAGACCAGGTTGGCCTCGAACTCACAGAGATCCTCCTGCCTCTGCCTCCTGAGTGCTGGGATTAAAGGCGTACGCCACCATGCCCAGCAAGAATTATTTTTATTACTTCTAAAATTGTGTGTGTGTGTGTGTGTGTGTGTGTGTGTGTGTGTGTGTGTGTGTAGCCCAGAAGAGAGCATCAGGTCCCATGGAGGTGGAGTTACAGGCAGTTGTGGGCTGCCTGACGTAGGTGCTGGGAACAGAATTCAAGTCCTGTGCCAGAGCCACAGGTGAACTTAACTGCTAAGCCGTCTCTGCAGCCTCTCCAGTTCTACTCCGGGGAGGGGGTTTTACTGTTTTCTTTCCCTGTGGTGCTGAGGTTGGAACCCAGTTTTTGCTCTGTTGCTCACTGTATGCCCAGCCCCAGAAGGGCATATTAGATGAGACTTCCTTTTAGAGGGGTAAGAAGGATGGTTTTCTCCTGTCTGCTTCAGGGGGACTGGACAGCCTGGCACTTGAGTGGTCTGGAGAGATCTCTCTCTGCGACTCCAGGATCTCTACGGTGGCAGGTCCAGCAGAACTTTCTGTGACAACAGGATGTCCCATACCTGCCTCATACAGTATGATAACTCCTAACCCCATGGGACCGTTAGAGACTAGAGTGAGGTTTACCCAGGGCACAGACAAGGAAGGTCTTTGAAGGTCATGCTCCTTTTAAGGATGAATTCAGAAGAATTTAGGGTTTTCTTTCCTCTAGAAAAATGAGGAGATGCACCCCAGTAACGCAGAGTGCTTGCCCAGCATACACAAAGCCCTGAGCTCCACCCCCAGCACGGTAGAAACTGAGTGAGGGGACACATGCCTGCGATCCCAGCACTTGGGAGGACATGGAAGGATCGATCAGAAGTTCAAGGTCCTTCCTGGCTACATAGTGAGTCTGAGGCCAGGCTGGGTGACACGAGATCCTGTCTCGGTTCTCTCATCATTCATTCAATCATTCATTCATTCATTCATTCATTCATTCATTCATTCATTCATTCATGCCACACCTCGGACTGCTAAGCTTGCTCTAGGCTCCGAGGCTCCATCAGGGAGCGACTCTTGCTGTCCTGGATTTTGTGCCTCAGTGTGAGGAGGCAGACAGTGGGGAGGGTAAACAGGCAGAGACACAATGAGCAGTGAGGAAGGTTAAGCAGATAATTAAGTGGGGACCTGGGTGGGGTGCCGCAAGCGACTTTCAGTTGTCGGATAGTTGCTATCGGAAGACCTCAGCCAACCGGCAGGAATGGGAAGAGACTAACGATCTCTCTTCCATAACTGTTTTTAAAATAGCAACTCTTGGTTCATTTTTAGATTACAGATATAGATAATGAAGATAACATATACATAAGATGAAGTGAACTAAAATTATTAAAATTTTATATAGTTTGGCAGCTCGGTCTCTATTTCTTTCTTTTTTTTTTTTTTTTAAAAAATGTTTTTCCTTTTGAAATTTTTCTTTGAGACAGGATCTCACGTAACCCAGGTTGCCCTCAAACTTTCTATGTCGCCAAAGATGACCTTGATCTCCTGGTCCTCTTGTCTCCACCTCCTGAATGGTGGAATTTCAGGCATGTACTGCCATGCTTAGTTTCTGTGGTATTACGGTCTAGGCTCAAGGCTTTGTGTGCTCTGTCAGCGCTCTGCCAACTGAGCCACATGCCCAGCCCCGGCCCTGTTCCTAGGTATATATGCATCTGTCTATCAAACCATCACTAGCAACTCATATTCTCATTCATATTCATCGCCTCCCCACCCCCTCTTCCCCCACTCTAGACACTGTTCCAGGCACCTCCATCAAAGAGCCAAGCTAAGCTCTGCCGTGGATCTGAACTTGGTGCACCAGACAGATGACGAGCAGCTCGGCATTAGACACCCTAGCATCAGCGAGTGAGAAATCCACCCACAGACAGAGCAGAGGCCAGGAAGAGAGAATCATCTGTTCTTCCTCTGCTGACTCTGGTTGCTTCTTTAAGGCCAATAGGATGGTGGGGCCCAGGCTTGGTGCTGGTCACACTGGCTCCCTAGGGGGTCTTCAAGGCCCACAGGCCCCTTCAAGGGCCCAGCAATGCTGTCCGAGGGGATGGGAATGCTCCCCTCCCTTCCACATTTCTGTCACACTATTACTCCCTGCTGGCTCTGCTTCAGATTTCTCCTTGCGGAGGCCTCTTCCCGCCATTCTGAGAGAACCTCTTTCCCAGGATGCTCTTGTCTATTGTTCTGGTCAGGTTTGTTTGTTTGTTTGTTTGTTTGTTTTTTGGTCACTGGACACAAACCATGGTCATTTGGGAAGAGGGAACCTCAATTAAGAAAA
Organism: Peromyscus leucopus; assembly: GCF_004664715.2. Classification (NCBI taxonomy): domain Eukaryota; kingdom Metazoa; phylum Chordata; class Mammalia; order Rodentia; family Cricetidae; genus Peromyscus; species Peromyscus leucopus. The sequence continues at coordinate 143,033,476 of NC_051064.1, forward strand.
TGCCTCTATCAGATCAGCCTGTGAGCAAGTCTGTGGTGGCATTTTCTAGATTAATGATTGATGTGGGAGGGTTCAGCCACTGCGGATAGTGCTACCCCTGGGCGGGTAGGTGGTTCTGGGGTGTATAAGAAAGCAGGGTGAGCAAGCCAGGAAGCAGCATCCCTCCATGGCCTGTGCGTCACTTCCAGCCTCCAGGCTCCTGTCTCGAGTTCCTGCCCTGACTTCCTCCGTGATGAACTCTAAGCTGTAGGATGAAATGAACCTTCCTTTCCTGAGTTGTTTTTGGTCAGAGTGTTTATCACAGCGATAGAAAGCTAGCTGGGACAGTCTCAAGTCCTGCCATGAGAGTTCCTCAAGTCACTTGACCCCGCCTCGTCGCGAGGATATTTTATTCTATTCGAACTTTCTGTTTCCTCCTTTCCCACACACAGGCTCCATGAGGGCAAAGCGTGCCTCCTGTGGAGACTGTGGTCCTCCCAGGCCTGAGCACAGTGCTCAGCACGTGCAAAGTCTGGAAGCAGTGAGGGGCCTCCCAGCTGATCCTGCCAGGGCTGCCGGCTGGGGGAGAGGACCTAACTAGTCTGCCGCATTGCCCTGAAGCTGGACCACCTCAGGGCTTGCTTCTGTATAGGTCCTGTTCGTCTGCTGGAGGGCATCTGTCTGTCCTGGAAGGAGCCAGCTGAAGGCTCCCTCCTGGAGAGAGGCAGACAGATGCTGCGCTGGGCCGGAGGACAGGCTCAGCAGCCAGGCCAGACTCCCCTGGTCCTTCATGGGAGAGGAAGCACCATGTGACCCCTCCTCACCCTCCTCTGGGAACTCTCTTACTGAGAGAGGACACGGATTCTTTCTCACACAACTCTTGAGCCCTCTGACCCTCTCTGGCGTCGGAAACAGGAAGTAGCTTGGGTGAGGACCACTGTTCCAAGAAGGGATGCTTTTTGCCTTTTATCTTGTGTCCTCTCCCCCATCAGCCTCAACTTTGAGACAGACACTAAAAGTCACCATTCAACAGGTCTCCCCATGGAACACATGTAGGGTGTGTGTGTGTGTGTGTGTGTGTGTGTGTGTGTGTGTGTGTGTGTGTGTGGTGTGTGTAGGGCACCCGTGAACCTTTCCCTGTCTTTAGCACAAGGCCTGATACACAGCAGGTGCTCACAGTCGCTGTGGGTCAGGTCCTGCTTTGATGGCTCAGGATTCCAACAGGAGTGATTGACATTTCCTGCTGCCCAGCTGAGCCTCCAGACACCTGGGCCATTGCATTCCTCCTCCTCCTCCTCCTGGTTGCCCTGAGCAACAGGAGCCCCTTCTATTAAAGTGCTCTGGACAGCACTCAGTGCCAGGGGCAGCTGGCTGGACCTCCAGCCCTTTCATCCTGGCTGTCTGAAGCCCTGGCTGGCTGCTGTCTGGCAGGGCTAGTGTCTTGGTTGACGTATTTGGCCTTGTTTCTTTTGCAGATGACTCATTATCTGGCTTCCCAAAGTGAAAAGAAAAGGTTGTCCTGGACTGGACTCTAGGAATCAGAGGCCTCAAGGAACCAGCGTGCCCCACAATGATGGCAAATGCCATGGTACTAGGCATGGGGGCAGCGTGTGAATCAGCCTTGAGGACCACCTGGTGGAGGCTGTTCTCACTCAGACATGTTTCCTGCAGGATGAGCATCTGGGACTTACATAGGGAGACCTTATCCAGCGATGCCATGGTGTGTGTGTGTGTGTGTGTGGGAAGGTCATTTGGTTTTGTGCCAAACAATTTAGGAAGCCCCTCCCTTGGCCCCAGCAACTTCACAGCCAACAGGAGTTCTACATATGGGCAACTTAGACTAAATACAGCACCAGGTTAGGGGAGACACAGCTGAAATTGTCATCATCTGGGGACTGGCTGGATGAAACGGACACAAAGTGGGATTCTAAGCAGCCGTTTACACAAACAAAGTGGATTTTTACAGACTTAGTTGACAAGATGTCATCAGATAGTGTTTGTGGGCTGGGGAGATGGGCTCAGTGGTTAGGAGCACTTTACAAGCATTAGGGAACTGAGTTCAGGATCTCCAGCACCCATTTACAAAAGCTAAGCATGGCTGCATGCACCTGTAACTCCAAACTGGTGGGGACTAGGGGCGGGTGGGCATGGAAATAGGAGGATAATTGTAGCTTGCTCACCAGCTCTGCAGGAAAAATAAAATGGTACACTCAAGGTTCAGCAAGGGACCCTGCTTCAAGTGTGGTAAGACAATAGAGCCAGAGAGTCAATAACTGATGTCCTCTTTTGGTCTCCACACATGCATATCACACACACACACACACACACACACACACACACACACACACACACACACACACGAGAGAGAGAGAGAGAGAGAGAGAGAGAGAGAGAGAGAGAGAGAGAGAGAGAGATTAATTAAAAAAAGTAGCAGAAAATTTCCTACCAGATGCGTTTGTGGGTATGCATAAATAAAATGTATTTCCCAACCACTCTTTGAAGGGGGACTGTCACTCTCAGAGGAGGGAACTGGTGTATAGTGACCTCCTTAGGCCCACAGACTTTCTATGAGGAGGGGCTGGGATTCGAATCCAGGACAACTTGATCCAAGGTGGACAGCCAACCACTACCCAATCACTACTACAATTCATGATTGTAGAAAGACCTGGTTGTCTCAGAGGAGAGAACAGCTGGTACTGTCTCCACTGTTGACGGTGTAACCATGGAGACTGTGATCATGGGGCAGGACTCTGTCTTACTTTGTCGCTTCATGGGAATGAGCAATACTTTTAGAAGCCTTTAGCCCTTGGGTTTTTGGTTGCCACCCAAAGCCTGGACCTGCCCGGAGCCCCAGTCACAGACACTGACCTCTTGGAAGCTGGAGAATGTATCTGGGTGAACTGGTTCTATCTGCAAAGAGATGTCACACTTCTGGTTCAGATTCCTAGGCTTCTGCTCCACGCTCAGGTAGGGTCTATGTTTCTCTTGGGAAGTCCTGGGGCAGAGAGGGACGTCATGAGTGTCAGGCAGCTCCGGGTTCACGGACCTTTGCATCCCTCGGTAAGCTGGAGGTAAAACTGTTTTCACAGGCGACTGGATACTTTCAGACTTCCTGCATTCAAGCTGAGCCCAGTCACCTGGGAGAATAATGCCCATTCCAGAACAAAGCACAGCCCTGTTTTCATCAATGAGTCTCTAAAGAAATGAAACACTATCACTCATTCACCCACCCAATTCAACCTGCATTTGCTGAGCCCTCCCTCTGTGCCAGAGGCCTTGGGGTGGTCACGCCACACGGACCCCTTCCCACACCTGAGCGTCTCCCTGAGGACCTTCAGTTCCCTGTCTTTCTTCTCCACCAGGCCGCTGCTCTGCGCCACCTTCGCTTTGAGCATGCTCAGCTCTTTGTTCTGCTGCTGCACCAGGGCCACATGTCGCTCCAGCTCCATCTTCTGCTTCTCATTCAGCTCCCCTGGGAGTGACAGGAAGTTGGTTTTCTACCTCAGACCTCTGTCATGGCCTATGTGACAGCCCTATGAGATCCGTGAGGCAGGCCTGTCCCAGGGTTCTCAGGGCACTCAGGTGCCCCCAGGAGCTCTGCCAGAGCCTCAGCATGTGACAGTGGGTGGCACAGTAAGGCCCCTGCGCCTGCCTCACTACAGGGTTACACCAGCAGCCGCTGTCAGGGCCCTACCCATGTCCCCCTGGTCTTCTAGGGCACTCTGGTCCATGTTCAGCTACCTGCTTCTGAGTCTTTTTGTTTATTTTTTTGTTTTCAGACAGGGTCTCATGGATTCTAGGCTGGTCTCCAACTCTTTATAGCCAACAATGACCTTCAGCCTTCTGACCTCCCCATCTCCACCTCCTCAGTGGCGGGATCACAGGTGTGTGACACCAGCCCACTTTCATTTAGTGCTGGGACTTGAACCCAGGGCCTCACTGTAGGCTAAGCAAGCACTCCAACTGAACCACATACCCAGCTGCCTCTGTATCTTTTGTCCCAGGGGTGTTCTCAGGCCCCTGGAGTCTTCTGGGCTGCACTGGGTACAACAGTGTTCCGTCCACAGCTGGCACAGACAGCTGCCCCCGCCCCTAGCTCTCTCTGGCAGCATTAGTTCTGGGTACCTCAGTGCCCTCTCGATTGACAGCCTACCGCACTTCATTTTCTTTCCCTCTGCCTCAAACTCTAGCTCACTGTCGGCGTTTACTAGGGTTATGGCGTGAAGAGACAGGCTGTGGTGGAGTTCCAGTTTTAGGGTCCGCTGTTGGGAGAACCCACACTAAGACCTTTGCATTGCCTTAAGTCTTCACTTGCAGATTACAGGGGAATTACCATTGGCACCCCCACTTCACAGATTCGGACACCGCGGTTCAGAAAGGTAGAGTCTTGTCAAGGACCTAATGGTGATCAGGTTCTGGAATTGGGTTCTGACTCACTGTATTCTCTATTATTACTTTCCTTCCTATTGAAAACCATTGAGAGGGCTTCAGGGAGCAGACAGGCCTGAGGGTTTGGGGATGTCAGAGGCTGGATGAAACAGCCTCCCTCCCTCCCTCCCTCCTGCCCTCCTTTTTCCACCTCCCACTTCTGGAATCTAGTTTTGTTACCTCTCAAGTCCTATCTGCCTGGACTTTTTGTCCTGCCAGAGGCTGGGGATGGGAAAGAGAAGGAGTCGTTTGAAGCAAGAGGAAGGATGGAGAAACACATGAGAGGAGGGGCCGAGCCCTGACAGCCGGCTTTCTCTTCCCTACCCTGGGTGGCTGATGAGGAAGGGGGTGTGGTCTTTTTGCATGATGAGGAGGAGGCTTGTGAGACCCCTTCACACTGCACCCAGGCTCCTGCAAAGGGCCCAGCCCTGGGGGAACCTCACTACTGCCCTCCTAGGGGTGAGAATAAGCTGCAGCAGCAGATGATGTGGACCCTCAAGGTCCACCAGGTGAGTGTGACCCGGAGTGACAGGTCACACAGGAAAGCAGGTCCGCAAGGGGCTTTGAGACCAAAGCTGCTGCCTCTGCTGTCCCTTCCTTCCTGAGAGGGTCAGGGAGTCAAGTGACCCAGGAACTCATACCAACCTCTCAGGTCTGACATCCTGCCATGGGCTTCATTGAGGTCTGTCCTCAGCCTCATGATGACCTCCTGCTGAGACAGGATTTCCTTCTGAGCAGCTAGTAAGTCATCTCTGTAGTGAAAACACAAACAAACAAACAAACAAAACAACAGGCCGAGTCAGCTGTGTTCAACTTCTCTGGTGACTCCTGAGGGGGCTGAGAAGGAGCCCAGAGAAAAGGCTCCAAATGCCCAGGACCTTGGGACCCCAGCGTTGCTGGGGGACAGGCAGCCTTCAAATACTCGAAAAGAACATCGTTTTGATGTACTCAGCACACTCTGAGAAAGAACAAAGGGTCTGGTTGGGCTGGGCTGAGGTCTACTGTGTCTCTAGTGAGGGTGTCATCTGGTCTTGCATGGGACCTGTCAGCACAGACAGGCCAGTGATTTTGTGGAAAGAGGGTGGCAGACCGCTGGGGGGGGCCGGAGGGTTGGGGGGTCGGGGTTCAGGACTTCCAGGAGGATGGGGAAGGAGAGGAGGAGACAACGAAAGCTTTGTTTGTTCCCTGGCGTTCTGGGATCCTGGGCACTGGACCAGAATGAAGGAGGTGCAGGAATGGTAAGGACAGACCGCACGTTAGACTCCACAAGAACTGCCGTTCTCGTTGGAGGGGTGTTCCACAGGACAGGCACTCTTTAGGGACCACAGCATGTAGGCCTAAGGAGGCAAAAGTTAGTGGAAGCTGGGTTGTGTTTTTGAGGGAGTACGAGGGACCTAGATGGGATACACACTTCTGTGTGCAGTTGCATTAGGGGAAGAATGTATGGAGTAGAAGGCAGTATTGAAGTCTGTCACTTGTCACTCTCTAGCGAGCTCAGAGGTTTTGGTGGCCCAGGCTCTTCACACACACACACACACACACACACACACACACACACACACACACACACGCGCGCGCGCGCACGTGTGTGTGTGTGTGTGTGTGTGTGTGTGTGTGTGTGTGTGTGTGTGAGAGGCACCCATTAAAAAATATTTTTAGGGTTGGGGATTTAGCTCAGTGGTAGAGCGCTTGATTATCAAGCACAAGGCCCTGGGTTCGATCCTCAGCTCAAAAAAAAAAAAGTTTATATATGTATATATACACACACATAACATGGGTGTGGTAATATATTGTGTACCCTAATAAAATTTGCCAGAAGATCAGAGAACAGAACAAGCCACTAGATTAAACATAGAGGCCAGGCTGTGGTGGCACACACCTTTAATCCTAGCACTTGGGAGGCAGAGATCCGTCTGGATCTCTGTGAGTTCAAAACCACCCTGGACTACATGAGACTGACCCAGTCCAGGAGACAAATAGAGCCAGGCAGTGGTGGCACACACCTTAATCCCAGTAATTTGGGAAGCACACACGTCATTAATCCCAGCACTAGAAAGGAAGTAATACGGTGGGCAGAGAAAGGTATGTACATAAGGCATGAGGAGACAGGAACCAAGGCTTTTCTGACTGAGGAGTCCTAGAGGTAAGAGGTGGTGGCTGTGGCTTGTTCCTTTGTCTCTCTGATCTTCAGGCGAATTTTATTAGGGAACACAATATATCACCACACATGGGTGCCTCCGTTTTTCTTGGATTGAAGATTTAACACCTCCTTGTTCACATACTGCTCTGCAGAAGCCTTCTGGATTATTCTCCTCATCGCTTGTTTAATTTTTGGTGGTACTAAATCCACCCCAGGGCCTCCCACATGTAAGTACTCTATCACTGAGCTACATTCCAAGGCCTTGTTTTGTGTTTTTGAGTCATTCCATAGCCCGGATGGCCTCCTGTGTATGCTCCTGAGCACTGGGATCACAGGTGTGTGCCATCACACCTGGACACGGATAGGCTTTGTTTTTTCAAAAATTGTTAGTTCCTTGAGGCTCCATAGACTCCTTGACTGTTAAGGTTGGAGAGGAGAATTTGTTAGTTAGGGTCACTTAGTGCAATCCTTTTCTTCCTCCTTATATTTTATTTATTTATTTTGTATGTGTGTATGTGCCATGCTGCGCTTGTGGGAGTCAGAGGACAGCTCGAGAGACTGTTCTCTCTTTCTACTGTGTGGGTTCTGGGGATTGGATTGGGGTTGTCAATCTTGGCAGCGAGTCCCCTTACCATCTCACAACCTTCCCAGAACTCTGCCCTGTAAGTGGTCTCCACTGTCAGCCTGGATCATAAGAATGAGATTCTTCCGGGGGTCGGGGTGGTGGTTCAGGGAGGAAAGCGAATCACAGCGCCTGCGCACAGTCACCAAGCTGCAGGCGGGCACCTCCTACAAATGTCGCCGCTCAGGGAGGCAGCCCAACTCCCCCAGGACTGCAAGACCACCAGGGGTGGACTTGTGATCTGAGCAGACAGCTGCCTGGATCTCCCCACCACATCATCCTCACTTGCAACAGGAACTGGGAAATCCAAGCAACCTCGAGAACACAGACCTGGCCATGTTCCTGCTCCTCCAGTGCCCTGGGACCCTCCTTGGTACTCACATCAGGTGGTCACACGCTGCTTCTTTGGTACTGCTGTCCAGCGGGGGGATTTCTGCGGGCTCTTGGGGCACTTCCTCCTTTTGAACTGCATCAGAGGGATGTGTCAGCATCATCACAGCTGAGGATAACTCTGAACTTCTGATCCCCCTGCCTCCACCCCCCCAGTGCTGAGATTACAGGCATGTATCACTGGATCCCATTTACATGCTGACAGATTGAACCTAGAGTTTCCTGCATGAGAGGCCAAGACTGAACCAACTGAGCCACACCCCCAACTTTGCACACCCCTTGTCTCTTGACATGTGACACCCTGGGCTCTCTCAGGACTCTGCTGGCAAGGCCATCACCAGAAGCAGAGCTTCCACCTTGAACCTAACCTCTGACTAAACTCCTTTCCTTACTTGCCCACTCATAGAACTGGGCCGGCAACAATGGAGAATGGGCTAATACGACGAAGAGCTCTTCCTGGCTACTGAGTGAGGCAGGGGTCACCAGCGACATTTACAGACAAGGAGCAATATGAGGATGAGGGGTCTGACGGCAATGGCCCAGCCAAGCTTCAAGAGCTGCAGCCTCATTGGTGGGTCACACCACCTGCCCTTTTCTCTTTCTAGACAAAAATCTTTAAAGAATCCATGGTTTCTGGCTTCCCATCTTCCCTGCTGACTCCTTAGTCCACTGTCCTCTGCTTTTCAACTCTTACTCAATCATTTACTCACTCAACAAACGCTTGTTTGATGCCTGTTTTATGGCGGACACTTATCTACGGGCGGAAATGACAAAGACGCTGTCACCCTCAGGACCCACTGAGTATCCTCACTCTTACCTGGATTCTGGCTTAGGAGACAGAGCCTGCTCTGCGTCCTTGTTGGGGGGGCGGGGGGAAGCTCGCTTACTCCAAGTCACTGTCAGGGCCCTAACTTGGTTATTCACAGGGATAGCGGTTGGCTTGTCTATCACGGATCTCCATGATAGGAAGTTGGGGTATCATAGATGTTCAAGTAAGGGCAGAACAGGAATGGTACACGAGGCAAGCCTGAGTTCACCTCCGTATCTCCCACCAGAGGCTAGCTCTCCTCTGGGAGGACTTTGGCTATGTCTGGAGATACTTGGCCATGTGGGGGGGGGGGGATGAGGCCAGTCGTGGAGGTCAGGGATGTAGCTAAAGCAGGCACCCTGCCCCCAAGCAAAGCTTATCCAGCGCCAAACACCAACAGTGCTGACGCTGAGACCTAGGGCCTGAGGCCTCGGCTTCCAGAACTTTCCACTCAGAGCTTAGTGTCTGTCATGAGTGACCCAGGTCATTTAGGGTGAGTGAGCCGAATACCTCTGATCGCTGTTTTTAGCTTCTTTGGGTTTATTTTGTAGGAGGCCAGTCCTGGCTGCCCAGGAGAGCTGTTAGTAAGGTCACAGCGGCCAGTGGCACAGAGAGGGCCCCAGATTGATGTTTTCATGTGGAAAAGACAACTCCACTAATAGCTCTGGCTGCCCGTGTGCCTCACCGGCTCACTGGGTTAGCATAAAGGATGTCCTAATTCATTGTTGTTGCTTTGGTTCCCTTAGGCCTCGGAGGGCTTCTAGCATCATGTGCACTGAGGAGCAAAAGGGGCCAACATAGAGTGAGGGAGCTCTTATGGGGCCCAGTCTGCGGCCACGCAGGAGCTTCTAGACACCGGGTTTCTCCCACAGCCCCAGCCCTACCTGGCTCATTGTCTTTTAGTGTTGCGATCTCCCCATCTATTTTCCTGTGGTGCTGAGTCACTTGGTAGAGCCGTTCCTCAAGGTTCACGATGGTCTGCGAGTGCTGTTTGATCTGTTCTTTGTACTCCATGATTTCCTCCTCGAAGCCATGCTTCTGGGATTCCCGTTCATCCTGCAGGGCCTTCATCGACTGCTGCTGCAGCCTCAGCCGATCCTCTGTCATGATCTGGGGGAGCATTGAGGGAGATGTGGTCTCAGGAGCGGGATTCGATGGCAGCCATCTTCCTCCTTTGCACGCACCGGTGCTAGATGGCATCCTGCCTGAGAGCCTCTGCTCACATGTTCCTGCTGGCATCCTTCTCCCTTTCTTTCCTGTATGGCTGACCTGTCTGTCTTCCAGGTCTCGGCTCCAGCTAACATTACCTCCTTCAAGGAATCTTCCTGGACATGTATTCATGGATGAGTCCCAGGCAATTTCTATTTTATTTGTTTTCTTTTTCCCGAGACCTTTATCAGCACCTGAAATGGTCTTGGTTTCTTGTTTTCTTTCTCCTGAGAGTCCCTCAGCCCCACATAGCAGAAGCCTTGCCCACAGCATCTAGATGCAGATGTTGAGAGCACTGGCTGCTCTTCCAGAGACCTGGATTCGATTCCCAGCACCCACATGGTGGCTCACAACCATCTGTAACTTCAGTTCCAGGGGGTCCAACACCCTCTTCTGCCCCCCATGGGAACCGGGCACACATGTAGTGCACAGATACAGACACAGATACAGGCAAAACACCCATGCATATAAAATAAAAATAGATACATCTTTAAAAAAGAATTAGTGAGCCGGGCGGTGGTGGCGCATGCCTTTAATCCTAGTACGCAGGAGGCAGAGGCAGGCAGATCTCTGTGAGTTCAAGGCCAGCCTCATCTATAGAGCTATTTCAGGACAGCCAGGGCTACACAGAGAAACCCGGTCTTGAAAAACCAACAAAACAAAACAAAAAACCCAACCCAAACCAAATCAAACCAAAGAAAAAGGAAAACAAGAATTAGTGAATGGATAAACAGTTGGATGAGAAAAAAAAAGAAAAGCAAGCTGATGTGTATTTCTTTGTATGTGTGTGTGTGTCCTGTGCGTGGAGGTCAGGACAACCTTAGCGGCATCCACCCCTTGTACTGAGACAGGGTCTCTTCCTGACCAGGAACTTACCATGTAGGCTAGGCTGGTCACTGAGCCCCAGGATCTGACAGTCTCTGTCTCCCCACTGTTGGGATTACAAGCGTGCACGCAATTCTTATAAACTAAAATGACCAACAAGCCTCTTGGACAGAAAAGCAGACCCCACCTGTGACCACCCTCTGCTTTCTGAGCCCTTTTGACGCCTCCACCCCAGCCCCTCCAGCCCCGTCTTCCTCCCTGCTCTCCTTTCTATGGATATGCTGAACAGCGGCCCTCCCGGCTCTCCGTAAGTGTGGATGTTTCGCAATCTCTCCAGATCCCCAAATTCATTTTATTTAGAGACAGGGTCCTAATCAAGTTGCCCTGCTGGGCTTTGAACTCACTTTGTTGCCCAGGCAGACCTTGAATGTGTGTTTCTTTTTCCTCAGCCTCCAGGGTAGCTGGGATTACAACCCTGTATCACCAGGTCCAGCAAGATGATATTTCTCAACAGGGGTGATTTTTGCCTCTAAGGGACATTTGGTAGGGTCTTTCTCAGCTGGGGGTGGGGAGAATGCTGTTTACTGTCCACAGAGCACAGGACAGTCCCTGAGAAGAAAGGTGCCTGGCCTGGAATGTCAGCAGCCGGAGGCTGGGCAGGCCAGGTCTCAACCTTGCCCACCCCCCACCCCTGCATTCTCCTGCCACTGTGTCATAGTTAGGATTTCTATAGCTGTGCTGACACACCGCAGACAAAAGTGATTTGTGGAGGAGAGGGTTCATTTCAGCTCACCACTCTGAGGTCACCCTCCACTGCTGAGGGAAGCCAGGGTAGGAACTCAAGCAGGGCAGGAACCTGGAGGCAGGAGCTGATGCAGAGGCCATGGAAGGGTGCTGCTTACTGGCTTGCTCCCCCTCGGCTTGCTCAGCCTGTTTTCCTATAGAGCCCAGGACCAGAGGTGGCACTGCCCACAATCGAGCAGGGCCCTTCCACATCAGTCATCAATCATCAACCAAGAAAATGCAACCCAGGCTTTCCCGCAGGTCAGTCTGGAGGCGGCATTTTCTCAACTGCAGTTCCCTTTCCCAGATGGCGTGTGTGTCAGGTTGCTAGAATACGAGCTAGCACACGCTGCGGTTCCGTGGGGGAAGCTCACCGTTTTCAGATCAACCCACCATCTTTGTCTTGGTTGTTTCGAGCTCGGCTAACGTTTCTTTTAACTTGAGGGCAAGGTTCTCGGCTTTGAGACTCTCGGCTGTCTTCATCTGCTGCGCCTCGCCTAGCAGGGCCAGGGCGTCGTTTAATTTAGTATTTAAGATGTCCTCCTTTTGCCCCTTTAATTCTATCTCCTAGAAAACCAGCAAACACCAAATTAGCAATGTCTGGAATTAAATATTTATTCCTCTCCCCTTCCTCCCTGAGCCGTTGGCAAGGACACAGACTCCAGTCTGTTGGTGCTTCTTAAGTCCAAAGCCCAAGGATTTTCTGGAAGGCTCCAAGTACTGCAGAACTCTTTTTTTTTTTTTTTTTTTTTTTTTTTTTATCATCAGCGGAGACCTGTCTCTTGATTTCTGGTCTTTGAGCTCCATTCTGTCACCCAGAGCCTTTGACTCAGTTTTATTTCTCTTTTATGAGACAGCCCTTTAAATATTTGAGGAGGGTTGGCATGTCTCTCTCTAAATCTGTTTTCCAGGATAAATGTGCTAAGTGCCTTCACCCTTCACCACATGACCTGCCCTGGAGACACTCTGTTCCCCCTTGCACTCCAGGTCCCTGGCCAGAAAGATCCCAGCTGCCAAGTCCTCGGCATAGCTCATGCATCCCCTGGAAACCCCTTCGGCCATCTTGATCACAATCCACTGTCCCCTTGGAGACCCTCCTCCAAGGACTGGAGAATGGGCTCCTGCCAGGCCCTATCCTGAGATCTCAAACATTTTTTTTTTTTAAATGTGGATGTGAGTATGCATGGGTGCACATGTATGTACAGGTGTGTGTGTGTGTGTGTGTGTGTGTGTGTGTGTGTGTGTGGCGAGCATGGAGGCCCCAGGACAACCTCAGGTGTCTTTTGACACAGGGGCTCTCGCTGGCCTGGACCTTATCAATTAGGCTAGACTAACTGGGCAGCGGACATCAGGAATCTTTGTTTTTGCCTCCCAGAGCTCTCTCTCCCAGGCCTGGCTTTTCGATGTGGTTTCTGGGGACTGAACTCCGCTCATCATGCTTGCTTGGCTGAGCTACCACCACAGCCCCATGAATATAATCTCGAGACACAGTCCTGGGCGCTCTCACAAACTGCTGTTGCTAGTGTGGATCAGCTTATCATTTCCGGGCGGGGGGAGGGGGAGGTCAAGTGGCAGCAGGGACTGTGAGCGAGGACGCTTACATCCTGGGGACCAGCAGCTACCCTCACAGACAGCACTTTCTCCCAAGGATGGAGAGCAGAACATGCAATTGTTCAGCCAAGCATCTTTTACTTATGTATTTATTCGTTGTTGTTATTATTATAATTGTTTTTTTAATGACAAAGTTGCAACAGCCCAGGCTGGTTTTTGAACTGTGTCTTGGCCTCCTGAGTGCTGGAATTACAGGCACATGCCACCAATCATTTCCTATACCCAGGAAAAGTGGGAAACAACCCAAACCTAACAGAGGGAGGGACCAACAACCCAGGGTCTGTCCACCCAGGGCAGATGCAGGACATTCTTCAGTGACATGGGGATGTTTGAGAAATACCTAATGGATCAAAATAGTTCCCGGAGCAGTAGGCCCTTGCCACTGTTTTGGTAAGGACTTAGCATCACCCACGTTTATAGTAACAGCACAAAGGCATCCCAGACAGCATCACATCCGAATGTCAGCAGTGATAGCTCTGCTCTGCAGAAGCAGCGTCAATGTTGAGGCTCTTCTGAGCGATTTCCTGTATTTGTCAAATACTCTAGAGGGAATGGAGCTCATTTGTGATCAGAAAAGAAAACAGGTACCTTTTAGAAAAAGAAAAATGCAAGCACTACTGCTCCCAGGCTGTCCCTGCACTCCACTGGGAATCACTTCCTGATCTTTGTGTCCGAGGCTTTGTGAGGGGCTTGACATCACATTGAGGGACTTCATGGGACAACTGACTTTGCCTAAGAGGATGTAGAAATGGAACCGCTCATAGATTCCTCCAGGTGTCCCTGAAAACCTGCACCATGAAGCTGGCCAGTGTGCGGTTAACGGCTGTCAGCCATCTTTGCTCCATTATCCACAGATACTGTAAAGGCCTAGGTCGGCCATCTTTACTTCATGCTCATAGGTCTAGAGAAGACTCGGTGTTGGCCAGCTTTGCTCCACACCCACAGAGCTGGAGCTATTTTTCTTTTATATTTTCTCTCTTTTACCTGTTTGCCTGTGACATCAACTTATTATTATTATTATTATTTTTTTTTTGAGACAGGGTTTCTCTGTGTATCCCTGGCTGTCCTGGAACTCACTCTGTAGACCAGGCTGGCCTGGAACTCAGAGATCTACCTGCCTCTGCCTCCTGAGTGCTGGCATTAAAGGTGTGCGCCACCTTGGCCAGCTTGACATCAACTTTTTGATTGCTCTACTGTGAATACAAATAAAATTGTGTGCAAATAGGCTCTAGGTCTGAGTAGGGTTGTTTTTCTTTCTTTCTTTCTTTCTTTCTTTCTTTCTTTCTTTCTTTCTTTCTTTCTTTCTTTCTTTCTTTCTCTCTCTCTCTCTCTCTTTCTTCTTCCTTCCTTCCTTCCTTCCTTCCTTCCTTCCTTCCTTCCTTCCTTCCTTCCTTCCTTCCTTCCTTCCTTCCTTCTTTGAGATAGGGTCCCATGTAGCTCAGGCTGGTCTTGAATTCCCTCAGTGGCTAAGAATGACCTTGAAGTTCTGATTCTCCTACCTCTAATTCCCAAGTGCTAGGATAACAGGTGTGTGCCATCAAGCCAGGTTTATGAGCTCCTGGGGATGGACTCACGGCTTCGGGCATACCAAGCAAGCACTCTACCAGCTGAGCTAAGTGCCCTGGTTATCTTTCTGAAACTGGCTATTCTGACAGCCTTGGAGTCTTCCCCTTCCATGTATCCGCTAGGTTTTTTTTTTTTTTTTTTTAATCTTCCTTTTGAAAACAACGGATGGAGAGACAGTGCGGTGGTTAAGAGCACTGGCTGCTTTCCCAGAGGGCCCGGGTTTGATTCGATTCCCAGCACTCATATGGTAGGTAGCTGGCAAACATCTGTAACTCCAGCAATGGCCTCTTCTGGCCTCTGCTGGCACCAGACACACATGCAGGTTAAATACCCATACACACATAAAAAATAAAATGACCAAAGAAAAATAGCTACTCAGGCCAGGTGTGGTAGTGTCAGCCTATAATTTCAGCTACTTGAAAGGCTGAGAGGCAGGAGGATGGTAGAATTGAAGCCAACCTGGATTACATAGTGAGTTTGAGGTCAATTTGGGCAAGTTAGTGAGACCCCATTTCAAAAATAAAATAAAATAAAAAAGTTGGATGTGGCTCAGTGGAAGAGCACCTGGCCAGCTTGTGTGAGGTCCTGGGCTCCACTCCCCAGTACCATAAAACAAAACAAGCCAGTTTGTCAGGTACCTGTGTGTCTCGGCTGGGCCGCTGGCTGTCTTTCCACTGAGCTACCTGGATTCCTCAGATGGTTTAGAGATGAACCAGACCTGTGTCTGCAAGTCTTTCCTGCCCAATCTGGGAGATGCGTCGGCACACTGTTCTCTCTGCTCGGTAGAAGCTTTTAACCTGTCCATTTTCGTTTTTGTTTCCTGGGTTTGGGGTGGGAGAGTTGGCCTGCAGAATATCTGCCAGAGCCACACTCGAGGGTGTGCTCTGTCCTGGTGCATGGTGGTCCCCTCGGGGTGGGGCGTTACTGCTCCTCCTGATGTGATTGCTGTCACCCGCCACCTGGGGTCTCCCTCAGTGGAGCCCTGGTGGGGTTGGCACCTGGAGGGACTTTGTCTCCATGTGCTTGTTTGACATTTTTGCTGTGGGCTCGAACCCAGGGTCTTGCACATGCTAGGCAAGCGCTGTATCTTTGAACTCTAAGCTTTCTTTTTACTTTTGATTTTGAGACTGGGTCTTTCCAAGTTTCCAAGCCAGCCTTGAGCTCTCTGCAACCCAGACTGGACTTGAACTGCCTCAGCCTCCTCAGAGGCTGCGATTGCAGGCTTGCACTCACAGCCCTGCTGTGTGTGCGCTACCTTTGTGTGGTGACTGCACAACTAGCAGGGGTTCCTTGCCCTGTGACTGCTGGAATAAAATTGTAGTTTATGTACTGATTCATGACATACTTACAAGATTTACTTTTTGCTGTGGGATGGTCTGTATGTCAAATTGCTCTGATTGGTCAATAAATAAAACACTGATTGGCCAGTGGCCAGGCAGGAAGTATAGGCGGGACTAACAGAGAGGAGAAAAGAAAGAACAGGAAGGCAGAAGTAGTCACTGCCAGCCACCGCCATGACAAGCAGCCTGTGAAGATGCCAGTAAGCCACGAGCCTCGTATCAAGGTATAGATTTATGGAAATGGATTAATTTAAGATATAAGAACAGTTAGCAAGAAGCCTGCCATGGCCATACAGTTTGTAAGCAATATAAGTCTCTGTGTTTATTTGGTTGGGTCTAAGCGGCTGTGGGACTGGCCGGTGACAGAGATTTGTCCTGATGGTGGGCAAGGCAGGAAAATTCTAGTTACAACTTTTATTTCATGTGTGTGGGTATTTTATGTCTGTATACTACTTGTGTGCCTGGGGCCGGTAGAGGCCAGAAGAGGGCATTAGATCCCCTGGAACTGGAGTTATAGATGGTTTGAGCTGCCATGTGAGTGACAGGAATCAAATCCAGGGTCTTTGTAAGAGCAGCCAGTGCTCTTAACTGCTGAGCCATCTCTCCAGCCCTGATATACACATGTGTGTGTGATATGTATATGTATGTATATGTGCATACATATATATGTATATATGTGTATATGTGTTTCATTATATATATACATATATATGTATATATATATTACATTAGTCTCATTACTAGCCTATCTTCTCTAAACAGTTTAAATTCTCTTCTTCACCCACACTTACTGACTCATTCTCCAGCATTCCAGGGTGCATTATTCGGGAAATAAAGTAAAGAGACCGCTCCCATGGTCAGTTCTCAGTTTGAGCTTCAGGCCCCCACATGGGAGTGTGGCAGCCATGAGTTCTTGGGCCTTGCTTGCCTTACTTTGCTGGATTCTGCCTCCTCTGGACACTCATCCATCAGTTAAGGCCTCCCATCTAAGTGGGGTCCAGAGTAGCTGTGCCATCCCAGAGCTTTGTTGACATTGTTTCTCCTTTGGTGGTGGTGTTCCAAATGCTCCAGAGTCATTCTGGTAGCTTCTTAAAAACATAGATTCCAGTCGGGCAATGGTGGCGTACGCCTTTAATCCCAGCACTTGGGAGGCAGAGGCAGGTGGATCTCTATGAGTTCGAGGTCAGCCTGGTCTACAGAGGGAGCTCCAGGACAGCCAGGGCTACACAGAGAAACCCTGTCTCAAAAACAAAAACAAACAAAATACAGATTCCAGATCCACCCTATATCCAGGGCACTCAAAACACATGCATGACAATGTGTGGGTGCCTGTGTTTAAAGAAAACCACATAGAGGGCTGGAGAGATGGCTCAGAGGTTAAGAGCACTGACTGCTCTTCCAGAGGTCCTGAGTTCAATTCCCAGCAACCACATGGTGGCTCACAACTATCTATAATGGGATCTGGTGCCCTCTTTTGGCCTGTAGTCATACATGCTGTATATATAATAAATAAATAAAATTAAAAAAAAAAAAGAAAACCACATAGAATGGATGCACAGACACCTTCTAAGACCAGCAGGCCCTGAAGATCCTTTCAATGCATTTAAATCTAACTCACAATTGCCAAGTTTGGTGTTGCTCACTTACTTTGACTAAGATATTGGCCAAGGTGTGTGTGTGTGTGTGTGTGTGTGTGTGTGTGTGTGTGTGTGTGTATCTTAACAGATTTGGAAGGTCATGACTGCTGTGACAAGCTGTCAGGAAGGGACATGGAGATGACTGGATGTCCCCTCTCTGTCACCCCTGCCTTACTCTACACAAAGCTGAAGTACAGTGGAAGAAGTGGGTGAAAGGAAAGGTTTGGGAGTTCTGGGTATGGAGCCGCCCCCCACCCCCACCCCGCAATTCTGAGCCAGGAACTTGTAACAGTCACACACTGTGTGGGTCTGTCTGTGTGCTATGATCAACAGTTTTGTCTCACCACAGAATGAGATCGACCTATTTCATATGTGGGAGCATCACGGTCCAGAGACAGCAAGTAACTTTCCTAAAGTCCCCCAGCAGAAGAAGGATTTGAACCCTGACTGCCTGGCTGCAGGGCCTGGCAGGTCCATGGGAGCAATGGGTCTCTCTCGTCCCTGAGACTCGTACCTCTTTTTGCTTGGTCAGGCGATTCTCCAGGTCCTGTATTCTCCTTTTTTCCTTCTCTAGGGTGTCTCGAATTTTGAGTCTCTCGTGGGTGATGCTCTCTGAGATCTGGAAGTCAAAGAGGGATTTCAGGGGGAGCAGAAGCAAGAGGGTGGTGGTTTGAGCAAGAGTACCCCCACCCCCACCTGCACCCCCACCCCCACCCCATAGGCTCATGCAGGTGTGGCCTTGTTGGAGGAGGTGTGTCACTGGCTGTGGGCTTTCCAGGCCCAGTCTCTCGCTCTCTGCCTTTGGATCAGGCTGTAACTCTCAGCTACTGCTCCAGCACCGTGGTGAGTGCCATGCTCCCGCCATGCCCTCCGCCCATGATGATAACGGACTAACCCAATGAAACTGTAAGCAAGCCCTCAATTAAATGTTTTCTTTTTACAAGCGTTGCCTTGGTCATGGTGTCTCTTCACAGCCACAGAACAGTGACTAAGACAGAGGGCAGACTCACTGCAAGGGGAAGCCAAGTCACCATGGAACCAGTGACTCGGGGTCTGGGGCAAGAACTCAGGGAACAAGGTGCCTGCCAGGATGTGAGGTGAGAGGAAGTGATGAGGCTGGGGAGCAGGAAGCCGTGTCTCAGTTAGTCACAGGAGCATAAAGGAAGGAGGGGCTCCTCCTCTCTGGCTCCCAGGCTGGCATCAGTCCCACCCCTGGGTGCTGACACTGTCTAACCTGGTAGGTGTTGGCACCAGGGCAGGTTCACCCTGGAAAGTCCCTGGCTTTCGGGAGGTGGAGCAGAGTGACAGTGCTGGGAACATGTTTCCTATTCCAGCAGCCACAACCCCTGGCAGCTTCAGAGAAGAACGGTATGTACTTTACGGTCAGTGACTTTTGTCCCACAAAGAGATCATTTCGATTTCCATTTTTCTGAGGCCCTGGGTCTGAGCTCCAGGGATCCTCCCTGGCTGGCTAGTGGGTGGCAGGTGTTGGCCACTTCCCGGACAGGTGCTGCAGCAGGGTGACCCTGGGGCTGCTGGGCTGTCAGGCACACCTGGCTGGCTGTCCTCCCGGAGGGCCCTGGCTGCTCCTACCTCCTTCTGCTGGGTCAGCTGATTCTCCAGGTCTTGTACCTTCCTCCTTTCTGCCTCCAGCACTTCCCGCATTTTCCTTTTCTCATGAGCCACACTGTCCTCCAAGACCTGAAAGGCACGGCCAACAATACCAGCGTCCAAGCTAAGACGGATGTCACCGTCAGGATGACCTCACCCCCAGAGCACCCCTACAGGAGCTGCTGCTAGGAACCCATTTTATAGACAAGGGAACCAGGGGCCAGAAGAGATGAGGGTACAGGGCCCCACGGTCTGTCAACAGGGAGGCCAGGGTCCTGAACAGAGCAAACACACAGGCTATGTGCAGGGGCTCTGGGAGGAGACCGGCAGGCGGAGGGGCCCAAGTTCTGAGGCAGAAGAGTCCCGCGGATGGTGGAATCACCAACTAGGGAAACAAGTTTCTGAAGAATGGAGGTGAGGGGATGAATGAGCCAGTCACCACCTCCTGGAAGGTTCACGAGCCTTGCAGGGACGCGCTGGGACCAGGGAAGAGCTCTGGGTTAGTATGCTGCAGTCCCTAGCCACAGAATTTCATCTGGTCCATTTCTTGCTGCGGTTACTCTGCTAATGGACTCACTGCAGATTTCACCCCCACGAGGATCGAGATTGTGGTCCTGGCACAGTAACTGAGATCCCGAGAAAAGTGTGGCCTCGGCTTTCAAAGGGCCTCCCTCCAGGGCCCAGCTGGGCATCAGGTGTTTGGAACTTGCAATGTGATTTCTACTGGACTCCATAAGAGGAGGGAATTAGCCTTTGGAAGGCATTTAATCTCGGGAGATGGCCAGGAGCTACATGGAGACAGTTTTATGTGGTTCATGTCTCTGATCCCAGCACCTGGAGGTGGAGGAAGGATCAGGACTTCAGAGGTCATCCTTGGCTGTATAGTGAGTTGGAGGCCAGCCTAGGCTAACAGATCCTTTGTCAAAACAAAACAAAACAAAACAAAACAACAACCAACAACCAAAACCAAAAACCCAAGAAACAAACAAATGAACAAAAGACACCCCACCCCACCCCCACCCCCGAGGTGGCTCAATTCTTTCTGGGAAGAAACTACAGCCAGGCCTTATCAGAGGTGGCCTGACCCCCAAGGACTGGTTTAACCAATGCCAGATCCCCTTTGTGTGATGCTTAATTTTTTTTTTTTTTTTAAGGCAGAGTCTTATGTTGTAGCCCTGGTTGGTCTACAGTTCTGCATATAGACCAGGCTGGCCTCAAACTCACAGAGATCCATCTGTCTCCGCTGTGTGAGTAGAGATTACAGCTGTGTATCACCACACCTGGCCCAGAGGCTTACATTTTTCTGACACACCCTGTCTGTCACCTTGGAATCTCTAAATTCAAGGGCCTGGCCAGCCCTTGTTGATTCCTGAATGCCGTCTGACTTAAATGACTCCATGGAGACCCAACGCACCCACCAGCACCTCCTCACCCTGCCTGGAGACAGGACTCAAGGCAAACCTTGGTGACACTGTTTACAGAGTGCTGAGGAACCGCTGTGTGAGAAACCACATGTAAACATCTCCCTGGGTCACATCTAATTGTTTGGGTGGACTTGTATGCAGGGGGATACTTTCTCTCTTGTGGAGGGCAGACAAGCACTCTACTTGAAGAAGGTGGGTTGTTAGGAAGCAGGGGTGGGAGGGAGGGCGCAGGGGAGGGTGGGGGGGGGGGGGGGCATGCCCAAGCGCCGGGAGACCTGGCTGTAGTGATAACAATGACAGCTACCACAGATCAGTGACACTTCTGGGTCAAACGCTTGGCTGTGCTTTATCTCTAGCCTTCATGGCTCCCTTCCAAGAAGGGAGGTATTGATAGACTCAAACTCGCATCCTGTGTGGCTACAAAGCCTGTACCCTTCAGGACTGAGGGATTATCGAAGGCACATGTGTCAACGGATCAGGGGTCTGAGACTGGCCGCAGGCTAAATGCAAACTGACGATGTATCGGAGTTTTCCTGTGAGCTAGAGTCTGGGCACATCCACAGAAACAGCATCCCTCTTTCATGAGGGAGGGGAACGCCCCTTCCCAGACTTCCATGCCTGAAGGATGGTGTTTGGTAGAAAGAGGACAGGTGGTGAACTGCAAACTTCAAAGCTTAGGAGAGCGCAGAAGCTCAGAGGACCACCCAGCTGCGGCTGCCGGGATCTATTCCAGAACCACCCCCCCCTCCTTGTCTCCCCAAGAGGAAATGAAGGCCAGAGTTTTTTTTTGACTTTTCAAGAGAGAATGGAGATCTGGGTTTTCAAATACATTTTCGGAGTCTGAAGTAAAACATTCTAGGTATAACAACACATCTGCAGACCCTGTCATCCAATGAACTACAGGTCGGTGACTTCTGGAGCATAAAGCGAGCATGAGGAGGTGGTGCAAGCCAGGCTGCTCCCATCCTGCTGTGCATGACAGGGGACCAGGGTGGAGTGGGATGGTGGCTGGGAAGGACATAGGAGCTGGTGCCTGGCTCTTCAACATCTGGACTGTTATGGGAAGAGATGGGTTGATGGTGGCCACCTTTTGGCCAGAAAGAGTTTGACTCATCCCATCCTAAGAAAGACTTTCTGCAAGCCCTGGGCATCCTTCTGCCCAGGGCTGAAGAAAACTTCTGGGTACTGGTTCTGAAGATGGGTGAGTTTAGGATGTTGTTGAATCGTTCTCTCAAGATTCTGTCATTCTCCATTCCATGTTTCGGGGCAGACCTGTGTGAGTGCTGCCCCACCCTGTCTCAGCCTGTACTTTATGCTGTCACCCATGAGACAGAGCCTTTGTACAATAGCCTTCATCGGCCTCAAACTCACAGTGATCCTCTCAGCTTCCTAGTGTCAGGGTGATGGGCAGGAGCCACCATACCTGGCTTATCACATCACATTTTTTTTTTCTCAACTGGTCTGCAAGGCTACATCTCCATGGCTCTCTCCAAGTCCTCTATCCTTCTCCCAATTGTAGAGCCCAGGCCAGGACAAACAGCACAGGACAGCGCCCCCATGCCCCACCCTTCTTCCATCTCCCCCGCAATCCCTTTAGCAGGCCTCCACCAGCTGGGTGTACCTCCTTTTGACAGGCCAAGTGGCTCTCCAGATCACAGACTCGACTTTGTGCCTTCTCCAGTGCCTCCTGTGCTCTGTGTTTCTCCCGAGTGATGCTCTCCTCCAAAGCCTGCAAGCCAACCCCTGTTGTTGAGTCTACCTGTTGCCATGGCAGGAAGTAACCTCTCCCTGGGCTCTGCCTGGTTTGCTCTTCCGTCCTTAGCATGCCTCACGCGGGTCCGGGCAGAGGATCCAATGACTCAGTAGGCTCCAAAGAAGCAGGTCTGTGTGAGAACTTCAGAGGGACCCTGACAAACTGCATGCCTTGAATGACAGTGCTGGATTGATGACTGAGCTTGGCATTTCTTTGGCCACTTAAAAAAAAAAGTTCCCAGAGCATCCAGGATTCTTTGGAGGGAGGCTGAGGGATGAGCTAAAACTCGTGTATTTTTAGAGACAGAGTAGAGGAGGAAGGGTCACTTAAAAGCCTGGACGGTGACGGGAGATGGCCCGGTCTGTCAGTAAAGCACTTGTTTCCAAAGCACAAGGAGCTGAGCTGATGCCCAGCATTCACTTAGAAACAGGTGTGGGGCTGGAGAGACTCCACAGCAGGTGAAATTCGCAAGTGAGAGAACCAGAGCTCAGGTCCCCAGCACCCACATTAGTGCTGGGTGGGTGTGGCGGGCTGCCTGTGATTACAGAGCTCTGCAAGCAGAGAAGAGGGAGCCCTGGAGCAAGCTGGAGTTAGCTGTCCTCTGGGCTCTGGGCTCCACCGAGAGACCCCAACTCAATCAATAAGGTGGAGTGTGATCACGGAGGACTCCAGGGCCTCCACACTTCAGTGCACACGCATGTACGCATTTGGACTCACATAGGCACTTGCAGTTGCATACATATGTACATCCCACATGCATATGAATATGCATGACCACAGGCATATATATCACATGCAGAGACACAGAAAAGGAAAAAAAAAAAAAAAAAGCCAGGCATGGTGGTGTGCCCTTGTAATCCCAGTCCTGTGGAGAAGGAGACAGGCAGATTCCTGGGGCTTACTGGCCAGATAGTCTAGCTTATCTGGCAAGTTCTAGGCCAGAGAGAGACCCTGTCTCAAAGAACAAGGAAGGGCTGGTAGGATAGTTCAGTGGGTAAAGAGGCTTGCTGGCCAAGCCTGACAACCTGAGTTTAGTATTTGAGAGCCACATGGAAGAAGAATGCTGATTCCTGAAAGTTGTTTTATGACCTTCCAACATGGGCCATGACACGAGCATGTCTACACACACACACACACACACACACACACACACACACACACACACCAGGACTAAGGCCCACAAAGTTTCTTTCAGATGAATCTCTGGGGTCCAGCTGGTTGGGAGCCAGGATGCACATGACAGTGGCAGTCTGTCTGGGTGAGGATGTCACTTTGTCCGGCTGGTACTCTGTCCGAGGTTTCTACATTTAAGGGGTTTGAAGCAGCACTTCAAATGCCGTCTATCAGGAACAATTTTACAAGGGCTGAGAAGGAGCAGGCTGGTGACTTTGGGGGTGGGTGCCATGCTGGCTAAGGCCTCACATCCCCAAAGGGAAACAGCCAACCCCTAATTCAAACAACCTGCCACAGGGCTGGGAAGGGCTGGTGCTAAGTGGGGATGTCAGTCAGGAAGCAGGAGCAAGAAGGAGCATTTGGGTTTACTTCTCTCTGTGGAACGAAAGGTTTGTTTTTTGATTTATTTTTCCTCCATCCAGTTGTTCTCCAAAAATCTACCACTGTGAATTTTGCTTCTGTGGTTTGAATCTGAAACACAGGTTCCTGCTGAACGTGTTTGGTCTCCACCTGTGCTGCCATCTTAGAAGGTTCTGGAAACTTTAGGATGTGGGGCCTAGTAGCAGAAAGTTGGTCAGCAGGGCATCTATACTAGTTCCTCATCCTTTCTCCTTTCTCTACTTCCTGTCCACCATGAAGTTCGGAGTCCTCTCTGCCACATGCTCCTGACCCCATAATGTTCTGCAAAGTGCACAGGGTCCAGCAAACACGTGAACCCTTCCTTCCTCTTAAAAAGCTAAACACAACTACCCTATGACCCAGCTTCTGAGTGAATCGAAGCCAGCGATGCCTGCACATCCACATCTGTCGCCGGACCATTCGTAACAGCCAAGACATGGAACAGGCTGGCCACCCCTCAGCAGGCAAACAGGCATGGAAAGAAAATGTGTCGTGATGCATAAAGCAGCCGTAGGGGAGAATGGAATTGTAGTGTTTGCAGAGAAATGGGTGGCACTGGAAATCACCATGTTAAGTGAAAGAAACCAGACCCAGAAAGACCAACATCATGTTTTCTCTCATATGTGGGACTGATGAGGTAGGTCCAAGCTTTGGTCCACAGGTTCCATGAGGAGCTTCAAATCTAACACTAACTTATACCTTTACTTTACTTTAAGCATGGTGAGTTTTTTTTTTTTTTTCTTCCGAGACAGGGTTTCTCTGCATAGCTTTGTGCCTTTCCTGGAACTCACTCTGTAGCCCAAGGGTGGCCTTGAACTCACAGAGATCTGCCTGGTTCTGCCTCCTGAGTGCTGGGATTAAAGGCGTGCACCACCACTGCCTGGCTGAGTGTTTTTTTTTTTTTTTGAGATAGGGTCTCCTATGTATTCCTGGCTGGCCTAGATCTTATTATGTAGACCAGGTTAGCCTCTAGCCCCCAAAGATTTGCCTGCTTCTGCCTCCCAATTGCTGGGATTAAAGGCGTGAGTCACCATGTTCAACCCTATTTCATGGTTTTTCCACATCTGTGGAATGTAGATTGTAGAGTGTGACATGCAAGTCAAGGGGACTATTTGGGGGAGAGGGGGACTGAGGGGGGACATGCAAGGGTAATGGGGTGAACAGGGTCAAAGTAGAATGTTATATAGGTGCAAAAATGTCATCATGAAACCCATTGTTGTGTACACAAATACTTTTTTTGAGGATCCTTCCTTCTTTAGGACTTTTTTTTTTTTAATTTAAAAACCTCAGGCGTTCTATCACAGCAAGGAGAAGGCTGATAAACACAGCAGCCATCATTAATCCTGCCTTTGCAAGGGTCATGCACACGTTTCGGCTGTTGGTTCCCCCATTTTATATCCTCCACTCCACAAAAGGCAGAAGGGGGCTAGTGAGATGGTAAAGACGTCTACCGCAAAACCTGATGACCTGAGTTCAATTCCCAGGACCCACATTGTGGAAGGAGGGAACTGAATGCCACTGTCCTCAGCCTTACAGACACACAGACACACAGACAGACACGCACACACACACACACACACACACACACACACACACACACACACACACACACGCTGAGTAACTAATAAAAAGAAAAGGCAGAGGGAGGAGACAGAGATCCCAAAGGAGCTGGATGTGGACTGGAGGTTGGAGAGGGGTTATAATGTATTGGAGAGAGCAGGTACCTGTGACAGAGACGGACTGTCCCAGTCGGGAGTCACTGAACTGGAGCCAACAGAGGTGGCAATGCTGTGGGGGGCCTCGTCCTTCACTGAGGAGAGGAGATGGAGGCAGCAGGTAGGAAGAAGCGTACCATGTGCCCGGCTCTCCACGCCCACCCTGACTGTGGCTACCAACTGTGGCTGTGCTTTGGAATGTTACCAACCCCAGAGCCTGAGCTACATTCCCACATTTGTCCTCAGAACCTAAGTGACCAAATGTGGCCGAGCCATGGGGTCACGAGCCACTGACGGAGGAGGAGAGCGAAGAAGGAATCAGAACGTACGGCAGGTCCTCAAGTGTGACCCGGGAGAATGAAGAGAACTGGCTTCAGAAACACATTCTCTACCTTCTCCACAGAGTCTGACGCAATAGGTCTTGAGTGTGGGCCCAGACTACTTTGTCTCAAATGCTTGTTTACTAGCACATATTAATTATAAATAATAATGGGTTTCATTGTAACATTTAAACACACGTATATAATGTATTTTGGTCGTATTCACCCCCATGCCCCTCTCTTTCCCCTCCGGGATTTTCTCGGATCCCTTTCCTCTTCTCAAGTACTCCCCATTGTACTTTGTACCCTCCACTCTTTCTCTCTCTCCTCCCTCTTTCTCTCTCTCTTCCTCCCCCATCTCCCCCCCCCCACTTCTCTTTCCTTGTGACTCAATTTGTGCCTTCAGATCTTGCTTACAGGAGCAAGGGGGGGGGGGCGGGGCGGGGCACCTGCCACAGAAGAAATTCCTCTCTCTGTCCACTGGCCCACTGGCTACACCACTGAAGAAACTCTCTCTCTTTTTCTTCTCTCTCTGTCTCTCTGTTTCTGTCTCTCTGTCTTTCCAATCAATCATTAATTGCCTATGGATCCCCAGAGAGGGGCAGGGCCTTGTGTGCTGTGGTTGATATATTGTGCACCTCAATAAACTCATCTGGGGGTCAGAGAACAGAACAGCCACTATATTAAACATAGGTTTAAAAGGACCAAGCAGACGCCGTAACAGGCTGTCAGTCTTCTCTCAGAGATCAGGCCTCAGTCTCAGTTTCCTGAGACTTGAGCAAGCAGTTTTGGGGTGGGGGGCATGACTTAGTCCTTGTAGTAGCTATCTTTCTGCACGTATTCTGACTGCTCAAGGTTCAGCCAGTTGTTTACTGTCTGGGACCCCTCACCAACTTAGAGCTACATGCATGGGTCAGTGTGAACATGCGAGGCCAGCCAGCCCCCATGGCAGTTCAAGGACAGAGCCTGGGACTTGTCCAAGACTGCCCCAAAATGGTAACTGTAACCCCCAACCAGTATATTCAAAGGTTACAAACCCTCACCCAATCATATGACGCCAAGGCTTGTACCACCCTGCTTGCGAGTTTTTCCCTTTACAAAACCCTCATCCTGAGAGCTCAGGGCCGTCCTCCTCCACCCGCTGTGTCGGATGTTAGACACGGACCAAGTCCAGGCTTGCTTGTTATCAATAACCCCCTGTGTGTTTTGCATCAGATATCGGCTCTGTGGTGGTCTTGCTTGGGGGTCTCACAACATAGGCAGTGATAGCACACACCTTTAATCCTAGCATTCTAGAGGCAGAGACAGGCAGATCTCTGTGAGTTCAAAACCTCACTAGAAACAGCCAGGGATGGTGACACATGCCTTTAACCCCATGAAGTGATGGCAGGAAGCAGAAAGGTATACAAGGGATGAGAACTAGGAACTAGAGCCTTTTTTTTTAAGCTTTTAGCTTTTAGCAGCAGTTCAGCTGAGATCCATTCAGATGAGGATTCAGAGGCTTTCAGTCTGAGGAAACAAAATCAGCTGAGGAATTGTCGAGGTGAGGTTGGCTGTGGCTTGTTCTGCTTTTCTGATCTTTCAGCAATCACCCCAATCCCTGGCTCCAGGTTTGTTTTTATTAATAAGACCTTTTAAGATTCAGGCTACAGCAGGCTCCTTGTCCCTCCCTGACAGGACGTTTACAGGCCCAGACTTGCACAGACTTTGTGAAGGTGATCACAGCTGTGAGTTCAGGTCTGTGACATAGACCATGTTTAATAAAACATCTGATTAGAGTTGCTTTCCTTGGGACATCTCTGAGAAAGCCTCAGGTACCCAACACTGTGTCTAGAATGCAGATCTGGGGTGTCACGACCCTCTAGGGGGCTGTCAGAACTGTGACCTGGACTCTGCATCTCAAACAGACCCTCTGACGGTCCACTGCACCTTAGCGTGTAGACATTGCTGCAGGGCTTTCTAATTGGCCTGGGTTCTAAAAGGGTGAGCCACAGTTTGGGCCAGTTTGTTTTCCCAGCTACATATCTAGAGAAAAAAAGGCTGGTGTGACCTGAAATCGGTTTTGCTTATACAAACCAGGAACAAACCAGGATTGGCAGTAACGACTCCTATTTGTATAGTCAACTGTAATACAAAATAAATAGAGTAGCATTTCCCAAAATGTCAACATGCCTTCCTTTTCCAGTTGATTTTTCTGTGACTTTTTTTTCTTTTCAAAGATTTATTTATTTTTACTTGTATGGGTGTTCTGCCTGCATGTATGTGTACTATCTGTGTGTAGTACCCACAGAGGCCAGAAGAGGGCATTAGACCCACCTGGAACTGGAGTTACAGATGGTTATGAGCTGCCATGTGGGTGCTGGAAAGCAAACCCCAGTCCCCTGCAAGAGCAGCCAATGTTCTTAACCACTGAGCCATCTTTCCAGTTCATTGCTGTGGGTTTAGGACCCAATCATTCACCCCATGTAACTCACTTAGAACCAGTATACCAATCAGGAAGGGCTTCAACCCAAAGCCCCCAGTGACCCAGGCTCAAAGGAACTGCCACAGGCCACCTTACCTCCTTCTCTTCCGTCAGCTGCTGGATTCTGGCTTTCAGCTTCTCCTCTTGTTCCAGCTTCTCCTTGTTCAGCTTCTCCTTCTCGGCCAGGTGCTCCTGCTGCAGAGACTGCTGAGTTTCCTGAGAAGTGCTCATCTGGGCCTGCATGGAGAGAAAAGCCAAACAAATCCCACAGGGGAGAGACTGGAGTCCTTTTCCTACTTCCTTCCGAACTGTTTATCTTCCAGGGAGCAAAGTCCACCATAAAAGTTCCTTAAGAACATGGCTGAACCACACTTGGTCTAGAGAGGTGACTGGTGAGGACAGCAAGAATGTTAAGATGTCACACTCTGGTTTTAGATACAAATCCCCGCTCTAGTTAATTCTACGTGTGTCCCCACTCCGAACAGGAGGTGTCACTGTGCCTGCCTCTGACTCATGAGATGATGGGGGCTTTTAGTCCCGTGCATGGTGTGTAGTAGATGCTCAGTAAACAGGAGCCAGACTCATTGGAAGGCTCCTGCTTTTGATTCTTTATCCAAATAGCTGTGTGGCAGTCAGAGTATCACCAACCTCTCAGAACACTGATGTCCACATCTGTAGAATGGGATGGATGAACTGCCGTTCATAGGCCATACCTGGTTCACCATCTTTGTGTGTGTGTGTGTGTGTGTGTGTGTGTGTGTGTGTGTGTGTGTGTGTGTTGGAAGGGGGCATGTAGCATGTATGAGTAGGCATGCATGTGCCTAGCATTCATGTGGAGATGCGAGGACAACCTGAGGAGTCAGGTCCCAGGGATTGAACTCTGGCCATCAGGCTTGGCGGCAAGCATCCTGATCTGCTGAGCCACCTCACTGTCCCCCTTTTGGAGATTTTTTTTTTTCCCCGGAGGAAATTAAGCACCGTGGTTATCCCAGGAAGCCAGACAGGGGAAGGTGCTCT
Organism: Peromyscus leucopus; assembly: GCF_004664715.2. NCBI lineage: Eukaryota > Metazoa > Chordata > Mammalia > Rodentia > Cricetidae > Peromyscus > Peromyscus leucopus. Next base: position 143,062,690 of record NC_051064.1, read on the forward strand.
GTGTTTGTCTATTCCTTTGTGGGCCATCTCAGACACTGGGCTCAATCCCTTTGTGCAAATGGAAAATCCTGTCACCAGCAGAGGGGTGGGGGCTGACTCCCCCACAGTATGAAAACAAATTCAAATTCACAATTGGGGAGGGGGAGAAAAGAACTTAAAGAATCACCTGAAGTTCCTTGGTCTTGCTCATGATTTTCTTGTAATGTTCCAGAAGATATATTAGATACAGAGAGAACCCTTAAAAAGGGGGGCAGGAAGAGAGGTGGGCATCAATTTATCTCCTGTCACTTCCTCCCTCCCTCCCTCCCTCCCTCCCTTCCTCCCTCCCTCCTTCTCTGCCTTCCTCTGTATGTCTTCCTTTGTTTTTTTGAGATAGGGTCTTTCCCCTTGGTGGTAGTGCACACCTTTAGTCCCAGCACTTGGAGGCTAGCCTGGTCTACAGAGCGAGTTCCAGGACAGCCAGGGCTATATAAGGAAACCCTATTTCAAAATACACACACACACACACACACACACACACACACACACACACACAGAGAGAGAGAGAGAGAGAGAGAGAGAGAGAGAGAGAGAGAGAGAGAGAGAGAGAGAGAGAGGTGGTCTTGCTATGTAGCCCAGGCTGGTCTTGAACTTGTGACCTTTCTGCCTCAGCATTCTAACTGCTGACAGTACAGACATGCATCACCACACCCAACTATGCATGACTTATGGGATCTGCAGACAGGTGGACACAGGACGAGCTGTCATCCAACATTTTTTTAAAATGGTTGTTAGATGGGCCCGTCACAGATCTCAAGTGTGGATGGCTTTGTTTTGGTAGAAACTAAGAACCTATCAATAAAGCACCTATTTGAAAGACATTTCCTGTATACAAATTGAGAGTGGGGGATTTTGTGAAGCTACACCCTCCCAGTGTGGTCTGAAGTGACGGGTCCAAGCTGACAGATTAGAAACACACAGGGATCATGGGTAGCATGCTAGAGAAGGGGAAGACAGGAGAGTGTGAGGGTCTCAGCAGAGGGGCCATTTGCCTGAGGGTGTGGGCGGGGTGGGAGGGAGGGCATTCTAGAACAGAAGCTGAGGCTGGCTGAGGGATGATGCCACCAACGGCTGGGTCCTCGTTCCTGGGGCCTGTGAGTACACGGAGAAAGGGACTTGGCCAGTGTGCTTAGGTTAAGGATGCTGTGGTAGAGAATATTCAGGGTTATCTGTGTAAACTCAGCATCCTCACATGGACTCTTAACAAGGAGACAGAGGCAAGGTAACAACTGGTCTAGATTGTTGGCCTCTAGTGTAGTGGGAGAGTCCATACATGTTCAAAGGGCAGTGGTGACCTGTTCAAGCAGCACACAGCAAAAAGATGAGAGGATGAAAATGTATGGAGCACATCTCCCGTGTGCCTGGTGCTCTGGGAATCAATGAACGCCTCACCACAGCCGCAGCCTGTCATCGCCCCAACTGATGGATGAGCTTTGAGCTTTGGCCGCTGGAAGGTCCAGGACTCGAGTCAGTGTGACTGCAGGGTCTGAGTCATGAGCTGCTCAGCTACTGACTGAGCAGTGAGCTGCTTCGGGAAGAGCAGGTTTGCAGAATAAAAGCTGGGAAGGTTAGAGAGGCGCAGGCTGACAGGGCGGCTTTGCCACAGTGTTGCTGCCATGGTAGGCCGGCTCCTTCCTTGCATGAAGGCCGTCTTATGCCCCAGAGCGTTGGTTCTCAACCTCCTAATGCTGCGACTCTTTAACACAGTTCCTCATGTGGTGACCCCCAACCATGCAATTATTTTGTTGCTACCTCATAACTGTAATTTTGCTATTGTTATGAATTGTAACGTAAATATCTGATCTGCAGGATATCTTATATGTGACTCCACACACACAGGGTTTGAGACCCACAGGTTGAGAACCATTGCCATACAGGGTGTTTAGAAGCTTCCCTGGCCTCTGCCAGATGCCAGAAGGATCTCTCTTGGTCAGCCCATCATCAGAAGAATGAGGCCTCTAGACATGGCCAGATATGTCTGAGATGTTAGAGGTTCCTGATCATAGTTAGAGGCAGGGAACTTGCTTGTAGCTAAAGGCGAGCCCAGGTGGTCAAGGGTGATGTTCTGATCTAGATTGCAAGAAGCAGGCTGAGAGAAAGGACGAGGGACAATGGCTAGCTCTGAGACACCTGGAATCAACTACTGGAAGGGCCCCACAGGGAGCTAGTCAGAGAGGAACTGGACACCACCTGTGGCCAGCACCAGTCTAGCCTGTCTGTCACTCAGCCACCCCCTATGACCCAGGGCCAAATCACGGGTGGGATCTACAGAGGACCATGGGGAGAGGGAGTGCCAGATTGTGTCTCAAGATCCGATGGTGAAACGTTGGGATTTTACCTTTGGGGACAAGAGCGAGGTTTCATTATATTTTCAGTTACAAAAGCTTTAAGTGCTCATCACAAGAATCCAGAGATTACAGAAGCTGGTCGTGGGAAGAGCTCAGGGCTCTGTCTTCCGTGCTCCACACGTGGCTGGCACCCCACAGCTGCTGAGGGGGGGGAGCGGCTCAGTTGGTAGAGTGCTCGCCCAGGCATGCAGGAGGCGGCCCTGGGTTTGATTCCCAGCACCAGTGTAAACTGGATGTGGTGGTGCACACCTGTAACCCCAGCATTCAGGAGGCGGAGACGAGAGGATCAGAGGTTCAAGGTCATCCTCAGCTGCATATTAAGATGGAGGCCAGCCTGAGTCACATGAGATGCTGTCTCAAGAACAAAAACAATCACAAAGCCATTGGGTGACTGAATGAAAGTAAAGGCCGTCTGTGACCTGCCCCGTTGCCATGACATTCCATAGTTTCGGTTGTGTGCCACCCCCAGACTTTTCTTTTGGTCAGCTGCTGACATTAAAAAAAAAAAAAGGAACATAGTTTGCATATTGTTTTGCAACTTGATTCTTTATTTCTTCTTTAGACAGGGTCTCACACCTGCTGTTCTTCCTCCTGAATGATGGTCTAACTGCTGGGTCTTCCTTCCTTCCTTCCTTCCTTCCTTCCTTCCTTCCTTCCTTCCTTCCTTCCTCCCTCCTCCCTCCCTCCCTCCCTCCCTCCCTCCTTCCTTCCTTCCTTCCTTCCTGTCTCCCTTCTCCTCCCCCTCTACTTTTTTCTTTAAGAGTCTACATACTTATTACTGAACTAACCAGCTCACTCATGTAAAACAGATCAACAGCAGATCCCAGCCCCATCTGAGCCTAAATCTCCAGTCATAAAAACTTGGAGTTGTGTCTGGTAGACCAGATCGGCCTGGGCATTCAGCGTGAACAGCCTTGCTGCTGTGAATCCTTCACAGGGTCTCCTCCAGGGTCTTCTCCTGGAGTCGTGCCTGACCTTGTTACTAGTTTTCAGTCCATACCCTTGGGACAGTGGGATGAGTTTGCTTTGGTTTCTCAGCCAGGGATCCCTTGCTTCTGAACGTCTTGTGAGAATACCGAGGCAGGGGAGCATCGCAGTCACCTGACAGTCCACAATGGCAGCGATGAGGATGGCAGAGGCAGAGAGGAGAGGTTTTTTCTCTACTCTTTTCCCACTTAAAGGTATGGCACAGCTCAGCTCTTCTAGAAGCATGGGTCCCCTCCTCCTCCCCACCCCCAGTTGCAGAAATGGACACAGACAAGCGGGTTTGCAGAGATAGCTCTAAACAGTCCTTTCTTTCCCTTATCAAGGGAGCCCGAAAGACAAGTGGGGGCAGCTGACTTTCAAGGCTTCCCCTTCAATGTTTCCTGTCTTCCCAGCATTCCCTTTGTCAATCAGATAGGAAGCAGCGCTCCCTGGAGGCCGAGCAGCAAGACTTCTAGGCTCCCCCACACTAGGCAACCTTGACTGCCCTGGGGTTTATCTCAGGACTTATACACTTGCTCTGTTTTCTCTCTTGGAACGCTGTTGTAAAGGGATGTAGGAAGCATGGTGATTCAGAGCGGGGCTCTGAGGTCACAGGGACTTGGAGCAGGGAAGGACTCAAGGCCAAAGAGCTACACAGATGTCTTTTCTTTATAAACTGTCCAGACTCAGCTGTTCTGCTGTAGTAATGGAAATCTGGCTGAGACAATAGGGCATGACTCAAAAATATGGGTGGGATGAGGTTCACCCGGGAAATGACAGTGGAGACCCGTCTGTCTCTGCCTGGGGTCACAGCAGGACTTGTGCTGTAGGATGGAGGCAGGACCTGGTGCCCTGCTGGGCCTTCAGAGGAAGTGGGGGGCCATGACAGAAAACACTGACCTCAGTGAAAGTTCTGACTACTATATGCCCGTTTTTAACATTAGTGAAAATAAAGACAGCGTTAATACCTGCCTCACGGAGCTGGCGGGAGGATGCAAAGCACATGACTTATGAAACACCTAGCAAGGATTTAATGCCCAGGAGTGAAACACATATCACAGTGCTGAGTACCCAGCAGTAAACCACTTAGCACAGTGTTAAGTACCCAGAAGTAAAACACTTAGCACAGTGTTAAGTATCCAGCAGTAAAACACTTAGCACAGTACTAAGTACCCAGGAGGTGTCAGATGACCTACAATTCCCCTTTCTCGGCAGGGACTGTGACTACACAGGCTCTTGGACGTTAGTGGATGGCAGTGAGCAGATGTGGGTCCTCACTCGTCTCAGCGATGGCAACTATCTTCATCACTATACGATGGTAATTTATCACAGGAACTGTTTCTGAGTGATGGCTTTCTCGTCTTCCAAATGACAAACATAAGCTCTGCCTCACAGAGCTGTTGTGAGGGTGAGCAGGGGTACACAAGGACATGTTGGGAAGGTTGTAGCAAGTGTGAGTGCTTGAAGATGACTACTATCCTCACCATCCTGTCACTATCGACATCACCACCACCATCATCATCACCACCATCATCACCATTATCACCATCATCACCATTACCACCACCATCACCACCATCACCACCATTATCACCATCACCACCATTATCACCATCACCACCATCACCACGTTACCACAGCAACAGGAAAGTCACCAATACAGCCACGACTGTTGTTTTTAACTAAGTTTTAATCACTTGATTTTATCAACACTCAGGAGCCAGATGGTGGGGTGAAAGCCCGCTAGCTTAGAGAGGCAGAGAAAGCGCCCCGCTGACCTTCCTCCTCAGTCAGCGTCCCAGAACACTCCTTCTTCCCCCAACAACTCTCCTTAAACTTTATGTCCCCCCTTCCACTCCCTGTGATCTCTCTGTTCGTCCTCCCGACTCCCTCTTACTCTATGGTTTTTCCTGTCAATGGTTGCTCGCTCCGCCTCCTGACACACAGTTGACTTTATTTAATCCTGTTTACAACATTCCAGCAGAAAGCTCTTGGGTTAAAGGTGTGAACTAAAACAGGTTTTTCCAGGAAATAACACAATCTTGGGGTTCACAGTGTGATCAAATATCCTGCAACACACCACTACCTTCACCACCACCACCGCCTTCATCACCACCATCACCTTCACTCCCAACATCACCTTTATCATCACCATCATCATCTTCACCACCATCATCACCATCACCTTCATCATCACCATCATCTTTATCATCTTCACCGCCTTCATCACCACCATCACCTTCATCACCACCACTGCCTTCATAACCACCATCACCTTCACTCCTAACATCACCTTTATCATCACCATCACCTCCATCATCACCATCATCATCTTCACCACCATCATCACCATCACCTCCATCATCACCATCATCATCTTCACCACCATCATCACCATCACCTCCATCATCACCATCATCATCTTCACCACCATCATCACCATCACCTCCATCATCACCATCATCATCTTCACCACCATCATCACCATCACCTCCATCATCACCATCATCATCTTCACCACCATCATCACCTTCATCACCACCATCATCACCTTCACCACCATCATCACCATCATCTTTATCATCTTCACCCCCATCACCACCATCATCACCAGCACCACCCTCCCTCTTCCCCCCTCTCCCTCCCACTCCTCCTTGTGCAGATGGCTCTGTGCTGGAAACAGAGGCAGGGTGGAAAGAGCAGAGGCTCCCCAGCTTGCCTGTTCCTTTCAGTCTTTTGGACTCTCAATCTAACACCTCTCATGCCGAAAGAAAAGCCACTTCGCCATCCACTTCCTCTTCCCCACTGCTCCTCTTACCACTCTTGGTCTGTTCCTCTCAGCTTGGCAGGACCTAGTCACTGTAATCATGAAGCACAGCCAGTACCCCATCTCACCAGTGATCCACAGACCATCTCTCCAAAATAAATAAATAAAAATAAAAAAGCAAGCCGGGGGTAAGGAGCACAGAGGAGCCCGCATCGGGGACTCTCCCATCCTATACCCTGCACACACAGTGTGTGAACAGAGGAGGGTTCTGCAGAGCCCAGCATGGCATTGCTCAGAGCTCAGGGCTGAATCCAGGGGGGAACAATGGCGGGTCTGAGAAGTGCTGCCCAAGGCCCGTCTTTTCCCAGCCTTTCTGGAACGGCTGCCTCGACAGCTTAACTTCACATCCATATTTCTTTACAGTAACAGATGGCTCCATTTACAGACACAGACAGCGATGACAGAAATGGTCTTGGGAGTGAGGAGGGGACAGTGTACACACAGCTTGGTGCAACTGTTACCGAGGGAGCGGTCGGGATCTGCTTCTTCTTGGTTCCAGCCTGGACCACCAGCTGGAAGCCTGAACCACCCTCCCCTGGCAACTCTGGCTGGCGAGCCGCCGCTGGGTGGGAACACATCAGCTCCCTCACCTCTGACCCAGCCCTCATCTCTCATTTCTGTGGACACACTTAGATAAATCAAGCTTATTCTTACTTTTGCTTTATTTTTTTTAAGAACTTTCTCCTGCCTTATGGATTACACTGGAGACACCCTGTCTGGGAGACGGCAGCATCAGAATGCAAACATCTCTCTAGTCTCATCATGGCTGTATGAACGCTGTATTTATGCAGCCTTTTTCGTAGCAATTTTTCAAGGAATGGCCACAATTTCCGAAATGTTGGTGCTACAGTGAGCACCTCGGGAGCTCTCTCCACTCACTCTGTATTGACTTTTACATACCATCCACATCTGTAGCTTTATTCATTCATCATTCATCATCCACCCATCAACCCATCCATCTATCCATCCATCCATCCATTTGCCCATTCATTCACTGACCCACTTATCCATCATCTACCCATCATCCATCCATCCATTCACCTATTTATCTACCACCCATCCACCTACCTGCCATTTATCCACCCCTACACCTACTACCATCCATATATCATCCATTCTTTCATGTATCAACCATCTATTCATCTACCCACAATCCACTTACCATCCATCTACCCATCTACCATCCTTCCTATCTACCACACCCATCTTTCCTCCCTGCCTCCTCCCATCTGCCTTTTCTTCTCTCTCTCTCACTCACTCCTTTCTCCTTCCCATCTCTCTTCCACAGCCATTTAGGAACCTCTCCCAATGTGGCGGAACTCCCCTGTGTATGGGATGAATCGCTGGTCTCTATTTCCGGACAAGGCATCCATGTGGAGCTGCCTCCCGAGCTCCACATCACCTTGAACCCATCCTTTCCCTCAAACCTAGGCTGCATCCAGCGTACCAGAGAGTTAACGATCATGTAGATGTCTTTTGCCACTTGCTGACTATGTTCAATTCTACCACTTCTTAAAGACACCGGAATCTCTTCTCCCCTCCACCCCTACCCTGACTCTAGTGTGGCACTGTCACATTTAATGATAACTCACTCTGTAGACCAGGCTGACCTCACACTCACAGAGATCTGCCTGTCTCTGCCTCCAAAGTGCTGGAATTAAAGGTGCGGCCCCATACCAGGTTATACTTAAAATGTTTTTTTCTTTAAACATTGTTTGTTTATTTAGTTTTATGTGTATGAGTGTTTTGCCTGAATGTAAACTTGTGTGCATGTGTGGTGCCTTTGGAGGTCAGGAAAAGGGACCAGATCCCCTGGAACTGGAGTTACAGATGGCTGTGAGCCACCATATAGATGCTGGAATCAAAGCTTGGTCCTTTGCAAGAGCAGCCGGGGCTCTTCGCTGCTGAGACAGTTCTCCAGCCCCTCTACTTAAAAAAATCAAGTTATATTTCATGTTGGTTATGTGTGAATGTTTATATGTAGCAATCAGGGGATAACTTTTGGGAAGCTGGCTCTTCCCTTCCGCCATGAGTCCTGGGGATTGAACTCACTCAGCTCACGTGGCTTTACCTGCTGAGCCATCCTGCCAGCCCATATGATTCACAAATCCTTCCTCACCAACATGTTCTATTTCGGGAGGATTCATGGTGATATATTTCAGACACATGCAACCTGTATGTGAGAAAAAGGCCCAGGTACCTTTGTCAGAACCAGACAGCTGGATGCTGAGGTCCCTAAGCAGCTGCTCTGTTTCCTCCAGCCAGGACAGGGAGACGCGCAGGATGTCCAGTGCAGCCCTCTGCAGCCCTGACACGGGTGGGCTGAGCTGCAGGTGCTGAGGAGTCCCATTTCCCTCTTCAGGTCGCTGCTGCTGCAGGAATCCCTCATGCAGGCCTGGGAACAGACAGGTCATGGGCAGACAGACCCAGCGTCTATAAATGGCCCTGATGTGACTGACCTGCGAGGGATGAGATCTTGGACTCGGCGAGGAAGCAGGCATGGCCGTCCATCACTGCCCTGGCGTGTCCCAGTTTCATTCAGTTTCTTTTGGCGGCTTTTATTTTCCCCCACTTTAATTTGGTCTTGGTGTGTGTGTGTGTGTGTGTGTGTGTGTGTGTGTGTGTGTGTGTGTCCCTGAGACCGTGTCTCTCAGTGAACCATCAGCTCACTCTGTCAGCTAGGCTGACTAGTCAGCGAACTCTTGGGATGGCCTGTCTTTGCCCCCCAGTGCTGGGTTACAGGCACTTGCTATTTTATGTGGATGCTGAGGATTTGAACTCAGGTCTTCACACTTGCACAACAAGCACTCTTGCCCACTGAACCCCCTCCCCAGCCCCCTCTCCCCCATTAGGACTTTTGATAGGCACAGGGATCTCCTTTTTAGGCTGTGTAATGCCAAACTGCCGCGTCAATCTGTCTGACGTGAGAACCCAATCTGGCTACTTTGAGTCATCAGAATTCCTGTCAAGATCAAGGCACAAGCTGGACAGAAAGTGCGGTTTCCTGACTTGTTTGAAAGAGTGCTGACAAGCCAACATTTGCACAAAACTCCCCAAATAGTAGCCTCTGATTGCAAGAGAAAGCAGAAGCAGCTGCGCGCTCTGACATGCTCAGGGTGGGGGCAGCAGGGGCACCCCAGACCTTCGTCCTGCCTCTTCTAGAGAGGAAGGCAGTGAGCTGAAAATAGCCTTCCCTGCTGGGCCCAAAATGAAGATTTTGAGCAGAAACCTCTCTCTCTCTCTCTCTCTCTCTCTCTCTCTCTCTCTCTCTCTCTTCTCTCTTCTCATTTGTGTGTGTGTGTGTACATTCATGTGTGTACACATGTGGGTATGGAGGTCTGAGTCTCAGGTGTGGTTCCTCAGGAGCCATTCACTTTGTTTTTGTTTTTTTGGTTGTTTGTTTTTTTGGTTTTTAGAGACAGGGTTTCTCTGTGTAGCTTTGCGCCTTTCCTGGATCTCTTTATGCAGACCAGCCTGGCCTGGAACTCACAGAAATATGCCTGGCTCTGCCTCCCGAGTGTTGGGATTAAAGGCGTGCCCCACAGACACATCTGTCTCCACTGGTGCTGGGGTTACAGGCACTCACTGCCATGCTCAACTTTTTTATGTGGCCCAGGGGTCAAACTCAGGTCCTTGCTCGCACAGCGACCATTTTACCCCTGAGCCGTCTCCCCAGCTGTGGCCGCCCGCTCTTTCTGTTTTTAAATTCCAGAGCAGGGGACTCCCCAGCGTTGGCACAGTCATCTCGTCCTATCTGTGGGGAATCAATTCGTTCCACGACACCAAGGCCAAAGTGGGAGGAAGGTTCAGATCCGTTCTAAGGGGCGTGGCATTCGTATCCTGCCCTCAGACATCCTTCTGTACACTTTAAATGCGGCCTCGGCAACTTACGAGACCCAGCACAATGTACAGGCTAGGAGGAAAATGACGAGAAAAATGTCGGAGTGGAGAGGAAGTCCGGCGGTACAGTACTTGCCCACCGTGCACAGGGCCAAAGCGTTCATTCCTTGCACTACAAAAGCAAACGGCCCACCCAGAAGAAACTCAAAACTTCTCCGGTACGTGACTGACTTCTGGGGCATGTATATGCAGACCAGAGGCCAATGTTGGGGTCTTCCTCAACAACTCCCCACTTTGCCCCAGGAAGCTTTTGATGTGTTTAAGATAAGGTCTCATGAAACCCAGGCTGGCTTCAACCTTGCTGTGTAGCTGAGAATGAGCTTGACCATGGAGCCTCCACCCCTCAAGGACTGGGATTATAGCCCTGCCTCAGTATGTCCAGTTTTATGTGGTGATGTGGATCCAATTCAGGGCTTCATGCATGTCAGGTCTTAGCTACACATCCCCTGCCCTGCTTATTGTTTGTCAGGGTCTCTCACTGAACCTAGAGCTAGGCTAGATGGGGTGCCACACATGCTCCCAGAATCTTCCTGCACCTGCTTCCCCAAGCACTAGGGCTATAGGCATGTGCCATCCAGCTTTTTAATGTGGGTGCCAAGGATTTGAACTCAGGTCTTCATGCTTGTGCAAGCAAGCACGTGACTGACTGAGCTATATTTTGAGTTTGATAGAGAAAATAAACCTGAATGTGTTCAATGTGGGTGACACTCTTTTTCTTCATGTTTTTGATCCGCAGATGTGAGACGTTGGGTACAGAGGGCTGACACCACCTGAAAATACTCAGCCATCTCTTTCTGTCCATGTCAACTTTCCCTGGGAGGCATTTTTGAGTCAAAGGTGGATTTAAAAAAGAATGTTTCTCCCCAACCTGCCCCAGAAATCAGGGCAATTTCTTGACAAGTAGCAGAGAGGGGGAGGGCTAGTGGCCGCCTGTGAGGCTAGAGGCTACCTGACAGTACCTGGCAGTTGCTGAGCAGAGTCCTCAGCTTCTCCACGCTCAGTGCGGTCTCCTCCCGTTTGGAGCTGCCCAGATGGGCATCCTTCTGCAGGGTCCATTTCCTCTGCTGGAAGCTGAGGCTGTCCTCGGTGACCTGGATGATCCTCTCTATCAGCTGGTCAGAGGACAGAGAGGAAGACGTCTCAGGGCAGCATGCTCTGTAAGGCAGTGGCCGCACAAGTCCTGCCTCAGTGGGCCGGAATGAAGGCCCTGAGAGGCTGGCTCTGAAGGAACAGGTGCTCTGTCACCTGGACACATTGCCCAGGAACTGGAGGTCTGTACTGCCACTCTGAATTTGTTCCAGATCTTCCACACTGGTAGCAATGACTCTTGACACTAAGCTGGGTGTTCTGTGTGCCTTCACAGGTCAGGTTCTCCTGTACCTGCCCACCTGTGTTTCTCTCCCTTCCTTCCTTCCTTCCTTCCTTCTTCCTTCCTTCTCTTCCTTCCTTCCTTCCTTCCTTCCTCCCTCCCTTCTCTCTCTCTCTCTCTTCTGTCTCTCTCTCTCTCTCTCTCTCTCTCTCTCTCTCTCTCTGCGTGTGTGCATGTGGCCAGAGGACACATGCCTCATGTGCCACCCACCTTGTTTTGTTGAGACAGGGTATCTCACTGGCCTAGAACTTGCCAAGCAGGCTAAGACTGGCTGGCGAGAGAACCCCTAGCCCCCGGGATCTGCTTGCTATGCGTCCCTAGCACCGGGGTTACAAGCATCACACTACCCAGACCTCTGTGTTTTATCGTGTTTCAGGGATCGAACTCAGGTCCTCACACTTGCAAGGCATGCACTTTACCAGCTGAGCCATCTCTCCAGCCTCCACCTGAGGCTTCTTATCTGCTCTTGGCCACAAAGGGCTGAAAGATAACAGGCAGCATGCAGAGGCCTGTCCACACTGCTGTGGCTATCCTCCCCTTTGGAAGGGATCAACCAAGGTATGTGGACCGAAGCCAAGCCACCCCTCTGCTCACAGAGCATCAGTGTGTCTGGTGACCAGACGTGACCGGCTGGACTTGATTTCCACTAGTAACATTTCAAGGGAGTTTAGCCAGCTTTCACTTCAAAAGCCAGGAAATCCCCTAAAATCAAAACAAATCTTTATGGTGTAGCAACAGTGTGAAAAATATGTGTCACTAACAAAAACAGAAGCATATGCTCTCAGGGTCTGGCATCCAGATCCCCGGAGACAGAAGCGAACGAGTCACGTGGTCAGAGAGCCACACTAACCTGCTGGTCGGTGACGGGCTTGTCACGGAATGGCTTTGCTCTTCCAAAAGTAGCTTTGATGACCTGGCTTCTGAAGTGCTCTAGCTGTGGCACAAAGGGGGTGACAGGTCAGCGGGGGTTGTTGAGACAGAGGCAAGGCTCAGATGGTGTCTCCACTTCTGGGTCCAGGCCACATGCCTGAACAGTCGTTCAGAGTTACGAAGCACTGGGGTGCAGAGCCACAGACAGAACAGAGCAGCCTGCTTCAAAGTACGTCTTAGTGCCCAGCCTGGCCGGGGCACATGGTCCCTGAACATGTCTCAGGCCCTCCAAAGAGCCCCTTGCTGTTCAATTATCCAATGGGAAAGCCTGGGCCCGGGAGCTCCTTCTCATCATTGCTGGGCTGTGGAATAAATATGGAGGCTGTCAGCCCAAATAGTTTGTAACCAGCATTGGCAATGGGAGAGGAGAAAGCAACTCCTGTCCCCAGGGGCCTTGGACATCAACTGTCCCAAAGCCTCTGTCCATTGTAATTCATTTCTATGTCCCTAGAGTCACCACAGTGCAGGCACGGAATGGGCACTCGGTGGGTGTTTGCTGGGCACTCGGATATGGAAATATATAGGTCAGGCCTGTAGCTGGTACCAAGTGCCTCCCATGAGCTGGAGTTTTCAGTTTCGGGGAGAGGGGATCGCCCTGTGTGTAAAGTCAGAGCCTAGAGAATCCCAAGTCTAACGTGCCTCCGACTCCATCAGGAAGCAGAGGTTAAGAAGGCTGGTTGAGAATTTACTCCCACGGCAGCCCATGACCTACATCTGTGGTCCACTGGACAGATGTGGGCATCAAAGACTATCATACATCCCCAAGCGGACATGGAAGGCCACCGGATGAAGCCAGAGTCCAGGAGTTCATAGACCTCCGGACTCCAGGAAACCAGACATGGCGACAGTAGCAAAGACCTTCAAGCCAAGAGCTCTGAACTTTCCTGGCCGAAGGAGGGGTCAAGCTGCCCAAGAAGTTGGTGATGTGGGGGAGACCCTGCATTCCAGGGCCCCCTGGTGCCACTGAGGGACTGTCCATGGGGATGACTGCCTCCGGTGAGCGGGATATGGTGACAAGTGATTGGACGGTGTGCTGGGTGCTAGTGACCCCGGGCAGGGCCTTGAGGTAAGGGGACAGTGAGGAGGCCAGGAGGAAGGAGGAAGACTGGTTCCCGCCCTCTGGTATCCAGCGTGGGGCTGAAATGAAGGGCTCTGGGTACGGAGCACAGGCCATGCCCTCAGATCAGGTGTATTTTCAGGGGAGATGAAGGGGCACACAGACTGGCAAGTCTGTGATGGGACAAGGGCCTGAGGATGTACTAGAGAAGTCACAGGTGTGATGGGTTATTTGATGATGGGCTCTAACGGCTGTCCAATGATGAGCGCCACTTAATGGAGTAGGCCTCCGCATGTCCTGAGTGTGGGGGCCACACCTGGTTACCCAACCTGGTTACAGTTTGGATGATAGTAAGTAGAAATGGTTGTAGACTTGGTGCTGGGCAATAGAGAATTATGCTTCTTAGCCTTTTGGGGGTCGCTCCTAGCCCTTCTGAAACCCTGCTATGTGCTACGGTAGACCCTCCTCCCAGACACAGATGCACAAACACCTTGGAACACAAAGTGTCTTGAGCCAGGCGGGGTTTCAGGAGAGTTTCCCACGGAGAATCCTGGGTGGCTTAGACCTCTGCTCTCAGCTTTTCCTTGGCTCTCCCCAAGCCCTGGGTAAAGTCTTGGGGCATTTTCTATCTTTCACAGCGGGGCCCTGTGCAGAGGAAGGGCCCATTGACCATCTTGGACCAGAGCGATGGAAGATGACCCTCTGTGCCCAGCCAGGCAAGGACTCTCTCACTACCCTGCCCGGGATCTTCTCTGTCTAGTGTGGACTTCGGACACTCAGGGCTTACTTATTAAAAAAGAAAGGCATTTCCTTAAGGCCGCTGTAAATCTGCTGGGGGCCCCTGGAGGGGGGGGAAGATTGGGGTAAATGTCAGCAACTGAAAATATAGGGAGAAAGTTCTAGAAACACTCCAGAGAGGAAGAGAGGGTGGGGGGTGGGGGTGGTGAGTATGGGACAAGGGGACCCGGGGCAGGGTTGGCTGTCTGCCAGGGTCTTGGGTCAGAGCACACTATTGAGTGAGAGCTGCCCAGCAGGAGAAGATGGACGGAGTGGCCCCCTCTTCCTGCCTTAGGCATCACACCCCACTCCACCCCACCCCACCCTGACACCAAAAGTGGCTGCCTGGGTGAGGAGACCCCCGGGGGCACATGGCCCGTCAAGGAGGGCTGTGGAAGGCTCCTACCTGGCCTACTGCCCTTTCCAAATTGATTTTAATGAGACTCTCTCTGTTCCCCATTTCTTGCAGCTGAAGCAATTTCCTTCTGGAATCTTCCTGAAGCTTCTCTTCAACCTGAAAGGATGATGAAAGCATGTGCTGTCTGCTGCTAACGTGGTCATGGGGCAGTCTGGGGAGACCCCTCTAGGATATCTGATGGCTGCTGGAGGGGGGGGGAAGAGGGTCAGCCCATGTGGCAGGGGTCAAAAGTGAGTTCCGTGTGGAAGCTTGCAAGGCACTGTCCCCTGGGGACCAGGCTTTACTCCCCAGGCTCAACCATGCTAGTCCTACCCCTGGCTTGAATCCAAGCACAGCCCCTAATAAGTCATGTGACTTCAGGGAGTTATTTTGCTGGTCTGTGAGTCAGTGTTCCATGAGGGGTGGGGAAGTGTTACCAGGGCTGCCTCGAAGAGTTTACTGTGGGGTTAAGAGTGTTTGGAGTAGCCACGGTATTTCCTAAGTGCTCTGTTAGGGTTTGCTGTCACTTATAAAGATGGAAGACAAACCACCCACCGTTATTCTGACACCCCAAGTGACCTGTCCACAGGGGGCTTGGTAAATACTGTTTTTAGGAATACTACACTGACCATATCACCAGTGGGGACCACTTTGTCAGCCAAAGCAACACTTTAAAAGAGCTGGAACGTGCAGAAGGCATTTAAAAGGGATGGGGGACAGGAGCCTGATACTTACTCCCTCTCTGTAAGCCTGGGAGTGCTCAATGCTGCCCTCTGCTGGCCTTTGTGGGACACGGCTGCCTCTCTATTCACACAGCTACTTTTTTCAAATGAGACGTTAATTAGACGGAATGGGCTTCCGGATGGCAGGGACAAACATGTATACAATTCATTCTGAACACACTTATTCCTCGTTATCCTCTCTTGCCCTCTCTCATGGCAGCTCCTTCCTCTTCCTGACTTGACCCTTTCCCTTCATGCGGTCTAGCGTAGATTGGAGGTGGGGGAGGGGAGTGCTCCTCTCAGGGAAGGGGTTTCATGCTGAAGCAGCCTCACAAGCCTCTTACTGGGGTCTGGAGAGGGGTGCACAAATACCATACACCCCAAACCCTTCAGGACTTTCTTCAGAGCCTCGTGGGGCAGTGAAGAGCCTCTGAGACCAAGGCTGCTCGAGAAGCCTGCTCACAGCTGTGGTCTTCATCTCACTTTCCCCGAAGGTCTTCCTAGGTCTAAGAGGTCTGGACTTCCATGCCTGGCCTTGGACCTGCTCTGTACTGCTCACCCTAGTGGCCTCCTCCCTGCTCCCCAGCCCAAAGCCCCAGAGCCAGCCTCAGCCACAGCCCAGCTCCACCCCGGCCCTCAAGTGTCCTGCCTGCCCTGCTCCTCCATCACTGGTACAGAGAAGGTGTTTAGGGGTGCATTTAGTCCTCAGAGGCTTATCAGGTCCCTATCCTGTACACAGCCTCAGGCTGGGCACTGGGGACCTTTGGCCTGAGATTCATGGTCTCCTTGCTTCCAATTTAGTTCCTTCTAGTGCATTCTTTAGGATACTGCTGAGAGTCACCCAGTTGTGATTCATGGTGTCTGAGGCAGCTTCCTTCCATGAGGCCTGGATGACCTGGGCTGCCTGGTGCACTGTCCATTGGCCATGTCTGGCTATATGTGACATGTGATTAAGGATGTTGGATGCATCCTTGCTCAGTGGAGGATGTGGATTTTCAATTGAATTTAAAAATAACATTTTATTTTTAAATATGAATGTGGAGGGACTGAACTTTAAAACGAATTTGATTTCAGTTTCAATAGTCACACAGGGCTAGTGGCTGTGCCATAGTGATGAGTCACCTCAATGAGACTCTGGCTTGGTTTTTGCCCCTTTCTGAGCATATGATTTCACAGGAGCTGTTCTGCTCTGGGATGCATCCTCAGCTTCACTCCCTCATTGTCACATGAATACCACGGCTCCCAGATCTGAGTGGGCTAAGTGAAAAGACAGAATGCCTGTTGCAATGCCAGATGCAGCTCCATCTCCACCGTCATAACTAGTCACGAAGCCGGTGAGGCCAATGCCTGGGTCAGAGCCCTCCAGTAGCTCCTCTCTACATTCAGTACACAGCCCAAGCTCCAAACTTAATGAAAAAACAAAACTAATAAAGCCATTAAGTCTAAGATGCAAGAAACCCACAGGAATGCGAATGGAGTCAGGAAAAATGAGCTCACCCCTGGAGCTGCAAGTCATTAGGGAATCTCCAAAATGGCAAGGGAAGACCCAATACATAAAAACCATCACACACAGTAAGAGCAATTACGTAACAGCTAGACGTACAGTCGGGAGACAATAGATCTCTAGACAGGAAATCACTGTCAACGGAGAAGTCAGTGCACAGTCAAAATATGTTCCCAGAAAGAAGGATAAAATATCCACACACACCCCACACCCCACAAAGCATACATAACACACATACAGCACACATGCCCCGCACCCCACGCCGCACACACACACACACACACACACACACACACACACACACTTGAGAAAACTTTGTCATCAGTACAGCCTAAATCCTTAGGGATGTGTTTTAGGCGAAGAAGAAGGACCCTGGGTGGATACCCAGGATGTGGGAAGGCGCAGCTCCTGTGGGTGGGAACACAGAATGTGCAAAAGCACTTGGGATGTCATATGTAGGCAGTAGGCATGATTACAGCGTGTAAGTCTGTGTGTCACAAGTGATACCAAAGAGTTGATGTTGGTAGCCATTGTGTCATCCAGGACTGGGGAGAAATCATCTACAGACATTGGGTTTTGATAAGCTGAAAGTACATGTTTAGAATAACTGTGAAAAGATATCTAAAGAGTGAAAACTCAGTCAGTATTGGACTGTGGGAAGACACAATAGCTTTTGCGCTATTCTTACTGGACGGAGAGCCAAGTGAGAAAATGCCAAGTGAATACAGGGGGAAAATAAACCAGTGAAAATTATCAATGAGGAGGTGAGTAATGACGGTGCATGCCTTCAACGCCAGCACTTGGGAGACAGAGGTGGTGGTGATGTCTATCTGTGAGTTCCAGGCCAGCCTGATCTACACATTAGGTTCCGGGACAACTAGGACTACATAGTGAGACCTTAGTTGGTTTGTTTGTTTGAAAGAAAAGTGAAAGAAGTGTAATACGAACAGGTGGTGCAATTGATAATGAGCAAAAATGTAAGTTTAAGGCACAATATACCAACAATTGCATTATTTATCAGTGGGTTAAAAGGCAGCATCTTGTTGGGGACTGGAGAGATGGCTCAGTGGTTAAGAGCACTAGCAGCTTTTCCAGAGGACTGAGGTTCAACTCCCAGCACCTACAGCTCACAAGCATCTGTAACTCCAATTCCAGGGGGTCCAAGTCCCTCTCTGGACGCCTTGGGTACTGCACACACATGGTGCACAGACATATAAGCAGGCGAAACACCCATACACTTAAAATAAGTATTTTAAGAATTAAAATAATACCCTGACTGAAGCAGCATGAGGCAAGGAGGATTTATTTGGCTTAAGTGTCTAAGTTATAGTCCATCATGGAGGGAGGTTGAGGCAAGAACACAAGCTGCTAGCCACATCGTATCCACAGTAAAAAACAGAAAAAAAAAAAATGCATGCATGCATGCTGTCCACTGATATTTGGTACTCAGCTAGGGTTCTCTTAAAAAAGTTTAAAAAAAAGCGTGTATGTGTGTGTGTGTGTGTGTGTGTGTGTGTGTGTGTGTGTGTGTGTTGGGGTGGGGTATGTGCACATAAGTGCAGGTGCCTTGGGGGACAGAGGTGTTGGATATTCCTGGAGCTGGAGTCACAGGTGGTTGTGAGCACCTAATATAGGTGCAGGAATTGAACCCAGGTCCTCTGAAAGAGCAACAAGCACTCTTTACCTCCAAGCCATCTCTCTAGCACCAAATCTCTCTAGCATCTTTTTATACAGCTCAGGGACCAACCTAGGGGATGATCTCACCCCTAGTGGGCTGGTTCTTCTCATACCAATTAACAATCAAGATAACCTCTACAGACTAGCCCATTTAGATAATTCCTCAACAAAGGCTCTCTTCTCTGGTGAACCTAGGAGCTGGCAAATTGACAGTTAAAAGCTAACCATCACAATGGTCAAACTCGACCTAAAAGATACACGTAGAACTCTGTGTTCTCTGCAGAATGCATGTTCTTCTTGTAGGCACATGTGAAGCAAGCATAGAGCACATGCAGACCACCAAGAGAACCTCAGTCAATGCTGAGGGCTAAAATCACCAGGGCAAGACCTCTGTACACAATGTAATCTAGAAACCAATAACCAAAAGGCAGCCAAGACACCCTCATATATTAAGTATTAGAAAATAACCCCAAATACCCCACATGCCAGAGAAGAAATAAGAGTGGGCACTGGAAAAGACTGGGTTCTGAGTTACAATGAAAAGCATCCTAGAAAGTGTGGGGTGCAGCTAAAGCCTCATTTAGAGGAAAATGTATGGCCCAGAAAGAAGCTTGGTTCTGTTACCATGACTACAATGATTTTGATGGAGAGATAAGTCAAAGTCAGCCCATTTTCACTGAAAAGATCATTTACACAGTGAAGTTCATTGAGCCAGTGCTAGGCATGTTTCCAAATGTTTCCATTTTCATTGTCTTGGAATCGTTTTTTATCTGGATGCATTCATTTCTGGGCAAATTTTACAGAGAGTTTCTTCTGGTATGCTGAGTTCAGTCTCAGTCATGTTGAACACCAATACTCCAGAACTTTCACTCTTGGCTGATGTCATGTGCGTGTGCGTGTGTGTAGGATAGATGTGTCTCTTTCTTTCCAATCGCATTTTCTTTATATTGTTTGAATTTCATACATGGATACATATGTTTTGATCAGATCCACCCCTACTCCCTTCTCTCCAGTCCCTTCCCTACCCCCACCCCCACTTTATTTTTTTCTTGTTTTATGTATATGAGTGCTTTCCTGTGAATGCCTAGTGCCTGCAGAAGTCAGGAGAGGATGTCAGATCCCTTGGAACTTGAGGTACAGATGGCTGTGAGCACCATATGGTGCTGGGAACTGAAGCCAGGTCCCTTGAAAGATCAGCCAGTACTCTTAACCACTGAGCCATCTTTCCAGGCTCTGTTCTTTTCCCTCCCAACTTTATATGCTCTTTTGAAAAAACCACTGAGTCCATATAGTGCTGCCAATATATGCATGGCTGTGGGGCCAGCTGCTGGGGCATGGACAGCATCTCAGGGCTTGCATCCTTGAGAAAACTGACTCTTTCCCCCCAGCAGCCCTCAGCTGCCAACAGCTCCTTAGCAAGGGGTGGGACCTCATGAGCCCCTCCCGCAGCCATGGGATTCTGGCTGATTCTGAGTGTCTTTATCATTCTCCACTTTTTTTTTTTTACAGTCTCTCACTGAACCTGGAGCTCATCGATTCTTCTAGATTGGTTAGCGGGTCCCTGGGATCTGCTTACCTCCATCCACCCCAGTGCTGGAGTTACAGATCTGTGCCACCACACATGGCTCTTACACGGGTTTCAGGGATCTAAACTCAGATCCCCACGCCTGCACAGCAGCCGCTTTCCCCAGAGCCATCTCCGCAGCCCTGAATTTTATTTTACTTTATTGGCTTTTAGTTTACTTAAAATATAGATAGTCCCGTGTGGCTGCCACCCACTGAAATGGATGCCACATTTCCCAGGACAAGGAAGCAACACGAGACCTACTAGGATCTGCAGATGGGGCGAGTCTCACTGAGATAAACCGGGAACCATTTTATTCCGTGCATCCTGCTCAGGGTTACTTCCTCCCACCCGTGAGCAGCGGCAGATGCGGGCATCGGCCACACGGAGGCGCTGTGCAGGTGGAGCAGGACGCTGCACCGGAGCGCCCCACCTCCTCTGGTCACGGACGCAAGCTTCCCTGAACCACGCACGCACCTTGCTCTTTTCTCGCAGCGTCTTGGAGATGGTGTTCTGATTGGGACAGTTCTTCTTCAGTTCCTCTCTGAGCTTCTTCACTTCTTTCTCCATGTCTTGCATTTGCTGAAAATAAAATTCAACCATAGAGAAGTTAGGTTTCACTAGGCGTGGCACGAGTTACCTCCTGAATGGAAAGCTCCCTTCCTCGGGACTTCCTTTCGGAGCTCACTGAGGTAGGAAGGATCCTAGCCCCATCCCAGCTAAGCTCCTTCTCTGCTCTACACCTGCAGGCAAAGCAGATCTTCCCCAGTTCCTCCCCAGTTAATATATTCAAAGTGCTCGATGAAGGAAAAGAATTTCTTTGGGGGAAAAAAACTCTGCAGAAGGGTTTGGGAGAACGGCTCAGTGGCTGAGTGTTTGCTGTGCAAGCGTGAGGTCTGAAGTTCGGATCCCCAGAATGCAAATAAGAGCCTGATGGGTGTGGTAGCCGGCCTGTAATCCAGCATCAGAAGGCGGAGACAGGGCCTCTCAATCAAGTCCAGAGCAAGCTCGCTAGGGATAAGAGCCATATGGGGAGCTCTGGGTGTGATTGAGAGGTCCTGCCTCAGTGACTAAGGTGGAAGGGTGATGGATAATGATTCCTCACATCAGCCTCTGGTCTCCACAGGCATACACACATGTGTACCTCCTCCTAGATGCGTCCACACACATGCATGGCATGCGAACGTGGAAAATGGGAAAAAGGCAATAATAAAGTAAATAAATACCAGCACAAATCCTGAATTAAGTACACAAGAGAGCCATTAACTCACTAGAATCATGACTTTGTAAGTATATTTTTAGATGGACTGAGATAAGGTTTATCTGAAGGATAGGACAGTGCAGATTGTATTATTATTATTATTATTATTATTATTATTATTATTATTATTATATTTGAGGCAAAGAGAAGAGTTGTCCTCAGCACGTGGAAGAGCACATCTCCTCCTCCTGTCCAGAGAACTGTGCCTCCTGCAGAATGGAAGCTATTTGGCCAGTGGGATGCAAGAAGGACTGACTGGGTGGTATAAGCAAAGGTCATATCTTCATTGCAGCTTTTTAAAGGTTTATTTTTGAGTGTGTGTTGTGTATGTGTGTGTGTGTATGTGTGTGTGTGTGTGAGTGTGTGTGTGTGTGTGTGTGTGTGTGTGTGTGTGTCCGTCCGTCCCTCTGCAGTTATTTGTCTGGCTGCCTTCTCTCTAAGGCAAATGATGGCCTTTCTCTTTGTTTCATTTTCACTCAGTGTTATAAAATCTCTGTCGTTAGAAAACAGAAGACCCTCGTGTTCACAGCATGGCCTGTGGCTGTGACCCCACTTAAGATGGTGGAATTTAGAGTTAGGCATACACAGGTCCAGGGCAGGGGACTTGAATGAACTTCTGTTACAGCAGCAGGAGTGGCCTCCTGTTCCCATCCTTGTCCCTGCTCAGTCCCAGAGGAAACCCATGAGAAAGACAGAGCCACCTGGCCCGAGAACCCTGGAGAGAGCTCTGTGGAGAACCCTGGAGAGAGCTCTGCAGCTCCCTCCAAACAGCACAGAGCCAGAGCATTATGCTTTGGGGAGGCCTGCGAGTCCCACCCAGAACGTCAAGGGCAGACTCTCAGAGGTGTGCTTATGAACGAGGACATCCAACTCACGCTTCTGCAGAATTTCAACTCTTTCTCCTGAGCCTCCCTGCTCTCCTTCTGAGCCTCTTCCTTCCTTAGCTCATCTTTCAGCTCTGAACACTGAGGAGAGAAAGAACAGCAAAAAAGGCCAAGGCTGGTGGCGTGGAGGTGTCTGGGGGAGGGGCCTTCCCGGGGCCCCAGCAGGCCCTGAGCACTGTGCTGTTCCACTCCAATCACACACCCACGCTTAGCCGGGTAGACAGCTGGTGTCTGACAGGCACACAGATGCGTCAGCGGCCCTGGGTTCCTGCCTCTCTCAAGATCTGAGATCTAAATTCCTCTTCAGAAGCCAGCAATCCGAATCATGAGGAAAGCCCGTCTTTGAAGAGCTGGGTAAAGGAACATGTGTGGGATGCCACTGGGAACCTGGGTGGCTCTAAGGACTGCATCTTGTTCCTTCTTAGGTTCTGACCATCTGGCTGTGGAGTGAAATGCAACACTCTTTTTGGAGGGGGACTGGGCAGCGGGCAGCAGGAGCATAAAGAGGTGCCCTTTGTCCTACCTTGTGATTCCACTTAAGAATCTGTTCAGTTTAACTGTCAACCTCACACAACCTAGAGTCACTTGGATGAATACAGTGTGAGGAATTGTCTACATTAGGTGGCCTATGTGCATGTCTGTGGGGGATTGTTGTGATTCTTAATCGATGTAGGAAGACCCAGCCCATCGTGGGTGGCACCATTCCTTAGGCAAGAGGTCCTGAACAGTGTGAGAGAGGAGTAAGCAAGTTGATGATAAGCAAGCAGGGATCTGTGGGATTATTCTCTCTCTGCCCTTGACTGTGGATATGATGCTTCAAGTCCCTGCCTTGACTTCCCCTCAGTGATGAACTATAACCTAGAATTGTAAGACAAATAAATCCAATCAATCCTTTCTTTCTTGAGCTGCTTTTTTTTTTCTTTTTTCGGGGTGAAGGGAGATCAGGATATTTTATCTCAGCAACAGAAATGAAACTAGAGCAGAATGCACTCTAAAGCCAGTGCTGGATGCTGTCAGTGAATCTGAAGGCTTGAGGACCTTCCTCACCGTGTTCTCAGTGTGGTAGTTTGAATGTGAAACATCCTCCATTGCCTCATGTGTTTGAACACTTGGTCCCCAGCAGGTGGCGCTGTTTTGAAAGGTTGTAGAACCTCCAGGAGGTGGAGCTTTTCTGGTAGAAATATGTCAATGGGAGTGGGCTTTGAGATTTGACATCCCAGCCTCACTTCCTGTGTGTTCTCTGCTTCCTGAGGGTATCATGTGACTGTCACCCCAACTTAGGTCCTCATGCTTACATAGAAGGTACTTTACTTCTCCACCCTCCTAATATCTTTTGGAAGCAGTCTCATGTAGGCTGCCTTGAACTCTTTTTTTTTTTTTTTTGGTTTTTCGAGACAGGGTTTCTCTGTGCAGTTTTGCGCCGTTCCTGAACTCGCTTTGGAGACCAGGCTGGCCTCGAACTCACAGAGATCGGCCTGGCTCTGCCTCCTGAGTGCTGGGACTAAAGGCGTGCGCCACCACCGCCTGGCAGGCCTTGAACTCTTGATCTTCCAAGTGCTAGGATTACAGGCTTATACACCAAATGAACATAATGGGCATGTGTATGAGTTAGAATCAGCATTATGTTAATTCTGAGCCTGAGGCTCACTGTTCTTTGAAAAGCTGTAGGGAGGGGACTGGAGAGATGGCTCAGTGGTTAAGAGCACTGGCTGTTATTCCAGAGGACCCAGGTTCAATTCCCAGCACCCACATGGCAGCTCATAAACACCCTAACTCCAGCTCCAGGGGGATCTTGCGCCCTCTTCTGGCCCCCACAGGTGCTGCACTCACATGCACACACCCATGCACAGACACACATAATTAAAAAGAAAATAAATCTTAGAAAGAAAAGAAAAGCCACGGGGAACTTGGCTCTTGATGTTGGTCTTTCGAGGAGGACACTTTAGAATTTAGTCTCTGGGCAACTCCTCCTTATGTTCCTGGACCCCACGATATGGGAGGAGGCTGTGACATCCAGAGTCAGGATGAAGACCCAGGAGAAGTGAAGAGGGGCATGTCACATGACTATGTAGGTCCTTCTTACTGAGCACTGAGGGGACAGTGAGCCGGGTACTCACCCTGGAGCCCAGGGCTTCCAGCTGGTGCTCCTTTTCTCTGTTCTGGCTCTTCAGCTGGCTCACCTCCTCCTTCAGCTGCTGAACTTGCTCGTTCCGTGCGGACACGTCTTTCTGTAGAGATGTCACCATCCCTGTTTTAAACAAAGCAAGGACAGAGACCAAAGACACAGTGAGGATGACTGTCAGCCGCTGAGGACCCCGAGAGCTGGAATGGACTCAGACCATGTGTGTGGCTGTTTCTTCCACACAGAATCGCTCCCCAGGGCAGGAGAGATGCTCCTCCTGCCAGATGCCAGGCTCAGCATTGATATCTGCCTTTCCTCACTCTCTGTCCACTGTGGTTTTTTTTTTTTTTTTTTTTTGAGATAGGGTCTCTCACTGAGCCCAGAGCTCATCAATTATCTAGACTGACTGGCCAATGAATCCCAGGGACCCTCATGTCTCCACCGCATCAGTGCTGAGATTAATAGTGTGCAACACCATGCCTGACTTTAAAAAAAAATTTATTTATTTGTATTTTATGTACATTGGTGTTCTGCCTGCATGTATGTCTGTGTGAGGGTGTCAGATCCCCTGAACAGGAGTTATAGACAGTTGTGAGCTAACATATGGGTGCTGGACTTGAACCCAGGTCCTCTGGAAGAACAACCAGCACTCCCAACCACTGAGCCATCTCTCCAGCCCCAGTAGGGGTCTCTCTCTCTCTCTCTCTCTGTCTCTCTCTTTCTCTGTCTGTCTCTCCGTGTCTCTCTCTCAATATATTTTTTAAAGATTTATTTACTATGTATACAGTGTTTTGCCTGCATTATGCCTGCAGGCCAGAAGAGGGCACCAGATCTCATTATACATGGTTGTGAGCCACCATCTGGAAATTGAACTCAGGACCTCTGGAAGAGCAGCCAGTGCTCTTAACCTCTGAGCCATCTCTCCAGCCCCTGTGCCTGACTTTTTACATGAGTTCTGGGGACTGAACTTGGGTCCTTTTGTTTGCCTGGCAAGCACCTTACTGACTGAGTTGTTTCCCCGGACCTTTGTTCCAGAATTCTTGACACTCTTCCTTTTTTTCTCCTAATACCCCTGTTCTCTTCTGGTTTCTAGACACGTGTTCTCTGCTTCAAAGACCCCAACGGTTTCCCAGAACAATCAGAAGACAACCCCCTGTGGGATCTGGCTCTGCCTTCTCCTCTGACCCCATCTTTCTCACAATTTCTTTTTCCCTGAGACACACTCACCGTTGCTCCTTCCACAGAGCTAGAGCTGGTTCCTACCCCAGGAACTTTGCACATGTGCTTGTGGCTAGCAGTACACTGTTCCCACAGGCTCCTCCTGCAGACGCACGCAGCATCCCTTTCCTTACTCCCGAAGCTCTTCACCACATGTTGCCCATTTCCCTTTCTTTACAGTACCATCCTATCCCTCAGACAGGCTTGCTTACCTATCTATTTGCCCGTCATTGTCACCCTCCACTATGTCCAAGCCTAGAGTGTAGAAATTGATGACTTGCTTAGGGCTCTCCTCCCAGAGTCCAGAACTAGACTCAGCAGTTGTTAGGAAATGTAATACAGGGGTGGATGGATAGATGGATCCATGCTAATTAACTTCTGTGGCTGGCAAGGTGGCCTATGAGTTGACTGGCCCCTTCCCACATTCTTCAGCATTGAGCTACATTCGTTGATCAGTTGCAAACGGTTTTCACTTGGGCCAAGAGCCCATTCAAGGAAATGGTTCTCAGGACTACAGACCACTCAGTATCTTTGTTATCCCTGAAGAGATGAGTGCTAGCTAAGAGATGACATTCACTCAGATGTTGACTATGGCTGATTTTGAGGTAGACCTTGTGCTAAGGCTAGTTGGCAAGCACACTTCTGGGAAAGACCCTCAGTCACCAAAGTATGGCCTGAAGGTTGCTAAGAACTCTGAGGCTCGGTCTAAGCTCAGGGAGAAGAGTGTGGTGGTTGATTGGTGATGTCTGCCAGGGCCACAAGAGTCAGTGGTGGGGAGCATCTACTAAGCTAACTCCAGAAAACTCACCTGAGGTGATGGCATGGTCTCTCTTTAAGTTCTCGCCTTCATTCTTTAGTAATGTGATTTCCGAGTTGCGCTCGGCCAGGGTCTGACTTAGCACCTGGCTATAGCCTTTTTGAAGGGCGTTGATCTGTGGGAAGAGGCAATGCATAGTCAGAGGACACTGGCCAGGTCCAAGACACATGGGCATTTCCCAAACCTGTGCAGAGATTCTGATCTGCCACATGATCTTGTTTCGGTGCTGACAAAAGTGTCACTGCCCCGCTGTCCTGGGATACCTGTCCTCTTAATGTGCATTCTTGTGTCATTGGAACTCTCAGCCATAAATAGACCAGCCCCGGGGGTTCCCATCAGCCATCACTGGCTAGATGTCAAGCAGAGTTCAAGAGAGGGCACAGGTCGTAACCTTAATTTCCTCGGATGACAATGGACATATTTCACAGATCCCTGTAGAAGATGTGTCCAACCTGCAGTCCACAGACTGTGTGCAC
Organism: Peromyscus leucopus; assembly: GCF_004664715.2. Classification (NCBI taxonomy): domain Eukaryota; kingdom Metazoa; phylum Chordata; class Mammalia; order Rodentia; family Cricetidae; genus Peromyscus; species Peromyscus leucopus. The sequence continues at coordinate 143,089,545 of NC_051064.1, forward strand.
CCCAGATTAGCCATGGATGTGATCCAACACAAACCCAGAAACTTGTGGAAAACACTATGAGTTTTTAAAACAATTTTATTGGGGGGGCGTGGTCATGAGCATACCGTAGTGCACACGTGGAAGTCAAAGGAATTGGTGCTCACTTTTTTCCCCGGTAGGTCCCAGGGATTGAGCTCAGGTAGGTGAGGCTTGGGAGCAAGCACCTTCGCTAGCCTGTGACATTACTATTATTTTGAGTTTTCAAATTAGTGTAGTTCTTACACATGAATTTTGTCAATGACACTGTTGAGCTGCAATGTCAAAAAGCTGGTCACAGCTGGGTGGTGGTGGCACATGCCTTTAATTCCAGCACTTGGGAGGCAGAGGCAGGAGGATCTCTGTGAGTTTGAGGCCAGCCTGGTCTACAGAGCAAGATCCAGGACAGGCACCAAAACAACACAGAGAAACCCTGTCTCGAAAAAAACCAAAACAAACAAGAAAGAAAGAAAGAAAAAAGAGAGAGAGAGAGAGAGAGAGAGAGAGAGAGAGAGAGAGAGAGAAAGAAAGAAAGAAAGAAAGAAAGAAAGAAAGAAAGAAAGAAAGAAGAAAGAAAGAAAGAAAAAAGAAAAAGAAAGAAAGCTGGTCACACTTGCCGGTGCTCCAGACACACTCACAGATCTGGCTCCTTCCATGGAGCCTCATAGCACCCTGAAGGATGTCCCCATAGGGTTCCCACTTGAAATCAAAAATGGGAGAGCTGAGGTTGCCTGCTTAGGGCTTCACAGCTGGCCTGTTGTGGGGCTTCACTCAAGCCCAGCCTACAGATGCCTGGCTCCCCATCTGTCACAGGCCACGGGAACTGGCGTCGGTCACTGTAGGGGCTGATGGTCCAGTTGGTAAAGTTCCTGCTGTGTAAGCATGAGGGCGGATCTCCAGAACCCGTGTCACAGAGCCTGGTGCAGGGGTGTGTGCCGGGTGCCCCAGCACTGGGGGGGGGGGTCCCTGGGGGTTATTAGCTAGCCAGTTTAGCTGGACCATGACCTTCAGGCTAATTAAGAGATCCTGCCAAGAAACAGAAGTGGAGAGCTTTGAGAATGATACCTGAGATGGGCGTAGTGGTGCACACCTTTAATCCCAGCACTCAGGAGGTGGAGGCAGGTGGATCTCTGAATTTGAGGCCAGCCTGGACTACAAACAGGGTTCCAGGACAGCCAGGGCTCCACAGAGAAACCCTGTCTCAATAAATCTAATTGGGACGGGGCAGATGCCTGGCTTCAACCTTTGGCCTTTATATGTACACACCTGAATGCACACACAGATACCTGCACACAACCATATTCACACACACACACACACACACACACACACACACACACACACACACAGAGCGCTGGAGTCTATACTATGTAGCCTATACTTGGGTGTGTGTGTGTGACTGCCAACATCTGGTCCCTGCCATCTCCAGGCTGTGCTGCCATAGGAAAGGCCCTAGGTCCTATCTTAGTTTTTTGTTTGTTTGAGACAGGGTTTCTTTGCATAACTCTGGCTGGCCTGGATCTCACTATGTAGTCCAGGCTGGCCTCAAACTCACAGAGATCTGCCTGCCTCTGCTTCTCCCAAGTACTGGGACTAACAGCGTGTGCCACCATGCCATGCCTGGTCCTGTCTCAGCTTTTAGCTCTGTGAGCGTGATCATGCTAGTCCCGACTTTTCAGGGCTGCAGAGAGATTTTTATAAGTTAATAGCCTTGAAAGTGTTCAGACAATACCCCGTGGACATATAGATATTAGCTATGATTATATGATTACATCCTGTGCTGTTTTGGATTTAGCTTCTGGTTGTTTTGAGGGAAGGAAGACAGACTATACTTTTGTGTGTGCTTGTGAATCCTGTCTAGACAAACTTAACTACCGGATGACTGCTGACCGTCACGCCCTGTCACAGGCCTGGCATGAAAATGACAAAGGGCAGGTCCTGCTCCACCCAGATTGGGGGCGTGTCAGGTGGGGTGGGGTGCGGTGGGTGGGTGGAGTGCTGGGGTGGGCGTGGGGAGCCGTGCACGCTGCACCTGCATCTCACCAATAGATGGCGCCACAGGACCGTGTTGGGCTTCCCTTTGCGCCTGATGGGAAATCCTTGGTAAAATCAACCACGGGATTTTTATTTAGCCATAAAGAAAAACAAAATTGCAGGAGATGGACGGACCTGGAAAATGTTATATTAAGTGAGATAGCCTAGTCTGATCTCAGAAAGACAAACACCACTTGTTATCTCTCAAATGTGGGGATCTTAACTTCTAATTTTTTTTGTATTTACTTATGTATATGAGTGTATGCCGGCATCTTTGTCTATACATCACATGTGTCCATGGTGCCCTAGGAGGTCAGAAGAGGGCATTGGATCCCCTGGGACTGGAATTACAGGTTTTTGTGAGCTGCCACGTGGGTGCTGGGAACTGAACCTTGGTCCTCTGAGAGAACAGGCAGAGTTATTAACCGCTGAGCCATCTCTCCAGCCTGCCTCTAATTTTTTTGTATGCACTGTCTATGTGGGAGTGGGGGAGGGTAAGAGGCCATGAGAGGGGAGCGGTTCCCTTAGGCAGGAAACAACCTTATAATTAAATCTCAGTGAATGTTAAGTACACTTTATTTAAACCCCCAAAAGTCATGATTGGTTAGATTAAAGCAATCATGGGAAGACGTAAGTTCCTCATTAGGAATTGCTGTTCAGATGCGCTTGTTAGTAGTAAAGAACGCTACTGGAAGTATTGTGGTAGTTTCCTCACAATTTTACACATTTAACGACTTCCAGTCAGTTTTGGTTTTGTTTAGATCTTGGTGCCTTTTACCTTTCGTTAATTCTTATTATGCACATTTAAATCTCCTTCACTTTCACTAGTTCTTATGGTATAAACTTAAATCTTCTAATAAAAATTTTAAATAATGGAAAAGACCCAGGGAGGGTAAATGCCTCTGTGTGTGTGTGTGTGTGTGTGTGTGTGTGTGTGTGTGTGTGTAGGGGGGCACAGGCTGTTCCCCTCACCATCCTTGGAGCCACACACCAGGATGTGTGCTTTGGAAACCATGGATGAAGAAAGCTCACCTCTTCCTGCTTACCGTAAAAGACACCTGCAATGAAAAGTCAACGTTTCCACGGGGCTTCAGAGATGGCTTAGTGGGTAAGAGAGCAGGCTGAGGATCCGAGTTCAGGTCCCAGCACCCACATAACAAACAAACAGCACTGGCGGCACAGAAGCCTGTAAGCCCAGCCCTGTGGGGGACAGAGAGGTCCCTGGGCTTGCTGGCTCCCAGTCTAGCTCCAGGCTGAGAGATCCTGCCTCAGGGCAAGGAGACTGAGAGGGACAGGTGTGTGCGCCCGTTCACATGTGCAGGCATACACTCCGCACATTCGAAACCAAAAGTCTTAGCCTAAATCTTTCTTGTGCAGGACAGCAAAGGCATTCTCTGAAGATGAGCTTGGGGATGAGGGATGGGGAGGAGGCATGGGGAGGAGGGATGGGAAGGGATGCCCCTAAGAGTTCAAGGCCATCTGACAGAAAATATTTCAATCAAGCCCCACAGCTTCAGGGTCTCAAATTGCAAAGCGTTTTCAGACGTCTTCATAGCCTTCATTACCCAAATAAATATCCAGACTGTCTCTCATTGGCACGAACCCCAGGATGTTTATTGCCTGGTTAGGCTGCATAATAAAACGGGTATTGGATCATAAGGAAGTTAACAGTGCTGGGAAGAATGATTGCCTAGAGGTAATAACCAGCCTGCTAATTAGCACAGGCGTGGGGAGGTGAGCGTGTTCTTGTGGCGTGGTGGTGGATGGAAGGGCTTTGAGAGCAAGTCGTCAGGCACATGCTTTCAGGGGACCCCCGATAACACATAAAGTAATCAGAGCCATTAATTAACCTGCTGTGCACCTTTGGCTTCTGCCCGAGGGCCCTGCTGGCAATAAAATAGTTCGGGAGCTAAAACATGAGCTGGTGGAACCGGATTCGGATTTAAATCCAGCACATTTTTGGGTTCAGGCGGGCTGTGAAATCAGCTTCAGGAAGGGAGGTTTGTGTGAGCTCACACTTTGAGGGTACAGACCGCCCTGGTGACAGGAGCAGGAGGCAGCTGGTCACCCGGCATCTGCAGTCAGGAAGCAGGGAGAGATGGATGCTGGTGCCCAGCTGGCTTTCTCCTTTCTGTTCAGCCCCGGACTCCAGCCCGTGGGATGGTGCCGCCCTCAGTGAGGGTGGGTTTTCTCATCTAGTCCCTCAGAGGCATGCCCAAAGGCTGATCTCCTAGATGACTCTAGATCTGGGCCAGTGGACAATCATTATATAACATCACAGGTCTCATTATAAAACACTGTCTTTTGGGTAAGTGAGTGGACTCAGTGATGCAAAGCTTTTTTTTTTTTTTTTTTTCCCCACCGAGACCGATGACCTGCGTTTACCCCTGGGATCAAACTCCTGCAAGTTGACATTTTACCTCCGCATGCGTGCTGTGGTGAACACACGCACACGTAAAAACCAAAATAAAACTCCCCTTTCAGTTACAGCTGACGATAGAAGTGTGACAAATGAGTGTGGTTGTTTCTAGATCGTTCCCAAGGGGAAAATCACTAGTTACTTGAAACAATGCTCCAATTGTGACCTGCTGCCACGGACACAGGTGAGCACTGGTCCTAGCTGAGTTCTGTTGCTGTGGTAAACACTATGTCCAAAGGCAGCTTTGAGAGGAAAGGGTTTATTTTATTCTTTATATCACTCAGCCTGCTTTCTTTCTTTTTCTTTTCTTTATTTCCTTTTTTTTTTTAATTTTTTATTGAGACAGGGTCTTTCTGCATAGCCCTGGTTGACCAGGCTGGCCTCAAACTCACAGAGATCCACCTGCCTCTGCTTCCCGAGTGCTGGGATTAAAGGCGTGCGCCACCATGCCTGGCTCAGTCAGGACCACCAGCCCAGGGTTAGCACTGCCACCGTGGGGGGGGGCCTCTCATGTCAATCATTAACAGTTTATGTACAAAACCAGTGTGGCCACACATTATTTCTTTTAAATGTATTGTATGCAAGTAGGTGTGTATGTAGGCATATGTATGCTGGCATGTTCACATGTGTGGGTAGACATGTGCATGTGGAGGTCAGTGGTCAGCCTCGGGCCTTATTTTTGGGGAGCCATTGACCACATTTTTTGAGAGGGCTTCTTACTGGCACCTGGGGCTTGCCTCTTGGATGGACTGGCTGACCGGAGAGTCTCAAGGCCTGCCTTTACCTCACCAGTGCCGGCGCTCCAAGTGCGGGCCACCATGCCTTGCTTCTTTTAAACACACACACACACACACACACACACACACATATATATATATATACACACACACATATATATATACACACACACACACACACACACAACACACAATATATATATATATATATAATATATATATATAATATATTTGGCTTTTCGAGACAGGGTTTCTCTGTGTAGCTTTGAGCCTTTCCTGGGACTCACTTGGTAGCCCAGGCTGGCCTCTGCCTCCCGAGTGCTGGGATTAAAGGCGTGCGCCACCACGTCTGCGTCTTTTAAATATTTTTTTTTTTTTTTTTTTTTTTTTTTTTTTTTTTTGTTTTTTTTTCGAGACAGGGTTTCTCTGCGTAGCTTTGCGCCTTTCCTGGAGTCACTTGGTAGCCAGGCTGGCCTCGAACTCACAGAGATCCGCCTGCCTCTGCCTCCCGAGTGCTGGGATTAAAGGCGTGCGCCACCACGCCCGGCTTTTAAATATTTTTAACTAGAATTTTTTAAAGAATTTCATACATGAGTACTGTATTTACATCATTTCCACCTCTTCTCTCCCCCTCCAACTCCTCCCGCATCCCACTCCCTCCTCCTCCCACTCCTCCCACATCCCATCCCTCCTCCTCCCACTCCTCCCACCTACTCCCCCCCCCCCCCTCCCACATCCCCCCCCCCCCCCACTCCTCCCGCATCCCCCTCCTCCCCCCCCCCCCCCCCCTCCCCCCCCCCCCCTCCCCCCCCCCTCCTCCTCCCCCTCCCGCATCCCACTTCCTCCTCCCGCATCCCACTCCCTCCTCCTCCCGCATCCCACTCACTCTCAAATTCATGGCTTCTTCATCTTTAACTATTATTGTTACATCTAGGTATATATATTATATGTGCTATAAATTATTGTTATATAGACACACACACACACACACACACACACACACACACACACACCCTGCTAAGTCCATTTAGTGTTTCTCACAGGCACACGTGTTTCTGGCTGACCCACTGCATTGATTGCCTGCAGCTCTTCATCTAAGGGCGGGGCCTTGTAGGAGTTCCCCACCCACACTGCTTGCCTTGCTTTTTCACACGGGCTAGGGAACAGCTGAACCATCTATCTCCTCAGCCCAATTGCTGTTATTATAAAACAAGAATTTGGATCTAGGTTCCAGAGAATGGAAGCTGTGTGGTTACTGGGGACCTTCCAAGTGGGGAGTTTTCATTTGACGACACAGCCCGTTATGGAGCCAGGGGCCACCTTCAGGGTTTGAGGGGTACTGGAGTTGCATGAGCTGGGGATCCTCACTTGTGGCTAACTGGACGCAGCTCTTTCAGAATGGGGCAGGATGGGTGGAATGGGAAGTCATTAAGGCACGAAAACCAGGCTTTGGGGTAGAAAAGAGAAGCTGGGCTGAGGGTGTGGGGTCAACTAGGCAGAGCAGATCCGAGTCTGCAGTACTCTGGCCCCAGCAGTGAGCTGTGCAAGCTCCAGGCAGCTCCTGAGCATCTCTGGAACCATCACAGTCGCTTTGTGGGGTGCGTCAGAGGGCTGTGACAGATCTAAAGAATGTTCTCCAGGGCCCAACACGCTGTACTGGGAAGCAGGGTGGCCTTCTGCCTCTTACCCTCCATGATGCCCCAGACGGCCCTCTTCCAGCTCCCCCCATCTGTACTCTGACGGTGGGGACTCTGGGCTCTGATGGGCTTGTTCCCGAGTCCTACCTGGCTTTTCATACTCTCAATCTCCTTCTGCCTGAGATCATCGTCTTCATCCAGGCCCTGGAACTTGTGGACGCACCTGTCGCTCTGCCTGGCGGCGGCGGCAGCAGCAGCGGCGGCGGCTGTCTCTGACAGCCTTTGACTCAGCTCCGCCACCTCTCCCTGCAGGTTCATTATGACTGCGTCTTTATATTTGGACTCTATTTCAAAATCAGAGAGTCGGTTGACCTCTCTCCCCAGCAGCATGATGATCTCATCCTGTGAGGGGACAAGAGGGAGGCTTACCAGGGGTGGGGGTGGGTGGGAAGCTTGGCCTGTTTCTACAACAGGAAGGAAACAGGGGGTCTCTCTGGGGAATGTGGGGGGTGGCTGGGTGGGTAGGCAGAAGGGCAAGGAGACATTTACAGACTACATCTCTTGGAAGGAAGGCCCCAGAGAGATTAGAGTTGGGTTAGAACCACACACTTGTGCCTCGGTGCCTATAATGAAGCCTCTGAGGCACAGAAACCTCCTTTACCCAGAAAAAATACTTTCACACGGTAAACCACAATTCCCTGGGAATGTCAGTGGGCAGGAAGTTTCTTTATAATCATTCTGTGCATTCCCTTACGAGGCCCGCATCCAGGATGTCGGAGGCCCAGCAAAGGTAATTAGAATGGCATTCAATCCCAACACATTCTGACCGTGACAAAGGCATTAACTTAATACTTTTTATGTATTATGGAGGAGTCATTTTTTTCTTTCCTCTCTTCTAGAATCCTCTGCTTCCTCTGGAAGCCTCCATGAAAGTGCATTCAGGGAACCACTGAGGCTGGAAACAGAATGCTGAACTCTGGCGGCTTGTGAAAACTCTGGGATGTGGGGACTGTTGGCAGAGTTTCCCACAGGTGGAGCCATGCACCATCTCCCTAGGGAAACAGTAGCCAAAGAATTTTCTCTGTTTCCCCAAAGCGAGAGATGGTACCCTGAACCCCTCAGAATGTCAGAAAGACCAGAAAAACAGAATCCTAGCTACATGCCTGGGGGCGGATGGCGTCACAGGCATGACAGTCTGCTGGTGCTGCCAGATACTTCCGTGGGCTTTTCTCTGGGTTCTGTGAACGCTTATGTTACAGCTTCTAACAGACTCTGTGTTCCTGGGGAAACCCTGCTTCAGCCAAAGCGGGCCACCCAGGGTCTCTACACTCAGCATAGACTATGCTTGACCATTATTCATGGCACAAACATTTATTGGGCACCTTCTGTGTGCCAGGTTCTGCACTGGACCCTAGATATAAGCAAACCTTTGGGTATGGTGACCAACAATGGCGTCTATCTTTCTGGTGAGGTCCCCTATGCCCTTCTTAAGGAGTGTCACCCAATCCTCCCACGTGGTCTTGGTAGTATTGAATGTCAGTCAAGTACCTCACTCCTTGTCCTTCCTCCTCATGTCCCTGTAACCCAGGCTAGTCAACCACATTTTCTCAGAGCTCCTGTGTGTAGATTTTAAGATGGTGGTGGGGGTCCTGCTTCACTTTGGATCATAGACTTTAAGTCTAGAGGCTTGGGCTTGCCCATGACTATCCTGTCCAGCACAGGAAGCCAGCCTGCTGGAGAACGACAAACGGCAAGAACAGAGCAGAACAGGCACCAGCGAGTATCCCGGTGCCATCCCTGAAGGGCCTAGATCCAGCCACGCCCGAAGCTTGCTAGCCTTTCTACTGTCCAGTGAGATTGGCTAATGCATATTTCCCTCCCACTTGTCAACTGTCCTTCTTGAGGGTAGGTGCCTTGGGAAATCAGGGCATAAATGCTCAAAGTAGCAAAATCATTCTGTTTTTATTTTATTCCCAGTTTAACACCTGTGGTGGATTAAACACGGTGACAGCTACTTTGTGGCTTTTGTCACTGAGTGGTATTTCTACCGTCCACCGAGTCTCAGCTAGCTCGTGACCCCAGTGGACAGATGGAAAGGAGAGGAAGTGATACAGTGAGTGAGCTCTGAGCAGGCTGAGTGGACAGACGGAAGGCAGTGGAAGTGGGACAGAGGGAGGGAGCTCTGAGTGAGCTGTCAAGGTACCGCAGTGTCTGCCCTGGCTTCCTAGGGACCTGGGGGCTGCGGTGCTGGGGACAGGCTGCATGCAGAGAGCTCGCCATTTCCCCCATGTGGTGGAGGACCCAGACCTATGGCTGCTACCACCTGAGACCACCAGCTCCATGACACTCTGCACTGATTGCAGCTGTGTGTAAGCTGCAAGGAACTGGCGGAGGACCATCGTGCAAGTCACGGGAGACCCAGGAAGGGCGGATGGTTGCTTTCAGCCATTAGATCTGGAGGTGGCTTGCTGCAGGGTGACAGACTAGTGACAGTGTCTGCAAGGTGGCTTCTCATCTTACTACAGCACCTCTCAGTCTGGTCTCAGGACACCAACCTCAGAACTGCCTCCTGGTCCTAGCTACAACACTCTAAGGCTGTGATCAAAAGGAATCCTGTTTCCCTGTTTCCCACATGCAAGAACTCCTGGGGCTCAGGCCCTGGTCTGTAAGGAAAGTGAGGCATTGTTGGGCTGTGTTTTGTTGTTGCTGCTTTGTTTGGAGGCAGGTTCTCATGTAGCTCAGGCTGGCCTTGAGCTTATTATGTAGCTCAGGATGACCTCGAGCCTCTCAGCCTCTTGGTGCCACCTCTGAGTACTGGGATTACAGATGTGCATTGCCTGCCTGGCTTATGCTGTGTTGGGGACCAAAGCCAGGACCTTGTGCCTGGTGGACAAGCCCTCTATCAGCTGGGCCACACCTCCCCAGGCTTCTGTTTTTGCTGTCAAGCTGTGGCTGATGATGTCATGAGGGGATCAGCCTGGCTCGCAGCAGGTGCTCAATAAACTGTGGACACGATTGTCTATTAAATAAGAAGTGGTTTCTTGGACACAGGACACACAGAGGAAGAGGTGACAAGTTATCTGTGGTCTCTGACGGTTAGAGCACTGTGTCCCCCCCAGCCCCCAAACCCCCTCACCTTGTCTTGCTGGCCTAGGTCCTGGTCCATGAAGATCTCGGTGGGAGGCATCGTCCCGGAGAGTCCCTCGACCACGCATTGCTCTGACATTTCCATGGCGCTGGCCCACACTGTGTGACATCCACAGAGAACAAGGCACAGTGGGCTCCCAAGCTTGGAGGGGCCCCACACCCTGAGCTGTGGTCATGGTTTCCCCTTGAGGGTCACATCACTTTTCACTCGTTGAGAAGGGCCCTTGTTATATAGCCCAGGCTGCCCCAAACTCACCAAGTAGCACAGGGTGGCTCCAAATTCTCTGCAGTCTTCCGGCCTCAGCCTTCTGAATACTGGGGTTACATGCATAACCCACTACACTTTGCTCTGTGGTTTACATTTTCTCTGGCTTTGTTGTTGTTGTTAAATTATTAGTCAAATAGGGTCTCACTATGTATCTCTGGATCTCTCTCTCTCTGTAGACCAGGCTGGCCTCAAACTCACAAAGATCCACCTGGCTCTGCTTCCAGAGTGCTGGGATTAAAGGCGTGCGCCACCATGCCCAATCTTTATTATTTTTTAAACTTTATGTTTGTGTGCATGCCTGTGTGTTCCTGTGGACATGTCTGTGGGAGGGTGAGTGTGCACATGAGTACAGGTGCATGTGGAGGTCAGAGGTCAACATTGGGCATGTTTCTACCTCCCTCCATCTTATTTTTTGAGACAGGGTCTCCCTGAACATGGAGCTCACTGTTTGGGGTATTCTGGCTGCCATCGAGGTCTAGCAATCCTCCTGTCTGCCTCCCCATTGCTGGGATTACAGACGTGGACTACCCTGCATTTCATGGGTTCTGGGGACTGAACTCAGGTCTTCATGCTTTGGCAGGAGGCTCTTTACCCACCAAGCCATTTTCCCAGTCACTTCTCTGACTTTATTATTACTATTATTTTAAAGATTTATTTATTTATTTATTATGGATACAGTGTTCTGTCTCCATGTATCCCTGCAGGCCAGAAGAGGGCGCCAGATCTCATTACAGATGGTTGTGAGCCACCATGTGGTTGCTGGGAATTGAACTCAGGACCTTTGGAAGAGCAGTCAGTGCTCTCAACCTCCGAGCCATCTCTCCAGCCCTTCTCTGACTTTAAAAGCACAGGGCAGTGTGTATGCTGAGAGGCAATGACATCGCTGTGGAAGGAAGGACTGGCCAGGAAAGGAGCCACCTCACCTCTCTTCTCCATCACTATGTGGCCTGTCAATCACTGAGGCATCCTTCTCTGCTGCTTTAAGACCCGGTGACTGAGTGGGTCATTAAACCTCTCTCTGCTTTTGTGTCCACATATATAATTCAGTGACTTTAACAGTCTCTATCACGGAGAGCCATGATGAGATTAAATAAGTAAGATGTAGAGTAGGGCTGGCTCTGGGACCAAACTGGGCCTTGAAATGCACTGTGTAGCCCAGGCTGGCCTTGAACACATGGCGATCCTCCTGCCTCAGCATCCCAAGTGTTGGACTCACAGACACGAGTCACCATGCTCAATGCTTTGAATATTATATATTATAAAAAATAATAAATATATTTATTATTTTTAACTATATGTAGGCATGTGTGTCTGCATGTGGGTATATGCCCTTGAGTGCAGGCTTCTGAGGAGGCCGGAGATATTGTATCCTCTGGAGCTGGAGTTATATATGGTTACAAGTCGCCTGATGTAGGTGCTGGGAACTGAACTCCAGTCCTCTGCGAGAGCAGCCAGTGCTGAGCACCCCCTGAGCCAACTCTTCAGCTCCCTAATGCTTTTTAAAATGAATGTTTGGGGCTGGAGAGATGGCTCAGCGGTTAAGGACACTATCTGCTTTTGCTGTGGACCAAGGTTCAATTCCCAGCCCCGACATGGCAGCTCAGAACCATTTCTAACTCTAGTTCCAGGGCGTCTGGTACCTTCTAACCCTCTTCTGGCCTCCTCAGACACAGCACTCACGTGTTACCCAGGCATACACCCTGGCAAAACATCCATGCACATCAAACCAAATCAATAAGTCGTTAGAAAGTTTTGAGCTGGGCAGTGGTGGTACACACCTTTAACCCCAGCACTTGGGAGACAGAGACAGGCAGAAGATCTCTGTGAGTTCAAGGCCAGCCTGTGAGTGAGTTCCAGGACAGCCCAGGCTACATAGTGAGACCTGTTGCTAGAGTTTTCCTGCCTTGCCCACAGTCAGGACAAATCTTTGTCACCCTCCAGTCCCACAGCCGCTCAGACCCAACCAAGTAAACACAGAGACTTATATTGCTTACAAACTGTATGGCCGTGGCAGGCTTCTTGCTAACTGTTCTTATATCTTAAAGTAACCCATTTCTAGAAATCTATACCTTGCCACGTGGCTCGTGGCTTACCAGCATCTTCACATGCTTCTTGTCAGGGTGGCGGCTGGCAGTCAGTCCTTCTACCTTCCTGTCCTTTAATTTCTCCTCTCTGTTAGTCCCGCCTATCCTTCCTCGAAACAAGGTACTACTGATTCTTGCCAAAACAAGTGTGGTTATGGTTTTATCAAAAGGCATCTTCTGAGGCCAGGACAATATTCCTGGCGTGTGCGCTTGACCTGCAGTATGGCGGGAATGAGGCCTCTGCAAATGGAACATTAAGCTGCATGGTGGATTTAGCCTTTGATAGTACAAAACAAAAAAAGAGGTTTCTGGGCTACACGCTGCTTGGATAAAAGCGTAGACCCACTATTTCTGAGACTTGATGGCTCCCAGAGCTGGCAGAAAATGTACTACCGCCATGTTGGGAAGCTGAAGGGGGCGGAGCCAGCAGCCACAGAGCTGTTTCAGGCTTAGAAGGCTGCAGTTTAAAGCAATAAGTTTGCAATAAGATTGATTCAGATGAAACAGTTTATAATGCATGTAAAAATGTACGTAGGCTTAAAAGAAAAAAAATACCGTTATATAAACAATAGTATCTAAAAATAAAGTGTTTAAAAAAACAGTACAGGTAATAAGCCACATAAAGATGGCTACCACACAGAGAATCTGGATTATGTTCTCTTTGATATTCATAACTGAAGAAAAATATTTGATTGCAAAAGCTGTTGAGTTATGCCAAAATGTATATTTTAAAGGTACCTTGACTTCAAAATTTAGATGTAAGGATATGTTGCTTTGGAAAAGAGGCTCTGTTTTTGTCTCTACAGAAAGCCAGAGGCTATGGATTTGTTCCAGATTAAGATACATCAGGTTTGACCAGCCAAGACCCCCTGAAAGGTCTCCGATGACACCATGGCCCAGATGATCCAACATCCAGAATCGTTTCAAGGCAACTGGCTCAGACGATACAGTCTCACGGACTACTCCATGAACCTAAAATTTTCTTTGTATCCCCATAAGATACTGCGCCCCCCTCCAGCAGGAAGTAGTAAGAGAAGCTACGCCCAAATTCCCAAATATACCAAGCTGGCTTTGGAGATGTGTAAAAGTTAAAACCTTCCTTTTTAAAAAAAGAAAAGGGGAAGTGCTGTGGGATGTTCTGTATGTCCTGTGGGAGCCCTTCTTGGGTTCTTTGTGGCGTTACCCAGCAGGTCCGCATAGAGGATGATTAGGACCATGGGCCTGAGTGCAGGTGTCTGAGATGGTCTGCACTTGGCTGTGCTGGGGGATGGTCTGTATGTCAAGTTGTTCTGATTGATCAATAAATAAAACCTGATCGGCTGTGGCTAGGCAGGAAGGATAGGCGGGACTAACAGAGAGGAGAAATAAAAGGACAGGAAGGCAGAAGGACTGACTGCCAGATGCCGCCATGACCAGCAGCATGTGAAGATGCTGGTAGGCCACCAGCCATGTGGCAAGGTATAGATTTATGGAAATGGACTAATTTAAGCTATAAGCACAGTTAGCAAGAAGCCTGCCACGGCCATACAGTTTGTAAGCAATATAAGTCTCTGTGTTTACTTGGTTGGGTCTGAGCGGCTGTGGGACTGGCGGGTGACAAAGATTTGTCCTGACTGTGGGCAAGGCGGAAAACTCTAGCAACAGAGACACTTTCTCAAAAACAAACAAACCAGCAAACTTTTAAAAATAAAATTTTACTGGAATGTGGCTGGAATCATTCACTTTTGGTCCATCTATAGCTGCTGCTTTTTGCTCTACAAGGGCAAAGAAGAATAGTTTCAATATGAGCCATGTGGCCAGTGAGTCTAAACTATTTGCTATTGGCTTCTGTGGCTCTGTAATATAGTCAGTATATACTGCGTCTCAGGTGAGCCTGTAATCCCAGCTACCCACGAAGAGGCTGAGACATTGCAAAGGAAAAATGAGGTTTCTCCAGTGGAGTCTCAGTGGGTATACAAACCACACCTGGGGGCAGGCTGTGCCCAGCGGTAGATTGTACCAGGCTTTTTCTTTTGGGCCACCGACCGGCTCCCAAATCATGACAGGGAGACTTAATATTGATTATGAGTGCTTGGCCTTATCTTATGCTTGTTTCTTGCTAGCTCTTAAAACTTAACCCGTTTCTCTTCATCTACATTTTTGCCTTGGGGCTTTTTACCTTTTCTTTCTGTATGTCTTACTTTTCCTGCTTCTTCCCTGTTTGTCTGTCTGTCTGTCTGGTGACTGCCTGTCTGGCTAATCCCGGGTGTCTCCCTCTCTTTCTCTCTTGTTCTCTGCATTCATCTTCTCTTTCCTAGCCTAGATTTCTCCTCCTATTTATTCTCTCTGCCTGCCAGCCCTTCCTATCCTCTCTCCTGCCTAGCTGTTGGCCATTTATTAGACCAGTCAGGTGCCTTAGGCAGACAAGGTAAAACAAATCTTTACATAATTAAACAAATGCAGCATAAACAAATGTAATACATGTCTACATCATTAACCAAGGCAGCAGAAACAAGTGTAACATGCTGTGGGATGTTCTGTTTGGCAAATGTGTTGCTCTGATTTGTCAATAAATAAAACAATGATTGGCCAATGGCTAAGTAGGAAGTATAGGTGGGACTAACAGAGAGGAGAGTTGAGAGAACAGGAAGGCAGAAGGAGTCACTGCCAGCTGCCACCATGACAAGCAGCATGTGAAGATCCTGGTAAGCCACGAACTACGTGGCAAGGTATAGATTTATGGAAATGGATTAATTTAAGCTATAAGAACAGTTAGCAAGAAGCCTGCCACGGCCATACAGTTTGTAAGCAATATAAGTCTCTGTGTTTACTTGGTTGGGTCTGAGTGGCTGTGGGACTGGCGGGCGACAGAGATTTGTCCTGACTGTGGGCCAGGCAGGAAAACTCTAGCTACAGTAACACACCTTTGCCTAGTTAAAAAAGTATTCCACAACAATGGATGACCAACACAAAACCAGCTCAGTGGTGGTTTTGGAGGATATTTGTCTCACAGTGCTTTGTTTGGTTATTTTTTTCTTTTTCTTTTAACCTTACAGGTCTTTTGGTTATATTTTATGGTTTCCAGCTTTGTTTTCATGGCTTTCCTGTGTGTGCAAATGTGTGTCTGTCAGCATCTGCATCTGTTTTTATGATTGTCACTTGGCCCCGCCTCCTCCCCTCTTTGTTTTGTCCAATTCTGGTTTGTTTTTATTTGATCTAATATTATTATTATTTTAGATGCCTGTTTGTACTCTAATGAGAGAGAGAAAGAGAAAGAAAGGGTGTGGATTTTGGTGGATGGAGAAATGAGAAGGATCTGGGAGGAGCTGGGGGAGGGGAAACCATAATCAGAATGCACTCTATGGGAAAAAAATTTTTTTTAAGTAAAAATTTAAAATGCCATCTATCTGCCTGCCTGCTTGTCTGTCTGTCTATCTATCTATCTATCTACCTACCTATTTATCTATCTATCTATCTATCTGAGAGAGATCACATATCTATCTATCTATCTATCTATCTATCTACAGAGAGAGAGAGAGAGAGAGAGACAGAGACAGAGAGACAGAGATCACAAATTCAAAGTTAGCCTGGGCTACACAGCAAGTTCAAAGCCAGTCTAGGTAATTTAGTGAGACCTTGTCTCAAATGTAAGACAGTAAAATTGGTCTGGGGCTCGGCTTCAGTGCCAGAGCACCTGACCAGCTGCATAAGGTCCTGGGTCCGAGTCCCAGCTCCTCAACAGCCACTGAGCCAACTGTGTCAAGTGAGCGCCCTGACTGCTGTACCTTCTTGCTGAGTTGAACTCCGCTCCTCTGCAAACAGAAGCCAAATAACCCTCTCTTCCCGAATTTCTTCGGTCACTGGAGAACAGCGACAGAGAAATAACTAACACATGTGGGAAGGAGTCTTGCCCACAACCATGTGGCAGGGTCACATTGGAGGCAGACTCGCCAGCCCTGATGAAGCCACAACTTCTACCTCATGAGCTATGCTGAGCCACAGCCACGGGGTTGAGCAACTCCCAATCCCTGACCTACAGAGGCCATCACACACAAGTTCTTCATTCACTGTGTGTGTGTGTGTGTGTGTATGTGTGTGTGTGTGTGTATGTGTGTGTGTCTCGGGCGGTTGGGTTTGGGGACAATTTGTTACATCACAGTTAATGACTGATACACATTGTATGTGTGACCTCTATATTAAAAGACAAGATCTATTGAACTAGTTTATGGTGTACATGCTAAAAACACTTAGGGGGAATACGTAGACATGTGCAATGTGCTTTGAAATGCATAAGATAGTAAGTTGGTTCAGTTAATGAAGGACGGGACAAATAGATTTAAAATAAATAATAAAGGGCTGGAGAGATGGCTCAGCAGTTAAGAGCACTGGTTGCTCTTCCAGAGGATCTGAATTCCTGTGGCAGTTCACAATGGTCTGTAACTTCAGTCCCAGGGCCCCTGACACCCTCTTCTGGCCTCCATGGGCACTGCATGCATGTGGTGCACAGACTTACATGCAGGAAAAACACCCAGACATATAAAATAAATCAATATAAAATAAAATGCAGACCTAAACAGAGCGTTACAGATAGAATTAGGTGAAAACTCTCTGCGAAATTCTTTCTGTTGTTAGCACTCAGGGTGGAGCCCAGGGCCTCGCACAGGAGGCAGACCTTCATCCCCTGAACTGTACACCCAGTTTATTTGGAGGCAGGATCCTGCTAAGTTACCCAGAGTGGCCTTGAACCCTTGTAGCTCAAGCAGACACTGAACCTGTGATCATCTTGCCTATGCCTTCCAAGTAGGACCCACTCCGTATGTTTGAGTCCAAATGTTGGGGGATGACGGGCAGCTTCCAGAACCTGGGTGACTCATTTGATGATGGTGATGATGAGGGTGACGTCCATCCTAGAGTCCATTGGCTTACTCCCCAGTCCCAACATTTCACAGTGGTAATTATAATTTTAGATGGAGAAGGGTAACTAGGCGAAAGGTCATGATCAAAGTCAGGAGCAGAAGTGGAGAGCAAGAAAATGGGCTGTGGAGCTGAGGCAGGGAGGGCAAAGAATGAAACCTTGACCAAGCCACCCTGGAGGAAGCCTGGGGACCGATCTGCTCTGTTGCTAGGACCGTGGCCAAGAGGACAGGAATGGACAGCATGTCCTATCCCAAGCACCCTGAAACTTTTGAGAAGGGGTTGGGATAAGAGTGGGGTAGTGTCCTACTCTTACCCCAAGGCTGTGTGATTCCGACACTGCAGAGCTGTGAGGGGGTAGTCATGGAGATGAGCGATAACATTATAGAAAATGTTACATTAGCCTACAGCGGATGTAGCTACCCTCTGGGGAAAGCACTTTCTTTAAACTTCACTTTCTTCTCACCTGCACTGCAGTGACACATTTTCAACTTACCAGGGCAATCGGGGTTTCTGCTGCCAACACTCCTGCTCATCTACGGCAAAGGGAATCAGGTAGATCCCCCTAAACTCTGCATCAGTGAGCTGCACAGGGGACAGCAGTGTGGACTGGGGCTCTGGGGCCGTCTGGGAGGCAAACAGGACCTTGGAGGAGGATCCAGATGTTCCAAGAGCACAGCTGGATCCTAACTGTTTTCTTATGTAGGAACCCACTATGTAGACCAGACTGGCCTTGAACTCACAGAGATCTGTCTGGTTTTGCATCCTGAGTTGTGATTAGAGGTGTGCACCACCATGCCCAGCTTGATTTATTTAAGAAGGTTCTCATGTAGCTCAGGCTAGCCTTGATGCACCATGTAACCTAGGATGGCCTTAATCTCCTGACCCTCTCTCTCTCTATAAGCTACCATGCCCAGTTTTGTGCAATGCAAGACTTCAAGGCCTTCATGAATACTAGGCAAGCACTCTGCTGATTCCATCCCCAGCCTTCCCTCTTTATTTGAGTAATGGTGTTTTTTTAATATTGTATTTATTTATTTTAAAGATTTATTTATCTATTACGTATACAGTGTTCTGCCTGCAGGCCAGAAGAGGGCACCAGATCTCATTATAGAAGGTTGTGAGCCACCATGTGGTTGCTAGGAATTGAACTGAGGACCTCTGGAAGAGCAGCCAGTGATCTTAACCGCTGAGCCATCTCGCCAGCCCCCGCCCCATCTCATTTATTTTTAACTCTGTGTGCACATGTGTGTGCATCTGCATGTACACGTGCTTGTGCCCTGTAGCATGTGTGAGGAGGTCAGAGGACAACTTGCATGAGTTAGCTCTCTCCTTCTACCTTGTGGGTTCTGGGAATCAAATTCAGGTCGTCAGACTTGGTGGCTGGCAGGCCCCTTTACCTACCCGGCACTTTTGCCTGCCTACCATTATGCTTTTTACCACCAATCATAGTCCGGTTTTAGAGTCAGAGAAAAGTGAGAAACAAGGCCAATCTGTATTCATGGCTTTGTCCTTGCCAGAAGCCATCCCCCAGAGCCCGGTACATACCTTGCTTGATGACAGGGGATTTGGGGTCCATCATAAAGGAAAACATCTTCCCGCTGGCACTCATGGGCCGCTGGTGAGGGCCAGGCGGGGCCATGGTGGGCCTGGGGCAACCCTGTGACCAACTTCTATGCACTGTTGTTGGCGGGATGCCCTGGTGGAAGGGCATGTGGGGTGGCGAGGATGACTGGTGTGGTTGCTGTGTGGGCAGAGGTGGCTGCGGCCTTGGCCAAGGTGCTGGACCCCTCATCCACGGGCAGGAGACCTGTAGGGCAGACAAGAGACTCAGAGGAAGTGGCATTCAGGTACAGCATGACTTGTCCTATGACCCAGCTGGCGAGTCACTCCCTCCAGGAAACCTTCTTGCATGCTCCTCAAGTTCAGGACAGTGACCTAGCCGTGGAAGCCTAGGTCGCCATCATATTCTGCCAAGAGATCCCCATGTATTGGTTCATTTAATGCATTGATGTCAAGGACGCTGAGGCCAGGCAAGATCATGTTGTAAAAATATGATGCGAGAATCCAGCTGCTGCTCAGGCCTCAACACATGCAGGGCTCCGTCTTCTCACGGACACTGACAGACACCTAACAGACTCGCAGGGGCCAAGGTCTGTCACGCGGAAGTGAGTTTACATCAAAGGGGTACATACACCCTGCTTCCATCTCTTCCCTGCCTCCTGCCTGGGAACCAGAGAGCCTGGCTGCAGGCGTGTGCTGTGAAACTTCCCAACTTCAGGAATGTGTAAAAAGAGACTTCGTTTTTGCCATGTGGGCTTGATTCCTCTCTTCGGAGTCCCCACCATGCTGTCAGCCTGGTTCTGGGGCCTGAACTCTCCTTAGAGTCCATGTCATCCTGTTGTGTCTCTGACTGTCCGCGGTGTTAGTAAACTATTCGAATACACACCATACCTGCAACGATCCATCTCAGTGCCCTCCCCTCTCCCAAGCCATTGATACAGCACCGAATTGATGGGACGTCAGCCTTCAGGGACTAGGACCTCTCTCCTTCTCACTCACCCCTGTATCTGTAGCACCTACGATGGATACCAGGTATGCCATGTCGGGTGTAAACAGGGGCATGAAAGGAAGGGTGAGCAGGCCACTGAGAGTCAGGTCAGCTCCAAGGACCCCCCGACCCAGACAATTCTTCCATCCACATTGTGGTCCCTCTATAGGTCCCAAGGCTGAGAACTCAGGGGTTGGTGTGGGGCGCTGCCTCATCCACCTTCATCCTCAACTTCCCGAACACCTGGTTCCGGCAGGTGCTTTATAGACACCTCAGATCCGGGACCCGATGAAGGTGTCTATGGTTGCTTCAGTGGAAATGCTGGCAAGAGCCTTCCCCCAGGAGAGACGCCAGGATCTGTCCTCTCAGGAGAGTCCACGTAGTGTGGGGCTGACGCAGAACTTGTAATGAGGCTTCTCCCCCGTGCCTTGTCATTCGATGATGACGGCAACAGGGCTGTGGTCTGCTGCTCTGGGCTCACCTATTCCCACAGCAGCAGCCCTTGGATGAATCACCCAGGCTCAGGGAACATTAGTTAGGGCTCCGGATCTCACGGCCTCTCTGTCTCTGTCTGTCTCTGTCTCTGTCTCTCTCTCATCCTGTCTCTCTCTGCCTGTCTATCATTCACCTCCTTCCCTCTGTGTTCTCTGTCTTTCTCTCTGTCTATTTTCTCTCTCTCCTCCCTCTCTTTCCTCCCCCCTCTCTCTGTCTCTCTCCTCTCCCTGGGAATGAATGCCCAGCACACATTCCGAACGCCAGGCTCTGCTGAGAGCTTTGCGGCCCCAGTATTTCCAAGGCCGTCATTTCTCTTTTTGAGCAGTAGCCCCTGAGGACCAGAAAGCCACTTCTAAACTGGAGCTTGATGAGATCTCTTCTGCCACGTCTCCATCAAAGGAAGGCTGTCTGTCCCCTGCTCAGGGGTCTGACTCGGTGTGAAGCAGGTCAAGGACCCTGGGCATCCTAGAATACTCTTAGAGCCAGTGAGGAGAAAAGTGTCCAGGGAAACCGAGTTGCCTAGGAATGCTATCGCACTGACCCACTTTGAGTCTGTTTTCAGGAAGGACACGTGGCTGAGTTCTGTTCCTGGCTGGGCCCTTTAGCCTCAGTTTTTTTCTAGACTGTTCTAACTGGATTAATAGATGCTTACTGAACATGTGGCCTGAATGCATCTCAGGCGAACCAACTTCGAGAGTACTGAGTGATGAGGAACATCACCTCCCAGGCCACAGGCAGGACCCATTCTCCATCTCTGGGTCCGGGTGGTTCTGGGCAATCTCTCCCTATTTTGTGGGAAGGACTAAGTAACCAGACAGTCACATCTCCTGATTTGACTAGAAGGATTGGTTCAAGGAGCATGTGATCCAAGCAGAGCCGAGTAGACTAGGCTGGGCCCTAGGGTCTTCTGCTATGGCTAACTTTTCAGGCTTGAGAGCACAGTAACTCTGAGAGAGGAGAGGGGAAGTGGGACTCTTAAGAACTGTAAACAAACCAACCTCGGAGGACATGACAGGGGTGTGGTGGAGCACGCTTGTAACCTCAGAACTGGGAGGCAGGAAGAGCATGAATTTGAGGGCTATGTGCACAGAAATCCTCTCTCAAAGCATGCACAAAATTTACCCCATCTTAAGCATTTTGAAAAGCATCCTGTGAGTAGTGTTACAGCATTCAGGTTGCTGTGTCTTACAAACCCGAGGTCCTCTTCTCACTCATCAGCTCCCTTTCCTGCCTCTTTCTTTTTTCTTTCTCTTTGGACCTGACTGCTCTGGGTACCTCACAGATACTGAGTCCCTTCCCCACTCAATCACGGGCTGATGTAAATGCTTTTAAAAAAAGATTTAAAAAATGATGTGTATATGTCTGTGTATGTGACTCAGGTGCCCATGGCAGTCAGAGGCATTGGGCGTCCCAGAGTAGTAGTGACGGTCGTGGGCACCGATGTGGGTCCTGGGGACTTAACCAGGGTCCTCTGAGGGAGCAGCACATACTCTTCACTGCTGGGCCATCTCCCCAGCCCCGAGCTCAGTCATGTTATGATTGGCTATTCCTCTTAGCACATTGTCCTCAAGAGTTAAAGCATTGCAGCAGGTGTCTGTGGTGGAGTCAGATGGGGTGCTCTGTGTTCCATGTTGTAAGACCCCAGAAAGGACCTTCTCCCCACCCACATTCTAAGCAGCCAGCGTGCACACTGCTGAGGGCTTGTCTCCTCCCAGTCAGCTTTTAATCTAGATGAGACCTGGATGGCACCTCAGAAGGGATGTGAGGCTGAGTGGCCTTAGGATTATGTACCCCCCAAATTTCAGGGAGATAGAGAGGACGATGAGGGGAAGTACCAGCATGAGAGGAGAGATGCCCAACACCACAGATCTCAAAGACTTAGCTTGCACTCGACCCTGACTACACTTTGGGATGGTTGACAGTCTTTGTTCTTTTTAAAAAGTGTGTGTGTGTGTGTGTGTGTGTGTGTGTGTGTGTGTGTGTGTGAGAGAGAGAGAGAGAGAGAGAGAGAGAGAGAGAGAGAGAGAGAGAGTTTTCCTGTGTGAATGTGCATGGAGGTCAGAGGTTATCTTCCTCAATTGCGTCTCCATCTTATTTTTTTTGAGACAGGGTTTCATACTAAACCTTGCTCTTTTGGCTGTACAGATCCCCACAGCTCACTGGGCAGTCAGTCTAGTTGAAACAGTGAGCTCCAGGTGCAGGGAATGACCCTGTCTAAGGTCAAGAGTGATGGAGGAAGACACCCAATGTCAGCGTCTGGCCTCCACACATGAGTGAGTGCACCTGTACACACATGCATATACCACACCCACTCACACTCCGCCCCACCCCAAGACAGTGACAGATAAAGCATTAACAATGCAGAGGATACGTGTCATATCTGCAGCCACAACATGTTCTTCCAGGTGTGGAAGCTAGTATCCGATTCAGCAGAGCCGTCTATTAGGAGTTGGGGTTGTTGGTGGACATGTGAGGTCCCCCCCTTGTCACATCTTACTTCACTTCTGCATTACTTATAAACATAAGCACGGATCCCACCAAGAGTTAGGTTACAAACTCACTCATGTGTCAGTTGTCACCATGAGCTGGGGGAGGGATCTGAGTGTTCAGCCAAAAACCAATGGCGACATTTGTTGAGACTTGGTGCCATCCAGGAGTCACAATGGCAAGCATCTGTGTAACCACTGCTTGTAAGGGACACGCTGTTCAGTCTATCAGTAACTTCCGCGCTACCCATGCTGGCCTCACTTTCCCCCAGAGCTACTGATTAAACACTGACTGACAGACGCCCGGCTGAGCCCGGTGCCTGGCATCCTGCCTGGCACTCACTGATGGTGTCTGCTGGCCCAGTTGGACTCATACTTGGCCAAACAGAGTGGTGCAAGCAAGAGGGTTCTGGCTGATTCTGGGGCAGGGGCTGGGAGGCGACACGCTGAGCCCCTGCATCTTGCAATAGCAGAAAACAGGGACGCCCTGAGGGACGAAACAAAAGGAGCTGAGAAAACAGTGTAGGTGTGTTGCAGGGACAAGCACCCCACCCGAGAGAAACACCCATTGGCCAAGGCTAGACCAGTTTGAGTGCCAGAAAGACACAGGGGGCCTGAGGAGATGGCTCAGTTGGTAAAGGGCTTGCTGTGTGTAAACACAAGGGCCTAAGTTCAACCCTAACATCCACGTGAAAAGCCAGATGTGCTGGCTCACACCTGCAATCCTAGCACCGAGAAAGAAGGGTCCCTGGGACTCCTGCCCAGCCAGTCTAGTCCGCCCAGTGAGCTCCAGGCTAGGGAGACACCCTGTCTCAAAATAAGGGAGTCGGCATTCTAAGGATTAACACCAAAGATTGTCCTCTGGCTTCCACACACACCCACACATGTTCTGAAGCCACACACCCTCGCCATCAAAATAAAGGACAGCCAATTGTAAAGCAAAGTATAAAATAAATAGACACAAGCCTGTCCTGCTCTATAACAATTGAGTAAAATAACCAGCTGGGGGAGAGGAGGAGGCTTCCTTGCAGAGGAACTCAAGTAGGTGGAAACCTCTGAATAGGAATTCCCTGTGGGATGCTCCTCCGTAGGTCCACAGGTCCCCATGGAGGCTGAGCTATGACTAGTGACTTGCTACTTGCTTCTCAAGAGGAGAAACTGACTCCACCACAGAGAAAGCTGGCAGGCACTGTCCTCATCAGTGAGAAGGAGACACCATGGGATTCAGCAGACAACGGGTGCCCTTGAGAGAATTGGGCAACGAGGACATTTCATCTTGGTGGGTCAGGGCCTTAAAAGCCTTGACCCTGGTGCTTTCGGACTAGGGGACAGTCTCCAGGATGCCTGGCCAGGACTCCTCAGGACCACCAAGGAGAGACGAGAAAATAGCAAGGGGGTGTGGTGGCTGAATGCAGCATAGGTCCTGGCTGGGAAGTGGGCCCTGAGTGCAGTTATAGTAATGAAGCAGAGTGGGTCCTCTCTTTGTTCGGACAGTTACTGGTGATGGGGCAACTGGAAGCAGTGTCGTTAGAACTCCGATACCATGACAACCTTTCTGTAAATCCAAAACTATGTCGAAATAAGGCGTGTGTGTGTGTGTGTGTGTGTGTGTGTGTGTGTGTGCGTGTGTGTGTGTGTGTGTGTGTGTGTGTGTGTGTGTGTGTAGGCCAGAAGACAACTTTGGGTGTTGTTCCTCAGGACCCATCCACTTAGTTCTTTTTTTTCTTTTTTTTTTTTTTTTTTGAGACAGCCTCTCATTGGCCTGGATCTTGCAGAGGAGGCCAGGCTGTCTGGCTTGGGAGCCCCAGGGAATGACCCGTCTCCACTGCCTCAGAGCTGGAATGCAAACCTGTCACCCTGAGGATTCTGGGGATCAAATTCAGTTCTTCGTTTTGTTTTGACGGGATCACTCTACTCTCTATGTAGCCTTGGCTGGCCTAGAACTCCCTACGTAGACCAGGCTGGTTTCAGACTCACAGGCTACCCGCCTCGGCTTCTTGAGTGCTGGGATTTAAGGCGTGCACCACCACACAGGGCTGGGATTCAGCCTCCACGTTTGCAAAGCAAATACTTTATAACTGAGATAGACCCAGGTTGTTTTTTTTTTTTATCTTTAAGCTACAAGACAAAAAAAAAAATAAATAAATAAATAAATAAAAATAAAAAATAAAAATAAAGCACCAATTCTCCCTGCAATGGCGACCGTAGCTCACCTAAACGGAGGAGTCCTTGGGTCACTGGCAAAGGGCACTCCTTTGATTTTGTTCTCACAACTACACAACTCCAAGAGCTGGAGTTGTGACATGCAGGGAGAGACATGCAGGGAGGCAGAGGGTGGAGTACACCCCCCACCCCCCTACCCTCCTGCCAGCATGTGCTCCCCAGCAACAAATTGGCTGCCAGGTAGGCTGGACTCCAAAAGTGCAGATTCCACACTAGGCCAGCAGAGGGTGCTGTTTAGTACCTGGGCAAACAGCCTTCCTGGGGTGGGTCCATAATTTCAAATGGGGTAATAATTCTAAACTCCACCCCTCAAGGAAACATTATGGTGGGATTTGCAATCTGAGACATCAAGATTATACTTTGCATAAACCAGAGGTGCCAAATTTTATCTTTAAACTTTAGAGTTTAAAAAAGTGGACGACTGCCAGGCGGTGATGGCGCACACCTGTAATCCCAGTACTTGGGAGGCAGAGGCAGGTGGATCTCTGTGAACGATCCAGGGTATTTACCAGTTACCTCAATGGGGCTAGATTGTGATGTATGCAAATGTGCGCATTTGCATATGCATATCCCCAGTTGCTGTTTTAAAGAAACAGTGGAAAGAGTGTTCAAAGTCTGTTTTTCTTTTTCTCACTTCTCAGTTAGCGGAGTCAATTATTAACTGGCACGCCCTTGGCAAACAGCAGGGGTTCAGCATGCACGACACCCTCCTCTCTCTGCCTGCTTTTAAATTCTTCTGTGGAAAACTGAGTCAAGCAGGAGGAAGCCTGGCAGAGCATGGCCGGTGGAGGTTGGTGAACTCATAGCAAGGTAGGTGCTAAGTATTTTTTACTTTGCCCATGGATCAGGAAAGTAAACAAAGTCAGCACCCACGTGAACAGGCAAGACCTTGTCCCAATAAAAGAGTGGTTCTCAACCTTCCTAATGCTTCAGCCCTTTGACACAGTTCCTCATGCTGTGCTGACCCCAGATAAAACTATTTTCGTTGCTACATTATAACTGTAATTTTGCTACTGTTATGAATCATAATGTAAATGTCTGTGTTTTCCAATGGTTTTAGGTAACCCCTGTGAAAAGGTCGTTTGCCCCCCCCCACAGGCACACACACACACACACACACACACACACACACACACACGCATGAGCTTGAACACACACACAAATAAAAATAAAATAAAAATCTTTTTAAAAAACGAAATAGACAAATGTAGGCAGCAAAAGACAAGCCAAGGCCCAAGTGACGTGACGTGTGGAGATGCACCCACGTCCCTCAGCCAATGAGGAAAGGGAGGAGAGGGCTTATGCTGGGGTTTTTTAACTGTTCTCTGCACTCGGTCAGGTGTTGGCCATGCTGGCCTAATGTCCGGACCTGCAAAGTTGTAAAATATACTTCCTTGCTTTTAGGAGTCTGAGTCAGTGCTCTTATCATGGAGCGGGGAGGGGACACATTTCTCACGCTTGGAGACAGGAGTTTGATGACCTGTCCCCTCTGGTTAAGAGGACAGGATTTATCATTAAGCAAAACTGGGTCCAGCTTTTTGTCCTTTTTGTCTTGACAAGTGGTGAGTGTGTGACTGTGAGCTTCAGCTATTAGCGGTGACTACCTGCATGGCAAACACTGAATGAGAGACTGTCCATGAAGTGCCGGGTCCCCTTCCCGGTGTTCACCACTCCTTAACACTGGCCACCGGCACCACTGTCATTATCAACCAAGGAAGGAAGAGAACGACCAGGGTTGCCGGGACTGTAGCAGCGCTCTGGGCAGAAGCCGCGGCAGAGGAGGAAGCCTGTGACTCGAGGGTGTTTGCTTCCATCATAGAGGCGTCCCTCTCCATCCCGTGCCGTGCCGTGTCAGCCCTGGCAGCACAGGCTCCTGCAGGTTTGGGGGGAGTGGGGAGGGGGACGTGGTAGGGATGTGGTGAGGGCTGTGGCTTGAGCTCTCACATCACTAGAGCGCACCGGGTTCTGGCCAAGTCCTCCTAGACAGAGCCCGGGAGATCTGGCCATGACTGAGAGGAAACCTGGGGGCTTGGTGGGTAATGTGTTTGCTGCACGTAAGCTTGAGGAGCCCGGTTCATGTCCCCAGAACCCGTGTGAAGCCCGATGTGGTAGTGTGCATCTGTAATCCCAGCACTCCAAAGGTGAGTGAGACAGGGTGCGGAAACAGGATTTCCCGAAGTCCATGGGCCAGCTAGCCTGGTGTACACAGTGATGTAGAAGAGGTCCTGTCTCAAGCAAGTGGAAGGTGAGAAGCAACACCTGAAGTTGTCCTCTGACCTCTACCATGGTGTACACACACACACACACACACACACACACACACACACGCACGCACGCACGCACGCACGCACGCTGCACGCACGCATGCACATGGGGGGGCAGAAAGCTGGGAAAGCTGAGTCCTTGTAGGCCTTATCTATACCAGCATTGTGGGGGGGGCTTATGCATCTACAGAAATCCAAAAGGAGAAAAAAGAGCCCATGACTCACATGGATCTGCTTGGCAGAAATTAGAAACAGAAGCCCAGAAGGTTAACTACGGGCTGGGGGTGTGGTTCAGTTAGTGGAGCGCTTCTCTAGCATGAAGTCAGCCCTGGGTTGCGTCCCTAGCACCACATAAACCACGTGTGGTGGTGCACACCTGTAACCCCAGCACTTGACAAGTAGAGGAAAGAGGATCAGAAGTTGAAAGACATCCTTGGCTACATAATGAGTTCAAGGTCAGCCTGGGCATCAAATGTAAGACACAACAAACAGAAGGTCCCTCAAATGTCAGATGAGAGTCATGAGATGCTCTCACCATATCCCTCGGTCCTTTCTGTTTGTTTATTTTTGTAGCCCACAGGCCCGGGTCATCGGACAAACAGAAAGTGAATTCACTGAAAGTAGCCGAGCTACCTGGCCCGTCATTCATCCTGTGAAAGAGAACCTAGGATGCTGTGGAACAATCCTTCTGTACACTGTGAATATGTATTACTCTCATTGTAAAGAGCTGACTGGCCAACAGCCAGGCAGGAAAAGGTTAAGTGGGATTTGTGAACAAAAAGAGAGGGTGGGGTAGAAGAGGCAGAGTTGGCTAGGAGAAGCAGAGAGAGGCAAGATGAACAAGCCGTGCTGAAAAGAAGGTACCGCCACGTGGCAGGGCATAGATAAGAACTATGGGTTAATTTAAGTTGTGAGAGCCAGTTAGTAACAAGCCTAAGCTGTCAGCCGAGCATTTATAATTAATGTTAAGTCTCCGTGTGGTTAAATCTCTGCTTACACTAGGAGACACACCTCTAGTCTGTGAGGCGTTGTCTAGAGTACTTAAGTGAGGTGGGAAGACACACACTGAATGTGGCCGGCACCATCCCATGGACTGTGTAAAAAGTAGAAATCGAGCTGAGCACCAGCATTCACCTCTTTCTGCTTCCTGACCGTGGGTGCCATGTGCA
This sequence comes from Peromyscus leucopus, assembly GCF_004664715.2. Taxonomy (NCBI): domain Eukaryota; kingdom Metazoa; phylum Chordata; class Mammalia; order Rodentia; family Cricetidae; genus Peromyscus; species Peromyscus leucopus. The sequence continues at coordinate 143,117,967 of NC_051064.1, forward strand.
GAGCTGCCTACACTCCTGTCACCCTCATGGACTGTGTAGCCTTGACCCGTGAGCCAAAATACCTGCTTGTGTCTTATGACAACAAGACAAGTAACTAACACACACCAGGCAGTTGCTTTTTACAGAGTCAGAGGCATAATGATGGTCTGAGTGACTGGGGGTGTGCGCATGGGGGAGGGGGCGTTAGTGTGTAAGAGGCATGGAGTTTCAGTTCCGCAAGCTGGTTCTATGATTGGACACAAAACAGAGAGAGTTGACATAAAGCAAGCAGGCTTACTCCCATGAATGTGGCTAAGATGGTAAATTCCATGTCAAATGTATTTTACCACAATTTTAGAAAAAATCAAAACGGACAATCAAAGGAGTCAGGAACGTCACAGGCTTCGCACGGGGACGTGGGAAGGAAGCATTTAGAAAGAGGACTGTGTGAAGGCTGACTCAGCATTTACTTGATTCTGTTGAGTCCACACAACAGCTAGGTGAAGTTCATATTGAGTAACCCACACCTGGCTGGAGCTGCTGATGGCAGCTGTCAGGCAAATGACCTCCACACCATGAGGAGGTCGGGGTGGTGACGTTCACTGCCTGTTGTGGTTGTAGCCATAATTTTACAGGAGTACTCACACATCAAAACCACCAATCCCACCCTCAAAGCACATGTAGTTCATTGTAGATCAAATTCACCATACTGGAGCGTGGTTTTTAGACAACAGTGGCGGACAGGGTAGATGGCTCAGTGGGTAAAGGTGCTTGCGGCCAAGCCCGATAACTGACAGCTCCCTGAGGACGGTGGCTGCGTGAGTTTTGAGTTCTCTTTCACTTGAAAAAAGATTATAATTTAGGATGTGACCTCAGACCCATTTCTGATCTGGCCAAAACAACACCTGGCACATGTCCATCACCTTCTTCGACATGGATTTATAGTTTATAGATATACCCTCTCAGTATCAGGTACCACAGAAAAGACTCTGTCCTATGGAGGATTCGTGTTGTTGGGTCAGAGAGAAGCGGCGGAGCTGAGCAGCCTGGAAGGGAGGCGCCCATCTCGGTGTTCTCAAAACCACCCAGCTGCTTCCAGCCTCTCCTGAACAGCTCATGTAATTCAAGGAAGTGCCCACCAGGAGGCGCTGACACCCCCCCCAAAAGGTACCAGAACTGGGCCTGGGTGGAGTCTCGTTGCTATGCTACCTGTGGTTGGCGTGGGGTTGCAGAGTGCTCCCCGTGACTGTACCTGAGACCAGGACTGCACGCATGCGCCAGCCCAGCGCCGCCTCCCCCCCCCTCCCACGCAGAGGGTGGGCTCACCTGGGGCGGGCTCTCAATGACCAGCTCGTAGGTCAGCCCCATGGAGCCAAACCGCAGAATGTCCCCAGGGATCAGCTTCACCGCCACGTTCTGGATGTGGCATTCGTTGACAAATGTGCCGTTGCGGGAGTTAAAGTCCTGAAGGACAAAGCTGCCCTCGGCCTCGTTGAATTCGATGAGCGCATGGTGGTTGTCGATGTCTGAGGACTGAGAGAGAGAAAAACAGTCAGGGCCAGGGAAATAAAAATCGCAACATTCTTGATACTTGCTGCTCATGGGTAGCCAGAAGGGGATGACATGGAGCCTCCTTGCTGGGTCCTCATCAGTCCTCATCTGTGTGTGCATGCGTGTGTACGTATGCGTGCATGTATGTACAGTTGTGCACGTGCGTGTGGAGGCTGAGATCAACACTGGGTGGTGTTGTGCTGTAGCTTACACCAAGGTAAAACTTCCTGGAGGGAAGGTACTTAAGACACAGATGTTAAAACAACAGAATGTTCATCTAAGGGGGTGGTTTTCAACCTTCCTAATGCTGTGACCCTCTAATACAGTTCCTCATGTTGTGGGGACCCCCAACCATAAAACTGTTCTTGTTGCTACTTCATAACTGTATTTGCTACTGTTATGAATTGGAATGCAAATATCTGTGTTTTCTGATGGTCTTATGTGAAAGGGTCATTTGACACACCCATGCCCAAAGAGGCTGTGACCCACAGGTTGAGAACCACTGTTCTAAGGAGCGGTGAAACAGTCCATCCTGCTGGGAAGCTCTTTAAGTTGGGGAAGTCAACAACTCAAAGGCATCATTCAGGAAGTTCCAGGAACTGAGCAGATGCACTAGGTCCCTCCCTCCCCAAGCTTATGTAAGCAGTAAGGCTTGCCGAGTACAGACAGACAAGTTGAGCTTCCCGGAAGAAGCAGAGATACCCAGAAAGGGTATCCAGAAAGGACATTGCAACCTGTTAAACTACCTGCAGGCTGTGCAGAGTGCTCCAGGTTCCCAGCTTTTGTGAGCCATCACCCATGCTGGGGTGGGCCTTGGTGATACAGCTGTCTTTGAGTCATTTCTGCTTCTGTAGTGACCCCTCACCCATATTCCTGTAAGTGACCCCAATAAAACTCACTGGTTCACCAAGTTGAACTTTGGTGGTGTCTGTATTTTGGTCTGTCGTTAGTTCCCTGTCTGAGGTGCGTAGACACTTGTTCAAGTCTCCCCAGGAACAGTGTCACACGGCAGGTATCCTCACCACGCCTTGCTTTAACTTTCCAGACAGCGTCTCTCACTGTATCATTGCGTTGGACAGACTGACTGGCAGCCACCTCATGGCTCCTCCCATCTACACATCCTGAGTCCTGGGCTTCCAGACAACCTGGCTTTTCATGTAGGAGCTGAGAATCTAAGCTCAGGCCCTTCCCTAGTTTGCTTCTATGTTGCTGAGATGAACCCTGACCAAAAACAACTTGGAGGAAGAAAGGTTTACTTGGCTCACAGTTCCAGTTCATCACTGACAGAAGTCAGGGCAGGAACCTGGAGGCAGGAACTGAATCAGAAGCCATGGTGCTGTTCACTGGCTTGCTCCCAGGCTCAGGTTCGAATATCCTTGTTAAACGATCCAGGCCTATCTGCCCAGGGTTGATGCCACCCAGAGAGGGCTGAGCTCTCCCGCATCAACTAGCACTCAAGAAAATGCTTCACAGACATGTCCACAGGCCGATCTGATGGGGGCCATTCTTCATTAGAGGTTCCTCTTTCTGGGTATGTGAAGTTGACAACCAGGGTCAGTCAGAACATGGTTCCAGCCACACCGACATTTTCAGAGCAGAGGGGATTCACGGATCTGTTACTACCCTCTGCTCTGTGGCAAAGTGTGGTACGTACACATGATGCACTATTTATCTGTGGACAGTCCTGGTTTACCCAAGTGGGACTGAGTCACAGGAGTTGGGGGGTGGGGTACTTTCAAGAGCAGAGGAGATAGCTCTTAGGTGACGTGCTTGCTTGCCTTGTAAGCATGAGATTATCCCCATGTAAAACGACAGGCATGGTTGCTCATGCTTGAAATCCTAGCTGCGGATCTCACTGGCCAGCCAGCTTAGCCTACTTGGTGAGCTTTGGGCCACTGAGAAACATTATTAAAAAAAAAAAAAAGTGTGTGTATGTGTGTGTGTGTGTGTACCTGAACAATAATGCCTAAAGTTGTCATCTGATCTCCACACACACATGTATGTGTGCATACACGTGCACACACACTGAAATTCACCCACTTGAGTGTGAGTGTGTGCGCACGCGTGCGCGCGCGCACGCACGCACACACACACACACACACACACACACACACACACACTGAAATCAGACCAGCCTTTCAGTAGCTGGATCTAGAGAGCGGTCTGAAGAGGAATCACAGGCAACCAGCCTCTGTTGCTGGTTTTAAAGATGAAAGGGGGCCAGAAACCATGGAATGTGGGAAGCTTCCAGAACCTGAGTATGTCCTCCAACTGAGAGCCAGCAAGGAAAAGAGGGTCTCATCTCAGTAACTGCAAGGAACTGAATTCTTCCAAAAGCCTGAATGGGCTGGGAGGCACGACATCTCCAGACGTCAGGGAGGACCCTGGGTCTGTTGACATTTTGATTTTGGCTTTGAGTGACCCAGAACAGAGACTGAATCCACCCAAATTTCTGACCCGAAAGCTGTGAGATAATAAATACATTGTTGGAAACAGAAAGTTAACATAACGAGTGAAATGTTCTATTCTAACTTAGCTGCCAGTGGCGGTCCCCACCACTTCCCAGCAATGTGGTCTCGTGACACAGCCACCACACAGGTCCCCCACTGCACATGCCCAGAACTGGTAACTGAAGGAGACGCAGAGCTTGCCTGCATCCTGTACCCTACTGGGGCAGAGCCGACACATCTACTTCATCACCAAAACCCATCAGCCAGTTTCCCATTCATTCTGCCTGCTGAAGAGTCTCTCTCAAATGCCAAGCTGCGAAGCCCTTTGTGGGGAGGCTCCATCTTCCAGTTATGTTCTGTACCAGATGTTAAGCCTTGCTCGTTCACTGTACCAAGGCTCTCCAGGCCTTGGCTTGCTGTCTTAGGGTTTCTACTGCTGTGAAGAGACACCATGACCGTGGCAACTCTTATGAAGGAAAATCATTTAATCGGGGTGGCTTACATTTCTAGAGGTTTAGTTCATTACCATCATGATGGGACAGGGGGTGTGCAGGCAGACAGGGTGCTGGAGAAGTAGCCGAGTATCCTACATCTTGGCTTACGGGAAGCGGTCTGCGACAGTGGATGTGGCTTGAGCATACAGGAGCCCTCAAAGCCTGCCTCCACAGTGACACACTTCCTTCAACAAGACCACGCCTACTCCAACAAGGCCACGCCTCCAATTAGTGCCACTCCCTTTGGGGGCCATTTTCTTTCAAACCACCACACTTGCCAAGCCAGAACGTTGGTCACCGAATCCAGATCCTCACACTAGCTACCAGATGGCCTTTCTAGCTCCACTCTGACAGGCTTCCAGGTTTTGTTTACTCTGAGAACCTGTCCTTTGTACCCTAGGTAGGACTCAATGGTTACCCTAGTAGTACAGCCTCAAGGCACTCCTAGCGAAAACATGCTGTTACCCTAGTTCCCCAGCAGGGGGCGCCAGCCCAACGTGTTGCCTCAAAGGAGGGTCACTCGAGCCTCTCAGCTCCCCTGTTTAACTGTTAGCTCTCATTGAGGATTCCACTGCTTTAGGTGGCTGCCCTATTGTCTCTGTGAGCCCCCAGGATTTTTAGGTGTTCCCCAAGCCACACGGGAAAGCATAGAGTCAGTCTCACGTCTGAAACCACTCCTGACTGACTGTGTGGTTTGGGCCTTTCTAAGACCCATTTACACACTTCGGTATGAAAGATGATAATAACAATAATAGTAGTTTTTATTCCATAGGGTGGCATTGTGTGTGTGCTGTTTACCTTATTTTATGGCACAGGGCCTCTCACTGGCCTGGAACTTGCCAGTCTGGCTTGGCTGGCCAGGCAGGGAGCACCAGGGATCCCCCCCCAGTTCCTCCTCTATGGGAGCAGATTCTTAGACTCACCTTCAAAAGGTTTGCTTCCTAAGGGATTCTAGATAAGGTCTACCAAGGTGACCATGAGATCAGTCACAGGAATAAGGGAGGTGGAGGAGAGGCTGCTGCTGGAATAGAAGAGGCTAGCCGGGATGCAGTGAGCGGAGGAATCTGAAAGTTAGGAGCCTGCATTTAATAAGCAAGCTCGTGAGCATGTGGGAAGTTCGTCGGCCACTGGATGGGGACATTTCTTCATTCAAAAAGAACCAAAGCCATTTCTCGGCAGAGCCTGAATAACAGTCATGTTCACCAGGTGCAGCGGTGTGCACCTGTCATGGAAGTTATGTGTGTGACGGAGGCAGGAGGATCGCTTGAGTCCAGGAGTTTATGGCCAGCCTGGGCAACATAGCCCGCCTCATCTCGTAAACTAAGAAGGAGGTGTTGGGGAGATGGCCCAGCGGGTACCCTGCTTACGATGTAAACATGAGAACCTGGCTTTTGATTCCCACTGTAAATGCCAGGCATGGCGGGGGCATCTGTAGCCCTCTAGCCATGGGGTTATGTGGGAGGTGAAGACAGGTGGGTCCCAGGAACCTAGTCCTAAAGCTCCAGATTCAGTGAAAAACTGTCTCAAAATTAAAGTTGGGGCTGAAGAGATGGCCCATTGATTAAGGGTGTTGGCTGCTTCTTTCAGAGAGTTCTGAAATTCACTTTCCAGAGATGTGAAATTCCACATCAGGGAGCTCACAACCTGCTGCAACTCAGCTCTGAGGGCTCCTGCACCCTCATCTCACCTCGGTAGGCAGCCACACAGCCACACACACACACAGCCACACAGTCACACAGCCACACAGCCACACAGCCACACAGCCACACACACACCCAGCCACACAGCCACACAGCCACACAGCCACACAGCCACACAGCCACACAGCCACACAGCTACACAGCCACACACAGCCACACACACACCCAGCCACACAGCCACCCAGTCACCCAGCCACCCAGCCACCCAGTCACACAACCACACAGCCACACAGCCTCACAGCCACACAACCACACAGCCACACAGCCACACAGCTACACACACAGCCACACAGCCACACAGCCACACAGCCACACAGCTACACAGCCTCACAGCCTCACAGCCACACAGCCTCACAGCCACACAGCCACACAGCCACACAGCCACACAGCCTCACAGTCACACAGCCACACAGCCACACACAGCCTCACAGCCACACAGCCTCACAGCCACACAGCCACACAGCCACACACACACACACAGCCTCACAGCCTCACAGCCTCACAGCCACACAGCCACACAGCCACACAGCCTCTCAGCCACACACACACACACACACACACACACACACAACACACACACACACACACAGAGAGAGAGAGAGAGAGAGAGAGAGAGAGAGAGAGAGAGAGAGAGAGCCATCAGTAACCACCTCCAATATTAAACTGTACAAATCACACTTCTCCACTCAGAAGGGTTTAGCACCGAGCTGAGCTGCGTTAAGTCAGGGAGTGCAGTCTGAGTCACACTGCAGACAGAGCGGCCATTTGAGAGTTGGTCCCTCTCTTGCTGGGAGCCTTTCAGTGCCTCTCTCCCCTTGCTCTCCCAGTCTGGACCAGAACCCTAGTGGCCACCCGAGGAGTCCCAGCTGCCTCTCAGCCCTCCCCAGTCTCCCCATGGGACCCACTGCCTTTCTCTCAGTACTGTGGGCTCACCACACGTCCTCTGGCTTCAGGGCCTTTGCACGTGGAATTCCCTGGCTCCCTGTGGGTGGTTGTGTCCTCCTTGACCTTCCCGGCCTTCCCTTTAGAGCCCTGACGCTGACATGTGACTATTAGCACGTCTGTGGGCACTCAAGGCTGCATCTGCTTCCAGGTTGCAGGACCACGTGACTCGGCCCTAGGTGCTGTCAAGCCAGGTAAATATTTGTGAAATGAGTGTGTGCTGATAACTGGAGACCAGGCTGCCCAAGGTGGGCTTCCTGCTGCCACAAAGGAGCCAAAATCTGCACAGGGGGCAAAGAAAAGTCTGGAAGGCAAACCCTAGAGATCAGCCTCTTATACTTCACTTGTTTAGTGTTTTTTTTTTTGTTTGTTTTTTTTTTGAGACAGTCTCACTAGGGAGCCCTTCACTGGGCTGGTACTTGCCATGCAGACCTGGCTGGCCTTGAACTCATAGAAATCTAACTGCCTCTGCTTCCCAAGTGCTCGATGTAAAGGCCCATGCCACCATGCTTGGCTACTTTCCATGATTTTAAGTACTGAGCTCCCTTTCATCATCAGAAAATTTAATGTCAAAATACAGTGGCATCTACCCCCAATATGAGGTTGGGTTTACTAATAAAAAGAAATCTTGGGGAATAGGTTCTCCATCCTTTAGAATTGACCTGAGCAAATAAAACTATTTATTTATTTATTGTAAGATTTTTTTAAGATCACATTTATTTATTAATTTGGGGGTGTGCCCATGCCATGGTGCACATGCGGAGGTCGGAGGACACCTTGCAGGAACTGTTTTTTTCCTTCCACCATGTGGGTCCCAGCATCAGACACAGGTGGCCGGACTTGGCGGCAAGGCCTTTACCCACTGAGTCCCACCAGCTGAACTTTATCCAGTGGGGTGACTTCTGAAATTTTTATTTTTATTTGTGTGTGTGTGTGTATGTGTGTGTGTGTGTATGTGTGTGTGTATGTGTGTGTGTATGTGTGTGTGTATGTGTCCATGTGCGTGTACGTGTGTGTATGTGTGTGTGTGTGTGTGTGTGTGTGTGTGTGTATGTGTGTGTGTGTGTGTGTGTGTGCGCGCGCGTGTGTGTGTGTGCGCGTGCTGGGTGTTGGATCCCGGAGCTGGAGTTCCAGGCGGTTGTGAACCTCACGTGGACTGGGTTCTCTATTAGCAGCCTGCTCTCTTAACTACGGAGTTGCCGCTCCACCCTGCTGACTTCCATTTGAAGGAGGCCAAGGACAGTAGGTGGCCAATTATTTTTATATCAAATGCCACTCAATTGCTGCCCGTATAATAATGATTCTCATTAGTTCCCTTTTCCAAACAGCTTTCAGGCTCCATAGGTGCCCTCCTCTCCCCCAGCGCTCCTGAGAATTTCTCTTAGCCTCATTTTATGAGACCATAATGATGATCACGGTGTTATTTACTTAACATTGTATGCCAGGCATTCGGATGCCTCTCCTCATTCAGACAACACCAGAATCCAGAGAGGTACATAGTTTACAGATGGGAACATATGCTTAAAGCCACATAGTCAGGAAATGACAGAAAGAGGTTCAGGTCCAACTCTGCCTGCCTGTGCCTTTTCAAACCATAATGATTATTTAGTCTTACAGTAGGGTCCAAAAAGAGAGATCAGTGGGGCTGGTGAAATGGCCCAGCAGGGAAAAGTGCTTGCCATTAGGAGAGCTGGCCCTGAGGTCGTAAGTGCAGGAGAACTGTCCCTGACCCTCATCAGCTGCAGCACTCGGGAGAGAGGCCCCTGCACCTGGACTGGGGAACACAGTAGAGCTGGCCCTGGAGGGTAGGTGTGGGAGAGCGGGCCCCAAGGGTGTGGAAGCTGGAGAACTGGCCCTGCCCCTTGCTGGCCAGGGCAATGCTGGAGAGCTTGTCCTGGTGGTGAGGACAGGGGAGAGCTGGCGGGTTGACCAACCCAGCAACTACCCAGGCCCGGAACCAGAGTTAAGTGTTGGCGCACCCCAACGTCCACCCTGTCTGTGATCTGCTGGGGCACAGGTGGGGGAAGGGAGATCCTGCAGACCCAGGGCCACAGGATCTCTACACTGCAGCTTCCATAATGAGATTTTCCCTTTCTTCCTTTCCTTTCCTTCTTTCTTTTTTCTTTTTTTTTTAAAGAATTTATTTATTTATTTATTATGTATACAGCATGTATGACAGCCAGAAGAGGGCGCCAGATCTTATTACAGATGGTTGTGAGCCACCATGTGGTTGCTGGGAATTGAACTCAGGACCTCTGGAAGAGCAGTCAGTGCTCTTAACCTCTGAGCCATCTCTCCAGCCCCCCTTTTCTTTTTTTATCTTAAATTTTATTTTGTTTTATTGGGGGTGTGTTGCAGGGGCAGAGGGTGGATGTGAGGGGACAGGAGATGGGTGAGATTGGGATGCATGATGTGAAAGACACAAAGAATAAATAAAAAGATAGTTTAAAAAAAGTGTTTGCCATGCTAGCCTGGGTGGATGAGTCAAATTCCTGCCACCCTTGTAAAGGTGGAAGGAGAGAACCCCCTCTACAGCGTTGTCCTCTGACTGCCACAAGCCACTTCCCATGGCTCTCTCTCTCTCTCTCTCTCTCTCTCTCTCTCTCTCTCTCTCTCTCTCTCTCTCTCTCACACACACACACACACACACACACATAAATAATAAACAAAACAGAAAAAATTAAATAGATTCCTGTTTTTACCTTGGCTAACAGGAAATAAAATGACCTAAAGTCTCTCTCTATGTCTCTGTCTCTCTCTCTCATTCTGTTTTTTCAAGACAGAGTTTCTCTATGTAGCCCTGGGTGTTCTGGAATTCCCTCTGTAGACCAGGCTTGTCTTGAACTCAGAAATCTGACGGCCTCTGCCTCGGACTAGAGGCTTGGGTCACCATGCCTTGCTTAAAGTCTCTCTCTTAATATGCTAAGAAGAAATACTGACTCTTTCTCTTAATTTCCCCAGTGTGGGCACTGAACCTGTTCTCTGTGCCCTTTCCTGGAGACCTTGTCATATAGGAGACCATGTGAAAGGGGGTGTGGTGGTGTCTCAGTTAGGGTTTGTATTGCTGTGAAGAGACACCATGACCACAGTGTCTTATAAAGGAAAACATTTAATTGGGGCTGGCTACAGTTCGGAGGTTCAGTCCATTATCATCATGGTGGGAAGCATGTCAGCATGCAGACAGACATGTGCTGGCAAGGAGCTGAGAGTTCTACATCTTGATTGCAGGCAACAGGAAGTGAACTGTGTACTGGGCATGCTTGAGCATATGAGACCTCAAAGCCCGCCTCACAGTGTCACACTCCCTCCTACAAGGCCACACCTCCTAATGGTGCCACTCTCTATGGGCCAAGCATTCAATCACATGAGTCTATGGGGGTTGTACCTATTCAAACGACCACAGGCGGTTAATTATGGTGATCAACTTGACTAGACAGAGAAAGCTAGCCCTGGGCATTAGTGAAGCACGTCTCTGGAGTATCTGCAATGGTGGTTTCCATGGAGATGCTGAGGACTCTGATTCAGTGCCTGCCTTTGTAATAGGAATGATTGGGAAGCGGTGGGAAGTGGGAGGTGAGATCAATCTGGAGGAAGCACATCACTGCACACTGGGACGTGTCCTTGTAGCTGTCCTGGTGTTTCATGTATTCCCACTCTGTTTCCTGTCTGTCAGGAGGTCTGAAGTTCCTCTGCCACCTTTGATGTTCTGACCGCACACGAGGGCCAGTAACCATGGAGTGAACTCTCAGATACTGTGCACTCACACAAGATTCTCTGTTGTTTCCATCAGGTATTTTGTCCTGGCATCCAGAAGAGTAAGTACCACAGGAAATATGCTGAGCTTTTTTTTTTTTTTTTGTGTGTGTGTGTGTGTGTGCTTTTTTGAGACAGGGTTTCTCTGTGTAGCTTTGGTGCCTGTCCTGGATTTCGCTCTGTAGACCAAGCTGGCCTCAAACTCAGAGATCAGCCTGCCTCTGCCTCCCGAGTGCTGGAATTAAAGGCGTGCGCCACCGCTGCCCAGCTGCTGAGCTACTTTTAAATTGGTCGAATTTGTTCTAAGACTAGGCGAACTTTCCAGAAATGCTAGACTATAGCTAACCTGCTATGTAATGGCGGGATGCTGAATGTCTTCTCTCTAGAATCAGAAATGAGGCAAATATGGAGATTTATGGGGCTCTTGTCCCTCGTACTCAACACCTAAAATAAAACAGCCGTGAATAGCACTCACCGCTGGAGGGGGGTGCAGAACCATCTTCTCCTACAATGCTGGCGGAGATGGCCACCGCACAGCCACTTTGGACAAGTGTGGTGGTGTCTCTAGGTACTAAACAGACGCTGCTCTGTGACCCTGCCATCACATTCTCAGGTGTTCATGCCCACTCACAAACTGTGCACAGCACTGTGCTGGGTAGATACTTTGTAAATTTGGCACAATCTGTAATCATCTCGGAAGTGAAGCCTCAATTAAGAAAATGCCTCCATCAGATTGGCCTTTGGACAAGCCTGTGAGGCATTCTCTCAATTAATGGTTAATGTGGGAGGGGCCAGGAACATCACCTAGGCACGTGGTCCTGGGGGTGTTTAAGAGAACAAGCTAGTGAGCCGTGTCCTCTGTGACCTCGGCTCCAGTCCCTGTCCTGAGTTCCCGAGTTGCCATCCCTCAATGGTGAGTTATGATCAGAACTTGTAAACAAAATAAACTCTTTCCTCGCATTGCTTCTGGTCATGGTGTTTATCACAGCGGTGGGCAGCAAACTGAAATGGGCCGTTATCTGTAAACCACCCCAAACTAGAGATAATCACAATGTCCTCTACACAAATGATTAAACGAACAACTGCATGTCCATACCACGGAATACTACCCAGCAGTAAAAAAGAAACAAGATAGCAATCTAAATACATCCGAAACAAACCCCTAGCTCAAAAGGCCATACCCCGTATGATGTTATTGATGTAACTTTCTCCAAACAACAGATTTATCAACATGGAGAAGAGGAGACTAGTTTCAGGGCTCAGGGATGGTGGGAGGGGCCGCTGTACCTATGAAGTGGGGTCTAGATCTATGATGGGGCAGATGTTTTGCATCTCGGCTTCTGCATATGAATCTGCACCCGTGACAAAACCATGGCCACCTGCTCTCCACAGGCCACCCTGTGTGTCCCCCACACATATGTCCAGGACCATGACCCATGTCCTGGCCTGTTGTGTCACACAAGTGTGTCACTGGGGAAACAGAGTGAGGTGCACACTCAAGCTCCCTCCACTGTCTTTGGAACCCTCTGTGACTCTTCACCTGTTTCAAAAGAAGGATTATTAAAGAGGTGTGGTACAGAGTTGGGGGGCAGTACCCCTGCTCTCCTGCTGTAGGAGGCCCCATCCCTAGCTCTCTGCCCTTCCACACACATTTTAACCTGCTTGAATATTTAAAGAGACTCGGAACCTCTGTTTTGATTATTCATTTCTTCCACTTCCTTGGCTGTCAGTGAACGGAGGCTTTGGACCAAACCACAGCCCATCAGAGAATAAAGTAGATCAAAGGAGGCTGCGGCTAAGCCCAAGGCTTCACCTCAGAGCTTCCTGAACTCCATGGTCCCCTCCGAGGCAGGCTAAGAAAAGGGAAAGGCCTTGGGTGAGGGGGCTTTGGAAAGATAGAGGCCTCCCCTGGCACAGGACAGGGGAGGGTAGTTCAATGCACCTGCCTCGTGCACACCTTAAACACACCCAGAAGGCTGCTTTAGGACAGGGCACAACTTGGGACCCGTGAGGATGTGTTCAGCAAGAGGCAGAAGGCCTGTCACCTTCAGGTGACACTCAGCTCCCCTCCCCCACCCAGAAGATTCCTGCACCTGATTGTGGATTCTTGGTGGCTCAAGGACCTAGGTGGCTACTTACTGGATGTAGCCAGTTGGGCGCTGAGAGTCTTGCATCCATCCCACACTAAAGAGCGCTGGAGTAGCATGGGGCAGGGGTGGGTCGTGTTCTTACCTGTAAGACGAGGTCCGAATCCGTATGCTTGCCGATTGTGGTGCTTTTATTTAGGACAAAAAAGCCCTCTGCGCTCTTCAAATAGGCTTTCATTCTCTCTGATTTCCCTGCAGAAGGGATCAGAAAGGCTTTGATTAGGGAAACATGTTAGCCAGACTGGGATGGATAGGGTCTCCCTAGAGTCATCGTGACCCGAGGGAAAGGTCTGTCGAGACAGGGAGTGGCCAGGTGTTGACAAGGCCATGCCTTTGGAAGGTCATCTCGCCTAATAGTGATCACTAACAGAGAAGAATTGAAATCTGATAATCAAACTCAAAATTTTCAAAAATATATTTCTTTACCTTATGTGAATGTGTGTGTGTGTGTGTGTGTGTGTGTGTGTGTGTGTGTGTGTGTGCTCAAGTGTATGAATGTTCACCAAGTGCATTCAGAAACACGCAGAGGTCAGGAGAGGGTACCAGATCCCCTGAGATTGGAGTTACAAGTGGTTGTGAATAGGGGGAGGTGCTGGAGAGATGGCTCAGCAGTTAAGAGCACTGGCTGCTCTTCCAGAGGTCCTGAGTTCAATTCCCAGCAACCATGGGGTGGCTCACAACCATCTGTAATGAGATCTGGTGCCCTCTTCTGGTGTGCAGGCATACATGCAGATAGAGCACTCATATACATTAACTAAATAAACAAATATAAAAAAACAAAAACAAGTGGTTGTGATCTGCCATGTGCGTGCTGGGAACTGGACCTGGGTTCTCTGTAAGAGCAGTTCAGTAAGAACTCTTAACCACTGAGCCATCTCTTCAGCTCCCAATGAAAAAACAAAGCTCTAAATAACCTAAGCACAACCTGAATGCCGTGGATGATGGCTGCCCACCTAGTTATCCACGACACCTACTGCTCATGTTGATTAGCTATGACCCAGCACTCACTAGTGCAGATACTGTGGGTGAGTTACTCTCTCCTAGGCTGCTATCATTGACACTAATTTGGGCGTCTCAAACTCCAGTTCGGAGACCCACACACTCCCACTGAGTTTAACCCACCAGGCTGGCCCCTGAAAAAGCAGGCATCAATTAATACTTTCTTTGTAGATCACTGAATTTCTCCATATATTGAATTAGGAAAGAGGGTGATTTCGTTTTTAATTTTAAAACACCCTCCCTTCCTCTCTCTGTCTCTATCTCCTCCCTCTCGTGTGAGTGAGTGTGTGTGTGTGTGTGTGTGTGTGTGTGTGTGTGCGTGTGCGCGCGCGCACGCGCACTGGTGTCCATATACCTCAGTAAAAATATGGAGATCATAGGACAACTTGCAGGAGTCAGCTCCCTCCCTCTGTGGGTGGGTGATGGGAATCAAACTCAGGTCCTCATGCTGGCTCGGCAAGTGCTTTTACCTGCTGAGCCAAGGACTGATTTCTAAAGATACAGTAGGAAGACGCAAGATTCTATGTGATCAGGAGTCTGCACAGATTTTCCCCAACATTTTGTTATGGAAATGCCAACTATACAGAGATCTTTAAAGTAGACAGCGAGCTGGGTGTGGTGGTGCACGTCTGTAACCCAGCACTATGGAAGCAGAGACAGGAGGATTGTGAGTTTGAGGGTGGGCTAGAGTACATAGAAAGAAAATCAAATGGAGCCAGAAAGATGGCTGAACCCTGGCTTCTCAGGGTTGTAAAGGACTCAGGTTTGATTATCCCAGCATCCGCGTGGTGGCTCGTGGCCATTCATAACCCCAGTTCCAGGGGATCTGATGCCATCTTCAGACCTTTGTGGGTACTGAGTGGACACAGTGCACACACACACTTGCAGGCAAAACCCCACGCACATTAAAAGAAGAAAAGAAAGGAGTACAAATTCCTATGAGCTCGCCAGATTCTGTAATCAATAGTTTGCTATTAACGTTATTATCACGATTAGGTTTGGGGTTTGGAGACAAGTTCTCCAGGTAGCCCAGGCTGGTCTGAAACTCACTGTATAGCTGAGATTGACTTTGAACTCATTTTCCCATCTCTACCTCCCAGGCACTAGGATTACAGGTGTATACCACCATGCTCAGCTTGCTGTGCCTTCTTTCGCACCTACCCATCCATTCATATTTCTACCCATCCATTCATATTTCTACCCATCCACTCATATTTCTACCCATCCATTCGTATTTCTACCCATCCATTCATATTTCTACCCATCCATTCATGTTTCTACCCATCCATTCATATTTCTACCCATCCATTTGTATTTCTATCTCACAATGCACTCCAAAGTAAGTTCTGCACAGTTTAAAAACAAACACTGAACATTCCTAAAACATTGATGCATCTTTCTGTTTGAATTCTAACTGCGCTCCATCCAGGTGCCCAGGACACATCTCAACACTAGCTCTAAGAGCAACAGTCCTCATTTTCTTTTCAAGTGAGAACCTTCTGGAAAACAGAGTTATGGGGATAGAAACAAAAAACCCCTGTAGCTGTGATGGTGAGGACACTCAGGTCTCTTCTCCATCAACACCCTGTACTGAGTCTAATCAAGGCTAGGCATTCAAGGATGACCTTGAACTCCTGATTCTTCTGCCTTCACCTTCTGGGAGCTGTGTTCCCAGACATGCACCACCACACCCACCTGCATGATGGAACCCGGAGTGGATGCAGGACATCCAAGGCAAGGGGCGGGGGTCTCTGGTCTAGGAGTCTCCTGTCTCCTGCCTGCGTTCCCTCACTTGTTAGTGTCCCTCACTTGTTAGCTTGCTTGTAGAGTGAAATCCTGGGGCCCTCTGCCATCCTGGCGGTTTTGGTCACTACTCCATCTCCAGTGCCCAGAGCTGCCATGCCACACAGATCGAGGTGTTCAGTAAATACTTATTGAATGAGAGGACAAAACGATGCCTCCAAGGAAGGGCAGCCTCTACCTTTCCCTTCCCACTTCAGTGTCAATCCTAGATGGGATTTTGGAAGCTCAGACTATTTCTTCCACTTCCTCTGAAGACATTGTTTCTACGTCTTAGTCCGGCCCTGTGCAGTCCCTCACCTGCCTGATAATACTGTAGCCATTTGAACTTGCTAAACTGTGGTTTGGTCTCTCTTGATACCCCGCCAAGAGCCGATCAGCTTCCATCACACAGGGGTCAGAGACTGGTTAGAAATGGGCTATGGCGTGAACATTCTGTGAAGGCTACTCAGCCTGGGAGCCAGCTGTATACTTTCCTCCGAGTTACAGCTGGGCATGTGAGGTCAGGCAAGGGGATCTCTGTGACTGCTGATGGATGACCGCCTAAGTCAGAGAGTTCTCCTCCTAATCCAGCTGCACCAGGTGGACATCCTAGTCCCCATCAAGATGCCTCTGGGGACAGGGTGTGACTGCACTTAGGGAGGAACGGTTGGTGTCTGGGCAGCTGCCCTGAAATTAGAGCCTGGATTGGAGAGTTTGGGGCGAGGACACGCCTCCCCCCATCACCACTGCTCTCTGCCAGTCATCCTTGGAATCGCACTTACCCGTCAGGAGGAGGAAACTAGAGCTCCGTCCTCCTCCAAGAGCCCTGCGGGTTGGGAGCGGCTTGACAGCTCCAGGGCGAGGCGGCCTGCCGCGCTCTGCGGAGTCTCCCTCCTGGCCCCGCACCCCGCGCGCCTGCCCGGCCTGTGTACGTGCGTCTCCATGGCAACGCAGCGGGCTGGGTCAGCAGGTGAGGGGCGTGGCCTTTGTGGGGGCGTGGCCGCGCTCTGAGCACCTACTCTGTGTGTGTGTGTGTGTGAGAGAGACTGTGTGTGTGACTCTGTGTGTGTGTGTGTGTGTGTGTGTGTGTGTGTGTGTGTGTGAACGAGCACGAGCGCGCGTGTGAGCACGAGCACGACCAGGGTGGGGTTCAGGTATGACTATGTATTCCAGGCAACCCGAGAACACCTCATTTCACAGATGGAGAAACTGAGCTCAGAGGCCCCACAAGTTGGTGGCGTACGCCTTTAATCCCAGCACTCGGGAGGCAGAGCCAGGTGGATCTCTGTGAGTTCGAGGCCAGCCTGGGCTACCAAGTGAGCTCCAGGAAAGGCGCAAAGCTACACAGAGAA
Organism: Peromyscus leucopus; assembly: GCF_004664715.2. Lineage (NCBI taxonomy): Eukaryota > Metazoa > Chordata > Mammalia > Rodentia > Cricetidae > Peromyscus > Peromyscus leucopus. The sequence goes on from NC_051064.1 coordinate 143,135,116, forward strand.
ACCCTGTCTCTAAAAAACCAAAAAAACAAAAACAAAAACAAAAGAGTGATTTAGCCCAGAGGGTTTGTTTTTATTCCCTCTGTGGAGGGGTGTGTGGTGACAGGTGGGTTGGGAGGTTGGAGAATCTTGGGGGTCAGCACCCAGTCTCATCCAGACACAAGCCCTCTGGGGTGAGGATGGTGTTTGGTTTGAAGTGAGCTAACCAGACAGAACCAATATTCTTTCTTTGTGCTAGGGACAGGCTGTTTCAGACCTCACAGTCCTCCCATCCACATCCCTGCTTCTCTGTGACAAGGGGCATTTAGCCATTTTTAGTCTGTCTCTCCATGAATTGCCTGGGGCCCTATACACATTAACCTGACTGGCCTGCCCAGTGAGCACAGCACCAGGGATGTCTGGCTTCTATGTGCACAGGTAAGCAAACACCACCAGTAAAGACCTGTTTGTACTACTGGATTCAGGGAAACCAAGAGCACTGTGAGGGGGAACTGCCCAGGGTCAACTCTCTGCATCCTGTGTGGCTGCCAGAGCATCCCTGAGGAGGGAATTCTGAGCTTCCAGCTGAACCAACTTTCAGAGTCCTTAGAATAGAAGATGCCCAAGCCTGATCAATCTTCCTCCTTGATGGGCATGAAATTCTCCAACCTGATTCCATACAGTCCACGTTCACTTGAGAAACAACAAAAACCATTTTGATTGCACAGTGCTTCCTGGGTGGAATGAGGGCCTTCCCTTTAACAATGGTGGGCACCTTAATTAGGGTTTCTGTTGCTGAAACAAAGCACCATGACTAAAAAGCAAGTTAGGGAGGAAAAGGTTTATTCAGCTTACACTTCTGTATTGCTGTTCATTACTAAAGGAAGTCAGGACAGGAACTCAAACAAGGCAGGGCCTGGAGGCAGGAGCTGATGCAGAGGCCATGCAGAGGTGCTGCTCACTAGCTTGCTTCCCATGGCTTGCTCATCCTGCTCTCTTATAGAAGCCAGGACCACCAGCCCAGAGATGGTGCCACCCACAATGGGCTGGGTCCTCCCCCATCAATCACTAATTAAGAAAATGCCTTACAGCCAGATCTTACGGAGGCATTTTAGCAATTGGGGTTCTTTCCTCTCTCATGACTCTAGTTTGTGTGTCAAGTTGAATTAAGACTAGCCAGCACATCGGGGTATTGAGAATACCGCTTTGAAAAAAATATCCAAGACTTTGGTGCCTACAATCACACTTCGGTTGAGTTCTGGATAGCTTGGGAGCAGGAGCAGGGGACACACAGAAACACTCAGGGGAGTGACTGCTGCAGTGAGGTACTGGAAATGTCAGCGAGTCTCATAATTCAATCACTGTCCTTTTGACAGAGACATGAAGCTTGGAGACACAGAAGGGGCCCGTGGCCACACCCACTAGACAGTTGAGCAGGGTCTGTGGCCTGACTTACGGTTTATGATGGCCTGACAGACTTATGTGTCGAGTAGGAGTCACATTTTGCATTTGGATCTTTCCTGGACTAGAGACATTATACAGAATGTGATCCCCACTCTCATGCTTGGCAGCGGCCCTGGGCTGCAGCTGTCTGTCACACACTCACTGAGAGAAGTGGACTGCTCTGTGCAATGGGCTGTACTGCCTGCCCAGTGTTCAGCAGGTTAAGTGGATCCAAACATTTCAGCTTCCAATCGTCTCTCTCTCTCTCTCTGTATATGTTCATGTGTGTGCATCATGTGGATGTCTGTGCAGGCATGCCTATCTGTCTTTGTACATGCGGAAGCCAGAAGACAATTTTGTCATTTTTCAAGGAAGGTCTGTACTATTTTTTTTTTTTTTTTTTTTTTTTTTTGGAGACAGGGTGTGGTAGTTTGAATGTAATTGGCCCCCACAAGCTCATACATAGGGAGTGGCATTATTAGGAGGTGTGGTTTTGTTGGTGTAGGTGTGGTCTTGTTGGAGGAAGTGTATCACACTGTGGAGGAGGGCTTTGAGGTCTCATATGCTCAAGATACCACCCAGCACTCAGACTACTTCCTGTTGCCTGCAAGATGTAGGACTCTCAGCTACTTCTCCAGCACCAAGTCTGCCTGTACTCTGCCATATCCTGCCATGATGATAATGGACTGAACCTCTGAACTGTAGGCAAGCCACCCCAATTAAATGCTTTTCTTTACAAGAGTTTCTGTGCATGGTTTCTCTTCACAGAAACAGACACTCTAACTAAGACACAGGGTCACCCACTGTCCGGGAGTTCACCAGGAAAGCAGTCAGTGAGGCCCAGGGATCTTTCTGTCTACACTTCCCAGTATTGGTATTACAAGCACACGTCACCATGCTTACGAACTGAGATTAGAGATCATGACCCTATGCTTGCTTATCACTTCCCTGAGCTGTCTCCTGAGTTGGACATTTTCAATTTATGACAAGCATGTTGGGTCATAACCTGTCTGTAAAGCAGGGAACATCTGTAGATGGGTGTAACTGGAGCAGTTCCTACTCTTAGGGACCACAACTGAGAGACCTCCATATGTTTCTCCTTCTGCTCTTGCATTCCAGAAGGAGGTGAATGCTGGCTTTGGCTCCAGCAAGGAGAGGTGGGAGGCTCCATGGTTGGCTCAAAGGAAGCTACCAGTTCTGTAACCCAGTCTAGAAGTCCCCTCGCAGACCTGCAGTGAAGCTGATCTCCTAGATGACTCTAGAGCCTGTCAAGTCAATAATCAACATTAACCATCACATTTGGGCTCCAGTGGGCAGTAGATCCTAAACCTGACCCCAGATCAGGATCACCAAATTCCCGGGCCACTGTGCTGACACGCAGGTTGTGTGGAACTCGATGATAAACCACGTAAAGGTCTTTCTGTTCGCACAGCATCCCGGGTACTCAGAGCAACATCTGGTGTGTATAACACTCACTATCCTTTTTTTCAATTAAGTGAGTGAGGTTAGGTATGAATGGACTGACCAAGGACCCTGGAGAGGGTGGGAGCCACTGAGATGGGGAGGAAAATGGTACCCCAAGCTGGGTGTACAGTTCTGGAGAGCCCAGAGCTTTTTGTTGTTTGTAATAACAGTTGTGCTATGTTTAAGCATTTTATTTATTTTTTTTGGGGGGGAGGGGCAGTGGCGTGTGTGCCACAGCGCCTGGGTGTGGAGGTCAGAGGGCAGTCCAGGGGAGTCAGTTCTCTCCTCCCGTTACATGCGACCCTAGGCGACCCTAGGATTGAACTCGGGTCATCAGGCTTGACACGAGGCACCTCCAACCGAGCCATCTCATCAGCCCGAGGCTGGAGCTTTTCCCGGCTTCTCCTCTGCCTTAGCAAGTGGTGATGGTCACCTTAGCTGCTTGTCACTCACAGAAGCTGTGGGTCCCAGGGAAGGAGACATGGGGACTGTATGCCAGGGAGATTAAGAAGTGAGAACAGATAACTCAGGGCTGACTCATAAATGACACCTGACTCCCTGCCCACGTGGACCCACAGTGGCTCTCTGAGGCACGTCTCATGAAGGTGCTCTTGTCTCTGTTACTTGTACAGAAAATTCTAGAAGGCCTTGGTGGGTAGGTGTCTCTGTCAGTGGCAGAGCCCTACCATGTGAGAAAGCTTCCTCCAGTCACTGGCTGGAGGTGATCTCATCTCCTACTCCTCAGCTCCTGGAGGACTTCTCGTATTTCACAGGGTGCTTTAGTCAACTCAGAGGTGCGGATGTGGGGCATAAGGTGGCTGTTTTGGATGGTTCCTGGCTCTAACTTTTCCTTCCCTTCCTGAGCAGGTTGGCATTCGCCTCTCTGGTCATTTTTTTTCTCCTCAGGTTTCCTCTGAATCATTTCATTTGGACTGATGACATCCGGCCTCCTCCCCACACTCTGCATAGACTCTCTCTCTGGGAACAATTGCTCTTTTCTTTCCAAGCCCTCGTCCACCCTCATCTGTTACCCCGTCTTCTCATCTTTTCTGGGAATGGATTGTTGTTCAGAAACTTAAGCCTCACAGATCTCCCCTCTAACCCGGGTCTGAATATAGACCAGTCAAGAGCTGAGAGACAGGAATGTTCCCAGTGACTAGGATCCAGCAGAAGCACAGTTTGCTCTGTGGAGCTCAGAAGGAACTGAGGAAGAGAAGGGGGGGGGGGGCTGTGGCCTTGTTCTTACATGACTCCCAGCACTCATGTGTTGAAGGCTTGACCCCCAGTCCATGGTGCTATTGAGATGTTTCAGGAACTTTAGGAAGTATGAGGAGGCAGGTCATTGAGCTCTTGGGAGGGGGGAATCTCTCCCTCTATCTCCCTCCCTTCCCACGTCTTCTCCGTCCCAGGCACCATAAGCTGTGCAAACTAGCTTTGCCGCACCCAGACCTGGTGCTCTGCCGCCTAACAAGCCAGAAACATGGGGCCAAGCCACCGTGGATTGACAGGTGTAAACCATGGGCCTAAACAAGCCTTTCTTTGTTTGTGAGTTGATCATCTTGGGTGTTTTCTAACAGTGAGGGAAATCTGAGAAACATAGGCAGGGACAGGCTTCTGCCTGGGGTAGGTCTGAGGGGGTCAGAAGAGGAGCCTTTGACCCCAGTCTTGAAGAACGGACAGGATTTCAGGATGTGGAGAAGGAGAGAACAGGGAGGTGGAGGAAGGGCTGAGGGGACAAAGGGTGAGACACAGGCTGAGTGTGGCAGGGGAGGTTAGTCAGGTTGAGACTGTGAGGATGAGCCCTGGTCAGCTCTCATTTGCTGGTTTTCCTATTGATCCAAAAACGTTCTGCAGCTTGATGGAGCCCAACGCCAGCAGGAACTGGGCCAGCATGGGAGCAGACTCATTGGCCACTGTAAACGGAAGTCATCAGGTCTGTGCTGGCTGGTCTTATGTCAGCTTGACACCAAAACTAGAGTCGTCTGAAAGAAGGGAAACTCGATTGGGAAAATGCCTCCATAAGATCTGGCTGTAGGGCATTTTCTTAATTAGTGATTGATGGTGGGCCTAGCCCATTGTGGGTGGGGTCATTCCTAGGCTGGTAATCCTGGGTTCTACAAGAAAGCAGGGTGAACAAGCCAGTAAGCTGCACCCTTCCATGGCCTCTGCATCAAATCCTGCCTCCGGGTTCCTGCCCTGTTTGAGTTTCTGTCCTGACTTCCTTCAATGATGAACAGCAATGTCAAAGTGTAAGCCAAATAAACCCTTTCCTCCCTACTTGCTTTTTGTTTATGATGTTTCATCACAGCAACAGAAACCCTAACTAAAGACAAGTTCCTACTGCTTGTTAGCTCTCAGCAATGGTTCTGACCCCAGACGGAATTTCTGAAGAGTAGTCACAACAGGGCAGCTAGAGCTCCAGCCATTGCATCCACTCAGCTTTGAATGCCAAAGGGAATAATGAGGTTTCCCTGCTAACCGCTTCTCAGTTTCTCTGGTGGGTTACATGCCATCCGTACAACTGAGATGGAATTTTGTCTGCCACAAAGAGACTGAGAGTCTGGGCTGAGACTGGAAAGAGCATAAGGACCGGAGTTCGAATCCCCAGTACCTGTGTAAAAATCTGGGTGTGGTGAAGGAGGTAGCCTCAGAGAAAGAACTGTAACACTGTGGTGCTTACACCGAGGCCAATGTGGGCAACCCATTTCCTTCCTTCCTTCCTTCCTTCCTTCCTTCCTTCCTTCCTTCCATCCTCCTTTCTTTTCGTTTTTAAGATTTATTTATTTTATGCCTGAGTGCTATCTGCACGTACACCTTTATGTCAGAGAGGGCATCAGATCCCACTAGAGATGGTTTTGAGTCACCAGGTGGTTGCTGGGAATTGAACCCAGGGCCTCTGGAAGAGCAGCCAGTGCTCTTAACCACTGAGCCATCTCTCCAGCCCAAACCATTTTCATTTACTTTGAAAATCTGGATTTATAGATTTTTAAATTTATATTTGTGTGGTGGGGTGGGATGCACAGGCCAGAGAATATTCAGGTGTCCTCTTCAATCCCTTTCTGCCTTATTCCTTTGATATGAGGTCTCTCCTTGAATCTGGAGTTCCCTGGAGGCTAGACTGGAGGCCAGGAAGTCCCAGCTGCTCCCCTGCCTCTGTCACTGGAGTTGCAGGTGCACTCAGCCACACTGGACACTTTTTATTTTTTCATGGGCACTGGGGATTCAAGCTTGGGTCCTCATGCTTGGACAGCCAGTGCTCTTACCCGCTGAGCCGTCTCCCCAGCCCGGGATGTATCGATTTCTCCTCCTTGGAAACCCAGATCATCTACTGGACTTTCCCCTGTGTACAGAGCAATAGTCTGCTCCTGCCATGGAGAGGCTGCCCTTCTGCACACTTCCACTACAATGTACACATTGGAATTTCTTCTCTGAGTTCTGCTGGCTCCGGAGGTTTTACCTCTCAATTAACTTGATTATGTAGAATGATCCTTTTCTCCCCCAAAAGTGGACATGTCCAAAGCACAAATATCCCATGGGTCTCCTTGGGGACTCTCATGCCCCTGAGTCCAAATGCCCGGGGGCCCACAAGCCCCTGGGTCTAAATGCCTGGGGACCCACAAGCCCCTGGGTCTAAATGCCTGGGCATCCACAAGCCCCTGGGGTCAAATGTCTGGCTTCATTCCCCCCCCCCCATACTTATTTTATTGTGATAGTGGGGCTTGAACTCAGGTTATACCAGGCAAGGCTCTCCTCTGTCCTTCAGTCCCAGCTCTCACCATTATTGGTATTTTCCTTACAGGGCCCTTGGGTGCTGTTTCCAGAATATGAAAAACTGATTTAAAGTCCTCTTCTTCCCCAGTGGGTGGAGCTCTTTGAAGAATGTTGTTTTAATATGGTCACTTATTTTAATTTATTAATTTTGTGCTGTGTGTATATGTGTGTGCTGTTTATAATGTGTGTATGAATGTGTAGTGTTGTTTGTGTGTGTGAATGTGCATGTATATTGTATGTGTGTGTAAGAGTATGTATAGTGAGTGTGGTGTGTGTATATATGTATTTGAGTGTGTATATGTATGTAGTATATGTAGTATGTATGAGTGTGTGGCATATGTGTAATGTATATAAATGTGTGAATGTATGTGTGGTGTGTGTGTGTGTATGTAGTGTGTGAGGGAGTATGCATATATGTGTGTGAGTGGGTATATGTACTGTGTATGTAGTGTGTATATGTAGTATGTGTTTGTACATATCTGTGTTTGGGACTGTTTACCTGCAAAGACATTGGTTTTTATTGCAAAGCTTTTGAAGTTTAATGAAAGTAAAGAGTCTAGCCCTGTGTGCCCATTATCCATCTTCTATACTTTCCCAGCTTGCCTAATCTCTCTTTTTATTTTATTTTATTATTTTTCTAGGGTAATTTAAAGCCAGTTGGGCCACTTCATTCACAGACACTTCCTCACCGAGAGAATCTCTATTTTTCCACTCTGTTCCCCTGTGAATTGTCACATCTAACCAAGCTAATGATGACTGGTGAGCACCCGACTTCTGGCTTCTGCTGTTTCCCGATTCTCTTGGATGTTCTCTAACCGCTGGTTTTTTAGTACCACAATCTCAAAGCCACACTTGGCTGCTGTGGCTCTGAAACCTCTTTATTCTACAGCAGCGCTCCCCCGCCCCCTTTTGAGAAAGAGGCTGGCCTCAAACTCCCAATGTTCCTTTCTGTGCATCCTGAGGGGGTCAGGTTGTCCACTTGCCTCTCCCTTTGAGGCCATTGACTTGCTAAAGAACCCGGGTCTTGGTCTTTGTTGTGATTTGAATGAGGAATGTCCCCCATAGACTCCTGTATCTGAACACCTGGTCCCTGCTGGTGGTGCTGTTTGGAGAGGTTATGGAACCCTTGGGAAGAAGAGCCTTGCTGGAAAAGGGGGTGGGCTTTGAGATTATCTAGCCTGGTCTCACTTTCCGAATCCCAGGCCAGCCTCATGATCCTCCTGCCATGACACCATGAAGGGCTGTATGGTAACCCTTTCTCTGCTAAGCTGTCTTCTGTCAGGGCATTCCATCTGTCACTGCAGAAAGGAACAATGCAGCCGTGTAGATGGCTCCACCCTGGACTCGGCTGCTCCTGGGGGCTTCAGTGCCTTCCTCCTCTCACGCACAATTGTTAGGTCAGAAGCCTGCTTACACTCAGCCCTCTTACTGTTAGCAGCTCTTCCCAGCCAGGCCGTGGGATTCGACAGCCCATCCTGAGCACAGAGATGCCTGGTTTGTGCAGTTGCAGTTGGTGAGAGACAGGGGTCTAGTATCCATGTCCTACATACGGGTATTATCGTGCATCTAGCTTTGTTGTTTTAAAAATACATTTATCAACAAAACAGCAACAACCAATCATTGCCGGGTGTGGTGGCGCACACCTTTAATCCTAGCACTTGGGGGCAGAGACAGGCAGATCTCTATGAGTTTGAGGCTAGCCTGGTCTACAAAGCAAATTCAAGGACAGCAAGGGCTCTGTTGCAGAGAGAAACTCTGTCTTGAAAACCAAACCAAATTCAAACCAAAATATATTTATGTATCTTGTCTGTTTATTTGTGTGTGTTGTTTTATTTCTATTTCTGTGAAGAATGCCATTGAGGTTTCTGTAAAGGTGAACTGTCGTAGACGGCTGTTGGTAGTCTGGACATTTTAAAGTACTGACATTTCCCATCCACAAACGTGGGGTGTCTGTCCACTGTTTGTCTCTCAGCTTGTTCCATCAGCATTTTGTAATTTTCACCATAGGAATCATTCACTTCCTTGGTGACATTGCCTTCTAGGTGTTTTATCTTTTGTTGCTTTTGTGAATGGGATCGTTTTCTTGACATCTCTCCCAGCATCTAGTTGTTGGTATATGAAGGAGCAGCTGGGTTATGCTGACTTGCATCCTGAAATTGCTTTATTATTATTATTATTATTATTATTATTACTGTATTATTATTATTATTACCTGAGATAAGGTTTCAAGTAATAGGGATAGGCTGACTGTTGTGACAAGGGGATAAATAAAGGACAGACACACAGACATAGACATATGTGCAGAAAAGCTGGGATCGGGTGGGCCATGCACTCTGATGGAGGTACACCACCAACAGCAACAGAAACTCGGAGTTTACTGCACACATCTGTATGGAGGAAGCAGTTTATTCACACAGATGAATGGGGGCTGGTTTAGCTAGACCCAGCGGGAGGACTCTGCACGGGACCAGTCTAGGGCTGGAAACTTCCCAGAGGAAGAAGCTGTGGTTGACAGTTTCTGTTCACTCTGGGTTCAGCTGAAGGTCAGTCATTTGTGACATCTATACTAGGACCCGAGGAAGGCTTTGCTATCCCCTGGGCCTCACCTGGGGAAGGCTTTGCCATTCCCGTGGGTCTGAGGCATTGGGTCCTTAACATGGCCGTAACCATGTCAACAATCCACTCAGTGTTTCGTCTGCTCCTTACACACTCACTCAGGGCTTCCTTCACCCTCTACAGTCTCATGTAGCTCAGGTTAGCTTCAGACTCACCAGGTAGCCAAGGATAACCTTGAACTTCTGGTCCTCCTGTGTCTGTCTCCTGAGTGTGGAGAATTACAGACATCCATTACTTTGCCTAGTTTATGAGATGCTGGGACTGAATCCAGGCTTCATGTGTGCTAGACAAGCCCTGTATGTACTGAACTACACTCTCAACCCTAGTTAGTCAACTAAAAAGTTCTCTGTGTGCTAGACAAGCCCTGTATGTACTGAACTACACTCTCAACCCTAGTTAGTCAACTAAAAAGTTTTCTTCCACTTTTATTTATCGGGTGTTGGGGCAGGGTAAGGTGGGCAGAGAGCAGTGTGAGAAGTACACAAGGAGGTCAGAGGACAACCTGTGGGAGTTGGCTCTCCCCCGCCACCACATCGGTTCCTGGGATCACACTCAGGACGTCAGGCTTGGCAGCAAGCACCTTCACCTGCTCAGCCACCTTGACAACCAGTTATTCTATTTTTAATGAGGCCAAAGTTGATAAATGGGATCAGTCTGAACAGACTGATCTGTCTGGAGTAAGGTCCTCATCAACTCTGTTTTTTGTCTTTCAAGAACCTAGTTTTCATTTTAAATTGTGGCAAAATACACATAATATAACATTTTCTGCTTTTATCCATCTTAAGAATTTATTTTTGCTATTTTTTTTTAATTACCTGTGTACGTGGGTGCACACGTGCATTCTTGGGTGCGCACGTGTGTGTGTGTTTGTGTGTAGGTATACACAGGTTAGTGCAGGTGCCCATGGAGTCAGGAGGGTGTTGGATTTGTTGGAGCTGAAGTTACAGGTGATTGTGAACGACCCAACATGGGTGCTGAGAACTGAACTTGGGTACTTCAGAAGAATAGCAAGTGTTTTTAACCTCTGAGCCGTCTCTCTAGCCTCTGCTTTACCCATTAAAGCACACATTTTACAAGGGTGAAGTGTCTTTGTCAGCTGTGCAGCCAATCCCCAGAAGACTGCCGTCTTGTAAAACTGAAAGCACACCCCTTGAACACGGGTTTCTTTCTCTTCCTCCCAGGCTCTACACAGACATCCACTTTCTGTTTCCATGAGCTTGGCTCCTGTTTAATCCTCATGGAAACATGTGTCTCTGTGCCTGTCTTTAAGTGTTATTTATTTCTTTGTATGGGATGTGTCAGGGGATGTATGTGTGTGCTGCGTGCACAGAAGTGTGCAAGAGGCCAGAGCAGGGCGGCGGGTGTCCTCTTCTATTACTTGAGACAGTGTCTCTCACTGAACAGGAAACTTTCTGTTTTGATTAGGTTGTCTGGCCAGTGAGCTCTGGTGATGGCTTGTCTCCACTACCCCGCAGTGTTGCGGTTACAGGCATGTGAAGTGTGCCTGGCTTTTTACATGAGTGACGAGGGTTTGAACTCAGGTCCTCACACTTGCAGATCAAGCGCTCTTTTGACCCATCGAGTCGTCTCCCAGCCCTCTGGGTCTCACTGAGTTCACTTGGCACAAAGTTCCCAAGCTTTATCATGGCGTCAAATGTATCAGAATTTCCTCTTGTTTTAAGGTGGGCAACGCTCCATGATACACTTTGTTTATTCATTCACCCATCAGTTTCCTTTAAGGGCTATTCTTCCTTTGTTGATTTTTAACTAGAACTTTTCTGTAAGGAGTTTTTCTTCCACTGTTTATCATAAAATACAATTTGTAGCACAACTTGGGAGCAGTCTTAATGAGGGATTGTGTACACTGGGTTGGCCTGTAGGAAAGCTCATAGTGGGGTATCTTAAGTAAACTGATGTGGAAAGACCCAGCCCACTGTGGGCGGCACCATTCCCTAGGAAGGGGCCCTGAGTTATATGCCAGTGGAGAAATTGAGCGGAGCACAGCAAGCCAGCCAGCATGCATGCATTAGCCTCTCTCTGCTCTTGACTGTGGGTGTGATGTGTTTCAAGTTCCTGCCTTGACTTCCCCGAGATTATGGATGCCAACCTGGAACTGTGAGCTAAAATAAACCCTTTCTCCCCTAAGTTGCTTTTTGTTTTGTTTTGTTTTTTTGTTGAGACAGGGTTTCTCTGTGTAGCTTTGGAACCTGTCCTGGATCTCGCTCTGTAGATCAGGCTGGCCTCCAACTCACAGAGATCCCCTGCCTCTGTCTCCCAAGTGCTGAGATTAAAGGTGTGTGCCACCACGGCCTGGCAAGTTGCTTTGTTTTCATAGTATTTTATCACTGCCACAGGAATGAAACAGCAGGAATATGTAGATGTACTTCACCCATGGAAGCCACGGGTAGATCTGATGCTCACAAGGTGCCCCTCTCACAGTTCCATGGGTGGGGTGTTTCCTGTGTCCTTTGTTTTCCCAGGTGGAACCCACTGAGTATTTACCTGTAACTGCTGATATTTGCACAGTGTGGTGTGGCCTCCAGAAAAGATCTTTATCTCTGTTCTACTTTCCTACACAAGGAAGTTGGGCAAGATGAACTGTGGAGCCCTTCCTACTCAAGGCCCTGCTTTCAGGATCCTCTTTACACTTGACTCGCTCCTTTGATTTTCTGTCTTGTGACCTAGTGTTGTTTTCAAAATTGCATTGTAAGAACACGGAAATCACTGTTCAGTTAGAGTCATTTTTCCCTCCCTAATTTTTCCATGTGGTTTTTCAACCCAGGGATATTTTCCTCTCCGGTGATATTGGACAGATTCTGGAAACATTTTGGACGGGCATATGTTAGTCATCTTTCCATTGCTGTGATAAAATGCCCAAGACAATCAACTTCAATGGAGGAAAGCTGATTGAGGTTGGTCCTTTCAGAGGTGTTGGTCCATGACGGCTTGACCCCATTGCTTTGGAGCCTGTGGTAACATGGGTCATCATGTAGGAACATGTGATAGAAGAGACAGCTATCTCAGGTGGCCAGGAAGCAGAGAGAGAGAGAGAGAGAGAGAGAGAGAGAGAGAGAGAGAGAGAGAGAGAGAGAGAGAGGAGAGGGCCAGGCTCTCAATCACTGTTGAGGGCACACCCCTGTATTTATTATTTTTCTCCTTGCTGTGGCCAAAATACCTGATAGAGATAGCTTAAGGAAGGGAGGATTTATTGCGCCTCGTGTTTTGAGGGTGCAGTCAGTCCATCATGACAGGGAAGGCACGGCGCAGGAGTGTAGGGCAGCTGCTCACATATCCACAGCCAGGAAGCAGAGAGAGATGGATGCTGGTCCTCACCTTTTTTATGTACTCTGGCATCCCAGCCGATGGGATGCTGCTGCCCACATTCAGGGTGGATCTTCTCACCTTAATTAGCCCGCTCTGACTTGCTTACAGATTTTCCCTGAGGTTTTTCTCCTAGATGGTTCTAGATTCTGTCTATTTGGCAGTTAGTATTAACCCTCATGGTGGACATAACCTCAAAAGACCTACGGCTGTGACCTACTTCTGCCAACTGGGTCCCATCTCCTGACTTCACACCCTTCAAACAGTGACACAAGTCAAGGACCCAACAGTTAAAACAGGAGCCTGTGGGAGGTATTTTAGATCCAAACCATAACACCCCAGTGACCTGTTGTCCTTCAGCTAGGCTCCAACTTTTTCAAGGGTCCACCATCTTTCAGTGGTACCATAGGCTGCTTCATAAATCTCTGGGGACAACTCAGATCCAAATAGTAACAGCCTACTTGGAAGGTGCTCTTGGCATCTCACGAGTAGAGGCTGAGGGTGCTGCTGGCCATGCTACAGTGAACACCCTGTATCACTTCATCCAACCCCAAATGAGATAAGGCCAGTGTGAAACACTTAGAGCAGATAAAATTGTATTCATCTAGTTCAATGTTCACTCAATGAAAGGGTGTGTAAAATGTACTCATCTGCTGCCAGGGATGGTGGTGGTGGTGGTGGGTGTGACTCAGTAGGAAGAGTGCTTACCTAGCATGTACCAAAACCTAGGATTGATCCCTGGCATGGCATAACTGAGTAAGGTGGCATGATTATGTCTGTAACCCCAGCACTCATGAAGTGGAGGCAGGTGGATCAGAAATTCAAGGTCACTCTCAGCTACTTAGCAAGTTCAAGACCAGCCTGGGATATATGAGACCCTGTCTCAGAGTATTCCAGTCTTCATAAAGTAGACCCATGGGACAGCCTGTCTCCAGCATATTTATGGAATGCAGCCATTGACGTTCCTCCACAGCCTCGACTTTTGTCCTATTTCTGGCTCTGCCTTGGCCTCCCGAGACCTTTCTATTATTGGCTTGAGGAAAAGATTAATGGACAATTTTTACTGCTTTCAGCAAATGGAAACATTTTAAGTCCTAGAATGTTTTTTTTTTTAACTTGGAAAATAAATATAAAAATCGAGTCTTCGAATTTGTGGTTGCAGTTGTGGGTTGTCTTTTTGCATTTTGATTGATGAAATGGATGCTTTTAATTGACAGCGTTATCTTTAAAAACTCACTTATTATCGTGTGTGTGCATGATATGCATGGGTGAGGGACATGCCACAGCTTACATTTGCAGCTCGGGGGACAACCTCTGTGGATGCCAGGTGTGCGGGCTAATTTTATGTCAACTTGACATAGGCTAGATTCATCTACTAGGAGGAAACTCCAATTGAGAAAATGTCTCCATAAGATCGGGCCTGGAGGGCATTTTCTTAATTAGTGATCAATGTGGGAGGGCCCAGCCCATGGTGGGCGGTCCCATCTCTGGGCTGGTGGTCCTGGGTTCTATAAGAAAGCAGGATGAGCAAGCCATATGGAACAAGCCAGTAAACAGCACTTCTCCATGGCCTCTGGGTCAGCTCCTGCCTCCAGGTTCCTGTCCTGTTAGAGTTCCTGTCCTGACTTCCTTCGTTTGTGGACTATGGAGAGGGAAGTGAGAGCCAAACAACCCCTTTCCCCTCCAGCTTGCTTCTCAGTCATGGTGTTTCATCACAGCAATAGTGACCCAAAGAAAGACACTGGGATTGAACTCAGGTCACCTTTACAAGCTGATCCATCGCACTGCCCCCGTGTTTCTGTTAGAACTTTTTCTTAGTTCATTTATTCATTGGTTCACACATGCATGTGTGCATGCTTGCTATAGCACCTGTGTGGCGGTCAGAGGACAATGTGGAGGAGTCGGGGACAGAACTCAAATCATCAGGCTTGCACTACGTCCACCTTTACCTGCTGAGCCATCTTGTCTCCCTCAGCATTAAAAGGATTGGCTTCCTCCCACAGCGTCTCCTGGAAGATGGGCATTTCAGTAACCATTTCTCCACTGCCTTTGTGTGGGTTCTGATGCTGAAATGAACTGACTCTTGGCCAAGGCTTTCATAGTGTACTTGTATCTAAAAAAAAAAAAAAAACCGCCAACAAAATAGCTTGGAGACTCGTACTTGGGATCTGATTTTTAAAACAAACAAGAAATTTTCAGAAATAAAAAAATGCAGCTCTTGCTCTCTCTCACTTAATTTTGAAAGAGGCAGAAAACTGGATGTCACAGGTGGCTTTATGCCCTAGCTTGTATCAGATCCTCGTTTCCATGCAAACACTAGTCACACGGCTTATCAGATTTTATTCAAGAAGTAAAAGTTTGCAGTCTCTTCAGCGTAGTATTTTTCTCACGGATACTGGTGACTTTATTCGGCTGGGCACAGTCATTGGGAGTATGTTCAGATATGACAGCGCAAGGACAGATACGAAGAGTGAACATTTGTCTGGTTCTGAAGTCTCACACAGTTCCCGAATTCTCCACAGTGCCGAGGCTTATCTCTGGACGCCATACTGACTTATCTGATGTTTTCTTTCTGTCTTCTTCCTGAGAAGATCTACAACCCGGAAAAGGCATGCCATGATTTCTGTTTCCAAATTTTTATTCTGATCGTTTTATTTTGTTACATGCATTGACTCCAAGCATGCTGATAAATAATCTACAAAGTCTCAGAGTGTGTTTGACTTTGTAGGAACACTGGCCATTATCTTTCCCATATCTTTTATAGAATGCTAATAAATTCCAGGTTAGAACAACTGTGGAAAGTTCTGTTAAAGGCAAGCTGGGGACAGACGCAGAGAGGAAGCAAGGGACCAGAAGTTTGCTCCTATGATGTCACAGGGAGTTATACCTGAAGTCTAGAATGGCAGAGGAATAGGAAAATTGGCTTTGTAAAAGCTACTTAAAAAAAAAGAAAACTCTTAAGTGACGCACTCAGACTGATCTCTAAGGATAACAGTTTCTTTTTAAAAAGAATCCTTTTTGTTTATTATTTCATTTGTGCATAGGCACACACATGCCATGGTGGATATGTGGGGAACCAAAGAATAACTTACAGGAACGGACTTCCTCGTCCCAACATGAGAGGGACTGGATGATGGCTGATGGGATCTCAGAGAGGAAGGGTCTCCAGGGGACTGTCTTGAGGGCCAAGGTGAGAGACGCAGGGGAGGCTGCTCTGCAATGAAGCTGACTGCAGAAGGAAGCTGCCTTTGGTGAGCTGAGGACCCTCAGTCCTTGTCCCTGGGGGAGCCGGGAGTGCCATTAAAGATACTGTGTCTTCCTGCCTGCCTGCCAATCTGAGCTTAAACCCCTCAACATGGCGTGGAAGGAGAGAACTCAAGTCTGCAAGTTTTTCTTCTCACTCCCACATGTTCACTGTGGCATGCACACACACATAAGCACTCTCTCACACACATTCATGCATATGCACAAATAAATGTATTTTTTAAAAATAAGCCTCATAAGGTGCTCAGAAGTCGAGGTTAGTACTTCATGGTGGGAAGTCACAGCCGTCGGCTAGTCACAGTGCGCCTGCTGTCAATACAGCAACCATGGCTTGCGTGCTGATGCTTGGCTCCTGTTCTCCACTTGCACAGTCGGGGACCAAAGTCCCAGGGTGAAGGAGCCTCACCCAGCCCAGCTTCTGGTTGGGTTTCTCAAGTTCCTTCAGCTGTAACCTGTAGCTAGAGTTTTCCTGCCTTGCCCACAGTCAGGACAAATCTCTGTCACCCGCCAGTCCCACAGCCGCTCAGACCCAACCAAGTAAACAAAGGACTTATATTGCATACAAATTGTATGGTCATGGTGGCAGGCTTCTTGCTAACTGTTCTTATAGCTTAAATTAATCCATTTCCATAAATCTATACCTTGCCACGTGGCTCGTGGCTTACCGGCATCTTCACATGCTGCTTTGTCATGGTGGCGGCTGGCAGTGTCTCTTTCCTCTGCCTTCCACTTCCCAGAATTCTCCTCTCTCCTTGTTCCACCTAAACTTCCTGCCTGGCCACTGGCCAATCAGTGTTTTATTTATACAGAACGATATCCACAGCAGTAACCTGAAAGTATGGAGGTCACTTGGCACTCACAAGACTGCTGACATTACTCTATCATGGGTCGGGGATATAGCTGGATGGATTTTTTGTTTGTTTGTTTTTTGTTTTTTTTGGTTTGTTTTTTCGAGACAGGGTTTCTCTGTGTAGCCCTGGCTGTCCTGGATCTCACTCTGTAGACCAGGCTGGCCTCGAACTCACAGAGATCCACCTGGCTCTGCCTCCAGAGTGCTGGGATTAAAGACATGCGCCACCGCCCACCTGCTGGATGGGTTTTAAAGCATCTTGGATGAGGGTCCCTCCCTGCTGTTCCACAGCCCTGGGTCCACTGAGGCCCAAGAACACCTGGGCAACATCTTGAGTTTTCTCCCTGATCTCTGCCTTCTTCAGTTTGCCTTAAGAACAAAAAATGTGGCAGGAAGATGGCTGGGGACGGCGTTCAGAGGCATAGCCTTGTCTGTCATATGCTGGGTGTGGGGTGGTGGTGGTGGTGGTGGTGGTGGTGGTGTGTGTGTGTGTGTGTGTGTGGTGTGTGTGTGTATATTAGATCCTTCGCACCCAAAGAAAAAAAAGACAAGAAGAAATGAAAAAGGATGAGACTTTTCTTTTGCTTTTATCTTTTTCCTTTTTTTTTTTTTTTTCCGAGCTAAGGACCAAACCCAGGGCCTTGTGATTGCTAGGCAAGTGCTCTACCCACTGAGCTAAATCCCCAACCCGTGCTTTTATCTTTTTAGTCTTCCTCCACCCATTTCTTTTTAAAAATTAAAAAAAAAAAAACCTAAAACCCTTTTCTCTCTGTCTCTGTCTGTCTTTTTCTCTCTCTTTCTCACACACACTGTGTTTTGAGACAGGGTCTCATGTAGCTCAGGCTAGCCTTGAACTCACAGAGGATGACCTTGAATTCTTGATCCTCCTGCCTCCAGCTCCTGAGTGCCAGGATTACTAGTGTGCACCACCAGCCTAGTTTATGTGCTGCTGGGGATCGAACTCAAGGCTTCCTGCATTTGAGGCGAGCCCCCTACCCACTGACCCACATCTCCAACTCAGACTTTTCACAGATGTGAACCTTTTAATATCATCCCATCTCACTTGGGCTAAGCCTGTGATTTCCCTTCTAGCTTCCTGGAGCTTGTGAAACATTCAGAGCCCAACCACTTTCTCTTCCTCAGATTCCAAGGTGCCCGTAGCTCCCAGGAGGCTGCTCCAAGCCCTGATAACAGAAGGAGTCCTTTGAACTCAGGTCTCTCTTCCAGGCTTTCTTCCAGGGCCAGGATCAGGACTCCAAAGTTTCTGTTCCCTTCCTTAATAGTGTGTGGTCCCTGGGGTGTTTCACAGTGGTGTGTACTGCACTGTAGACACTGTGTCCTCCTAGAGGACCTATCTACCTCCAGTCAGTTCTGGGTTAGGTGACAGGCTGAGCTCCTTCCTGGGCTACCTGGGTCAGGATGGCAGGCTACTCTAAATTGCCAGTCTCAGCTTCGAAGCCAGATGGTCTGAGCTCAGAACTACTTGTTAGTGGTGCAATGCGGGGTGCCTGCACGAATCTAGGATTGTGAGTTAATCCGCACCAGACTTGGGTAAAGGGGACATGGGATAACACCTCTGGTCCCTAGAACACAGCTCCCTGTGAATTAAGTGTCCATGTTGACTGGTTGTTATTATTGGTGTTATTTATTCCTGCTAAAATGACTCAATGGTCAGGTGTGCTACATATAAAACACTTTATTATAAAATGCCCAGCCGCACGGCATTTGAGAAGACATGGAACAGTGACTTTTCCTCTCTTGCCTTTCATCACCCATGAGAGACCAGTGTACCGAATCAGACAACCACCTCATGTGTCACGGTGCTGAAGGTCATCAGGCCGTAGACCCTCAAAGAACCGACAGCAGCAGGGGCCCCTAGGGGCCTCCCGGACAACTCACCCCCACACGGTCATCATTTTATTCATAAGACAGTTCTGTGTCCTTTTGGCCAAAGCTGAGCCATGTTCTCCGCCTGTTTGAAGCTCCGGTGAAGAAAGCGAGCACAACACTTGGTTTCTTTTTGAAACCCAGCAACTGTGGTGGAAGCGGAAGGAGACAACCTGGGTTTACGTCCGTCACTGGGGATCCTGTCCCAGCTCAGAAGAGGACTGTGTCACCAATGATCCCGGGTTGGGAAGGAAGATGGAGGGGATGCCAAGGCCATACACCTTGCGGTGGTCCAGCTCATCTCAAGCCTCAGCATCCCTCCGATGCACCTGCTACGTGAGGCCCTGTGACCCATCCTTAGTAAAGCCCTCTACCCAGAATCCCCATCACAGTGGCTAAGTGTGCCCTGACCCCTCGTCTGGGGCTGAAGTGGCTTCGACGCAGTCTGTTGGTGTGGAGGGTGAGACGGGAGGGAGTGAAATCAGAGGGGTCCGTCAGTCGGGAGGCCGGGTATCAGGGGCCTTGGCCTGGACCTCATCGTACTGTGGTGGCGGAGTCAAAGGCTCGATAGAGGGTGGAGGAATGTTCTTGTCTGGGAGGTTGATCCTGAAGTCTTTGAGGTGAAGCTTTTCAGATTTAATCCTTCGAACCTTGAGTGGCTTCAGGCGTTTGGCCAGCTTGGAGTTCTGCCTGTCGGGAGCATGCCCTGGGCTGGCCTCTGTCTCGGCCCTAGTGCCCGTGGGGGTCATCTCGTCGAGCCCCGTGAGCGACTCATAGGAGGGGAGAGAGATGCTTAGTCTTGGGTTCTGCTCCTGCCCCCTGGTTTCCGAGTAGCCTGTGTTCATCACTTCCTCGTAGCTGGGTACGTAGTACCGTGAAGAGGCCTCCTCCTCCTCTTCCTCCTGGCTGCAGGATGACAAACACAGAGTGTCAGCGCACACTCAAGTCACTGAAAGGCCACCAAAGGTGGAGTCGGGGTTGTCTGTGTGCACTAGGTCTGCACATACCAATTCTGCAAACCACATGTGGGCTCTAGAAGTAATTAGTAAGTATCGTGACATAGAGGAACCAAGTTCCTATTTCTAACTGCACTAAAAGTATGGACTTTTATTGTGCCCATTTTACAGATGGGAGGAACAAATACATCAAGGTTGTGATGGTTAATGCAATTGTCAACTGGGCAGGATCCAGAAGCGCCTAAGAGAGAAACCCTTGGGCCTGCCCCGAGGGGTTTCTAGATTAGGTTAGCTGAGTGGGAAGAGCTACCCTGACTGTGGGCGGCACCATCCCACGGGCTGGGGTCCTGGGCTGAACAACAGGGAGAAATTGAGCTGAGCACCAGCACCCCTCTCTCCCTGCTTCCTGACCGTGGACGTCATGTGACCTGCTGCCTCATGCTCCTACGACTCTTCCCTGCTAGGATAGACTGGGCCCTCAAGTCTGAGCCCAGACAAACCCTTCCTTCCTGAAGTTGATCTTGTGAGGTTTTTGACAAAGGAGCCTACACAGAGATCAAGGGACCTGGTCTCCATTCAGGAAATTAGACGGCAGGAGACCAAGGCCTTACTGAACTACTACGTGGTGGTGGTGTTTGGGTGTGAACTTGGCTTTAAGCCTTTCACGCTTCGTAACATACAGGATGGAATATTTATCCCAATGTCTAGCTCAGTTCTTTGGCCAAAGGTGCAGGTGCTTGAAACACTGTGGATGTGAACTGCGATGGTGTCCCCAAATAGAGAAGGAACATCTCTCCCACATTATTCTTTACTCTTTGCACCTTTCCTGGATCTCGCTCTGTAGACCAGGCTGGCCTTGAACTCACAAAAATCCGCCTGCCTCTGCCTCCTGAGTGCTGGGATTAAAGGCATTCTTTACTTTTTTATGGCCCCACATTCACGGAACTCACCTGTGCAAGTGGCAGGGGTAGGGAATTATGTGTAACTGATTCTCCTCTTTTCTGTATTTTCCATGTTTTCTAGACTAAGCCTGTGTGACGGTTAAGTCTGTGTGACGACCGTGGAATGGCAGAAGACCTTCCCAGAAGAGACTCACATCTGAATCCTAGAAGATGTCCTCCCCAAGGTCTCAGGCCTCATCCCTTCCATGACAGGCCTTGATAGAACAAAGGTGGCTGGGAGGAATTCTGCCCCTTTCCTGACTCACTGTGGAACTGGGATAGCTCCACTCTTTCATGCCCTGGACCAAGGATGGTCCCCAAGGAGTCCCCTGGATCTCAGGTTCTTGGGTTAAGGCTGAATGGCACCCCTGAGAAACCTCCCTGGCTTCCAGCTTGCAGACAGGAGATGAGGGGACTTCCTGATCTCTATAGATCCATGATCTAATTCCTTATAATAGATCTCTCTCCCTCCTTTTTTGGGGACAAGGTCTCAAGTGGCCCAGGTTAGCTTTGAACTCCCCATGGAGCAGAGGATGACCTTGAACTTCTGAACTTCTTGCCTCTGTCTCCAAAGTGCTGGGATTACAGGTGTGCACAACCAGTTTATGTGGTCTTGGGGGGTGAACCCAGGGCATCAGGAATGTTAGGCAAGTACTCTACCAACTGAGCCACATCTCCAGTTTCTCTCTCTCTTTTTGGTTTTTTTGAGACAGACTTTTTCTGTGTAGTTTTGATACCTGTCCTGGATTTCACTCTGGAGACCAGGTTGGCCTCGAACTCACAGAGATCCACCTGGCTCTGCCTCCCGAGTGCTGGGATTAAAGGCGTGCACTACTGCCATCCGGCCCCCAGCTTCTCCTCTTAATTACAGTTACAGTCATGCGCCACATAAGCTATCACACTTGCCTCAACAGGGGACAGCAGAACGGACCCTGTTGGTGCTGGTCTCATAGACTGTATCACCTAGTGACACCATAGCTGTCTTAGTTTGTATAAAACTGACCCTGATCCCACAGTTCTCAGAATGTGTCCCTGTCATTCAGCAGTGGTAGCTGGCTCTGTTTTTTGTTTGTTTGTTTGTTTGTTTGTTTGTTTGTTTTGGGACTGACACTAACATGACTATATATGTATTTCTTTTTTCTGTAGTGGGAATGGGACCCTGCACCTCACCCATGCTAGGCAAGTGCTCTACTACTGTGGTGCACCCCTAGCCTGCATGTATATTTTCATGGCCAGAAAATGAGGCCAGGGTATGGTTTAATCCCAGTACTGGGGAGAAAGAGGCAGGTGGATCTCTGTGAGTTTGAGGCCTTCCTGGTCTACATAGCAAGTTCCAGGCTAATCAGGGCTACATAGTATCTTAAAAAGCCAAGAGGAAGGAGGGAAGGAAGGAAGGAAGGAAGGAAGGAAGGAAGGAAGGAAGGAAGAAAGAAAAGAAAGGAAGAGAAAATGAGGCCACTATTTCTGACATAGAGCAATCTCCCTCCTTGCTACATAGACAATCCAAGGGAAGAAAAGAGAAACATTGCAAATTCTATCTGCATTCCCTAAAACAAAACCAAAAAACCCAATCCTTCCACCAGAGGCATCATGGTGAATAAATACTGTGGCCACCCGACTGTCTGCCATGGACCCCCCTAGTCCCACCCACAGTGTCTGATGTGCCGAGGCCTCCCTGAAGGCTACAAGCTCTATAATGTTTCTTTCTCAGTGTTGTGGGATTGCTCCCCGCTAGACACAGGCCAGTTGTGGCTGGAAGAATTCCAGGGACTGGTATGTCCTGAGGCCACTTGATAGATGGACAATCAGGTTGTTTCTCAGTTCTCCTATTTAATTTAATTTTTCATCCCTCTGTCTGTCTCTCTGTCTGTCTGTCTATCTTTGCTCATGTGCTTGTGTCATGGTGCACATATGAAGGTCAGAGGCAATTTTCATGTGGGTTCCAGGGATCAAATTTAGGTTGTCGGACTTGTCCCCAGGCTCCTTTACCCACTGAACCGCTTTGGTGGCCCCATCATGTCCATAGCACACCATCTTTGCGATTCTCTGATGCCAGAGGCCGCCTGTCTCGGCTGACACAGGTGAGAGAGGTCGCTTGGGGCAGAAAGCGTCTTTTTGTTTGTACCCCAGATCAATGAGATCGAACACCTATGAAGTCATGGTTTATGGCCTTTGTCTACTTTCTGACCAGTATGTTCATCTTTTGTGTTTATTCGCAAGGGCTCTTTTGTGATGGAGGGAGGGGTTCACCTTCAGTGCCATATTGGGATGTGGAGTCACCTAGGAGACACACCTCTGAGATATCCGTGAGGGCTGTAGGGAATGGATGAAACTCTGAGTCAATGTGCATTGTTGACATGAGCAGGACCGTGTCAAGGATGTCAATGTCCCAGACTTGTAGGCATGGCAAGGCCTTCTTCTTGGTCTACCATCCACCAGCAGGAGCAGAAAGTACTGACTACAGCTTCCACCCCAGATGACTTCAGCGTAAGGCTACTTACTCCCCTACAGAGAGCCCCTAACGTGGTGAGTTTCCTGGCTGTCGCTCGTGACCCTTCATCTGAGTATACCACCCACCAGATCCCAGCTTTAATTTTGTCATTTCTTTATTCCCTGTGGTCCCAGTCAGGTCAAGTCCAAAGACATGCAGGATGAGGCCAAGGTGTTTCCAAAGAGGAAACTGACTTCAGGGTGAGCAACGCCATCCATGGGCTGGGTGTGGACGAGGTGGGGGAAAGGAGAAAGTGAGCTCAACACCAGCCTTCATCTCTCTCTCTCTGTCTCCCAAGCTCCCACATAATATAACCAGCCACCCCAGGCTGTTGGAGCCACACCTTCCCCTCCGTGATGGACTCTAGCCTCAAACTGAGAGCCAGATAAACCCTTCCTTCCTTAAGCCGACTCTGTGTACTTGGTCAGAGCAGTGAGAGGAACATCAAGTACAGGTGCTGTGCTGACTACGTATCCTTGTCAGCTTGACACAACCTAGAATCAGATGGGGACCGGCCTCTGAGAATGTGGTGTGTGTGTGTGTGTGTGTGTGTGTGTGTGTGTGTGTGTGTGTGTGTGCGCGCGTGCGCGTGTGTGCATGTGTGTGAGAGAGGGTTATCTTGATCACGTCAATGGAGGTGGGAAGATGCGCCCTGACTATGGGTGGTAGCATTTCATAGACTGGGGCTGAGACTGACTCAAAAGGAGAGATGGAGTTGAGCGCAGGTCTGCACCATTAACTCATTGCTCTCCGTTCTTGACAGTGGGGGTGATGGGACCAGCTGCTTCAAGTTCCTGCCATCTTGGTTCCCCCAAAATGATGGACAGTGACCTGGAACTGTGAACTACATCAATCCTTTTCCCCCTCAAGTTGCTTTCGTGGAGTGTTTTTAATCACAGCTATGGAAATGAACCTTAAGAGAGATGCCAACTTTTATCACATATCCCCCCATATCTATCATCTATCTTTTAAATATGCTGGTGGTATTTTGGGCCAAGTGAAATATTGTGTCTTGACCTTCTCAAATCCAAGCAGACACACACAGCACCTGGGACAGAGAGACAAACAAGCAACCTAGAGCCCTGGTCCCCACCGGCCCCGCCAGTTTCTGTGGGACACCTTGTAATCCACCTAAGCCACAGGATTTGGGAAGCCCGCAGCTAGTAAGCACAAAGGTATTTGTAAAATGGTATGAGGCACCTTCCTGGAAGAGAGTGGAAATACAGACTCATAAAGTTCTTTCTCAGTGAGCCTGTGTGCAAGTGCGTCCCTACCCTAGCTGGAGGGAGCAGTCAGGCATGTCTCACCTGTCTTCCTCCTGGGTGGGAGGCACAGCTCCCGCTTGTTGTTGGATGCGGGCCAGCTCCTCGCTCTGCCGCAGCTTCCTCTTGTCCCGGATGCTCAGGCAGATGGACAGCAGCAGCAGCATCACGCCAGCGCCGACCAGCACGATAGGCCACCGAGAAAGTCTTGCTCTTGAGGATGCCACCACCTCCCTCCGTCTTGTTGCCCTGAGCTGTTGGCTTATCTGCAGCGCTGAAACCAGGGACCAGGTTCCACATGGCCATGATGACCCCGAGGACCAGCATCCCCAGGCCGATGGCCGTCAGTGCATAGTGTGAGCCATTGGCCTTGGACTGGGCCATCATGGCAGCAGAGAGGGGCAAGACTCGGCTCAAAGAGAGAAAAATAAATTAAAAAACAGTAGTGTGACAGATACTCCTTCCACGCAGCAAAGAACCTCTCCTATGCCACAGTAAAAAATTGTCAGCAGACACTCAAGTGATGGCTCTCTTCAAATGCCAGGCATCTGGGGTGGACCGGGCGGATGAGATGTCTGAGAGAAGAGAGAGAATGGGAGATTATCAGCTCTGATTTGGGGAGGTTCTATGTGAAGGAGGTACCAGGCAGGGCTCAGCTACCAGGCTCCACCCTGGCCTTACCTCTAATACATTCCAGATGTTCCAGCCACCACCCCTAGGCTAAAAGGGAAAACCAGATCTGTCCCTGCAGGAGGCCAGCGAGGTCAGTGCTCAGAGCAGCCAAAACATGCTGTGAGGTTTAATGAAGTGTGGTCTGATCTCATCTCTCCTAGGAGAGCTTGGGGGTGGGTGGGTAGAGAGATGGCATCTCTGGGCCATGGTCAGTCACATCACGGTCACCCTGGGGTGTGTGTGGGGGACTGCAGCAGTTAATGATGAGTCCCATCCAGCCATCCTGCTGGGGTCAGCATACTACCCTCACTGGCTCGATATTGTCTTGGAGGAGAAAATCTGTCTTCTTAGAATGATGTGCACGACCTCCTTAGCCCTAGCTTTACCACCTTGGTCTGCAGCCCCTCCTAGAATCTCTGCAGTACCAGGTCACCCTTCCAGGTATTTGTGTATGCCCCACGAGCTACTGGGGTGGGCCTTTCCTTCCCATTGCCCTCTTCATTGTCTCTCAGCCCTGCACACAACAGGTTCTCAACTGAGTGTGTTCATGTCCGGTGAAATGCATGGAGCGTGTAGGCTTGCCCAGGAAGATGAGCGGTACCACCTTCCCCCACCTCCAAAAGGAGGCAGAGGTCTGTACATGCTTCATCTTCTGTGTTCAGGAGAACACAAAACCAAACCAAACAGCCAACCAATCAAACAAACAAACCCCTCTTCCGGTGAAGCAGCTCAGATTCCAGAACCCCCGGCAGCTGAGGGAACCTAGAGGTAAGGCATCAGAGCTGTAGTTTAGGATAGACTTGGAGATCATGAGGAGCTGAGGGCAAGGCCCCAGTCTGCCCACCCCTCAGTCAGGGGATGGAGTGGGCAGGAAACATTGCCGAGCAGGATCGCACAGTCGGCGCTTAGATGGAGAGGCCTTGTTTTCAGTCTGCATTCTTTCCGACCTTTCTGAAAGCACAGCTGATCGGGGAGTCTGCAATGTGATGCCGCCAAGATGTTTTCTTGTTAAACTTTCACCTTCATCTGAAACTCTCCGCTTTGTTAAAAATCACTCTAAAAATATCTAGGACAACATCCTCTCTCAGCTTGAAGTCCTCCATGCCTTCTTTTTTTCCCACCCAGTAAATATTTGTGGTGCATCTGGCTACCTGAGAGTGCATGGCGAAGGAAGGTGAAGACACTCCAGAAGCTTCGATGAGAAATGGAGGAAAGTGTGTGACCAGTGGAGCTGGGCAACAGGGTTCCAAGCTCCAGCTGGGGCTTCTGGAAGCTTCAAAGAAGGAAAGTTTCATGGGTGTGACAGGGCTACATACAGAATTCACTGTTGTGTGCATGGGCATAGGTGTGTATGCATGTGTATGCACGGCTATGTACAAACAGGCACACATGCGTGTGTGTGAATGCATGATCGGGGTGTGTGTGAAGTACACAAGCATGTTTACATGTGCAGGTGTTACATAAGCACATGCTGTGTGCCTTATGAGCACAGGGATGTGGAAGGCATGCGTGTGTGTGTGTGTGTGTGTGTGTGTGTGTGTGTGTGTGTGTGTTTTCACGGTGCATAGAGTACAGACAGCTGCAGTAGGAACAGAGGGGCCAGCCTGTCATGCATACAGGATGCTTGTTTTGTGTTTTGAGACAAGGTCTCATGTAGCCCACTCAGGCCTCCCTCCTATTTATGATACAGTGCAGGATGACCTTGAACTTGTGATCCTCTGTCTTCTCCTCCCAAGGGCTGGGATTACGGGCATGTAGCACCACCTCTGGTTTATGTGGTGCTGGGGCTGGAAGGCCTCACACATGCTGGGCAAGCACTCAACTGTCTGGGCTACACCCTAGCGGGATTTAAGTTTAAAGGCAGCAACCTTCAGAACCCATGGTCTCCAATCCACGGGCCCCTGGGAAACTCAGGTTCCCACTGGCCTGCTGTTTGTCTTATATCTGGCTTGTGACCACTCATGGCCCTGTGGTATATTTAGTCCAGTTTGCTTTCCCTGGCAGAATATACACAGAAGCTAATTTTATGCTTAGACGATTTGGGCCACATAGCCTTCAGCATGTCCTTAACGAGCAGCGACCTGGGGTGGGGGCAGAGAGGGCTGTTTGGCTCTGATGGGCTGCTCTCTAGACCCCATAGCTGGACCTGCCCATCACTGTTGACGTTTGAGGCAGCCTGGCGGCACAGGGATGATGCTGTGTAGGATGCTGTTGCACAGGGATGATGGTGTGTAGGTTTTTTAAAATGCACTGTTAGCACAGGGATGATGGTGTGTAGGTTTTTAAAATGCACTGTTAGCACAGGGGACAGGGTTCACCTACCTGGGGCTTCTGGGGAGACTCTGGGCAGACTCCTGCACGGCTGTCATGCTAAAACCTTCAGATCCACCTGTGAAAACAAGAGACGGGACGTTCTAAGGAAGCCATGGCATTTTGATTCTGTGAGGTACCCACAGAGAGACACCTGTTTTGGAGTTGGGAGCTTGAGGTGGGCCTATATAAAAAGAAGGACCAAAAGAAGACAATGGGGACTGGGGGATGGGGAGACGGCTCAGTCAGTGAAGTGTTTGCTGTATGAGTGTGAGAACCTGAGTTCAAATCCCCAGGACCCAGGTAAAAAGCCAGGCACCACCATGAGTATCTGTAAGCCTAGGACCTGGAGGGTGGAGACAGCAGGGTCACTGGGGTTTGTTGACGGCAAGCATAGCTCCGGGTTCAGTGTCTCAAGGGAATAAGGTGGACAGTGATAGAGCAGGACACTTGCCATCCTCCTCTGGCCTTCACACCACATACATAGGCATGCACAACTGCACACGTGTGTGTTTATACAACACACACACACACACACACACACACACACACACACACACACAGTCAAAACTCTATAGAACTACACTGAGCTACAGAACGATGACAGTCCACGGGCCACGCTGATCCCCAATCCTTCCATGCTCTTCTCCAGGCTAACCATGACTCCAGAGAAGAAAACGGAAACACATCTGGGTCACTGCATGAGGGATGGGTGAGCACCATAGCAAAGCCACTGAGGGTCATGTCCGAGAGGAAGATGAAAGACCGCTCCGACGTGACAGCCTGAATCCCAGCCGCTGCTCAGTTTCCAGGTAACATTCCTCCCATGGATGGATGCCACCATCTCAGTCTGTGACAGTCTCATTTTGGCTCTCCTTGGCTCCCTGGTCCCCGGCATCTGAGTCTCAATTTCGAGAAAGGCAGCTTTTGTCTGCCTTGCTATAATGCCTGGCTCCCAACACACCAAGCCAGGAATGCAACAGGCCCTTAATAAATACATGTAGGCTGTGGAAATGAATACCTAGCAGGTTTAGGTGTTGAGCCCATCAATGAGGGGACCTCCAGGCCCAGGTAAGCACTGACTGGCAAGGATTCCTAAGAGTCTAACTCAGGAGTCACAGGATACCCACATCTTGTTCTCATATGCAAATGATATCCCTGTAACCAGAATGAAGGTGATTGCCACTGGGGCCTGAGAGGTGATCTTATCACATTCCCTGGAGGCTCTGAGGTTGCAGTAGCTCAGCTCTCTGGTCCTCCCCAGGAGAGACCAGCCTCCCTCAGCTGGGGGAGGACATCTCTGCTCCAATACCAGAGTGTTCCCTCAGCCTAGCTGAGGCCAGAGTGGGTCAGGGCTGCTTATTCTCAGCTGGACCCAGTTTCCATGGACTCCAACTTCCAGACAAACAGTAAAATGAAACCAGACAATAAGGACTGGGGGCTGGCTCAGTGGTTAGGGCCCCTGCCTCCCTCTATCCCATTCCCAGCACTGTAAATTCAAAACAACAGCGGGCACTGAACGCAGAGTTCTGGCTGCAGCGGGGCAGAGAGCCCAGGCTGGTCTCCCGGGCCTTGCTTGGCCACTCTGCGGTTTAGTAGCTAGGAGGTAAATTCTATCAGGAGGCTCCTTGGCGCTTCCATCAGCTTTACTGGGAGGAGGGCTTGCCAGACCAAAGTGGCCTGCTGCTGTACCTCAGAGAGGCTCCTGGCCACTGCCGTGCATCACCTCTGCCTGCCACAGTTGGGAAAGGGATCTCGTTCTGGGGACACCGGCTGAGGAGTTCCAGCGGGACCTGCTAACTTCAGTCCACGGTTGCTTTGGGCGCCAAGCTGCCGCTGGTATCGGGGCCTTCTGCTGTCAGGGAATTTTGGACTCCCTCCCCCCAGGACTAAGAGTCAAAGGTTTCAGGTGCCTGTTTCAACACCATAGGAGATGCTTGTGATTAGGCACCTGGGAAAACGAGTCGTCGAGGAGACCAGAGAGAGGGAGGGAGAGAGCAGAGGGCAGCTGGGCGGGCGCGAGCAAGCCTCTGAACATCCTGTGAGGAAGAGACTGGAGGTCTTAGTGATGCCCATGGCTTTCCAGCTCAGTGAGAGTCAGGCACCCGTGGGCACTCATCCAGTATTTCCAGCTGCTGAAGGTGTGATGAGCTCCGCCATCCCAGAGTCTCTGTCCTGGGTCACACAGCTCGTGAGACTCACAATCAAATCTGGCTGAGTCCTGAGCCAAGGCTGAGTCCCCAGGGCCACTCCCTGGGCTAGGCAGACAGGTTCTGCAGTCTGTCAGCACAAAAGCACAGAGAGTAACAGGCAAACATTGCTTTGACTTGGAAGAGTTTGATTCGGATAATTCCTGGGCCCATTCTGTGTGTAGGGACTTACATCGGCACAGGACATTTGTTCACAGCCCATCAGAAAGACCAGTGACTCCCTCATAGGGGGAAAGCTCATGTGTGAGCGACAGCAAGATGCTTGCCTGGCACCCGAACACTTGGGAAGCTGAGATGTGAGGATCACTGTAAGTTCCAGGCCAGTCTGGGTTATGGTGTGAAACCCTGACCTCCCCGCACCCCTAACCGGGTTATAGGAGAACTACATGAGTTCTTTCCCAGCGACTTGCTTATTGACCCTAGGCATCTCTTCAGATCCAATGACCTCAAGACTGACACACTGGGCAACCAGCTTTTAACACAAGACCCTTCAAAGGATAAATTCAAGAAATATCCAAACTATAGCAACCATTTGAATGCTATTAGTTTGGTTTTATAAAGAAAGATGCTCAGGTTCAGAGAGACAAAGCAACTTTTCTAAAGCCACACAGCCAGTACAGAGCTGGGGGAGGGGGTGAAGTATACTTCATCTAACACCTTGTGATTCTCACCCCAGGTAGCACCTCTAAAAGGGATGAGAGATGAGCAGGGAGAGGAAAAAACAGCTCTTCAGCGTCTTGAGCTGTCTAAGTTCCTGTGATGGGGTCTGGGTTGGAGACGGTGCAGTCTCCATGAGTGATTTCATAGGACAGAAAAGTGGGCATCTCCCAGAATGCACCACTTAGCCTTGCCAGGAAGAGAGGCAGCTTCCCTCCCAGGCTCCTGGCACAAGGTGCTGGTGAACTTTATGAGCCGACGTCGCCAGGTCCCTCACTAATTCACTTAGGTGTCTGACAGTTGAAGACATCAAGTCTGCCCTGCAGCGTCTGGGGTGCTGTCCACAGCATGCAGGTTAGGGAACCCATGGGAGTTTGTCTCAGGCTTTTCTGTTAGCAAATGACTGAAGTATGGCCCTATGGACAAGACTGGCACCAGGGACCCATCCCATGAGTCCCGGGAGCATTCTGTGTTCCCTGGGAACCGCTACATTGGCGGCCTGTCTTCTTTAGTGGGGACTGAGCTCGTGGACACAGAGCAGCATCCAGGCCTCTGCACTGTCCACTCGAGATGACGCTGACACTTGGAACCGACTCTGATTGAGTCCATTGGCCTCTCGGAGATGAGCCATCACTGGCCTGCCACCCTGGCAAAGGTGGATGGCCATGGCTGGGCTGACTCCGAGCTCCCGGCCTGGCTGTGCCAAGTACCTCACGCATATGCAGCCGAGCCTGTTACCTCATCATGAGTTTACAGGAGGCGCTGCCCAACTCTGCTCATCTATGGAGGAGGGGCACAGGACACACAGAGGCTGAGACGCTTGTCCTGGGCCTCCCCACTGAAGAGCTGCCACCCTGTCCACAGGCCTCTCTTGGGCCTTCCTCACTTCTGGGGGCAAAAGCCCGGGCATTCTCTTAGAGGGAGAAACAGAGAACAAACAGAACAGAGTTCGGCCTCCAAGGGCTCAGCCGTCTTCTGGATATGGGGGGGGGGGGATGAGGCTGAGCTGTTCCCAAGAGCAGGGCTGACACCTTCTGAGGCACTGGTCAGATCTGAGAAGGAGGATGGGGCTGGCAGGGAGGCAACACACACTATTTAACTGAAGGTCCTCATCCTCATGACCCCAGGGATCCCCTGCTGAGAGCATCTGTTCTGGGTACATGGCAGCTTTAGAGGACAACTGCATCCTTCACTTCCTCCAGATCACGTCACTCAGAGGAGTAGAGGATGGCAGGAGGGAGTCTAATGAAATCCAGAGTTTCTGTCCACCTCACAGAGGCCCAGGCGGAGGCAGGCATAATGGAGGCCATGTCAGAACGGGCAGAGGGGATCTGGGTGTATCTCAGATGGTGGCTACACTGCTCAGTACTGTGTTTCTTAGAGTTTGGAAGGTGGCACATGGTAGCCCAGACACATGGGAGCTCCAAGAGAGCCATGGGATTTTTTTCTTTTGTTTAAAGACAATGTCTTTCTTATGTAGCCCAAAGCAGGCGCCAGCTTGCTATGTAGCCAAGGATGACCTTGAACTCCTGATCTTACCTTTGGGGTGCTAGGGTTTCAGGTGTGCACCACTGTGCCCAGTTTATATGGTGCTGGAGGTTGAACCTAGAGCTTCATACATGCCTGACAAACATTCTACAACTGAGCCACATCCCCAGAAATCACTGGGATCCCAGACTGGGCTTTATGTGGCCAAAGCACTTTTTAGTCCTCATTGAGCCAAGGACCTGAGACAGGCAGATTTCTCTGGACAGGTGAGTCCGACTGAATTACATATACCTTCATAAGACAGAGGTGAAGAGGTAAAAGGAGGAAGTGGCGTGTGGGTGGTGTCATGGGGTACAGGAACATGAAGGGGTACAGGAAACTTCTAGAAACAAGAAAAAAAAAAAAAAAACTGGTTCTACTCTGAGCCTGAGAAAGGAGCCTGCCCTACTGGTTAACATCAACAGTCAACATTGACTTGTACTTCTGAACTCCGAGAACCAAAAGAGAATGTGTGTTCAGCTGGTACCTTGGGGGACTTTCTTCCAGCAGCCACAGGATGTGGATATGAACAGTGTCCCTATACCTGCCACCATAATGCCTCCCATTCCACAGCAGTGTCACTGGGACCACACAACGCCGTCCTCCAGATACACGACTTCTTGGTGACCTCCTGGAACCTATACATTAGGCCCCAGCAAGTGGCCTGCCCTCTGGGTTTACACTTTAACCCACGCTCTGCCATAACCCAGGAGAACTTGTGTCCTGACTCCCATGTGGGGCAAAGGCGTGAGGGAGAAAAGCGCTCTGGCACCTCATCCATAGCCACTCTGATTTCTCAAGTTCAGATCTGGGCTTCCAGACTCCTGGGCGCAAGTCTGGGGGGGGGGGGGGTTGGGATTGGGGGCGTGGCTCAGGTGGTAAGGAAACTGGCTTGCTTAGCATGCATGAAGCCGTGGATTCGAACCCCAGTTCCATATCAACCAGGCATGGTGACTCTTCCTGTAATTAGGGACTGGGGAGATGGAAGCAGGAGGACCAGGAGCTTAAGGTCATTTCTCAGCTAAGTAGTAAGTTCAAGGTTAGCTTGGGCTACTTAAGAATAAACAAAACAAAGATCCCAGCACAGGAGCGAGTTTGACCCTAAGTCACATGAGAGAAGGGGTTCTTGCTGGCTGGGGTTGTCCGTGAGGGCCAGCCCTCCGTGATCCTTGGCTATTTCTACACAGGAGGACACACTTGGGAGATATTTGTCCTCCAATATCTGGACTTTGGCTTTTTTTTTTTTTTTTTTTTTTAGTTCCATGGTGGAGGCAGCTTGAAAACCTTCCAAAGGCATTTTTGTCCCGAACAGAGCCCATGAGAGTCTTCCACAACTTTCTCTCTTTGGAGCCTCAGACTTCCCTTTTTCCCCGGAGCAGTGGACCCCAGCTACTTCTCCCAGATCAGGCTTTTCCTGTCTGATGCTCAAGCAGCCACCTGGTGAGTCAGGTTCCAACTTTACCTGCTCACTAGAGCGTTGGAGCAGGCTCACTCAGGGGTCCGTCAGGCGCTGTATGGCTGTTTCACAGGTACTCATTTTTTATGACCTATTCATTATCGTTTGAATATTGCTATTTTATTCATGCCATCTATTATTATTTTATTCATTATGTATTTACTTTTATCAACAACTCGTTACATCTCTAGTATAATCATACTTTGAGTTATAAGTCATAATTGTGGTCAAATTTTCCAGACCTCCATGATGAATTTTTAAGAATAATTTCCCTTTAATCCCAGCACTTGGGAGGCAGAGGCAGGTGGATCTTTGTGAGTTCGAGGCCAGCCTGGTCTACAGAGCGAGATCCAGGAAAGGGGCAAAGCTACACAGAGAAACCCTGTCTTGAAAAAAAAAAAAAAAAGAATAATTTCAAAGAAAACTTGAAGTTCAGACACCTGCTCAAGGCCACACAGTGAATGGCCCAGCAGATTTGAAGCTTATACCCCAACCATTGAATGCCTCCCTGATACCCACCACAGCTCCTTCCCAGAAGCCCTTGCCAGGTCAGGAGGTAAAATTCCTTTCCCCTTGAGTCGTTTCCAGCGTGAGTCACTCTGTCCCCACAGCTCTGGTCCTTTCTGGCTGTGGTTTAAGTAACCGGTGCTGGGTTGTTTAATTATAAACCTGGTAGCAGGCTGAGGTGAGCGCCAGAGGGGGCTGGGAGAGTCATGGCTGGGACTAGCCTGCTTGGTCACCATGGCCAGGCACACACAGGGACTTCCCCCAACCAAGGTGCTGACTGGGTTGCTTTCTCTCAGGCCACTTCTCCTTGGTCGTCCCTCTGTGTGTGCCCATGTCCTCTGCTCCTGTTTTGTTTTGTTTGTGACAGGGTCTCAAGGAGCCCAGGCTAGCCTTAAACTCACTAGGTAGCTGAAGATGACCTCGAATTCCTAATCTTCCTGCCTCCACCTCCCAAGTGCTGGGACGACAGACATGTGCCATCATGCCAGGCTTGGCCTCTCTGTATAAAGACACTGGTTGCGTTGAAGGAAGAGGGATATTCATGTGACTATGTCAGCCCAGTCACCACTTCAAAGGCCCTGTCCCCAAACACAGTTCCATTCTGAGGCCCTGGACGACTTCAGCGCAGACATGAAGGCACTCGGTCAGCTAGAGCCCTGCCTGCAGGGGCTTGCTCCCCTTGACTCCGCACCCCTTCCCCACTGGCTGACAACCTCCAAGGCCAATGCCCTTCCTACCTACCTCACCTTCTGCCCCTTCTGGAAGCTCTGGAAGGGTGCCTGCTACATACTCCCTCTCCACGCCCACTCTTCCCCCCCTCACCCCCTGTGGAGGCCCACAAGGGTTTTCTAGTGAGGTCCAAGCTTGCTTCGCCCAGCAGAGCTGCATTAGAGAATTGCTTGACCATGTGCATGGTTACTAAGTGATTGGAAGGGTCTACATTTGGCTGAGCTAGGGGGAGGTCTTTTGCTGCACCCCTTGGCCTTCCTATAAATAGCCCTTTAGAAGAGACAGAAGGGGCCGGTGGAAAATGATCCAGGGTCCCTTTATCTTGATTTTCAGTATGAACACAAACCGTGTAAATGGAAACAGGAGTGGGGTAAACCAGAAAGGCAGCATGGGGATTGTAGTTTGTTCATAACAGCATGACGATATAGAGAAAGGCAGCTTGGGAAATGTAGTCCTTAACAGTGTAACACTATAGAGAAAGGCAGTTTGGGAAATGAAGTCTATAACAGAGATGCTAATACTACACTGCATTGTATGCATGATTACTAGGTGATTGGAAGGGTCTGCACTTGGCTGAGCTAGGGAGAGGTCTTTTGCTCCACCCTTTGGCATTCCTATAAATAGCCCTTTAGAAGAGACAGAAAGAGCCAGTGGATAATGATCCATGCCCTCCCAAGGCTATCCTGTGTTTCTGTCTGTTTCTCTCCCCTCTGTCTGTCTATCTAATATCTCTTAGCCCTCAAGCATATCTAATATCTCCTCAAGAGTACTCTGTTGTAAAATGTGGGAGCCAGTCGCCCAGCTGGGCTCCTGCAGGCCTTCCAATTTCCTACCTTCCCTTCCCCAATCCCACCCCTCTGCTTTCCAGAGAATGACGTCTCCAGCTGTGAGTGACTGTTTTACACAGTACAGACCAAGGCACAGACAGAGCTTGGGGGAGGCAGAACCAGTAGCCCCTCCCAGCCTGTTGCTGGCCCATGCTCCAGACCCCTGCGGGCACTTGTTTTGTGTTCTCTACAGTGGGACTGCATATCTCACAGCATAGCAAGGCAGCCTTATCTCCCCAGGTCCTGGCAGAACTCCTGAGCTGGAGAGTGGGGCAGGGGCCCAGCTGGCTGCCTGCCCCTCCTCAGCCAGAAGGATCCAGCAGGCCCTAGGAGGCCTGTGCAGCCCAGCTTACCTCGAAGCGGGGAGCCGGCTCATTTTGTCCCCTTTCCTGAGTCAGAGGGGATTGGAGAAGAGATGGTGGGTGACATCGCTCCCTGCTGGGATTCTCATGTGGTCAGGGAGATTGCTTCCTATGTCTCCTCTCCCCTTCCTCCGTGGTAAGAAAACTGACACTTAGCTCCCCAGAGGCTCCCCAGAACACAGACAGCATTACTCAGCCTCCTAGGAAGAGGGTGCTTCATATAGCTGAGTTTTGGCTAATGAGATCCAAGCAGCAGTGGGCCTGGCGGGGTGTGGGGAGTGCGGGGGTTGGGGGGTGGGGGGGTAGGGGGGGTGGGGGGGGTGGTGGGGTGGTGGTGCACTCGTGAAGCATTCTTCAATGAAAAAGATACATTTCCTCTTTCCTCCTGGTTGTAATGTGGAAGTGATGGCTGGAGCTCAGGCAGCCATGCTGGGTGGTAAGGGGTGGCAGAGGTAATGAATGATGGAGAGAAAAGATAGAAGGAGCCTGGGTCCCTGATGACCACAGAGCTGTCATTTCAACCCTAGACACCTGCCCTGTGGAGTCTATTTACATGAGGGAAACAGAAATCACTTTTTAAAACTCTTGATTTTTTTTTTCCTTGTCATGAGTTGCTTAGTCTGCCTCCACTCAAGAAATGATAATATGGTATTATCATCATTTATGAGGGTACAGTTAAGTCAAAGATTTGCCCACACGAGTTTATTTGATTATTCTAAGAGCCATGTGGAATTGTCCCATTTCGTAGGGCCTTTCTCCAAACAGACTTTAAAGGGGGTCCAATACCCCTGCTACCTAGCATTCATGTGGGCTTTTCATTTTTTATTTTGCTATTTCATGTGTATGGGTGTTTTGCCTGCAGGCATATCTGTGCACTACATGTGAGCCTGGTGCCTGAGGAAGCCAGAAGAGGGCACTGAATCTTCCAGAACTGGAGTTACAG
Organism: Peromyscus leucopus; assembly: GCF_004664715.2. Classification (NCBI taxonomy): domain Eukaryota; kingdom Metazoa; phylum Chordata; class Mammalia; order Rodentia; family Cricetidae; genus Peromyscus; species Peromyscus leucopus. The sequence continues at coordinate 143,171,558 of NC_051064.1, forward strand.
GCAGCTGTAAACCATGATGTGGTATTGCGAATGAAGCCCAGGTCCTCTGCAAGAGTAGCAAGCGCTCTTAACCTCTGGGCCCTCTCCCAGGCCTGCTGTTCTGGCTTTGTTCCTGGGTGTAGGCAAGTCATACAGCCTTCTTCTGACCAGTTAGGATACGGCCAAGGGAATGAGATCAAGGAGGTTGTGTGGGTGGCGTCATGACCAAAGGAACTGTCTGCTGCTCAGTGCCTTTGCTTTGGTGAAGCAAGTGTCTATCTGGAGAGGAAATTCACTTAGCAAGGGATCAGAGGAAGAAAGCCCCGAAGACCACAGCCTTCTTCCCACACCTGTGTCAAGTTCCAACAACCAGGTGTTCATGGAAGTGGACTTCTTCCCAAGATGCCCTGTCAGATGAACATAAAACCTTGGTCCACAAGGCCCTAATCACAGCCCAGCAGAGGTTAGGCCTGGCCAAGCCAGACCTTAAGCCCCTCAGACTGTGATAAAATGTAAATGTTGGCTAATCAGCCTGAGGCACGTGGCCACCTGCAGAAGTGGGGCCCCTTATGTACCGGGCAATGACTTGTCTGTGGGCTGGGTAAAGGCCGGGGAGGCCAGCAAACTGGGGTGAGGTAGGCCAAGGAACTTGATAATGTGGGAGCAGAGGCTGGTGGTGGCTGGGGACAGATGCCAGAGGGGAAGATATGTGGTTTTATAGCTCTACAGGTGGTGGCCTCAGGGGCGTGAACATCCGGAAAAGAGAGGACCAAAGCAGTTACTGCCACGGACTCTGGACGAAGCTTGTTTTTTTTTCACCTCACCACCAGGTGTTTTCTGTGCCTCTTTTTTTATTTTTGGTTTTCTGAGACAGAGCTTCTCTGTGTAAGTTCTGGCTGTCCTTGAATTCACTCCGTAGACCAGGTTGGCCTGGAACTCAGAGATTCACCTACCTCTGCCTCCCAAGTGCTGGGATTAAAGGCGTCCGGCACCACCGTCTGGCCTCTCTGTGCCTCTTAAAGCTTCAGCTTTCTCATCTTTAAAATGATAGCAATGATGCTTCCCGGGGCTGGAGAAACGGTTCAACAGTTAAGATGCATACCCCTCTACCAGAAGACCTCAGTTTGGATCCTAGCACCCACATCAGGCAGCTCGCAAACACCTGTAGCTCCGCCTCCAGGAGATCTGAACGCACACAGGCACAACTTTCCAGAAGCAAGGATGCAGGCCGCCCTTGAAGGCCTCCCTTCCAAATCTGGGGATTCAGTCAACCATAAATGGAAAGCATTGCAGGCTATAGGGACAGGACTGAGCAGGGCCTGGTGACACAGGCCTGTAATCAGAGCTACTGGGTGAGGCTGAGGCAGGCAAGTTCAAGGACAACCTGGGCAACTTACTGAGTCCTGTCTCAAAATAAAAAATAAAAAGATCCAGGTGGTGATGGTGTACACCTTTAATCCCAGCACTTGGGAGGATCTTTGAGTCTGAGGCCAGCCTGGTCTACAAAGTAAGTTCCAGGACAGCTAGGGCTAGGGTTATATAGAGAAACCCTGTCTTAAAAAAACAAAACAAAACAAAAAGTAAAAGAGGGCTGAGGATGTAGCACACTGGTAGGGCACTTGCCTAGTATGCACAAGGCTCCAAGTTCAATCCCCAGGATTGCGAGTTGGGGGCAGATTTGTCCTGTACCTGTGCAGTGGGCTTCTCCTTGTCATTGCCCCTGAACGAGGTTCAGCACTATTTACAGTCTTTACCGTGGGTCAGGCATCCCGAGTCATCCGAGGGGATAGAATGTGTGTGGGAGGATGTGTCAGGCTCAGAGCAAACAAGACAGGAGGATGTGAGTGAGCATCCCTACAGGAGGGATGTGAGTGAGCATCCCTACAGGAGGGATGTGAGTGAGCATCCCTACAGGAGGGATGTGAGTGAGCATCCATACAGGAGGGATTGAGTGAGCATCCATACAGGAGGGATGCGAGTGAGCATCCTACAGGAGGGATGCGAGTGAGCATCCTACAGGAGGGATGTGAGTGAGCATCCTTACAGGAGGATGTGAGTGAGCATCCTACAAGAGGAGCATCCCTACAGGAGGATGTGAGTGAGCATCCTACAGGAGGGATGTGAGTGAGCATCCTACAGGAGGGATGTGAGTGAGCATCCTACAGGAGGATGTGAGTGAGCATCCTTACAGGAGGGATGTGAGTGAGCATCCTCGGAGGATGATAGCATCCCCTGTGGTTAACCATGGATGATGGTATACAGAAAGTGTGTCCTCTGGCTTCCCCTCTAAGTCTCATCATGACCGTCACGGTGACCTTGGCCAATGACTATGGTGAAAACCTTCCCATCACAGCCAGCTTGAGCTATCACAAGGTTTCTGTGCTCAGGGTAGAAAGGAATACACACGGCGGCTCTCTGAGAACCGTAACACTGCTGTTCTGTCTCTGCTTCATATTTAAGTGGACAGAGTCCTGTGTCTCTTAGCCACCATGTACAAGGCCCCGAGGATCCCTCCAGAATTAACAGTCAGCATCTCTTAGATGTATGTTAGCAGTGTCCAGGGTTTCTCCTGCAAGCCACACCTCCGAGAAGGTCCAGGGAACAGGGATGAGGCACAACATAGCAGTAGCCTCTAGCTGGGACCAGGAGAGGGGAGGCACTGTGGGACACTCAGCAGAGTCTCCAGAGGCCAGGTGGGATGTTCTGTGCCAGGGACAGACTGTCCCTACAGTGAAAACAGGACAATCATAGGATTCTCCCAACTCCCTGCCACTGAGAAGGTCTGCTGTGTCCTGTGGCTGCCAGGACAGACATCTAGTAATGCAGCAGCTTAAAGCAACACTAATCTATTTTCCTTGAGTTCCAGAAGCCTACACTCAGGGCAGGGCCACCTTCCCAGTGAAACCCACACTCTAGCCTTTCACAGCCTCCTGATGTTGCCAGCATCCTCTGGCTTCCGCCCTTTCCTCCATCTTCCAAGCGTACTCTGGGCACCCTGGCTCTCCCTGCTCGACTCTCTCTTCTATGTAGACTCTGGGACTGCCAGAGCTGACTAGGTGAGCCAGGGGTACCTCCTCCCTTCAAGATCTATGACAGAGTCACATGTACAAAGGCCCCATCACCACACAGGCATGTCTAGCCCATGGTCTGCAAGCTGCATTTGGTCCAACATAAAATTATAAACTTACTTTAAATATTGTAAGATGCTTTGAACTCAACTGCATGGTCCTCAAGAGTGAACTCTGTAGATGACACCACCATGTCACCAGCTTGAAGGCTAACAGAGATGTGGTTCTGGGATGAGGATGTAGCCTTCTGGGGAGAGTCAGGGGGTGTTATTTAGGCAGCCCAGACGGCCCTAGGTACACCTTGATGTATTATCCTTCAGCTAAGCATCATGAAGCTACAGTTCTGGGGGTCCCTGGTATACTGCATATAGTGTACTTCAGAATACAAATAAAGGGTCACACACTCTATGGGGGAGGGGACTTTTGTTCCCAAAGCAAGCATCTTCAAAGTCATCATAATGGCTAGCATGTACTGATGCTGTCACCAGCCCAGACCATCACCCTCACCCTCAGGATTAAATGAAGGCACTGTGGCTATCACCCCCACACCACTGAAGTGTACTCCAAGGCCCAGAACCCCCATAGTCTGCTCAAAAAACTTTGTTAATAAGTAGCCGAGCTCAGCTGCCAACGAGAGTCGAAGTTCAGAGTCCACTCCACCTTGCTGCCCCACCTCTCACGTGTTCTGCGTTCATGCCCTACACATTTTCCCCAAACCTTCTATCCTCAGCTCCCATGAACAACGAACTGCATTGGTCAATGTCAGAAGCAGAAGTTTGTCAGTGACAGAGACAGAGAGCAATAAGGGCTTGATACACAACAATACATACAACAATAAAAGTGAATGCCAGTGTCGGAGATCAGCTGCCTTGAGGCAGGGGTCCAAGCTGGATGCTAACTGGGTTTGCCATCATGCTCAGGATTCCCTAACTGGGGGCTCGTGCTCACAGGGCTGCCAACCCAGGACTCTGCCCTCATCGAGCTACACCAGCACAGGCCCAGGGCTCCCGCCTTCTCTGGACACTGTACGCAGCCTTTGGTCCTCTGTTCTCATTCTTTTGGGTTGGGAACACCACCACCATCACCTCATCCCTTCAGGGTGTTTAGATCTCAATCCAAGGAAACGGACGTCTAAATGTTCTAGCAGAAAATGGAAATCCTGAAAGGTGGAGTATGGGAATCAGCCAGGAGCAGGACTGCTCCCAGAACCCAGAGGAACATCCAGGCTGAGTGACCACAGCCAGAGTGATAAAAGCCCAGCTGTTGTTACCTGACTGCCCCTGTACATCGGGCGGGGGTGGTGCTGTCTGGTGAGGTGGGTCCTGGGGGTCATAAAGCTAAACTGCTGCCATCTGCCTCCTGGCTCCCCCTATCACACACTCAACACACACCTACAGAACACCCATAAACTCGGGAATCCAGGTGCTGGAGACCCAGTGATGAGGATCTCAGAGCAACTCAGGGCCCAGCACCACATGAAACTTCAAACAGGAAAACCTCAGACTGGCAAACAGAGCTGACATCTGTCATCAGAAAATAAGCCACTGTAGGGACACTTTAAATATGCCTCTTCTCTCCAGAGAATGTGGAGCTGTCCAAGCTTGTCACACAAAGGACGCCCTGGGTGGGTCTCTGAAGTCTAGGGGACTGCCACACCAGGCTGGGGGAGCAGGCTGCTCAGTGCTGTCCCCTGATCCTGTGAGCATCCACTATCCCTGTCTACTCCGGGTTCTAAAAGTAGGCACGGCCAGCCTGGCCAATCAGTTTCTCTAGTTCCCCTGAGGGTGTGGCTTTTGCCAGGTCAGAGTCCAGGAGACCCAACTGATTCTCTGTTCTGGAGATCTTCCGAGTTCACAGAAAGTGGGGTCTGGAGACATGGGGGACCAACATGTCACCCCAAGGGGATGGACTTCCACTCCTACAGGGATGCCCAGTGGACACAATGACAGCTGAGGCCATGTAGGGATGAGCCAGAGAGGACACCACCCGGACACAGAATCCCTCGAGACCTGCAGCGGATTCCACTATGTGACCCAAATAAGGACAACAAAGCAAAGCCAACATAATCCAGCTGCTTGGAGCTTGGACTCTCCCGGCAGCTGTCCCCACTGTCCCTACAATGTCCTTTCTGCTTGCACAAATGACTGTTAATTAAGGTCACTGTGACGATGAGCAGGGAGGGACACCAGAGCTGGAAGCAGGCATACAGTCAGGCCCCAGTCCGACTGCACAGCCAGCCCACAGGCCTTGCTCTAAGTCACCCAGATGTGAGGCCTGGAGGTTGCCAGTTGGAAACGGAGAAGAAGCAGGCCTGTCCGTCAAACAGCATTGCCGAGGCTAGCGATACACCTAGAGGCAGAGACACTCAGGAGAGAGGAAAGGGGGTAAACTCAGGCTGGGGGTGTAGCTCAGCATGATTACTTAGCATATGAAGACCTGGGTTCAATCCCCAGAACCGCATGAACTCAGTGCGGGCGGCCTTGTCTGCCTGGAATCTAAGCAGGAAGTGAAAGTAAGGATGGTCAGGAATTCAAGGTCATTCTCAGTCACACAGCCAGTTTGGGGTCAGCCTGGGCTACACCAGACTCTGTCTAAAAATAAATGAATGGACGAATGGACAAGTACATAAGGTAATTTGAAGAGGACATGGGATTATGGCCTGGAGGGGTGCTGGTGGGTGACAAATGTAGGTGCTGAGGACATCCTGAGCCTATTGTACGCAGCCTGCCTTTCCAGAGCTGGACCTGTGCACCTTGGGACCGTGAGGAACCGCTCTACCCTTGCAGCACACCATGGTGGCTCCCTCTAACCTGTCACTTAATGTCACTCCTGGGGCTGGAGATGACTCAGTGAGTAGCACACTTACTGCCCCTTCAGAGGACCCGGGTTCAGGTCCAACACCCGCTCTGGGCGGCTCACAACCACCTGTAACACTCCCTCCAGGGGATCCTATGCCTTCTGCTGGTCTCTGCGGGTACACACACACACACACACACACACACACACACACACACACAGAGAGAGAGATAAACCTTTAAATGTCACCCCTTTACATCCGGGTTTCCAAGCTAAACATCTGCAGTTGTTATTGTTATTATTATACAATTCCTTTTCAGTGCTGGACATGAAACTTGGGGCCTTGTGCATTCCTGACAAGCACTTCCTCCCCCTGGGCCCCGCCTCCAGCCTCCATGCTGTGTCATCCTCTAAGATTTTCTAATTGACACTCATTTACTTGTGAGTAGGTACGTGTATGGATGCATGTGTGTGGAGGTCAGACATCAACCGTGGAAATCAGTTTTCTCCCACCGTGTAGGTCTCTGGGTTTGAACTTAGGATGTCAGGTTTGGCGGGAAGCACCTTCATCCACTGAGCCATCTCACTGGCCCACGCCACATCACTCCAGTCCTTCCCCTCCTCAGTGTTTATCTGCCTTCCGGCTCTCTCCACCTCCACCAGGCCAGCTCTAGGCAGGAAGGTATAAGACCACACAGCAGACACTCAGGAGGCACTAGGCACACAGTGTCACAGTGAAAGCCCAGCACATCTGCCGCAGGCGCTGGGTGGCAGCCAGTGATCTGTGCAGGGTCACGCTCACCGCGCACACCGGCTTCGCAGCTCTGAGCCGAGACAGGGATTGAGTTTAAGGATCTCCATCTTGCAGATGAGGTAACAGAGGAGTGGTCAGGGCCCAGGGATGGTGAGAAGCAGAGGAGGGGTGCTACCGAGGGTGGGCGGGTAGGCAAAGTGTGCCATGGCTGTGGCTGTACTTCTGCCCCACCCTGCATGGCACAGCTGACCCAAACAGCACGCTACACACTTGAGGGGCGCTCAACCCTGAAATGAGCTCATGCTAAGAGCTTCTGAAACAGAGATTTATTTTAGTGTGTGTGTGTGTGTGTGTGTGTGTGTGTGTGTGTATGCACGCTCATGGGTGTGCCACAGCGTACACGGGGAAGTCAGAGGTCACCTTTCAGGAGCTGGTGCGCTCCTTCTATCATGTGGATACTGGGGATTGAACTCAGGTCCTCAGACTTGGCAGCAAGCCTCTTTACCCAGTAAACCATCTCTCTAGCCACAAAAGAATTTTTCTGAGAGATTAACCAGCCCTTCGTGTGTGTCTAGGGCAACGACATCTTTGTTTTCTGCGTGTGTCTAAACAAGATCTGTTCATCCATATGCTCCCCAAGACGACTGACAGAAATGACTTCACCTCCAAACTCAGGACAAACCTAACATGGGAGCTGCTGATGTCCACAGACAGTGGGTAGTTCTGTGTCCCTCGGGGTGGGGGCATCACACCTCACCCCTCTCCAGCCACACAGCTGGTCAGCAAGGTACCCAGAGCTTGAACTACTCAATGCAAAGTCCAGGAATGCAGATGACCAGAGGACCTGGACAGTGCCACCTCTCAGCAGCTTATGAAGTGGGTGCCAATACCGTGTCCATTTGACGGAGGCTGCATCCCAGAGGTCACCCCAGCCAAGGCTCAGCAAGGAACCGACTCCAGAAGGGACACTCTGCAGTGTATTCCAATCTACTTCCAGCTAGTGGTGGCATGTTTTTAATTAATGAAGCCAACCTTGTATAGGGGTTTCATGCAGGCAGCATGGTGACAGGCCATCTTGGGCTTTTGTTTCCAACCCAGAGGGACCAGAACAGTTTGGGGAACTCACAAAAAAGAGGGTTTGGGGAGGTGGGGAGAAAGAAAATGGAAGGAAAGAGGAAGGCTGGACAGGAGGAAGGAGGAGAAGGAGGGAAGAAGGGATGAGGAGGGAGAGGAGAGAAAGCATATCCCATAGTGGAAAGCGTATCTTCATTGACAGCTTGACAAGTGTTCCAACACACTTTTCTGGTCCCAGGCATTTTGATGGCTATAGTAATTATAAGAAGAACATCTTGCCTTTACAAAATGCTTCCTAGGCAAAGGTTCTCTCTCTCTCTCTCTCTCTCTCTCTCTCTCTCTCTCTCTCTCTCTCTCTGCGTGTGTGTGTGTGTGTGTGTGTGTGTGTGTGTGTGTGTGTGTGTATGGTGGGGTGGTGGTGATATTGTGACCTTCTTTATACAGATGAGGAGCCAAGGCTCAGAGAGGTTAAGCAGCTTGCACAAAGGTGCACAGCTAATTATGGAGATACGTGGTGGGGGTGAGGGGCCGAGAGACCCTAAGAACCCCCTTTAGGCCACTCTCTTGAGTTGAAGCTTTCACATTAAACCACCAAAACCATCAGCGCTCCACTTGTAACACAGGCCCCTCCAGACACAGCCTCTGCTATTACGGTCATCATCATTTGACCTGCAGCCTGGCAGACAGAACCCAGAGAGGGCCTGTCTAGTCCTGCCTGATACCTTGTGCCTGGAGGATATCCGCAGCTGTGTGGCAAGTCCCACCCTCTGCCCGCCTGGCACACAGGCCCTGTGATGCAGGGCACACAGCCAGAAGCTGCCCGGTGACTGAGGGTGCCTTGTCTGAGGCTTAGCACAGGACTCTCGGAAGACCAGGAGACAGTCCTGGGGTCGCCTCTGACCTAATTAGACTTAGGCTTAAAAATAGACTCAGCAAGTGGCTGACATCCTCAAACGCTCAGCTGTGTGGACTTGGCTACCAGCCTGGTGATACCCACTCAGGCTGGGCATCTGGCGGTCTGTGGTGTTTGTGGGAGGCTAGAGAACCCGCCCCAGACCTGCTGACTGTGAGTGCCAGGGCTGGGTGAGGGCTCTGCTTATCCCATTTGCTTAAGATATAATTTATCCAAAGTGAAAGGCACGCTGCAGTGTGCAGGAGGGTGAGTGGTTTTAAGTGTGGTTGAGGTCTTTTGTCTTGATGGGTTATTTGTTTTTGCAGTGCTCAGGATGGAGCCAGGGTTTTGAACATGCTAGGTAAGAGTTCTGTCACTGAGCCACATACCCAGCCCTTAAATACACACACACACACACACACACACACACACACACACACACACACACACACACACTGCATGGATCCCTCTGGGCTGAAGTTACAGGTAGTTGCTGGGAACCACATGCTCCAAGAACAGTAACCACTCTTCACTCTTAATTACCGAGCAATCTCTCTTGCCTCCTCCTCTGCCTCAGAGCTCTGGGTGATAGATGTGGGCCACCCAGTTTAGATGAGTTTTAAGGTTTTCTTTTCTTTTTTCTTAAAAAAAAAAAATAGAGTCTCCTGTAGCCCAGGCTCTGTCTCCAATCCTTGAGTGCCCTGGATGAGTCTTGACAGCCATATGTATATATATGAGAGCACCATATATAGATGAGAGAGAGAAACAGACACTTCTCTGGCCCTCGGGAGCTCCTCTGTGTCCCCTCACAGTTGGCGTCTGTCCCTGCACTAGAAGTCAGTCTACACGGGGAGAGACAGCACACGTTCCTGTGAGGAGCATCATCTCTCGCCCATGCGGTGCCATGCACTACAGTAAGTACCACTTGGTCCTGATGAGCCCATCCTGTCTCTGTCCCACAGACTGTGCACCTGCTCACAGCTGTTGGACATCTGCTCACAGCTGTCACACACCTGCTCACAGCTGTCGCACACCTGCTCACAGCCATTGGACACCTGCTCACAGCTGTTGCACACCTGCTCACAGCTGTCGGGAACCTGCTCACAGCTGTTGCACACCTGCTGCTTCCTCCATCGGCAGCTGCTTTACATGAACGTGGCACTGCAGGCCTAGACAAACACCCAGGATGGGCTCACTGGGTCACAAAGAAAAGCATGTCTTTAAACGGTCTCTCCAGGGGCTGCAGCTGCCCCATGGGCTGGGATCCTCCAGCCTGCTGTCTGTTCATTCTCTATTCAGATGAGACACCTCTGAGGGTCTGGGTCTCCTCTGGGTCACAGCAGAATCACTTTTGCTGATGAATGGTCCTGGGTCACGTCACGCTACATTCTGTTTCCTTTGGCTCTGAAAGCTGAGCCAATCTGGATGGTTTGTTCTGACTAATGATGAGCTGTTCTCACTGGGGCTAAAAGCCATCAAGATGATGGAGACAGGAGCATTCCAGAAGCCAGGGCTCCCCAGGGTTTAGGCTTTCCCTGACAGTCTAAACATCAAATGCATTGTTAAAGTGTCTAGTTCTCAACTCTTCCTCTGTACCCATCAGTGGCTTCCAGGGGACCAATGGCGGCAGCAGAGAAACCAGAGCTTAGAACAGATGGCCTCAGGAGTCCAGACGTGTGCCCTGGCCTTTCCTCATGATGGTTGATCTCCATCATCCACCTGACTGGGTTTGGAATCACCTAGGAGACACACCTCTGTGAGTGTCTGTCAGGGAGATTCCAGAGAGATTTAACTGAGGAGGAAAGACCCACTGAATGTGAGTGGCATCATCCCTGGGCTGGGATCCTAATAAAAGGGAGAAGGCGAGCTGAGCACCAGTATTTCCCTCTCTGCTTCCTGACTGCAGATGCGATGAAACCTGCCACCTGCTTCTCTGGCAGCCCTATCAATCACAGATCACACCCCTCCCCCCAGCTAGGCACCAGTGTAAACCCTTCTGTCCTTATTTCTGTCAGGTGTTTTGTTATAGCAGCGTGAAAAGTAATACATTGCTTCACCTTGCTGATCATCAGTTTCCCTGTCTGTGGAATGGGTGCATTATCAGGGCTAGCCCTTACCGTTGCAGTATGGAGTGGATGAGAGGAGGTTTCAATAGTCAGGACAGCAGATGGGGGTGGGGGAGCAGAGAGAGTGGTAATTTGAGCCTCTGCTATTATCTGAGGTTTTCTCTGAGAGGCAGTGAAATTGGGGCGCATGCCAGATTCCTGATGCTCACCAAGCCTTGGAACATGGCTCCCACCAGTGTGGATCCATGAGGAGCCTCATGAGTTGGCTGGGCATGGAGAACAGACACAGATGGTGCGCAAGGGATGAGAAGGAAGTTAGGACCGGGCCAGAGAAATCCAGGGTCAAATAAAAGGGACTGGTGTATTTTTATTCCTGGCTTTTGGCTCTGTTCTACAATAACCTTCCCCTGCACCTGCCCACCTAGCTGGCTCCAGCCAGGCCAGAGGGGTCTCTGGCCACAAAGACCTCACAGGGCCGGATGGTTACTTCAGCAGAGACCCAGCACCCTTTGTGAGGGAGGTGTTCTAGGCCAGGGAAAGGGCAGTACTTAATGCACTTCAAAGGAGGCACTGGGAACAGCTCTCTCAGGCTTCTCCTTAGCCTCCACCTCTTTCCTGCAGTGTGCATCCTCTCTCAGGTCTCAGCTTCCACCCACCTCCTCTGAGCTGATCTGAATGGCCTGTGTACTTAGCTCTCCACCACTCCACCATGGCTCCGCCCAAGAGCCAGGGCAGCTCAGCTCTGAGACCCCGGGGATGTGGCCCATCGCTGGAGGTCTGTGTTAGTTACGTCTCCAGTTGCTGAGATAAATACTCCACAAAAGCAACTTAAAGAGCGAAATGTTTTTTTTTTTTTTTTTTTTTTTTTTGGCACATAGTTCAAAGGCACAGTCTATCATGACGGGAAGGCATGGTGTCAGGAATGTGGGGCAGCTGATCACACGTCATCCACAGTCAGGAAGCAGGGAGAGATGAATGCTGGGACTCAGCTCGCTCTCTCCTTCCTATTCAGTCCAGGATCCCAGCCCAGGGGTGGCTCTTCTGACCTAAATTAACCCAATCTAGAAACACCCTCAGACACAGCTCCTAGGCAATTCTACACCCTGACAAACAGACGATATTAACTGTCATAAGGGTACCTATGAAAATAAAGTGTGTCGCAGCAGGTACCGGGGCCTCTGGATGCTGTGACAGTTCTGATGAGGTAGACAGCAGACACAGGCTCTGAAGGGAAGTCGCCCTGAGCTATCCAGGGAGTGTTATGTCTCAGGTGACTGGCTGAGCAACAGCAGACGTCCATTTAGGCATGAGATGGCTCCTCTGCCTTCTCTCCTCTGGGCCAAGTTCACCTCCACAAACAGGTCACCAGACACTAGTGTGGGAGTGGTTTGTTCAGTGTTCAGGGGCTATATTTTTTTTTATACAGAACTTTATTTTTAATTTTTAAAAGTATTTAGTGTGTGTGTGTGTGTGTGTGTGTGTGTGTGTGTGTGTGTGTGTGTGTATGCACACATGCATGCTTACCAAGATGTGCACGTGGAGGTCAGAGGACACTGCTGACCTCACGAGTCAGCTAGCTCTCTCTTCCAGCATGTGGTTCCTGGCGGCTTGAACTCAGTCATCAGACTCAGAGGCAAGTGCCTTTACCCACTTAGCCATCTCATTTCATCAGCCACCGGCAATGCCAGCGAAGACACTCATCCTGAAAAACCTGCTCGGGCCAAGTTCTAAACAATTACTGCCACCGGCCAAGGTAGTCAATGTCCTTGTGCTTAACGCTTCGTCTTAATCACGTGCGTGCAGGCTGCCAGCCTGCTCCCGACTCCTTTCAAACATTGCCTTGTCAGCCATGAAGCTTTGCACACAGTCCCTCCTCAGGGTTGTGAGCACACTGGAACCAGGCCCCCCCCCCCCCCCCGTGGTGGACCCAAACATCTCAGCAAACCTGACCACAGTGGCTGCAGCGCAGTGACAGAATGGTGACCGTCTGAGCATCTTTGGAGTTTGTGCTGTTTAAGACTGGTGCCACATGTGGTTGACACATGCCCGCAATCCCAGCACTTCAGAGGTGGGGGCAGGAGAATCAGTAGTTCAAGGCCAGCTTTGACTACTGTTTGAGGCCAACCTGGGCTACTCGAGACAGACAGTCACAAACACACGCACGCACGCACGCACGCATGCACGCACGCACGCACGCACCACCACCACCACCACCACCAGCAACAACAACCACCACCACCACCTCAAAAACTCAAAAGCAAGCATTCCAGAGGTCTTGCCACATAGTCATTTTTATTTCATGATCTGACAAAATGATGTTGTCCCGTAAAGGATGGGTTATGGAAACAGTTAGTTGTCCCCAGGTTTTGGATGTCCTAGGGACACTGTACTTCCTGGGTGTCACTGAACAGTAATACTTCCACCCGTGATGCTAAGCAGGGGATGCCAAAGATGAAGGCAAGTGCTGTGGGAGGGTCTGTATGTTAAATGTGTTGCTCTGATTAGTTAATAAATAAAACACTGATTGGCTAGAAGCCAGGCAGGAAGTATAGGCGGGATAATGAGAGAGGAGAATTCTGGGAAGTAGAAGGCTGACACAGAGACGCTGCTAGCTGCTACCATGAGATGTTAAGATACGGGTAAGCCACGAGCTATGTGGCAACTTATAGATTAATAGAAATGGGTTAATTTAAGATGTAAGAGCAGCTAGAAAGAAGCCTGAGCCATTAGGCCAAACAGTTTAAGTAATATAAGTCTCTGTGTTTTTACTTGGTTGGGTCTGAGCAGCTGCGGGACTGGCGGGTGAGAGAGATTTGTCCTGACCGTGGGCCAGGCAGGACCAGGAAAACTCTAGCTACAGGCAAGGCCGAGTGAAATGGACGGGATGCTGGTTCCTTCCATCTGAGCCCCTGGGTTTCAGATGAGGAAGCCAGGGCCTGAGGGGATCAGGTGTCTCAACAAAGCAAAAATCTGAGACTCGAGGCTGAGGCTACATGTGATGGGGGGAGCTGTGACCTTCAGGGCTGGCAGGGTCAATGTTTTCATCTGAGTGTGTACAGGGCCCAGCTAAGGGGGACAGCAGGGGCTTTGCTCAAGATCACATCCAGCTAGGGGTTGAATCCCAGGCATCTACGGCACCAACCCTAGTGAGTGTACTTTAGGCTACCTCTCACCAGGGTACCAATCAGCAAACGAAAACAACTCCTCTCCAATCCCAAACAGAACAAAGTGTTGAACTGAAGCACAGGTCATACTCAGAGGGGCCACTCCATACCTGTCCCCATGAGGCACAGTTCGGGCCTCCTCCCTCCTGTGAAGCAATCTTCTTTGGCAAGCAGTGTATTCCCAGGACCAGCTGTTTGTCTGTGACCATCCATGTCCCTCCCACAGCCACCTCTAGCTCTGCCTGCTCCACCTCTCCTCGGGGCAAGGGCACAGCATGGTCTGGTGACCTGCACTTGGATGCTGAGTGACTCTGGGCACCCTCTCCTTCCTTGCTCCACCCTCAGTACATACATACACCCTCATCTCAGATCGGCAGCCCTGGGACGGCACTTGCCCTTCTCCCCATAAGCTTATTTGGCCTGGGAGGTGTGGGGTGTTTATCTCACGTACTGTGGGATAGACACACATGGGGACACACAGCTACACATTCAACATGGTGATGCTGAATGCAAACGTGACTTGCCTACCTGCCCCAGTACCCGGGGTGAGTCACAGCTTTGCCCAAGGAAGGGGTCTAGCTTCCACTTTGCCACAGTCACCACCGCTCCCTGTTGCCACATGTCTGGCCTGACTTCATCTTCCTGGAAGGATCTTTCTGGGAATGTGAATTCATCATTCCTGCTCTCTTTTACACTCCATCATCTTCCAAATACATCTCCTTTTCTGGGGTCCTCCTTGCCCCGACTGACTCCCACATCATCATACCAGATTTGCTCAGCCTTGTCAGCTCCCAGGCCTGGTCATGCCAACCCTCCAGCTTGTCCATTGGCACATCAGAGAGGTCCCTCACAGCCTGCACAGAAAGTTCTAACTTCAGGAGTCTGGATGACCCATCTCACCTCAGTCCTACATCACTGCCCCTCGGATGCTCACTTCTAGCAGAGCACTGGACCCGACATTAACAGCGCCAGTGTGGGTAGGCATGAGCTCTCTCCCAGGAAGATCAGTGCAAGACCTGAGCACATCCAGGGTACAGGACAACCCACCTGTGCGCTTGGCCTTCTCTCCCCGATAACCAGGAAGGCCTTGACTCCTCCTATGTTTGGCTTCTCTTTTTCTTTCTCAAGTTTCCCGCTTGGCCAGCGAGAAGGGAATGTAATGGGCACTCTCAACTGTCACATTGAGAAACATCTGGGAGATTAGTGCCACAGACCCCAGGGATTGTCTGTGTTTCCAGAGAGGGTTAACTAATTGGGGCAAGCATCCTGAAAGTGGTGACGTTACACAGTCTTAGGGCCTGATGGAAGAACGGGGTGGGAGGTAGGGTGGTGGGTGGGCATAGTTCTTCTTCCTCTGTCTGTCTGATCTATCTGGTTTGTCTGTCTCATCTATCTATCTATCTATCTATCTATCTATCTATCTATCTATCTATCCATCCATCCATCCATCCATCCACCACCCACCCACCCACCCACCCACCCACCCATCCATCCATCCCCTCCTCCTAGTGCTTCAGGCCTGGGTGAGGCAGCTCATCATGGCAGGAGCACGTGGCAGAGGAGACAGACAGCTCATATCAGCAGCCAGGAAGTAACATCAGAGAAGGAGGAGGAGCTTGGGGCCCAACATCCCCTTCAAGGGCTTGTCCCCAATGACTTAACTTCCTCCCACAAGGCCCCACCTCTTAAATGTTCCGCCACCTCCTAGTAGTGCTATAGGCCACAGACAAAGCCCTTCAGCACACGGGCCTTGGAGAGGTGCTTAAGATATAAGCCTTGCAGGCTCCCTCCTTGTTCTTTCTTTCTCCTCTCTCTGTGCGTGCGTGTGCACGCGCGCGTTCCTATGTTTGCAGATGTCAGAGGTCAATCTCAGGTGTCATTTTTGGGGAAACTGTCCACCTCTTATTTTTTGAGGCAGGGTCTCTCACTAGAATCTAAGGCTCTCCAAGCAGACAATACTGGCTGGCCAAGGAGCTCTAGAGACCTGCCTGACTCTGCCTCCCCCAGCACTGGAATCACATGGTCAAGCCACCATACCTGGCTTTTCACACGTGTGCTGGGGAATCCAACCCAGGTCCTTGTGCTGCTCGCACTGAGCCACTGAGCCATCTCCCCAGCCTCCTTCCTGATCACTGGCCACTAGACTAACCTTCCCTTGGCCACCTCCAAGCAGCTGAACAGCAGCTTTTTCCTCATAGCTGCTTGTGTGCATCTTGGGAGCGACAGCTTTCTCCATAGTCACAGCAAAGTCAGTTCTCTCCTTATGCTCTCAGCTGGCCGGGGACACGGCTGTGATCCGCTGGGGAGCAAGTCTAAGGAACCCGTCCAAATTGCTCCTTTGGAGACTAGCTCCCCCGGCCAACACAGATACAGCAATGTCACAGAAAATCACAGAATAAGTGCCAAAGATAAGAAGTCAGAGACCTCCAACATGGAGGGGAGATCATCCCCGAGTCTCAGTTTGCAGCTGGCCATGGTGGGCCACACCTGTCATCCCAGGACTGGGGAGGTGGAGGCAGGAAGAACGGGAGTTCAGGGTCAGCCTGGGCTACATAGTGAGTTCATAGCCAAACAACACAAACCACTAAAATCTGAAACAAAACTGCTTTTAGATACAGCAGGGCTGAGTGTTGAAGGATCTAGACAGGGAACTTACGTTTTTACGACAGAGTTTGTGGGATTTGCCTAAAGAAGAAACAAGCAAGCGATATTTATATGAAATAATGCCTGGAATGTGAACTGGGGGATGGGAGAAGCAAGTCTGGCTTTCACGATGTTGGGGAAACAATCTGTGTAAACACAGGGTCAAGGCCAAATCTGGCTCCTAAGAGCACGGCGAAGACTGCTTGGTCTGACATTAACCCCGGCACTTCTCGGCAAAGTTGTCCACTGTCGACTGCATGGTATTTCACACACCAGAAGCTTAACACGTGTAGCATCCTTCATCCCCACAGCTTCAGTGAGGAAGGCAGGCATCATACCCATTTTACAGATAAGTAAAAAGTACGAGGCCAGAGAGGGTGAGCCACTTGCTCAAGACCACAAAACTCGCAAGTGTCAGAATCAGAATTATAACCCCCATCATCTTGGCTCACAGCGCTCTGTTTTCCATGGCATCAGGATCCTCAAGCTTGGGGTAGGTGGAGCAGGGCATAGCTCAGACGGCAGAGGCTTGCCTAGCACACACGGAGCCCAGGGTGCAAGCCCAGCATTGTGTAAACCTGGAGTGGTAGTGCACGCCTGCAATTCCAGCACTCAGAAGCTTGAGGCAGATCCCTCTCGGCTACATAGTGGTGGATTCGGGGCCAGCCTGGCTACAAAAGACCTTGTCTGAAGAGAGGGAGGGGGCAGTAGTTAAGTTTAAAAGGGGAGGGTCAGCTAGAGAGCTTGACAGCAATACTTTGGCCTCCCATTGACGTCTGACCGTGAACTACAGGTCAAACCTGTTTCTATAAAGTTCCTTAAAGAATGACGGGCCAGGCAAGGATCTTGGCAGAAAGTTACAGGGATGGATCACATCTGGACCAGCCAGCCAGTCCTGCTTTGAGAACTGGGGACCCACAGAAAAGCCCTTCAAGCCACCCTTGGGCTCAGGTAGGTGGCTTACGGGATACAGGACCTCGGGCTCCCAGAACCCCTTCCTGTCGGGTTCTTGGTGAGAACTGGTCAAAGGGACTGCATGGCCACGTGGGAAGGTGCCTGTGAGGCATCAGCCCTGATGATCTCCAGGGTGTCCAAGCCCAGTCATGGACAAACAGGTCACGGGTCCCAGCAGCCCCAAGTCCACCGTGGGAACCTTGGCTGAGTACAGGTAGTGGGAAATGGCTGGCACAGGGTGCTCCACCAGACTCCCTGAATGGCACTCCCAAAAGGCTGCCCTGGCTTCTCCAATGTCAAAGACTCCACCCCCAACAACCCTCTCACTCTCTCGTATGCCTCCCACATATTTGAATATGACCTTGCTCCCATCCCTGATCCCAGCTTCCCTGAATGACTCTTAATGACCTCACCTTCCTCTCTGGCCAGCAGGCCTTTCCACCTAAGGCCTAGGAGACTTCTGGGAAGGGCAGCCTGCTTCAATAGGCCCCTGGGGAACGGACATAGGTGTGGGCGTTTAAAAAGCTGGCATGCACCCCTGTGTGAGATAACTGAAAGACAAAGGTTTGCATGCAAATGAAGTAGAATAAGTACACTGGCCAGTGAGATGGATCAGTAGGCTGCCAGGGTCGCTCAGGGGTGAGAAGCGACTCCGGCAAGTTGTCGTCTAAACGCCACTTGAGCAGCAAACACACACAAAATAAATAAAAATGTAATCCAAACATTTTCTTAAAGAAAGAAGCCACACTTACAAGGTCATATGAGATGTGACTCTGTTTAAATGATTTGTCCAGACAGACACTGGGTTAGTGGTGGCTGGCAGCCACCAACACTATTGGGGTGGGAGGATGGGGTTTCCTCTTCAATGGAGGGGAGACTTGTTATTGAATTTGGGGTCTCACACATGCTAGGCAAGCACTCTACCACTGAGATGCATCCTCAGCCTCTTCACATTTTTATGTTTGAGACAAGCTCTCACTATATAGCCCTGGCTGGCTCGGAACTCCAAATGTAGACCAGGCTGGCCTCAAACTAACAGCGATCCCCCTGCCTCTGCTTCCTAGATGCTAGGGTTAAAGGTGTGCGCCACCATACCTGGCCCTTTTTGCTTTTAAACTTGAGACAGGGGTCTCACTAAACTGCCCAGGCTGCTGCCCTTGGACTTGATCGGCTCAGCTTCAGCATCCTGAGCAGCTAGGATCACAGGCCTTTGCTGCCGCACCAGCAGTGGAAACGGCTTCACTGGGGGGGGGGGTGAGGAAAAGATCTTGGGGTGATGAAGAGGAGACTACCTGGGTTTATGAATATACTAAATGACACCGAATCAGTTCCTTTAAAATGCCGGTTTGATGTCATGTGAATCTCTGAGCTGTGATATGACATCTGTGTGAGTACTGGCTGAGACTTTCCCTATGGCTCCCCAGTACAGGAACAATGCATCCTCAGCCCCACCCCGGGCAGGTGGCAGTATCACTCTTCCCATGTGATAGAAGTAGACTCAGACCGTCTGACTCCATCATTCTGAGTTGTCCCTGTGTCAGAACACCAAACTGCTTCTTTGGGCAGCAGACAGAAACCAGATGTCAGTCAGAGCAGGCCTTGATGACACAGGAAGTAGGATCCTGGCCTCTTTGTTCCACAGTGGCCAGAGGCAGAGGAGAGTGAACACCGTGGCGGAGCTGGATGGCTCTTGGGCCCGCAACACCAACCCCATGGGCTGCTAGGTGTGGCTGGTTTGGATTAGGAATAGGCTCCCCTCTGGGTGGTGGTGGCACACGCCTTTAATCCCAGAACTCCGGAGGCAGAGCCAGGTGGATCTCTGTGAGTTCGAGGCCAGTCTGGGCTACAGAGTGAGATCTAAGACAGGCACCAAAACTACACCTGTCTTGAAAACAACAACAACAACAAAAAGAAAGGAAGGAAGGAAGGAAGGAAGGAAGGAAGGAAGGAAGGAAGGAAGGAAGGAAGAAAAAAAGGAATAGGAGGTTTGCAAAGCAGTTGTGAAGTCTGGGGGTGTAGCTCAGTCATAGAGGACTGCCTGCCCGGCCTGGATGAGGCCCTGGGTTCAGTCCTCAGTACTGCAAGAACTGGGCATAGCGGTGCACACGGCACTCTCGGCCCTGAGTCTGACGCAGGAGAAGCAGAAGGTCAAGGCCATCCTCAGCTTCTCAGTGGATTAGAATCCAGCCTTCTCTACATGCGGGTCTGCCTTCTAAAACTTCGACTGTAAGAGCAGCCATACTTAACTAAACTTACATTTTTTCTTACTCAGAGCTGGTGAGCTGGATCAGCAGGTAAAGGCACTTGGCTCCGAACCTGAAGACTTGAGTTCCATCCCGGGGACCCTCATGGTGCCAAGAGAGAACCAACTCCTGCAAGCTGTCCTCTGGCCTCCACACGCTGCCATGGCATGTGTACATGCCCATTCTCACACGCATACACACAATGAACGAATGTAGCAAAACCCAATTGAGCAAACCAACGAAGAGCACAGAGTCTGGACGTTGACCGACTGAGCAGAGTCCCTGAAGTACTTCCCAGCTGCCGGCCCCATGACCAACAGTGAAGTAAACCCGGGAACCTCCCTGGCCTCCCTAGCTTTCAGGGGAATCTAAAAATAACTCAAGGTCAGAGGCCACAGGTGGCTGAGCACTGTCCTGGTCTCTGGCCGGCTTTGCTCAGATGCCACCCTGGTATGCGGGTCATCATGACAATAGTCACCTATGTTCCTTTTTTTTAGAAACTTGAAAGTTGCTTTTGCTGAAACCCCTGGCCTGCCCTGGGGTTCAGCGAGTGAACTGTTGAGGTCACAAAGCAAAAACTGCCCCTTGGCTCACGCTGACATTGCCATGTAAACACAAGTGTCCCGCAGAGCCCCGAAGCTTGCTTTCAAAAGTGCAGAGCATTGTCTATCTGGTCACCTCCTCCAAGCCATAAATCACCTCACTTTTTTTTTTTCCAAGACAGGGTTTCTCCGTGTAGTTTTGGTGCCTGTCCTGGATCTTGCTCTGTAGACCAGGCTGGCCTCGAACTCACAGAGATCCATTCGCCTAGCTCTGCCTCCCGAGTGCTGGGATTAAAGGCGTGTGCCACTGCCGCCCAGCATATCACCCCACTTCTTTATCTCAGAAATCTTCATAAACTCCATACTCTGGTAGATGGTATTACTATGTAGCCTAGGCTGGCCACCCTTCACTACCTTGAGAAGAGGCATACCACATGGCAGGAATATGATTAGCCAACCCCTTAGACTTGAAAATACTGAAGGTAAGGAAGCATGAGTCCTTGAACGAACATGTAGAGCCAAGAACCCCCCATCCCTATTTAAATTACAACTATTCAAATTGTGACCTAAGTAACTGGAGCCCTAGAGATCTGGGGTTGTTTGTATGGTAGCTAGAGTCCTCCTGCCTCAGTTTCCCCACCAGCCATGAGATTGCTCAGAGCATTAAATAGCTCCACATAGACCAGGATGATTGGAAAGATGTTCCCCACTCTGCTCCAGATATCAGTCCTGTTAGGGACAGTCCCCAAACATCCGTGGCTTTCATCATGACCCGGATGTGCCTCTGTCCCCCAGGAATTTCCCTAGCTACTTTTTGAATAGTGCTCAGCCTGCAAGTTTACAGGAAGCCTCTCCAGGTTCCCGGTAACCAGCTCATCCCGGGTGAGGGAACACATGTGCTCTTGGCAGCCTGCAACCTCTCCACACTCGTGAGTCAGTGCCAGGATGGCTGAGGAAGCCTGTGAACTTCATCTCTAAGGCAGCCGCAGGAGTTTTCTCCACCCATGACAAAGCATCAACTGCCTCACTGGCTGGCAATCAGAGAAGTCCAAACCAACAGTAAAGTCCACAGGTCACCCCCAGTGCAATGGCTACCTGCTTCTCCATGTGTAAGCTCGCTCCACAGACCTCTCTGCCTGGTTCCGACCTTTCTTTTCTTTGATGCACAGACCCTTTTGAATAGCTGCTGAAAACTACTGACCTGCCTTTCTATAATACAGATGTCTGGGCATAAAATTTCAAGTGGTTATCGGGTCCTTAATGGCGTTATGACCTGAATATGAGTTAGCATATGCTTAAAATGACTCAACTGTTTTGCCACTCTCCTGACAACTGCAATACTTTATTGCTTTGATAATCAGGAGATCAAGTAAATGCAACATTTAAAGGTGTCACTAAATGGAGAGATGATTTCTAGAAGGGCATGTGAGGAGTCAGGAACCTTGAGTACCTCCGGTATGCGCCCCAAAATAAAAAGGGATTTTAGTATTAGTGCTAGATAACCTCTGACACTGATTGTGTCTTGTGTACACAACACTTTTATAATTAAACAGAGTTAACAAAACATTGTTTAAGAACTATACCCAAGCTATTGTTACTTCCAGGGCTGTGATGGGAAGGGAGGGGTCAGCAATGAAGAGGCAGCCAGATTCCTGTCCAGCAGGGAGTTGGGGAACCACGTCAGCTGGTGGGGGGCAGGCACACAAAGACTTGAGACCAGGCACAATTCCAGAGCGTTGCTGCTGGGTCATCTCTGTGGGCCTTAAATTTCCATGTGGGACGGGACCGTGCTGGCAGTATTTCATTAGCCATGTTGCGGACTGGAGGGACGGGCCAAACCCATGCACGTTTGTCACCTGCAGAGGCAGGATTTTAGGAGGGTGTTTGTTCACTACCCTGCTTCTTTCGGCATCTGCACCCTCATTTCCAAAGCCTCTGAAGGGGGACTGAAGTTTGAATGCTAAAGGAGCCACCAGGAATATTCACAAAGCCCTGAACCCAAGGCCACCTTACCCAGTAGTAACCTATGCAGAACATATGCAGAACAACATAGAGAGAGTTTTAAAAAGAAAACATTTTCTCTTTAAGCACCATAGAAACGACGACGACGACGACGACGGTTGTTTATTAAATGCCAATTAGAAAATCTAGAGTAGCAGAAAGAAAATGCAAGCCTAATTACACCATCGTCCTTAATTCCAAGATCTGTGAGGGTCCCCAGACTTTCTTGTATCCTGTGAAAACAAACTCACTTTTTATTTCCTCCCATAATAGGATCTTATTACAACATGGTTGGAGACCTAATATTTATATTGGGACAGTTTTAGTCCTTTTTCGGGGGAGGGGGCTTTGCACACACTTGCTAAACCCTCCACCAGTGAACTAGAACCCCGGTGCTTAGGGATCTAATTCTTCAACCTCTGGTACCTAATGATGAACATTTCTGCCATGAGCATAGGAAAGTACCCTCTTAGAGTTCTTCCTTCTTCCTTCCCTCCTTCCCAGTTTTGAGACCGGGTCTCATGTAGCCCAGTCTGGTCTCAAACTCATGATGTTCTTGAGGATGACCTCGAACTCCTGACCCTTCAACCTCCACTTCCCCAGCCGTGGATGATATGTACACTCTACCACACTTGGTTCATGTAGCACTGAGATGAAACCTAGGGCTTAGTTCATGCCAGACAAGCACTCTACCCACGGAGCCACATTCCAAGCCCCAACATTATTTGCCACTTAAGATTCTTACTGTGTTTATTTACTGTTTGTGCACACACATGCATGTGTATACGTGGGTGTGTAAAGGGCACAATGTGTGTGGCGGTCAGAGAAACAACTTGCAGGAGTTGGTTCTCTCAACTGCGAGTCTCTGGGAACAAATGCAGGCCACAGGCTTGGGTGTAAGTTCCTTTACCCACTGAGCCATCCTACCTGCCCATTAACTTAAAATTTTAAAACACTTTCTGTTTCTTACGTGGCGATGGGACGTCTGAATTGGCACGCCCTTGAATACAGTCAGGCAGAATGCTGTTCCACTTTTCCCCCCGTGCCCACTGGGCAGGAACAATTCATCTTTATCCTATTCCTGGGCAGGGACCTTCAGCTTTTCTCTGCCGCCGACCCAGAAAGCTTCTGTGAGTGTTTAGAAAACAAAACCTTTCAGGCGTGTACTGAGAACACTGCCCCAGTTTACCAACTGGTCTGTCAAAATGCTTTAACTTTAGAACCCTAATCTATCAACCATTCCCTGTATAATTTTGCCTTTTACCACCACATTAAAAAGCCCCTTCCCAAAGGGGGCTGCAATAACTTGGCAGACCCTCACTTACCCAGTGATCAAGGGCCATCAGGGCTGATAACACTGTATGGGTAATCTATAGATCCTGATACAGTGTGTGTGTGTGGGGGGGGGGACCCTCTCCCATGCAGGAACTAGAAAGGCCCTGTCTAGTTTTGGGAAAACAACAGGTAAACTCAATTTGAAGGACAAAGGACACTAAGCTGACCAGCACGTGTCCAGGCTTTCAAGGTCAGGGAATTCAAGGAAAAAAAATCTGAAAACTCTCAAGGGCCAGAAGACACTTAGGTGCTGTGACAACCTACATTGTACTGTTTTAGATTGGATGCCAGAGCAGAAAATGGCACTGGGAAGGCCAGAGCCATCCAAATAAATCCCATAGCTTCAGTGGTAATAATATAGTGACTTATATTTGGTCAGAGCAGCTGCCCTCTGTATCCATGGGAACTGCATCCTAGGATTCAACCAACTGCATACTGCTGGGTCTGTATTGAACATGTAAATGATTTTTCTTGTCATTCATTATCCCATAAACACCACAGTTTAGGAATCCTACAATACTTATATTGTGGTTGGCATTATAAATATCTAAAGAGTCATTCATGGGGGCATAAGCCTCCAGTCCCAGCTCTCAGGAGGCAGAGGCATGAAGATTACAAGTTCCAGACCAGCCTGGGCTGTATGAAAAGACCCTGTTTCTTTTCCCTTTGCTGTGATAAACTATCCTAACAAAGGCAATGGAAGAGAGAAGGGGTTGATTCTGACCAATAGTTTCAGGATACAGTCCATCATGGTGGGGAGATCACGGAGGCAGAGGCAAAGCCACTGATCGCTGATCGTATCACATCTACAACCAGGGAGCAGAGATGGGGTAGTGCAGGCTGGTGCTCAGCTCCCTCTCTCCAGAGAGAGAGAGTGTGTGTGAGAGAGAGCGTGAGAGTTGAATTCAGTCTCCAGGATACACACAACAGAAACCAACCCCTTCTGACTGTTGCCCGGCTTTCACATGCACTCTATGATAGATATGCATCTTGTGTGTGCCCACACATGAGTGCACACACACATGAGAAGGAGGGAGGGAGGGAGGGAGAGAGAGAGAGAGAGAGAGAGAGAGAGAGAGAGAGAGAGAGGGAGGGAGGGAGGGAGAGGAAAGCGGCTCCTTGGGACCAAGGCCTGGGGTCAAGAGAGCCTGGCAGCGGTGGACATAGTTGGGAGGCTGGAGCACAGGGCAGGGCGTCTCTGAAGAGGTCGGTTCTGAGAGCTGGGAAAGCATCAGCTGCCTGGGCCCGTCTGCAGACTGCTGGCGAACAGGAAGATGTTGGTTCAGCTCTGTATGCAGCTCTTGCTTACTAATTTGATCTGTTTGCTTTCTAATTCACTGACTCCTCCCTGCTCCCCAATAAGGTGTAGTCCCCACAAGGGCAAGAGCTGCCTCTCCTGTGTGCTCCACACCCCAAAGTCAAGAATCATACTGAGTACAGAGCCATGTTTCCAAAATAATTCTGACTTCAATTTTTTCTTGTGATAAAATTCTGCTGGACAATCCATTTGTTCTTTATGATGTAAACTTTATTTTCCTACCAAGTTTTTTTTTTTTTTTAAAGATATTGAGAGGGTGCGCACCTGTGGAGGTCAGAGGACAACACTGTGGAGTGGATTCTCTCCTTCCATCTTTACACGGGTTTCTGGGGATCGAACTTGGGTTGTTAGGGTTTCTTGGTAATCACATCACCTGCTGAGCCATCTCAACAGCCTTGTTACCAAGTTTTAAGTGTGCAGCTTGGTGCATTAAGGGCACTCCTGTCGTAGGCCAGCCCTCACCAACAGCACATCCATCCATATAGCTCTTCATTTTGTAAAAACCACACCCGTCCCCCCAGCACCTGGTAGCTCGCTGTCCCCCTCCCTTCGTCCCTGGAAACCAGCCATCCACTCTATGTGAACTCAGGTCCTCAAGCTTGTACGGCAAACTCTACCCACTGAGCACGCCCGTCTAGTTTGGCCTTTTTCTCTTAACATTAAGTCCACAGGTAGCATGTGCCAGATGTCCTTCCATTTGAAGGCTGAAGGCTATTCCAAGTCTGTGTATGGGCTACGTCCTGTCTATCCATCCACCAGTGGATGCTCCTTCCGCATCCTAGCTCTCACAAACACAGCTATGAGGACAGTGTGCCAATGTCTCTCCTGAGCCCAATTCTTCTGAGCACAGACCCAGAAGTAGAGCGGCTGGATCGCAAGGCAGCTCTATTCTAATTTTTTTTGAGGAACTGCCACCACTAAAATAACTTCTAGGAGGAAATTCTGTAGTTCCCCCCCACACACACAGCTCTAGGGGCCCCTGTGAACTTAACTCTCCTACATGAGGGACTTTACACAGGTCGCTACATCCACCAGAAGTGCTCGCTGCCACCTGAACTTTGTTCCCTTTCCCAGTTCAACTCAGACTCAACTATTTAAAAGTCCTTTCCCTCAGGCTGAGGAATGTAGCCCACTCGGTAGCCTGCTTATCTAGCACATGTGAGGCCCTGGGTTCGATTCCCAGCGTTGCATTCAGTATTTGTGCTGGGCAGATCTCTAATCCCTGAACTCCAGGAGTAGTTTAGGAGTTCAAAGTTATCCTTAGCTACATGGTTCTAGGCTATCCTGTACAACATGAGATGCTATCTCTAAAACACAATAAAACTCTTCCCTGTACTCTGAGTTTGAGTTAACGTCTCCTTCCTGGGCCTGGGTCCACTGGTCCGATTCCAGCTGTATGGTACATTCCCCACAGTCTCCCTCGGGATCTCTGGGGGCAGAAGCCGCCTCTTTGTTGAACAGGCTCAGTAACTAAGGACTATAACAGTGCATTTGTTTATCCATTTGTTTATGCAAATATTTTTACATATGCCTAGGTCCAAGACACAGCCATTTGCACCCCTAACCCTCTGAAAACAAGTGTTACCCAGAGGCAGCTCCAACCCATAATTACCAACCCAGCCTGCAGTTCATGGTGCTATGGACCCGAAGCCTCTTCAGAGATTTATTTATTTATTTTATGTATATGACTGCTCTATCTACCTGTATGACTTTATGCTAGAAGAGGACACCCAATCTCACCATAGATGGTTGTGAGCCACCATGTGGTTGCTGGGAACTGAACTCAGGGCCTCTGCAAGAGCAGCCAGTGCTCTTAAGCACTGAGCTGTCTCTGCAGCCCCCCTTCTCTTCTTTTTGATATTCTCTTTTCTTTTTTGAGACAAAGTCTCATATAACCGAGGCTGGCCTCAAACTCATCAAGTTGCTCAACATGACTTTGAACTTCTGATCCA